>NC_079410.1:8433838-9133838 GCF_029220125.1 Pseudoliparis swirei | reverse complement strand
GGTGCCACATCTTCACTTAGCTTCCTATGCTTTAAGAAGAACTGCAGAAGTAGTCGAGACGGTGCAAAAAACCTGTCTAAAATCAGTGGCAACAAAGGATCAGGCAATCGGCCGAGACCTACAAGACTTTTTTTCCAGAGGAGGATTCCATCTGACCAAGTAGGTAAACAACAGCTTTGTTTTCCATACCTGAGATAGAAAGAGTTTCTGAAGTAAAAGACCTAGACTTCAGCCACAACACACTTCCCATGGAACGTTCCCTTCGAGTTCAGTGGTGCACAGAGACTGACAACTTCAAGTTCCAGATAAGTGTGCAGTACAAGCCTGTTACTAGAAGTGGAATCCTGTCCACTGTCAGTTAAACTTTATAATTAGTTGTGTAAACATTTAGAAATGAAGTTGCTTACTCTAAAGACTCATTACGCGTCAAGCTCACAGACCATACACAGTGGTTTGACCAAAGAGACATGGCATCATTTTTGATTAAGGAGTCTGGAGGGAAACAAAGACCTTCTGATTTTTTTTTTCGTAAACTAGCTGGCCTCCCTCTGTTTATGTGTGCTGTGGCTGCTCATATGACTAAGTCAGCTCCAGGACGACGGGGGAGAAATCCGTGCTGTGCAAGGAAACTCTTCTGTCAAAAAAAGAGTCCAAACTACAGAGTTGAGCCCATTTTGCAGGATGTGATACTTAAGCAATGAGGTACGAAAGGCAATACTGTATTGCCAATAATGTTCAAGGGTGTTCTTAGGCTCAGCGCGTAGGGATGGGAGAATCTGAAGAACAAAAATATGAGATTAATAGGGTTAATGTTTGAACTGAATTTTTTTTTTTTATGAACTTTCTTGATACAGAATTTAGTTAGTGCAATAAATATTTGAATTTCCAAAGAAAAAAGAAATAAAGGATATATGTGTGAAATGTTTGAACAGATTCAAATATGGTTGAATCCCCCTCAACTTTAGCAGACATTGGTCTTGACTGAAGGTGTGAAAACAATTAGAGGCTGATTAATGGATGATTAGACTCAGGTGTGCAGGGCTGCTTTGATGAGGCTGATTGTCTGAATATAAAGTAAGACATGTTCACTAATCAGAGTATTGTGCTGCTTAGTGGGTCAGGCAGGAAGACAGTTTACAGTCTGAACCAGTTTGCTGTTCTTCAGTGCTATGAAGACCTCGTGTTTTTTGGTTCTCCTCCTGGTTGGACTGTGTTTCAGGTCATATTCTGCTTTTCCTCCCAAAGGTTACTCTCGGCATGCTTCAATTCAAAGTCCTCAGATCACAGGGAGCTCCCAACACACTCTGCAAGCAAAGGATCCACCTGAGGAACAAGAGCAGGTGAATACTGTCCGAGTGACCTGCCATCCAGACTCATTGGAAATTATTATCCAAGCTGACATGTTTGAAGTTGGAGCTCCTGTCAATGGTGATGAATTACGCCTTGGAGTGGAGCTCAATGACTACTGTAGAGCTACAATGTCTTCTGGAGATGAGTACAGAATCCTTGTTGGACTGATGGACTGCGGCACCAAACAAAGGGTGATTTTTTTTTTTTTTATAAATTGTTTCACGCTATACTAGTTTTAAATGCATCTACTCTCCACAGATGACTGAAGACACACTGGTCTACACAAACGTGCTCGTATACTCTCCTGTGGCCTCTCCAGATGGGGTGGTTCGAATGGATGAGGCTGTAATTCCAATCAAGTGTCATTATGAAAGGTCTGTCAATTAAAGTTCATCTCTTTGATACACTCTAGAGTCTAGACCCTGTCTTTTTCTCTTTCTTAGAAAGTACAGTTTGTCCAGTTCTTCCCTCATGCCCACCTGGATCCCCTTCATGTCTACACAAGCTGCAGTGGAAACTTTGGAGTTTGACTTGAGCATTATGACAAGTAGGTTTCGTTCATTTTGTGTTTTTGAGTTATTTGCGGTCACTATTCATCTCTTTATTTTTGTTCAGACGACTGGCTTCATCGAAGAGGCTCTAATGTGTTTTACCTCGGCGAGCCCATCAACATCGAAGCCTCAGTCCGAGTTGGACATCACACGGGGCGCCGAGTGTTTGTGAGCAGCTGTGTGGCGACACTTTCCCCAGATGTATCCTCTGAGCCGAGATACGTCTTTGTTGAAAATGGGTAAGCACTTGGAAGATTACTGCACGTGTGAAGCCTTTTATGGCTCCAGAGAACGCCGTGTGACGGTGGATCAATTGCCTCAACTCATGTCACGTGAGTCAGTGTCTGATGTGTCTGAAGACTACAAATTGTATAATAATGGTTGGTATTGAGTGTGTTTAGCCACTACTGGAAGAACAGACTAAATTCTCCCTTCTCTTCACAGGTGCCTGGTTGACTCTGAGCTTCCAGGTTCTAGGTCTCACTTCTTATCCAGGACACAGGATGACAAGCTCCACTTGACCATTGATGCCTTTAAATTTCATAATGAGCACAAAGGAGAAGTGAGGCTCTACTTTAACGTGCTCAAGTCATTATTACTCATGTAGATTGTTTGCCCACATTTATTTTTTTCCTCTCCCAGCTCTACATCACATGTCACCTGAATGCTGTAGCAGCAAATGATGCAGAGGCACCAAATGAGGCGTGCAGTTTTATAAATGGAAGGTAAGTGATCAGCCTAAAATGTGTATCATAGAAAAATGCAGAGTAAATGAGGGTACGTGTGAATATTTGAATTGCATTTCAGATGGATCTCAGCTGATTACTCTGAATGTGGGCATTGTCAAAGTCACGATAAGCTGAGCAGCCCTGGCAAGTTTGGTCCTCGTGGGTTTGAGAAGCCAGAAAAACCGGAACCGTTTTGGAGTGGACAGAGAACCAATACAGGTTGGGTTCCTTATAGAATGTGTATGATGAGGAAAATGCCATTTCAGGCTTCTCACATAGTTTTGGATTTAATTATTTAGTGTTGGAGCAGGATGCACGAGTGGGTCCAATGATTGTCTTGCCAGCCAAGCAGCACAGTGGGCCAATACCTGTGGAGGAGCTTCCTATTGGTCTGAATAAAATCAGCAGGCCTTCACTTTCTGGCAGCCAGTGGAGAAGTGGACTAAATGACAACATTGGTAAATTGTTCCCTTTTGGGGGGGGGGGGGGATATATGATATATAAAAGAGATCTTAAATTATTTTTCCTAGATGACAAAGGACTCCTTGGTTCACAAGCTACAACAGAAGAGGTGGTGGTTCAGGCTTCAGATTCTAAGCGGAATCCAGATGAAAATGGTGGAACAGATGCAGAAGGTAAAATATGGAATGATTTATGTTTTACACAAACGACTGTCATAGCAATTAAAACCACCTCTACTTGCAGATGAAGATGCTGTGACGGTCTCTGCCCTTCTAGAAAATGAATCGCCCGAGGTGGACTCTGACTCGAAAGAAGCAGCGGTGGACGCAGACGGCATGTCGCCCCTCGACGATGTCAGCCCAACTATTCAGTTCATTGTGGATGTGACTGAAATGTCAAATGGAACTGATACACAAAATGTCCCTTCAGAAACAATTGACTCCCATACATAATAAACACTTTTTTTTTTATGTACTACTTTGTCTGCTGTTGCTGCATTTTCCTGCAATACACGATTGGACATAAAGTCAGTCATCATGAAATCGCAAAACAAATATCACCCTTATAGTAAAAGGATTTACAGCATGCATTTCTTGTAATGCCAAGTTAATGGCATCTGGTATTGCCAGCTTTGAATAAATCACAGACCTCATATATAAAGAGAGCTTAATTCAGGGAACTTTCTGGAAAGTTTACTTTCACTAGATATCTCCATGTATCAATCAACAACTTGAAATTAATTTGGAGCCACAGTCTTGCAGACTAGCGTCAATGCGATATTCAAAATCAGTTTTTGTCAATTTTTCATGTGTGCAAACATACAGAAGATTGCAATTACATTTCTCTTCTGTCCAAAGTGAATTGAATTGTGCAACATATAGACAGAGTGCAAAAATAGTAAAAGAACATGTAAACATATAGACAACATAAATTGAACTAGCAGCATTCAGACATGTGAGTCTGAAAGAGGACGGAGTGGGAGAGTTCAGCTTCCTGTGAGCCCGGAGGCTCCGGTATCTCCTCCCAGAGGGCAGGAGGCTGAAGAGACCGTGTGAGGGGTGGCAGGGGTCACTCACAATCGTGGTCACTTTGCGGGTGAGGCGGGTGTTTATGTCCTGCAGGGGGGGGAGTGAGGCACCCATGATCCTTCCAGCTGCCGTCACTATGCGCTGCAGGGCGTTCCTGCTGTGGTCTGTGCAGCTTCCGCCCCACACAGTGATGCAGTTGGTCAGGATGCTCTCCATGGTGCCGCGGTAGAAGGTGCACATGATGGATGGGGGGCTCCCTGCTTTCCTCAGTTTCCGGAGGAAGTAGAGGCGCCTCTGTGCTTTCTTTGCCAGCGATGTAGTGTTGGCTGTCCACGAGAGGTCCTCACTGATCTCCACCCCCAGGAATTTGGTGCTGCTGACCTGCTCAATGTCCGCACCGTTGATGGTCAGTGGTGGGTGATGGGTGTGGCCTTTCCGGAAGTCAACAACGATCTCCTTGATCTTGCTGTTGTTGAGCAGGAGGTTGTTGACTCCGCACCACGTGGTCAGAAGGTTGACCTCCCTCCTGTAGAGGGTCTCGTCATCCTTGGTGATGAGACCTATCAATGTTGTCGTCTGCAAACTTGACCATGTGATTGGTGCTGGAGCTGGATTTGCAGTCGTGAGTCAGCAAGGTGAAGAGCAGGGGACCGAGCACACAGCCCTGAGGGGCCCCTGTCCTCAGTGTGATGCTGCTCGAGGTGTTGTTGCCAACACATACTTTTTGTGGCCTCTCACTGAGGAAGTCCAGCAGCCAGTTACACAGCGAGGTGTTGAGCCCCAGCTGGTCAAGTTTGCAGATGAGTTGTTGTGGGATGATTGTGTTGAATGCTGAGCTAAAGTCTATGAACAGCATTCTTACATAGGAGTCTTTTGTCCAGGTGGGTGAGGGCTGGGTGGAGAGCAGAGCAGATTGCATCCTCCGTGGACCGATTTATATTCCCTTCCTTCAGCATCGATCATAGGCCCATCTTTCAAAGTTCGAATGGCATTTCAAACACCAAAAGCAAAAGATATCAGCAGGGCAAGAGAGGCTGAGTGAACTGCGTTCACCATTGTGCTCAAAACACTGCAAAGCCTTCTTCTCAGCACAATCAGTAAGACAAATAGGCTAAATTCAGAAATCCAAATTGTACTGAATTTTAAGTAAGGATGCAGAAGGTTCAAACCCTCGTTCCTAAATACAGCAACAGCTTGAAATTACTCATTAACTGATGTGGAAGAATTAAAGCTGCCGTCACTAAGATACAGGCCTCTGATTGGCCAAATTGACAGATATTGTATATAGTGGTGTTCAGATGGGGCCACTGAAAATATTGGCAGCATACCGAAACCAAAATATGTTAGCCGATTCAGTAATTCTAATATGCTCTTGTATCTAAGCAAGTAGAGATCAATATGAGGGTCAAATAATCCCATACTAATGTACTTTGCCTTCATGTTTCACAGTTAATGTTAGTAATGCTGATGTGCATTGACACATGGTACAGTTTTAATGTGTCCAACAAGCGATTTGTTTATCATGTTGTCCTGTCTCGACAAAATGCGCTTAAATTTGGAAGAAAACATTGACCAGGAATAAGCGTACTCAAGCTTAGAATCAGGCCTATAATTCTGCAAAAGCAACTTGTGGGTCAAAACCCACCACTTGGCAACCATCATTATACAGGTCAATATCTAGAGTTTACACTAAATCCTTTTCCATATGCATCAATTCCATACTTTATAAATCACTGAATATGTTGGCAACACTCAAATCTACAATTTTGTTCACTTTAGTTTAAAAGTTTTAGTTTGACTGACACTTCGGTGGACCACTGGAAAAAAAAAAAAAAACTACAATATTAAACCTAAAGCGGTATTCAGCTTGTTGCAAGCCTTGACCCTGTTGCTACTAAAGACTACTTCCACAAGGTTCTGTGCAGGAAAACTATGCATAAACAGTAATGCAGTCAAAAAGCAATAGTTTATTATATTTTAGTCATTTGTATCTGAAAGAGCATTTTCTTTTGCAGTTAACGTTTTGTCACATCCACAGTAAACTCAACAGTTGAGCTAACATCGTTGAGGTTTGACATGTTTTCATCCAGCGGTACTCCTTTTGATTCCAAGTCGACGTCTGGAGATTCCTTTTCTAGAAGGGCAGAGACCTTCACACCATCCATCTGTAATTAAGAGTCGGTTTTAACTGCCATGCCAGTGCCAAAATATGCATAAAGAGTTATTTAATCCTTCCACATATATATATCCTGCATATAATCTAAAGCCTGAACCACCACCTCATCTGGTGTAGATTATGAACCAAGAAGCAGTCCCAGTCCCTAGAAGTACTTTTACTTGCAAAGCCATTAAGACTATTATTTAATATTTCCACATATTGATTCTGCTTAGAAACTAAAGCCTTTAAATTGTGACCCAAGAAGCAGTCTCTTCTCAGCAAGAATAGACATGTATCAAAGTTCTTTGCAGAACACAATGTGGTACAACCACATTCAACATAAGGGCACACAAAAAAAATAATCATGCAATTTTGAGGCTCAACTTACCAACTTGGTCATTCATTTCAATTCACTGGCTGCCAAACAGTGAAGGTCTTCTGATTTTATTCAGACGAGGAAGCTCCACCACAGGTACTGGTCCACTGGTCTGCTTGGCTGGCAAGACAATTATCGGACCCACTCGTGCCGCCTTTTCCCACACTAAAGAATTAAAAGTTCAACCATTTGTGAAAACTGACATTGCAATTTCACATTATACACATTTCTATAGGGACCCCAACCTGTCTTGGTTCTCTGTCCACTCCTCCAAAATGGATTAACTGGCTTCTCAAACCCACGAGAACCAAACTTGCTCGGGCTACTGGGCTTATCGTGACTTTGACAACGACTACATGAATAGTCATGATCATCAGCTGACCTCCATCTGAAAAGCAATTTATAATAATTACACGCACCACAATGAGACATTTTGTGCTGGTCTCACTTACCTTCCATTTATAAGACTGCATGCCTTATCTGGTGCCTCTGCATCATTTACTGGTACAGCATTCAGGTGACATGTGATGTAGAGCTGCGAGAGGAAAAAAGTAACTGTGGGAAAACAACTAGATGTGTAATAATGACTTGATCACGTTAAAGTAGAGCCTCACTTCTCCTCGGATCTCATTATGAAATTTAAAGGCATCAATGGTCAAGTGGAGCTTGTCATCCTGTGTCCTGGATAAGAAGTGAGACCTAGAACCTGGAAGCTCAGAGTCAACCAAGCACCTGTGAAGAGAAGGGAGAATTTAATCTATTCGTCCAGTCTTGGTTAATCTCCCCTTAATACCCAAAAGTATTTTTTTTTTTTCTTTCATTTGTAGTCTTCAGACCTAACTGACATCACTTTGTTTCTTTGGCAATAAAGAGTTTTACCGAGTTGTACAATGCTTATCTTTTCAAAACAAGAACATGAAACACAAAATATGCAGATATGTGTGAGCCATCACGTTGAATCAGTCCTAGTGGCCGGAATGACGCTGCTCTACAAGTTTTTTTTAAACTGGGTTGCAGGCTTGATATGGACACCCGTGCTCAATGTGGAGCATTTATTTTGAAGGGAAACAGTGATCACAGAAGTAGGACGTGGCGAGTCTTCAAGAATCGTGGCAGTCACTTATTACGGTGCAACTTAAAAATGTACAGGCATTTGATTTCGCCGTGCATTTATTAATGACTTAGTTTTAATGCTGTGTACTTTGGTATTATGTGTAGTTCTCAATAAAAAGGTTGTGAAATAAAAGCTTCATTTCCCCTTGTACCACACCTGTATTACCTTCACACCCCACAGTTTGAGAACCACTGCTTTAGGAAATCCAGCCGCCTTCACACGGCATTCTCTGGAGCCATAAAAGGCTTCACACATGCAGTAATCTTCCAAGTGCTTACCCATTTTCAACAAAGACGTATCTCGGCTCAGAGGATACATCTGGGGAAAGTGTCGCCACACAGCTGCTCACAAACACTCGGAGCCCCGTGTGATGTCCAACTCGGACTGAGGCTTCGATGGAGATGGGCTCGCTGAGGTAAAACACGTTAGAGCCTCTTCGATGAAGCCAGTCAGCTGAAAAAAAGTAATATACATACATACACATACCTCTAAGTCCAAACATAATGAATAAAGAATACTTTATGAGTTAATAGTGACTGCAAATGAATAAACACATGAGAAATTAATGAAACCTACTTGTCATAATTCTCAAGTCAAACTCCAAAGTTTCCTCTGCAGCTTGTGTTGACATGAAGGGGATCCAGGTGGGCATGAGGGAAGAACTGGACAAACTGTACTTCCTAAGAAACAGGAAAAGCATCTTAAGATCGTGAAACAGCATCTAGAGCACTTTAAAGAGATGAGCTTTAAAAGACAAACCTTTCATATTGACACTCAATTGGAATTACAGCCTCGTCCAATCGAACCACCCCATCTGGAGAGGCCATGGGAGAGTATACGAGCACATTTGTGTAGACCAGTGTGTCTTCAGTCATCTGTGGAGAGTAGATGCATTTTTTTTTAAACTGTATTGTCACATTATTTAATTGAAATAAAAAAAACATTACCCTTTGTTTGGTTCCACAGTCCACCAGTCCAACAATGATTCTGTACTCATCTCCTGAAGACATTGTAGCTCTACAGTAGTCATTGAGCTCCACTCCAAGGCGTAATTCATCACCATTGACAGGAGCTCCAACTTCAAACATGTCAGCTTGGATAATAATCTCCAATGAGTCTGGATGGCAGGTCACTCGGACAGTATTCACCTGCTCTTGTTCCTCAGATGGATCCTTTGCTTGCAGAGCGTGTTGGGAGCTCCTTGTGAACTGAGGACGTTGAATTGAAGCATGTTGAGAGTAACCTTTGGGAGGAAAAGCAGAATATGACCTGAAACAAAGTCCAACCAGGAGGTGAACCAAAAAACACAAGTTCTTCATAGCACTGAAAAACAACAAAGTGGTTTAGACTGAATATTCTCTTCCTGTCTGACCCACTAAGCAGCACAATACTCTGAGTAGTGAACATGTCTTACTTTATATTCAGACAATCAGCCTCATCAAAGCAGCCCTGCACACCTGAGTCTAATCATCCACTAATCAGCCTGTAATTGGTTTCACACCTTCTAAGACTCAAGACTTCAAGATTCAACCATATTTCAATCTGTTCAAAAATGTCCCATATATTTGCTTTGTTGCTTGTTTATTTGGAAATTCTATAACGTGTTATAGTAAATCAAAACTGTAAAGAAAATGAATAAAATCAATACAGAAATTCAGTTGAAATATGAAGACATTTATTCAAAATGTGCCTCAACATAATTTACATGAAAGAATATCTAAACGAAATGAATTCCATTTTTAAAAGATATAAATCAGGAAACAATATCCAGCCGTCACTTGCATATCTGTTTTTGACAAGTTCCAGTTTTCTAATCTGTTACTACAGAGCTTCACGGGCGACTGTGGCTGCCTGTGACTGTGTGCTTAGCAGTGTCGTCCTTCAATCAGAGGACCAGTGTTTTGATCCCCGGTTCCTCCTATCCATGTCGATGTGTCCTTAGGCCAGACATTAAACCCCAAAATTGCTCCTGTAGCTGTGCCCATCGTATGTGTGTGAATAACAGTTTGTCCTAATGGGCAGGTGGCCATCAGTGTAGGAATTGGTGTAGTTAAAGTGTTTTGAGTGGTTGGAAGACTAGAAATGCGCAATACAAGTACGGGTCCATTTAACATTTAATCCAGGAGCTGCCTCATTATCATTAACTATGTTAGTTGTTCTGCCTTTTCTGGGGCGCTGACTTAGTCTGTGGCTGTTAAATTGTGGATTTGAAATTGTGCACAATGTTGTCCACACAAGCTTATTTATTTACGTTTTGTTGGATTGATTGGGTTGGCATTTGTGGAACAGCTCTCTTCAGATCTCTCAAATATAAAATGGTATGTCTCAATTGATTCAGTCATCTCCTTAACTGCACAGCATCAAGTGGTATACCTCAAGGATCTATTCTTGGAACACTTTGTTTCTCTCTGTATATGATTCCTTTAGATCATATCATTCAGTACCATAACCATTTTACTGTTATGCAGACGATACAGTAATATCTGCCCTCTGAATACATCAAGCTAGCCAAACTACAGAGCTGCATCGGTGATGTGAGAGACTGGATGTCACAAAACATTTTGCTATTGAACTCTGACAAAACAGAGGATCTTATCATTGGCCCTGGGCACCTCCGTAATCAAGTCCAGCCACTGCTTGGTCCCATTACCTCAAATAGTAAGGGCACTGCTATTATTTTTGTCATATTGTGTTTTCTCCAGTCAGCTGACTTGCCTGCCTGTTTAGATGCTATCTCATAGATTGCCACAATGGCCTGATATGAGCCTGGCTAGTCATATTCCAAAAAGGATGTTCACTGGAAACTGGGTTGTCCTGCCAAATAACAAGAAGAATGGAGTGTACCCCGTTGCATCACTCGATGTGCAATTGTAGGCATACAACACTTGACACTTGTCAAATCTTTCAGTCCTTCCTTTCCCTTCTGGGTGATGGGGAGTGGTGCGTAATCCTTTGATTCCATAGAGTTCAGCTGCTGATGCTATCCCTTGACAGCTCTACGATGAATTTCCCCAGGAAACCTACATTTCATAGCAAAATCGTTAAATTGTTTGTAGTTGCGCAGGCTTGAGCTTCGACTTTTTCAAGAGCAGAAAGTCCACCGAGACTAATATGATTGGGTGAATGGTTTTGATACTCATTGGAGCTTGTGTTGTTCGGTTTAGTTTCCTTTTCTTGAGGCCTTCACACATATTTGTCACGATGTGCTCCTATTACATTGCATTTTTGTCCAAAAGAAACAGTCTCTGATCAGATTAACTGTCCTTTCTGTGCCCAAATGACCAATTTGCATGTGAAGTTCTTTGAGCTGACATCTAGACTGACTCCACCTCTGTAAAATTCCATCTGCCTTGATCTCCAGTTTACTCCGTTCCCAGTGAAAAGGTATAAAATATAATAAGACTCTAGACTTGTGGATACTGGTCAACAAGAAAGCTCAGAAAAATCTTTAATCTCATAGTTGTCCTGTGATTTTTAAAGTTGGTGTCCCAAATTCACATTTTAGTAGCTAGTATAGCGGCGAACCTTTTGTACGAGCAGAAAACAACGGGTGGTAAAATCAAAACTGTAAACAACTAAAAAGCAGGGGCATTTTCCTGGTTGCAAATGTGGACCCTCTTGCTAGATGCCACTAAAGCCTGCACACAGAAACGTAACAAGGTTTTCTGAGTGCTTTGCACCAACAGCACACAAAAAGTACTTTTTCAAGCAAAAGTTTATTTTATGTAGGCTTCATGTGCATCTGAAAGGGCTTTTTGTGCAGTTGCATTTGACATTTTTGTCTCATCCAAAATAAACAGAACAGTTTGGCTGACATCTTCGAGGGTTGAAATGCCGTCTTCGTCCACCGCCGGCCCCTTCGATTCCAAGTCGACCTCCGGAGTTTCCTTTTCTAGAAACAGAGATTTTGCAGCATCTCCATCTGCAATTAGAGTCGATTTTTAATCGCCGTCTGTCGGCAATCTTTTTAAAAACATTACAAATATCTTACCTTCTAGATCTTTTCCACTATAGTCATGATTATAATCTAAAGTCTGAACCACCACCTCATCTGGTGGAGATTGTGAACCAAGAAGGAGTCCCTTCTCATCTAGGAGGAATAATGTATCATGATTACTTTGCAGAAAGTGCCAACAAATTAAAATCATGTAATGCATTTGTCAACTTACCAACTTGGTCATTTACTTCACTTCTCCACTGGCTGCCAAACAGTGAAGGTCTGATGATTTTATTCAGAACAGGAGGAAGCTCCTCCACAGGTATTGGCCCACTGTACTGCTTGGCTGGCAAGACAATCATCGGACCCACTCTTGCCTCCTGTTCCCACACTAAAGAATTTAAAATTCAAAACCATGTGTGAAGCCTTCCTTTGCATGTTCCCCAATGTACAAAATACAGAAGGAACCCAACCTGTATTGGTTCTCTGTCCACTCCAAAATGAGTCAGGTTCTTGTGGCTTTTCAAACCCACGAGGACCAAACTTGCCAGGGCTGCTCGGCTTAATGTGACTTTGACAAGAGCCACATAAATAGTCATTACCATCAGCTGACCTCCATCTGAAAAGCAATTAAAATATTCTCAGACACCAATATTTACTTTACATTTTTTCTATGATACAAATATTGGGCTGATCTCAATTACCTTCCATTTATAAGACTGCATGCCTTATTTGGTGCCTCTGCATCATTTACTGGTACAGCATTCAGGTGACATGTGATGTAGAGCTGGGAGAGGAAAAAAGTAAATGTAGGAAAACAATCTACATGTGTAATAATGACTTGCGCACGTTAAAGTAGAGCCTCACTTCTCCTCTGTCCCCATTATAAAATGTAAATGCATTGATGGTCAAGTGGAGCTTGTCATCCTGTGTCCTGGATAAGAAGTGAGACCTAGAACCTGGAAGCTCAGAGTCAACCAGGCACCTGTGAAGAGAAAGGAGAATTTAGTCTGTTCTTCCAGTAGTGGCTAAATGTCCCTTAAATACAGTTGTGGTTGGGCAAAGACCAGAATAATGCCAATTAAGAAGTCTAGAAACAAGTCAACACTCTAGGCAACTAAAACTAATGCATTTGCAACACCAAAACCCCGGAGTTTCCAATTTATAGTCTTCAGAACCAACTGAGAGAGAACAACATGACATCACTTGAGGCAATTAATCCGCCTTCACACGGCATTCTCTGGAGGTATAAAAGGCTTCACACGTGCAGTAATCTTCCTAGCGCTTACCCGTTTTCAACAAAGACGTATCTCGGCCCTGAGTATAGACTTGGGGAAAGTGTCGCCACACAGCTGCTCACAAACACTCGGAGACCCATGTGATGTCCAACGCTGACTGAGGCTTCGATATCGATGGGCTCGCCGAGGTAAAACACATTAGAGCGTCTTCGATGAAGCCAGTCATCTGCACAAAATTGTAAAAAATACTTTATTTGTTAATAGTGACTGCAAATAAGTAAAGACATGAGAAATGAAGGAAACATACTTGTCATAATTCTCAAGTCAAACTCCAAAGTTGCCACTGCAGCTTGTGTGGACATGAAGGGGATCCAGGTGGGCGTGAGCAAAGAACTGGATAAACTGTGCTGCCTAAGAAACAGAATTTAAAGTGAGACAGGGTCTACAGCACTTTAAAGAGATAAGCTTTTAGAGACAAACCTTTCATAATGACACTCAATTGGAATTACAGCCTCATCCATTCGAACCAACCCATCTGGAGAGGCCACAGGAGAGTATACAAGCAGGTTTGTGTATACAAGAGTAGCTGCAGTCATCTGTGGAGAGGTGAGGAGCTTAAAACTAGTATAGTGTAATAAAATTAAAATAAATGCATTACCCAATGTTTGGTGCCGCAGTCCACCAGTCCAACAAGGATTCTGTACTCATCTCCTGAAGACGTTGTAGCTCTACAGTTGTCATTGAGCTCCACTCCAAGGCGTAATTCATCACCATTGACAGGAGCTCCCACTTCAAACATGTCAGCTTTGATAATAATCTCCAATGAGTCTGGATGGCAGGTCACTCGGACAGTATTCACCTGCTCTTGTTCCTCAGATGGATCCTTTGCTTGCAGAGTGTGTTGGGAGCTCCTTGTGAACTGAGGACTTTGAATTGAAGCATGTTGAGCGTAACCGTTGGGAGGAAAAGCAGAACATGACCTGAAACACAGTCCAACCAGAAGGAGAACCAAAAAACAAAAGTTCGTCATAGCACTGAAGAACAGCAAACTGGTTCAGACTAAGCAGCACATCGACCTAAATATTGGAGCATTTCTTACTTTATATTCCGAAGCTTCATCAAAGCAGCCCTCCACACCTGATTCTAATCATCCACTAATCAGCCGGTAATTGGTTTCACACCTTCTAAGAGTCAAGACCAAAGTCTGAAGAAGTTGAGGGGGATTCAACCATATTTGGATCCGTTAAAAAGTCATATATATTTGCTTTATTGATTTTTTCTAAGGACATTCAAAATATGACAAACTAAAAACTCAAAAAAGAAAATCAATGCAGTAGAAACATTAAGAAATAAACCCAGAAAATGCCTCTACATAAATTTCATGAAAGAAAATCTAAACTACATAAAATCCCTTTTTAAAAGTAATAAATCAGGAAACTATATCAATCATTTTCATCCGTTTTTGACAAGTTCCAGTTTTCTAACCAGTCACCCCAGGGGCTATTATCATAAACTATTTAAGTTCTGCCTGTTCTGGGGCGTTGCCATAGTCTGTATTTTTATTCATCATGTAATTCGGTCCAGAGACGTTTACATATATTTCAGTTCTCTGCCAATGTATACTGTGTATAATGTTTTCCCCTTTTCAATACAACCAACTTTTAAAATTACAATTTATTTTCCACGTAGCCCTCAGCATAGTGACGCCTGAGTTATGAATTCACGATAATAGGTTCTTGGATATTGCATGAAAAAGTTACCAGAACAGTTAAATGAAAATACAAATGTTCTGCTGCTTATACTTGGACTGCTTCAAAAAAATAAGCAGCTTCTTCAGGACATTAGGGGGAAAGCTGTTTATATTTCTAACTTTTCAAAGTCATGTATTTTTAAATCTTGTTTTTATTAATTCATTAGATCCTAAGGACAAAATATTTTTTAAAAACTTACAGTATCTTCATATTCTCAGCCAATTCAATTATTAGATTTGTTTAATGTTCACCTATTACTTGTCTCTTTTCAAATGGGATCCAATGGCAGAAATCTTGAAAGCCATATCAACTTTTAAAAAACTCATAAGAGCCTCAAAAGGGGCATGTACTGATGCATTTGATATCTCTGGGGGGAAAAAGTTAAATGTAGCTCGTTTTAGCCACAGCACTTATATTAAGACAACTTTACTTTGTACCAAGGTACCCAGGTATGTAAAAATGAATCCTCTGAGTTAACAGTCTTCCAGCACTCTGTTGCCACTATTACACTTTTTATCCAGTAAAAAGCAAGACAGCTAGAACAGTCAAATAGGTTATCAAAAACAACAAAGAACTTAGGCCAGTTGATTTTAATGTCACAACGAAAATAAAGAGAATCATCATAATTGACATTGATTGTCTGGATTTCAGTCGTTTGCCTACTTGCTGGGGAAAACCATCAAAGGACCAAGTGTTACACTTCTACATGCCACGATATCTGAAACACAAAAATGGGCATAAGGACATTTTGTTGGGACTTTTACACAAACAGGTTTATACCGACATTGCGATTCAAATCTACAACATACCTTCAGGGATCAGACGTCTCAGATTTGTGTAATAGTCTGGAGTACTTTTGTAGCAGATACTGTCACAACATTGACACACATCACTGGCATCCACATTTATCCATCTAGAGGGAGGATACAGATTTTCACAATGTTATTTTTTGTTTTAACATTTGCAACAGCCAATGTATTTGAAGTTTGTTGTATTGTATTCCCAGACCTATAGTTCTTAGTTTCCATGTTTGCTCAGTTTCATTGTCGAAAACCAACTGAGTCATAACGTTTGTTTTGTTGCATTTGAATGGTCTAAATTTGCTGTGCGGACATTATGGTAGACAGTAGCTAGTTTTGATTTAAAACAATATAGGATAGACACTGACATTAGCTTTTAAATGTATATGTCCATCCATTCGAACCAACCCATCTGGAGAGGCCACAGGAGAGTATACAAGCAGGTTTGTGTATACAAGAGTAGCTGCAGTCATCTGTGGAGAGGTGAGTGAGCTTAAAACTAGTATAGTGTGTAACAAAATCTAAAATAAATGTACATCAACGCGTTGGTGCCGCAGTCCACCAGTCCAACAAGGATTCTGTACTCATCTCCTGGAAGACGTTGTAGCTCTATTAGTTGTCATTGAGCCCACCCAAGGCGTAATTCATCACCACATTGACAGGAGCTCCCACTTCAAACATGTCACGGATAATAATCTCCAATGAGTCTGATGGCAGGTCACTCGGACAGTATTCACCTGCTCTTGTTCCTCAGATGGATCCTTTGCTTGCAGAGTGTGTTGGGAGCTCCTTGTGAACTGAGGACTTGAATTGAAGTATGTTGAGCGTGAACGCTGGGAGGAAAAGCAGAACATGACCTGAAACACAGTCCAACCAGAAGGAGAAACAAAAACAAAGTTCTGCATAGCACTGAAGAACAGCAAACTGGTTCAGACTAAGCAGCACATCGACCCAAATATTGGAGCATTTCATTTATATTCAAGCTTCATCAGCAGCCCTCCACACCTGATTCTAATCATCCACCACCAGCCGGTAATTGGTTTCACACCTTCTAAGAGTCAAGACCAAAGTCTGAAGAAGTTGAGGGGATTCAACCATATTTGGATCCAAAAGTCATATATATTTGCTTTATTGATTTTTTCTAAGGACATTCAAAATATGACAAACTAAAAACTCAAAAAAGAAAATCAATGCAGTAGAAACATTAAGAAATAAACCCAGAAAATGCCTCTACATAAATTTCATGAAAGAAAATCTAAACTACATAAAATCCTTTTAAAGTAATAAATCAGGAAACTATATCAACTATTTTCATCCGTTTTTGACAAGTTCCAGTTTTCTAACCAGTCACCCCAGGGGCTATTATCATAAACTATTTAAGTTCTGCCTGTTCTGGGGCGTTGCCATAGTCTGTATTTTTATTCATCATGTAATTCGGTCCAGAGACGTTTACATATATTTCAGTTCTCTGCCAATGTATACTGTGTATAATGTTTTCCTTTCAATACAACCAACTTTTTAAAATTACAATTTATTTTCCACGTAGCCCCCAGCATAGTGACGCCTGGAGTTATGAATTCACGATAATAGGTTCTTGGATATTGCATGAAAAAGTTACCAGAACAGTTAAATGAAAATACAAATGTTCTGCTGCTTATACTTGGACTGCTTCAAAAAAATAAGCAGCTTCTTCAGGACATTAGGGGGAAAGCTGTTTATATTTCTAACTTTTCAAAGTCATGTATTTTTAAATCTTGTTTTTATTAATTCATTAGATCCTATGACAAAATATTTTTTTAAAACTTACAGTATCTTCATATTCTCAGCCAATTCAATTATTAGATTTGTTTAATGTTCACCTATTACTTGTCTCTTTTCAAATGGGATCCAATGGCAGAAATCTTGAAAGCCATATCAACTTTTAAAAAACTCATAAGAGCCTCAAAAGGGGCATGTACTGATGCATTTGATATCTCTGGGGGGAAAAAGTTAAATGTAGCTCGTTTTAGCCACAGCACTTATATTAAGACAACTTTACTTTGTACCAAGGTACCCAGGTATGTAAAAATGAATCCTCTGAGTTAACAGTCTTCCAGCACTCTGTTGCCACTATTACACTTTTTATCCAGTAAAAGCAAGACAGCTAGAACAGTCAAATAGGTTATCAAAAACAACAAAGAACTTAGGCCAGTTGATTTTAATGTCACAACGAAAATAAAGAGAATCATCATAATTGACATTGATTGTCTGGATTTCAGTCGTTTGCCTACTTGCTGGGGAAAACCATCAAAGGACCAAGTGTTACACTTCTACATGCCACGATATCTGAAACACAAAAATGGGCATAAGGACATTTTGTTGGGACTTTTACACAAACAGGTTTATACCGACATTGCGATTCAAATCTACAACATACCTTCAGGGATCAGACGTCTCAGATTTGTGTAATAGTCTGGAGTACTTTTGTAGCAGATACTGTCACAACATTGACACACATCACTGGCATCCACATTTATCCATCTAGAGGGAGGATACAGATTTTCACAATGTTATTTTTTGTTTTAACATTTGCAACAGCCAATGTATTTGAAGTTTGTTGTATTGTATTCCCAGACCTATAGTTCTTAGTTTCCATGTTTGCTCAGTTTCATTGTCGAAAAACCAACTGAGTCATAACGTTTGTTTTGTTGCATTTGAATGGTCTAAATTTGCTGTGCGGACATTATGGTAGACAGTAGCTAGTTTTGATTTAAAACAATATAGGATAGACACTGACATTAGCTTTTAAATGTATATGTCCCATCGGTGGTGGCGATACTCTCAAGCACCCTGAAGATAAATTATTAAGAGTAAAAACAAGAAAAATCACCTTGAATTGACATAATTGCAGGCCTTGTTGGTGGGGCTGTTCTTCCACATTGCAGAGGTTACTTTCAGCTGGCAAGTTATAAATATCTTTTTTTTTTTACAAAAAAATAGAAATGTCACCATACAACCTGGAAGAATTTCCAAATGTTGAAATCAACAAAGTTCTGAAAATGCCTCACCGAGTTCCTTGAATCCTGGTGGAACAAGAAAGCGTCGAGCTGCAATTGAAGCGACGAAGCACTCTTTCTTCGTTGGAATAGTGCATTGGATTTATACTCTTTAGCATCAGTGAGGCATCTAAAAAAAATATATATTTAAGTTTCTCAAAGTCGAAAGCCAGATTTGTTTCATACTAGAAGTTACCCTTACCCATGGTTTTCAATGAAGTAGTATCTGGGAACTGACATTGTGTCAGGTGACAGAGTGGCGACACAGCTGTCAATGAAGAGCTGTTCTGGTCCTGACTCAGGACCAGTGTAAGATGCCTCGAGGTGCAGGAGTTCTCCAATGTAGAAGACCGGTGAGAACGTCTCACTCGTCCAGTCAGCTAAATGTAGACACGGACGTTACTGCATGCACACTAGTCAACACAAGCACGTTGCACACACACACGTACCAGTCATCAGCTTTAGAGAGAACGCAGCAGGTGAAACCTCTGCAGGAGTGGAGGCCAGTTGTGGCAGTTGATTAATACTGCTCACAATCTGGGTCCTGTCAAAGTAAAAAAGATCAATCATGAAGTCACACAACAGCTTCATTGCAAAACAATTATACAAATATCACCTTTTATAGTAACAGGAAACAGGAACTGCAGCATATGACCTTCTTGTAATGCCAAGGTAACCAGCAGATGGTGATATCATCAGCTCATTGGAGTAAGTCACGTAGTCATCATATATCTAGAGACAAATATTTTAAATCAGGGAACTTTCTGGAAAAGTACATTTTCAATCATCATCATGTATCAAGCAACAACTTACAGTTAATTTGGAGCCACAGTCTTGCAGACGAGCTTCAATGCGATATTCAGCATCACCAGTAGCAACAGCTCGGCACTGACTTTTGTGTGAATGCTCTGGTTCTCCTAAAAAAAGCTCCTCTGGAGACACAAGACGTCCATTTTTATACAGGTCAGCCTTTACCAAAATGATCATGGAGGCGTCTGTGCATTGTACACGGACTGTGGCTCCATCATCAGGTTGTGGCCCGCTGTCTTCCGCCTCAATTCTGAAATTGCCGGTTTTATATTCCCTTCCTTCAGCATCGATCATAGGCCCATCTTTCAAAGTTCGAATGGCATTTCCAACACCAAAAGCAAACGATATCAGCAGGGCAAGAGAGGCTGAGTGAACTGCGTTCACCATTGTGCTCAAAACACTGCAAAGCCTTCTTCTCAGCACAAACAGTAAGACAAGTAGGCTAATGATAATTTCAGAAATCCTAATTGTACTAAATTCTAAGGATGCTGAAGACTCAAACACTCAATCTTAAATACTTCCCAGTTCAGAATAATTAAATCACATGGAGACAACAGCTGGATGAAATTACTCATTAACTGATGTGGGAGAATTAAAGCTGCAGTCACACCGAGATACAGGCCTGTGATTGGCCCACACTTTGCCAGCGATGCGCCCAGATATTGTACATAGGGGTGTTCAGATGGGACCACTGAAAATATTTCTGCAATTTTAAATGCTGTTGTAGTTGGCTATCTAGGTTAGTTGAGGAATCCCACACTAATGAACTTAATGGCTTCATGTTTTACCGTTAATGATTGTTCTCATGTGCATCGACTAATACCGGGACAGTGACCATTTTGAGTTCAACAACAATCCAGTTTCAATGTGTTTCCTACATTGTTCTTAAAATTGTCCTTTCTCTTAAGACAAACATATAGCTTTAATTTGAAGGAGTACATTAATTGTAAGGAAGAAAACATTTAACAAGCATACCTAAGTTTAGAAACACCTCTCAGAGGCAAATATATCAAAAGTATACAAAAGTCACGCTTTCACTTATCTAAAAAATGTACTTTAAAAACACTTTAAAATATTTTTACTGTAGTATACATTTAAGAAATATATTATCAGAAAAAATATACTTTAAGTGAAAGTTCTGTGCAATTACTTTAATGTACTTCTTTGAACTTTGTTTTCAAACATTGTTTTGTATATTTCAAAATGTACACTTTAAATTACCATTAAAACAATGTATTTAAAGCACATTTGATTAATCATGTTTTTAAATATACCACTTTTTTGGTATATTTTAAGCAATATTTGAGTGTACTTTTTCATGTTATTATTTCAATATATATATAAATATATAATATATATTGTAATGTGTTAAAATGTGTTACTCTGAAAATGTACCAAAAGCTAATTATTTTAATATATTTTATATCTTGTCGTTTTAGTATATCTTAATCATGTTTATATTTCAGTACATTATGGGTACATTTTTCTAAATGTTAATTATTATTGATTGTGTGTGTGTGTGTGTGTGTGTGTGTGTGTGTGTGTGTGTGTGTGTGTGTGTGTGTGTGTGTGTGTGTGTGCGTGCATGCGTGCGTATGTGAGGGGTCAGAGAGAGGGCCAGTGTGTGTATGTGTGGTGGGTGTGTGTGTCTGTGTTAGGGGTCAAGAGTCAGGATACGGGGCCTGGTGGTCAGTGTTCCACTATGATTCTAAAGTGTCTATATACAAGCTATTTTCTATTAATTTATTTCTACAGATGTTAACTTTATGTCTTAAATTTTGGAAAAAGCTAACATTAGCTAGCATTTAAGCTAGCTAGCCCATCAAGTACAATGTGTGAAACCCCCCGAGAAGAGCTTCAGTTTAAATGTAACCACAACTTGCGTCTCAGCAAACGCAGCGTGCTTATTAGCAGGTGCAATGATATTTTTTTCAATCTTTCAGGGCCACTCTTGAATTCAGTAAGCATGTTTTTTATTTATTGTTGGTGTACGTGGCTTCACCGACCATGAACGATGCAGTAACATGGAAGTCAGGGAAGGGACCTCATTGGGAAATGAGTCCAAATTCGAAACAAGTTTATCTGTTTACTAATTTAAATGTAATGTACAGTGCACTTCTATTACGTAACTTTTCACTTCTTACTTTTGATGAAACGGAAGCATTTTTTTTTAGTGCTGTGAAAAATAACGTGTTAACTCAGTTAATTAAATTACAGGTTTAACTAGTTATTTATTTTTTACGCATTTAACGCATGCGCAGAATGAGCTTCCAATCCTTCTGTTGTTGGTCGTCGGGACGAAAAAAAAGTCACTTGCAAAATGAGCTTCCAATACACCACTTCAATCTGAACTATGTCCGCTCTCATGCAGACGGTCTGTTCATCGGTAATGATCCTTCCGCAGGTTCACCTACGGAAACCTTGTTACGACTTTTACTTCCTGTAGATCAGGGTCTCAACACGTCGATCGCGACCTGCCAGTCGATCGCGGCGTAGTGTCGGTAGATCGATGACATTAAAAGATTGGCCCGCCTGACATGTTCTCTATAGCACGTCTTTGTTCTTTTATTAAACTAAACGCCTGTTGTTGATCGATCTCCACAGCAGCATGTCATTTCTGTCTCTTCGCTGCGTTAACACTTATCGATCTCCGCCTCGCGCCACAGAGCTCCGTGCGCTCGCATCGGGACCGAGCAAAAGAAAAGTCACTTGTCAATCTGTCCACCTGTCCGGGCCGGTGAGGTTTCAGCTTTGCAGCGGTGTCCCCGCCGTCCCTTTCATCACGGCCCAGTTCATGAAGAAAACCCACACAGTCAGTTTGCCTCAGCAACTGCTAGAGGAAGACTAGAGGCCTTTAGATTGTATCATGGTGGAGTTAATGGTTGACAAACAAGAGAAAAATTTTCTGTTTAACCCTCCTGTTACCTTTACATTTACTAACATATTTTACCCTCGGGGTCAATTTGACCCCAGCAATTAAGACCTCCAGAAAATTATTAGAATTAATATTGCTTCCCAAGTTTAAGTGTGAGGTACTTTATGTTTGTTTGTTGACAACCTAAATAGCCCTTTAAATAAATAAAAAAGTTGATATTTCTTATATGTTTGACACAGTGAAAATCAGCCTGGGGTCAAATTGACCCCAAAGAACACCGACATTAAACATTGAATGGGGTCAAATTGACCCGAAAGGTAACAGGAGGGTGAAACATTCTGTTTAGGATGAAGATGTATTAATGTTCCATATGGAAGAAAACTGCTAAATAACTGCTGAGTTGCAGCACCATTGTATAGAAGAATGTATAAATGTATATATCCGTCTTTTGTCATAAATCTCTATGTTCTCACAAAATATACCGAGAATATCGGTAATATGTGATTAATCATGATTAAGCCACAAAAACCTGTGATTAACCCGATTAAAAAATGTTATCGTTTCACAGCCCTAATTTTTTTAAATGGCAGAGGACGGTAGCGGTAATTATTAACCGTGGCTGTGCGACCAGGGAAATATTTGTTTGACCTGTACAAGTAGAAATATTGGCATATTGACAGTTCCTCAATGTTAGACCTGATTTACTGTTAAACCAATATTGGTTCCACAATATTTCTTGTCTAGTGAAAATAAGAAAAAGATGAATGTACACTACCATTCAAAAGTTTGGGATCACCCAGACAATTTTGTGTCTTCCATGAAAAATCACACTTTTATTTATCAAATGAATATAAAATATAGTCAAGACATTGACAAGGTTAGAAATAATGATTAATATTTGAAGTATTAATTTTGTTCTACAAATTTCAAGCTCAAAGGAAGGCCAGTTGTATAGCTTATATCACCATCATAACTGTTTTCAGCTGTGCTAACATAATTGCACGGGTTTTCTAATCAGACATTAGTCGTCTAAGGCGATTAGCAAACACAATGTACCATTAGAACACTGGAGTGATAGTTGCTGTAAAAGGGTCTCAATACACCTATGGAGATATTTCATTAGAAACCAGATGTTTCCACCTAGAATAGTCATTTACCACATTAACAATGTAGAGTGCATTTCTGATTAATTTAATGTTATCTTTATTGAAAAAAAGTGCTTTTCTTTGAAAGTCATCCCAAACTTTTGAACGGTAGTGTATGTTGTTCCAATTTCACACAACAAAATGGGTAAATATCTAGAGTGAAGCCTTTTCTTTATTTTTAGATACATATTTTATTTAAAAATCACTGAATGTGGTGCCCAATTGATCATATTTGCAACATTTACACCGGATACTTTTTTAGACAGTATTTGTACGTGGCAGAACATAATATTCTTGATACCATCTGGCTTTAGTCAGTCCCCAAATGCTTCAACTTAGATGCTGCCGCCATACCTGTTTGACATTGTTTTCATGAAATGATTAAAAAGGTTTCACCTAAACCACGCTCAGGACTTCACTACCTTTGAACCAGGATGGTCTTACTAATGTTCATTTTAGTAGAAAAGTTCACGCCACCGTTCAGTACTTCTGAAAGATTTGACATTCTACATCTTCAGAATCAAGTTTAATATTCAGACTTTTATCTTGACAGTTATGCACTGAACCATTTTTTTTTTTTTACAGTCTGTGTGCAACAATTTAACCTTTTTATGGCCACATCTATAACAGCAATGAAACAAGTGTCCCAAACTAAGGCCAAGTAAATTGTGCAGTCACTGGAAAATATATCCAGTATACACAAAGCAGACTATGAATATGGCCTATTGATGTGGAAACTGGACCATTGGGTAAAGTTCAGGAAACACTGGTGCTCAGAGAAGCCAACACTTGCATCCCAAAATCACATTATAGTGGCTGCTATCCACCACTCACCTTTTGTACCAGGCAGAAACTAACAATTGGTGGCAGAACCACATCTTTAAACCTTTAGAAATAAAACAGGAGCATCTTGCTAGAGGTGCTACTAAAGCCTAAAGACTGATCTAACATGGGTATTTTTGCATTGTAGGAAAACAGCATCGAATGGCACAAAAAAGTCGTAATCTAGAAGCAATAGTTTATTATATTTGGGAGTCCTTTGAAGCCGAGATGGCGATTTGTGTTGCATTTGACATTTTGGTCAAATCTACAGCAAACCGAACAGTCGAGGGTTGACATGCCATCTTCGTCCTCCACCGGTCCTTTCGATTCCAAGTCAACCTCGGGAGATTCCTTTTCTCTAGAAGGGCAGAGACATTGACATCATCATTAGCTGTAGGTAGAGGTGGTTTTAATTTCCTTACCGGTGCCACAATGTGCATTTTTATTTAATCTTTCCAAATCTCAATTCTGCTAAAGCCTGAACCACCACCTCGTCTAGTGTACAATATGAACAAAGCAGTCTCTTCTCAGCTAGAAGAGAAAGTCATCATTAGTTTTCTTTGCAGAGCACAAAGTGCTTGAACATTCAACATTTGGGCTGGAGAAGAAAAAGAAAAATCGTGCAACTTTAACTCACCAACTTTCTCATTCATTTCAATTCACTGGCTGCCAAACAGTGAATGTCTGCTGATTTTATTCAGACGAGAAAGCTCCTTCACAGGTACTGGCCCACTGGTCTGCTTGGCTGGCAAGACAATCATCGGACCCACTCGTGCCACCTTTTCCCACACTAAAGAATTACAAGTTCAAAACCATGTGAGGCCTTGCATTGTATTTTCCCCAATCATGCACGTTGATATAAGGAACCCAACCTGTATTGGTGCTCTGTCCACTCCAAAACGGTTCAGGTTCTTCTGGCTTCTCAAACCTACGAGGACCAAACTTGCCAGGGCTGCTCAGCTTATCGTGACTTTGACAAGAGCCACATAAATAGTCATTACCATCAGCCGACCTCCATCTGAAAAGCAATGAAATATTCACACGCACCCTCATTTACTCTGCATTTTACTTTGATTCACATTTTGGGATCATCTCTTACCTTCCATTTATAAGACTGCATGCCTTATTCGGTGCCTCTGCATCATTTACTGGTTCAGCATTCAGGTGACATGTGATGTAGAGCTGTGAGAGGAAAAAAGTAAATGTGGGAAAACAATCTACATGTGTAATAATGACTTGATCACATTAAAGTAGAGCCTCACTTCTTCCCTGTCCTCATTATGAAATTTAAAGGCATCAATGGTCAAGTGGAGCTTGTCATCCTGTGTCCTGGATAAGAAGTGAGACCTAGAACCTGGAAGCTCAGAGTCAACCAAGCACCTGTGAAGAGAAGGGAGAATTTAGTCCAATTTATAGTCTTCAGAACCAACTGAGAGAGAATAACATGAAATCACTTGAGGCAAGTGATCCACCTTCACACGGCGTTCTCTGGAGCCATAAAAGGCTTCACACATGCAGTAATCTTCCAAGCGCTTACCCATTTTCAACAAATACGTATCTCGGCTCAGAGGATACATCTGGGGAAAGTGTCGCCACACAGCTGCTCACAAACACTCGGAGCCCCGTGTGATGTCCAACTCGGACTGAGGCTTCGATGGAGATGGGCTCGCCGAGGTAAAACACATTAGAGCCTCTTCGATGAAGCCAGTCACCTGAAGAAAAAAAAGTGTAGGTATATAAATAGTGATGAAAATAAATCAAAACATTAGAAAAGAGGAAACATACTTATCATAATGCTCAAGTCAAACTCCAAAGTTTCCTCTACAGCTTGTTTAGACATGAAGGGGATCCAGGTGGGCATGAGGGAAGAACTGGACAAACTGTACTTCCTAAGAAAGAGGATAAACATTTAACCAACAAAAATGGGAACAAAATGAGGACGTTGTCTAAAGCTCTTTAAAGAGATAAACTTCCAAAGACAAACCTTTCATATTGACATTCAAATGGAATTACAGCCTCATCCATTCGAACCACCCCATCTGGAGAGGCCACAGGAGAGTATACGAGAACGTTTGCGTAGACTAGTGTGTCTTCAGTCATCTGTGGAGAGTAGTTGCATTTAAAACTAGTTTTAAATAATTTACTTGAAGAAAACAAAAATTAATATTACCCTTTGTTTGGTTCCGCAGTCCACAAGTCCAACAAGGATTCTGTACTCATCTTCTGAAGACATTGTAGCTCTACAGTGGTCATTGAGCTCCACTCCAAGGCGTAGTTCAGCACCATTGACAGGAGCTCCAACTTCAAACATGTCAGCTTGGATAATAATCTCCAATGAGTCTGGATGGCAGGTCACTCGGACAGTATTCACCTGCTCTGGTTCCTCAGATGGATCCTTTGCTTGCAGAGTGTGTTGGGAGCTCCTTGTGAACTGAGGACTTTGAATTGAAGCATGTTGAGTGTAACCTTTGGGAGGAAAAGCAAAATATGACCTGAAACAGAGTCCAACCAGGAGGAGAACCAAAAAACACGAGGTCTTCATAGCACTGAAGAACAGCAAACTGGTTCAGACTGGTTCAGACTGTAAACTGTCTTCCTGCCTGACCCACTAAGCAGCACAATACTCTGAGTAGTGAACATGTCTTACTTTATATTCAGACAACCAGCCTCATCAAAGCAGCCCTGCACACCTGAGTCTAATCATCCACTAATCAGCCTGTAATTGGTTTCACATCTTCTTAGACACCACGGTCTGATGAAGTTGAGGAGGATTCAACCACATTTGAATGTGTGAAAACTGTTCACACTTATATGCTTCATTACTTTTTTCTTTGGAAATAAAATATGTTAAACTAACTAAAAACGGTATCATTAAAATACATACAGAAATGCAGTTCAAACAATAACCCTTGTGTGGTGTATTTCAAATTCAACAAACTATTTTTTCAAAATATTCTGATATTTACTTCATCCCAATTACAAATATAAACAGCATATATGGTTATTTTCCTTTTACCTTTGTTAGATACTATTGAGGAGTTATTGTGCTACATTCTCTCACTCATAATTTAACTGCCATAAATATTATTTGTCATTTGTAATAAGTTTGGTTATATATTATTATTTGTAGGCTACAACTCGTTCTGTTGAATATTGGTTTGTTTTATTTTGCATTTAATGGGAACTATTTGTGTCCTATGTTGCTCTGGGACGCATTTGGTTGCAACCATCTCAAAGAGACATGTGGTTGTAGCTAGTTTCTAAGAAGTGTAAGTAAGCGAATCATAAGTATTTAAAAAGTTTCCCTCGTGGTTGTGTGCAGCCAGTGAGGTACGTTCTTTATGTTTTGTATCATTTTTGGGGGAGAATCAAAGCTGCAGTCACACCGAGATAAAGGCCTGTGATTGGCCCACACTTTACCAGTGGTTCAGCCAAATATTGTTTGGTGTGCAGTTGGGCCCACTGAAAATATTGATCTGGTACACCAAAACCTAAAGCCGTAACTGATATCAATTCTAACATGCTGTTGTAATTGGCTATCTAGGCAAGTCGAGAACTAAATTCATGAGCATCAAGGAATCCCATTCGTATGTACTGGTTTCACTGTTATATTAGCAATGATCTGATGTATAGTCATAGTTGAACAATCCAGTTGTGTTGCATACAAGGAATTTTATTCAAGTTCATTTTCTGGATGCCATCTGGTTAGAGTTATTCCCCAATGCTTCAAAAATATGTATAGATCCTGTAGTCCTATGGTATTCATAAAAAGGTTGCCCCTAAAACAGATCAGGATTTCTACCTTTCAACCAGAAGGTCTCACTCTTCATAAGATGCAATATTCTGCCTAAAACCACATCTTTATATCTCTGCAGTTCTGCACTGAAAATATTTAATTCCAGTTCTTTGTGCATTGCAGGAAAACCATGAAGCAACAACAAACAAGTAATACATTTAAAAAGCAAATCATTTATTATATTTTAGAGTCATTTGTATCTGAAAGGGTATTTTCTGTTGCAGTTGACTTTTGGTCACATCTACAGCAAACTGGACAGTCGAGGGTTGACATGGGGTTTTCATCCAGCGGTTCTCCATTTAATTCCACGTCCACCTCGGGAGATTCCTTTTCTAGAAGGGCAGAGACCTTCACACCATCCACCTGTAATTGAGTGTCGGTTTTAATTGCCATTTAACATTTGGTTCTGCTTAGGATCTAAAACCTAAACCGCCACCTCATCTGGTGTAGAATAAGAACCAAGCAGTCTCTTCTCAGCTAGAAAGAAATCCATCAACAGTTTCTTTGCAGAGCAACAAATGTGCCTGAACATTTCAACATATGGGTCAAGAATTAAATCATGCAATTTTGAGTTCAACTCACCAACGTTATCATTTATTCCAAGTCAATGCCTGCCAAACATTGAAGGTCTCCTGATTTTATTCAGACGAGGAAGCTCCTTCACTGGTACTGGCCCACTGGTCTGCTTGGCAAGATCATCGGGCCCACTCGTGCCGCCTTTTCCCACACTAAAGAATTAAAAGTCAAAAACAATGTATAAAGCCTTGCATTGTATTTTCCAAGCAGACACATTTCGATGAGGAACCCAACCTGTATTGGTTCTCTGTCCACTCCGAAACGGTTCAGGTTCTTCTGGCTTCTCAAACCTACGAGGACCAAACTTGCCAGTGCTGCTCGGCTTATTGTGACTTTGACAAGAGCCACATAAATAGTCATTACCATCAGCTGACCTCCATCTGAAACGCAGTTACAATATTCACACGCACCCTCATTTACTCTGCATTTTTCTATGAGTCACATTTTGGGCTGATCTCTTACCTTCCATTTATAAGACTGCACGCCTTATTTGGTGCCTCTGCATCATTTACTGGAACAGCATTCAGGTGACATGTGATGTAGAGCTGAGAGGAAAAAAGTAAGTGTAGGAACACAATCTACATGTGTAATAATGACTTGATCACATTAAAGTAGAGCCTCACGTCTCCTCTGTCCTCATGAAATTTAAAGGCATCAATGGTCAAGTGGAGCTTGTCATCCTGTGTCCTGGATAAGAAGTGAGACCTAGAACCTGGAAGCTCAGAGTCAACCAAGCACCTGTGAAGAGAAGAGAATTTAGTCCGTTCTTCCAGTAGTGGCTAAACTTCCCTTCAATACAGTTGTGGTTGGGCAAAGACCAGAATAATGCCAATTAAGAAGTCTAGAAACAAATCAACACTCTAGCCAACTAAAATTAATGTATTTAACACCACAACCTGACTTCTCAGTTTCCCATTTGTAGTCTTGAGAATTTGACATCACTTGAGGCAAGTGATCCGCCTTCACACGGCGTTCTCTGGAGCCATAAAAGGCTTCACACATGCAGTAATCTTCCAAGCGCTTACCCATTTTCAACAAATACGTATCTCGGCTCAGAGGATACATCTGGGGAAAGTGTCGCCACACAGCTGCTCACAAACACTCGGAGCCCCGTGTGATGTCCAACTCGGACGGAGGCTTCGATGGAGATGGGCTCGCCGAGGTAAAACACGTTAGAGCCTCTTCGATGAAGCCAGTCATCTGCACAAATTAAAAGTAAAATAAATATATATGTAGTGACCACAATTAAGTCAAAACATGAGCAATGATCGAAACCTACTTGTCATAATTCTCAAGTCAAATGGTAAAATTTCCTCTGCAGCTTGTGGAGACATGAAGGGGATCCAGGTGGGCATGAGAGAAGAACTGGACAAACTGTACTTCCTAAGAAACAGAAAAGGATTTTTTAATAAAATGTTGAGACAGTGTTTTCAAAAGATGAGCTTTGAGACAAACCTTTCGTAATGACATTCAATTGGAATTACAGCCTCATCCATTCGAACCACCCCATCTGGAGAGGCCGCGGGAGAGTATACAAGCACGTTTGTGTAGACCAGAGAGTCTTCAGTCATCTGTGGAGAGTAGTTGCATTTAAAACTAGTATAGTTTGAATTAATTTAATAGAAATAAATGAATAATTACCTTTTGTTTGGTGCCGCAGGCGACAAGTTTAACAAGGATTCTGTACTCATCTCCTGAAAATATTGTAGCTCTACAGTAGTCATTGAGCTCCACTCCAAAACATTCGCACCATTGACAGGAGCTCCAACTTCAAACATGTCAGCTTGGTTGTTAATCTCAATATGGTCTGGATGGCAGTCCTCGGACACCATAAATATTATTTGTCATTTTGTAATAAGTTTGGTTGTATATTATTATTTGTAGCACGACAAGGCCTAACAACTTTAAACCTTAAGTAAAAGGGCATTATGACTGGTTGCAAATATGGACCCTCTTGCTAAAGGTGCCTGGTCTGCTTGGCTGTAGACAATCACGGACCCACTTGTGCACGCCTTTTCCCTACTGAAGAATTAAAAGTCCAAGACCATGTGCTTGAGCATGACATTGCATTTTCCCAATCCTTTAAGTTCCTATAAGGAACCCAACCTGTAATAGTTCTCTGTCCCACTCCCAAAACAGTTCAGGTTCTTGTGGCTTCTCAAACACGGACCAAACTTTAAGTAGTAGGCTTATTGTGACTTGACAAAACCATAGATGATCGTCATTATCAAGCAACCTCCATCTGAAACATACCAAAATTCCACACACAACCTCATTTTTAATCTGCATTTTCCTTGATTCATGTCAGACTGGATCTCAATTACCTTCCATTTATGGACTGCCGCCTTATTTGGTGCCTCGGCATCATTTTGCTACTACAGCATTCAGGTGACATGTGATGTAGAGCTGGGAAGAGGAACATATTAAATGTGGGAAAACAATCTACATGTATAATAAGGACTCGGGCCATTTAAAGTAGGCTCACTTCTCCTCTGTGCTGTTATGAAATTTAAAGGCATGTATTCAAGTGGGCAGTGTCATCCTGTATTCCTGGATAAAGCGAAGTTAGAACCTGGAAGCTCAAGTCAGCAGGCACCTGTGAAGAGAGGAGATTTAGTCTGTTCCTCAGTAGTGGCTACAATCACCCTTCAATACAAAAACATTTTCTAATTTGTAGTCTTCCAGACCAAAACTGACATCACTTGATTAGCATTGCAACGTTCTCTGGAGCCATAAAAACCCACACATGCAGTAATCTTCAAGCGCTTACCATTTCCCAACAAAGACGTATCATCCAGAGGGATACATCTGAGGAAAGTGTCGCCACACAACTGCTCACAACACTCGGAGCCCGTGTGATGTCCAACTCGGACTGAGGCTTCGTGCCCATAGGCTGGCAGGTGAAACTACAGCTAGAAACCTGCCAGTGACCAGTCGTCTGCGTATTACATTCCTTATATTTGTATATACCTATATCTAAAGTCAAAACATTAGAAACTACTTGCTCATAATTCTCAAGTCAAACTCCAGTTTCTACAGCTTGTTTTAGACATGGAGGATACCGGTGGGCATGGGAGAGAACTGGATAAACTGTACTTCCAGAAAAAACATTTAAATGAGCCAGGCCAAATGTCTAAAGCGCTTTAAAGAGGAGTTTCTAAAGACTGGACCTTTCTATTGGCACTCAAATTAGATTACAGCCTCATCAATGAATACCCCATAAGGAAGAGCCAGGAGGTATCACGAACACGTTTGTAGCAGACAGTATGTCTTCACAGTCATCTGGAGAGCAAATGCATTTAAAAACGACTATATAGTGTGAAATAAATTAATTCATGTCACAACCAACATTACACGTTTGGTTCCACAGTCCACCAGTCCAACAAGTTCTGTACTCATCTTCAGAAGGCAGTCTTAGCTCTACAGTGGTCATTGAGCTCCCTCCAAAGGCGTGGTCATCACCAGTGACGGGCTCCAACTAGCTTATGTCAGCTTGGATAATAATCCCAATGAGTCTGGATGGCAGGTCCTGGACCAGTATTCCACCACTCTCTCGTTCCTGAGTGGATCCTTTGCTTGTTGGGAGCTCCTTGTAGACAGGGACTTTGAATTAGGCATGTTGAGTGTAACCTTTGGGAGGAAAAAGCAGAATATGACCACAAACACAGTCAACCAGGAGAACTGAAAACCTTAGGGTCTTCCTTCCTTTTTGAAGAACAACAAACTAGTTCAGACTATAAACTGTCTTTTCCTGCCTGACCACCTAAGCAACACAATACTCTGGTAGTGAACATGTCTGACTTTATACTTCAGACAATCAGCCTCATCAAAGCCCTGCACCTGGGTCTAATCATCACTAATCTGGCCTGGTTTCTTTACCTAAGGCTCTAAGGTAGACCTAGGTCTGATTCATTTGAGGTTGATTCAACCATGTTGAATCTGTTAAAACATTTATTATTTCACAATATTTGCTTTTTTCTTTTTTCTTTGGAATTGAAATATGTATTACTAACTAAAATCTGTATACAGAACATTTTTTAAAAGCAGAAATTACAGTTCAAACATTAGCATAATAACCCTCATATTGTTTATTCAGATTCTCTCATCCCTATGCGTCAGGCCTAAAAACACCCTTAGACAGGACAGTGTTAGTAATCCAAATCACCCTCTGGCTCTGAGAAATCATATCAGATCTGCATCTTCCTCTGGACCTTCACCTTATAGACATGAACTCTATATCAACATAAGTGCCACCTGAATCTTAATAGGACTGTGTCCGTGAGATCAGGTCTTTTGAAATCGTCATTTCGATGGAGCCAATTCCTGATACGTAGCCACAAACAAAAATCAAGAATACTTGTATCTTCAGGTAGTACAACCCGTGGTGAGAATGTACCAAGCGTTTGCCATCACTGCGACCGAGCGCTGCTCAGTGGGTATTTCAATAATTACTTTCATAGAGACCTTGTATTTATGGGAAATTCTTGATTTAGCTTTCACCGTCAAACTCATGCAGTAGTGGTCATCTACCAACTTGCTGGCCTATTAACTAGTTGCATTGGTGATCCCTATCGGAGTTCATTCTTCTCATCGCTTCTGATAAATCCATGCTTGACCAGAAGGCTGAGATGACCAACTCATTTGCAGTCTCATGCATTGAACCAATATGTGTCAGATTATATAACCGCGATGAAACAAGTGTCCCGAAATAAGTCCAAGTAGTCAAAATATACAGAAAATACTCCTCTACCTCCATCTGCCTGATAGCTCCCTTTCTCACAACTATTCATACACCATCATATTTCATTGGATACATTTTAACTCTGTCCTTCATACATGGCATCTGTACCCGTCCATCCAGAGGGATCCCTCCTCTTGCTCTCCTGAGGTTTCTTCCATTTTTATTTGGGAGTTTTTCGTGATCTGAAGTGAGGTTCTGGGATAGGGTTCTCAGAGTACACATTTTAAAACAGAGGAAATTTTATAATTTTGAGAATGGGCTATACAAAATAAAGAAGTGAATTTAGTTTGGAAATGGAGGAAAGGTCAACGTAGAGAGCTCAGAAAATTTTCAATCTCAATTTCCCTTCTGAAGTTTAGATTGTGACATTTGATAGTCGATTTGACTGAAGAACTGGTCCCAAATTTAAACATTATAGTGGCTAGTATACATCATCCTGCCCTGTTATTGGGAGGAAACTGTAACAATACAACAACTTTAAACCTTGAAATATAAAGAATATTAAACTGTGGTTTAAATAGTCCATTTTATTTGTGCATTGCAGGATAACTGCATCAACAGCAAATTATACATTTTAAAAGAAATAGATTATTGTCATTTGAATCTGAAAAGGCATTTTCTGTTGCAGTTGACATTAGTCACATCCACAGTAAGCTGGACAGTGGGGGTTGACAGGGTTTCATCCAGCGGTTCTCCTTTAATTCCGATCACCTCGAGTTCCTTTTCTAGAAGGGCGAGACCTTCACCATCTACCTAAATAGAGTCAATTTGGTGCCATACGAAATGACATTTAAAATCTCGAATTCCATTTAGAATCTAAAATCTGAACAACCACTTTATTTGTAGTTATAAACCAAGAAGAGTGTCTTCTCAGCTAGAATAGAGAATAGTTTGCTTTGAGCAAAACCTAGAAATAAAAATAGTAGGCTTGAACATTCAACATGTGGGCGAAAAATTTATCCTGCTGCGTCAACTCACCAACTTTGTCATTATTCCAATTCACTGGCTGCCAAACAGTGAGGTCTGCTAATTTATTCAGGCAGGAAAGCTCCGCCACAGGTACTGGTCCACTGGTCTGCTTGGCTGGCAAGACCAGTTATCGGACCCCTTTCGTGCATGCTTCCCACCTTTCTAAAATTAAGTTCAAAACCATGTGTGAGGCCTAGCATTATATTTTCCCCAATCATGCTGCGTTGATATAGGGAACCCAACCTATATTGGTTCTGTCCACTCCGACAGTTCAGGTTCTTGTGAAGCCTTCTCAAACCTCGAGGACCAAACTTGCCAGGGCTGCTTTCGGCTTATCTGACTTTGACAAGAGCCACATAAATAGTCATTACCATCAGCTGACCTCCATCTGAAAAGCAATGAAATATTCTGCCGCACCCTCATTTACTCACATTTACTTTTGATTCACATGTAATTTAGTCTTACCTTCCATTTATAAGACTGCGCCTTATTTGGTGCCTCTGCATCATTTACTGGAACATTCAGGTGACATGTGATGTAGAGCTGTGGAAGGAAAAAAAATTAAATGTGGGAAAACAATCTAATGTGATCAGAGTATATGCATGTAAAGTAGAGCCTCACTTCTTCTCTGTCTCATTATGAAATTTAAAGGCATCAATGGTCAAGTGGAGCTGTCATCATGTGTCCTGGAAAATAAGCGTGACCTAGAACCTGGAAGCTCCAGAGTCAACCAAGCACCTGTGAAGAGAGGAGAATTTAGTCCGTTCTTCAGTAGCGGCTAATCCCTTAAATACCAACATTTTATTTTCTAATTTGTAGTCTTCAGACCCAACTGACTGACATCACTTGATCCATGTTCATGGCGTTCTCTGGAGTCATAAAAGACTTCACACATGATAATCTTCAGAAGTGCTTACCCATTTTTCAACAAAGGCGTATCTGGCTCAGAGGATACATCTGGAAAGTGTCATCACACAGCTACTCACAAACCTTTCGGGCCCGTGTGATGTCCAACTCGGACTGAGGCCCGATGCCCGATGGGCTCGCTTCCAGGTGAACTACGTTAGAGCCTCTTCGATGCTGTGGTCGTCCTGAACAAAAATAAAACATATATAGTGATGAAATAAGTCAAACTTGTTAGAAGAGGAACCCTACTGGTCATAATGCTCAAGTCAAACTTAGTTTCCTCTACAGCTTGTTTAGACATGAGGATCCAGGTGGGCATGAGGAAGAACTGGACAAACTGCTTCCTAAAACAGAAAAACATTTAAAGGTCAGACTGAGTTCAGAGTGCTTTAAAGAGATGAGTCTTAAAGACAAACCTTTCCTTGACATTCAATTGGAATTACAGCCTCATCCATTCAACCACCCCACTGGAGGCTACAGGAAATTATCACGAAACACGTTTGTGTATTATGAACCAGTCGTCTTCAGTCATCTGTGGAAGTAGTTACATTTAAAACTAGTGGTTTGAAATAATTTAATAGAAATAAATAGATCATTACCTTTTGTTTGGTGCCCATGATCACGAGTTTAACAAATTCTGTACTCATCTCCTGAAAATATTGTAGCTCTACAGTTGTCATTGAGCTCCACTCCAAAGCAGTAATTCAGCACCATTGTGGGAGCTCAACTTCAAACATGTCAGCTTGAATAATAATCTCCAATATGAGTCTGGATGGCAGGTCACTCGGACAGTATTCACCTGCTCTGGTTCCTCAGATGGATCCTTTGCTTGCAAGTGTTGGGAGCTCTTGTGAACTGGGGACTTTGGATGAAACATGCGGAGTAACCTTTGGGAGGAAAAGCAGAATATAGTACAAACACCAGTCCAACGGGAGGAGAACCAAAAACCACGGGTCTTCATAGCACTGAAGAACAGCAAACTGGTTCAAGACTGTAAACTGTCTTCTGCCTGACCCACTAAGCAGCACAATACTCTGAGTAGTGACATGTCTTGCTATGTTCAGACAATCAAAAAGCCTCCATAAAACGGCCACACACCTGAGTCTAATCATCCACTAGTCAGCCTGTAATTGGTTTCACACCTTCAAAGAGTCAATACCGAAGTCTGATGATAAAGTTGAAGTTCCTCCCATATTTGAATCTGTTAAAACAGTTCAGACATATTCTCTTTATTGCTTTTTCTTTGAATTTCGTCACGTGTTACACTAAGTAAAAACTGTATAACGAAATTTCAAAAAAAACACAAATGTATTTCAAACATTAACACCATTTCATCATTTTACATTGTTGGATTTTCCATCGATAAACAGACTTGTGAACTTAAGAACAGGACGATGTGGCAATACAGCACTGCCTCTCGTATCTTATTGCTTAAGTATCCCATCTTGCAATATGGGCTCCTCTGTGGGTGGAGTCTTTTTATTGACAGGAGAGTTTGCTTGCACAGCATTGATTTCTTCTGCATACTCTGGAGCTGACTTCGTCATATGAACTCCATTTCTGCTTTAACCAAATATTCCAGGATGGTGGACTTGGTTTCCAATGTTCACTTTAATTCATTCATGTGCTGTTTAATAAGCCTTTCCTTTTCTCTGATATTATCAGGTTACAGATAGAATCTTGAACTCCCTTTCTCTTGTTTTTTTAGGTGCATCCGTGTATCCTTCAGTCTAGACAAACCACTGCCTCTTTTAATAGTATACCCCGAGTAAGAAGTGATGAGCTTGTTAACTGGTTCCTAGACTAGCCTTTGAGCTGTAACATGTCTTGATTTCCTGGGTCTTCTTCTGTTTCCTGGATCCCTCTTAATCCAGTTGCTCTGGCCGTTCACTTTGGTTTCAGCAAAAATGGGGACCTTGTCTCTACGTCTCTCTTGCTCTGGATGAACTTCTCAGCTTTCAACCTTGAAGCCTGGTCAGCAGGGATTTACTGCAGAAGGTTGACATATAGCATATTGTTTAGGCTGAGAATGCTCCACTATTGTGGTAACTCTGATGACGTCTGAAGGTTTTGAAATAGCGTTTTTCATTTTAAAAGGTGCCTAAGCACCGTGGTTTTTCAGTCCAAAAGCTGATTCCATAATGGAACCCTGAAGTTCCATTTTGACAGCCTGCTATTAGTTCCAGTCTTGGTTTGTGACATGTTTTCCAGTGGTGTCACTCTTGGGTTTCCATTAGAGAACAGTGTCTGTTGTTCTACTCCATGTTGGTGAACACATTATAGGAGGAGCAGTGTCTAACCATCCTCACCAGCATCAGCAACAAGGTGCAGCTGTATGCCACATTGTGGGAGTTCCTAAATCGTTCTGGCTTGATGCATCTGGGTATATAGTCCTGCTAATACCTCAAGTCTATTTTCCTTCTCTGTGTCACAGCCATGCTTCTTTTGCACAGACCTCCCGAGATGGCTTAGCTGGCATCATAGAAAGCAACGCCAGAAGCCCAAAAGAGGTGCAGTAAATAGAACTGACAATGGACAGGATCCCACTTCTAGTAACAGTGTCACACATTTATCTGGAACTTGAAGTGATCAGTCTCTGTGCACCACTGAACTCAAGGCACGTTCCTTGGAAGTGTGTTGTCACTGTTGTGTCTAAGTCAGGTCTTTACTTCATCATCTCTTTCTATATTAGGGATGAAAGCAAGGCTGTCCAACTGTTGTTCTTATAGTCAGATAGGAATCCTCCTCTGGAAAACAAGTCTTGTAGTTCTGACACATTGCCTGATCCTTTTTGTTGCCACTGATTTTGAACATACAAAGGTTTTAATACTTTCATCCCTCCTGTTATACTGTGGGTCAAATTGACCAGTTTAAAGTTTGAAAATCTAGGAAAAATATTTTAAGTACTTTTCTGTATACAACTTTTCTGCTTACATATTTAGTGTAATCAACGTTAAAAACAATACAATAAAAATATCATGTATTTACAGCCTACGGGTTTATATATGAGATTATGTTCAGGGTCAGACGACTGGCGGTGAAAGTGGAGGCGCTACAAGTGGTCAGAGAGTGTCGTTAGACTATTTCTTTCTTTGTAAATGTGGGACAGTCTTTCTGACTCCCTCACACAGGTTTCAACACACTCACACACAAACACCCCTCCCCCCCCAAAAAAAATACACAACCCTGTTCAAAGCCCCATATAAGTTATTTTTGTTTCAAACTTAAAACAAAAGCTTATGTTTGTTATAGAACCATCTCTATCGGATATACCCCATCACCACATATGAGAAAAACACTTTCAGACCAAACATTCTCCCTAAATACACCTTTGTGGACCTTACCTTGTACTAATGTAGGTTTTATTTCTGTGGGTGTCTCTCCTCATAAATATAGTACTTCTAATTGACTGGGAGAGACACACCCCATTCATCAAACTCAGGCGCACACTCCAACGACCCCACCTGTGAGAGAGAAATACAGATACTATTTTATTGGGAACCTTGGTTTTCCTCTTGGAAAAGTCCACACATTATAAGGGAAGGCCAAACGCTAAAGGTTGCTGAGAAGTACTATAACGTACACTCTGCAGATAAATACAACTGCACCAAGAGGTTGACTGTGCGGCCTTTAGTCATCTTTTATAATATATGCATCTTCCATTCTAAGTAAAACATAACTAACGTTTACTTTCAATACAAATCCTTTGACTCATTTGGCTTGATTTTGAGTAGCAGATCATTATAACCCAACTTGTATTGAGCCTCTTTTCTCTACACTGACCATTTTAAAATAAGCTTAAAAAATACAATTTGGAGAAATATGTTGTATGAGCAGATACGTTTTAAGATTTTTCAATGTGCCACAAAAAGTTTGAATATGCATTTTCTCTCATTAAAATGACAAATTCTCCTGATTGGTCTATGAGGGTGAATAACTAAATTCCACTAAAAACTGATTTGTTTGTAATGTCATGAGTGATGAGTTTAAACTATAATTAGGATTTTTTGGTTTCCACGATATACTTTTGGGTGATTCAATATTAACGGGTCAAATTGACCCAGGAACATCATGGCTGTATACGAAACAAACATAACGGAGGGTTCAACCTTTTTAACTAAAAGGGTATTTAGCTAGATTTAAATCAGTCAGTTCTTTGTGCATTACAGGGCAAATATGCCTCAACAACAAACAAGAATACAGTTAAAAAGCAATGGTTTTAGCGTATTATACTTTGGAGTCATTTGTATCTGAGCATTTTGTTTGCAGTTGACATGTTGGTCATATTCACGATAAGCTTCTGAACACCAGTCGAGGGTTGACATCGGTCCCATCCAGCGGTTCTCCATTTGTGTTGATTATGAACCAAACGGTCTCCTCTGACTGGAAATAGAAACCAGTTTTTTTAGAATATCTGTTTTTTTAACATATGGGCCAAACAAAGTTAACTCACCAACACGTCATTGTTCCTTTGCCAAACAGTGAAGGTCTGCTGGTTTATTCAGACCAGAAGGAAGCTCCCTTCACAGGTACGTACACTGGTCTGCTTGTGGCAAGACAATCATAGGGACCCACTACTTTAACCACCACACTAAAAATTACAAGTCAAAAACCATGTGTGAAGCATGACGTACATTCTCCCCATCGCACACGTTCTATAAAGACCCAGCCTATTAGTTCTCTGTCACTCCAAAACGGTTCTAAGGTTCTTCCTGGCTTCTCAAACCTCCGAGGACCAAACTTGCCAGAGGGCTGCTCAACTTATCGTGACTTTGACAAAGAGCCACATAAATAGTCGTACCATCAGCCGACCTCCATCTGAAAAGCAATTAAATAATACACACCCTGTTTTACTCTGTTTTCTACGAGTCACATATCGGGCAATCCTTACCTTCATTTACAAGACTGCATGCCTTATTTGGTGCCTCTGCATCATTTAAATGCAACATTCAGGTGACATGTGATGTAGAGCTGTGTGAGGAAAAAAGTAAATGGGAACACAATCTACATCAATAATAATAATGACTTGATCATTAAGTAGAGCCTCCTTCTTCCCTCTCCTCATTATGAAATTTAAAGGCATCAATGGTCCAGTGGGCTTGTCATCGTATCCTGGATAAAGTGAGACCACCTAGAACCTGGGCTCAAGTCAATAAGCACCTGTAGAGAGGAGAATTTAGTCCGTTCTTCCAGAAGTGGCTAAATGTCCTCAAATACTGTATTTCTTTTCTAAATAATAGTCTTCAGGTTGACAACATAGACTACCATGGGGCTCTGGAGCCATAAAGGCCCCACACATGCAGTAATCTTCAAGCACCATTTTCAACAAAGACATCTCGGCTCAGAGGATACATCTGGGAAAGTGTGGCCCTGACTGCTCTGAGCACTTTCATGGACGTGCTTGATGTCCAGCTCGGACTGAAGCTTGATGTCAGCAGGCTCATGAGGTAAAACAGGCCGACCTCGATGAAACCAGTCATCACTCCCAAAATTAGAAATGTATATAAATAGTGATGTAAATCGTCAAAAGCATTACAAAATGGCTGAGTCTACTCCAAGGCTGCATTCAGCACTACTGAGGAGCTCAACTTCAAACATGTCAGCTTGATAATAATTCTGATGGCAGGTCACTCGTGACAGGCTCACCTGCTCTGTTCCTCAGATGGATCCTTTGCTTTCAGAGTGTGTTGGGAGCCCTTGTGAACTGAGGACGCTTGAATTGAAGCATGAGTGTAACCTTGGGAGGAAAAGCAGAATATGACCTGAAACAGAGTCCAACCAGGAGGAGAACCAAAAACACGGGAGGTCTTCATAGCACTGAAGAACAGCAACCTGCCTCACATTGTAAACTGTCTCCTGCCCACTTAAGCAGCTCAACACTCTGAGTAGTGAACATGTCTTACTTATATTCAGGACAATCTCGCCCACCGGGGCAGCCCTGCACACCTCAGAGCCTAATCATCCACTAATCAGCCTGTAATTGGTTTCACACCCTTGGACACTATGGTCTGATGAAGGAGGATGATTCAACCACATTTGAAATGTGTGAAAACTGTTCACACTTTTTATATGGTTCATTACTTTTTCTTTTGGAAATACAAATATGTTAAACTAACTAAAAAACGGTATAATTAAAATACATACAGAATGCAGTTAAAATAATAACCCTGTGGTGTATTTCAACACAAACTATTTTTTCAAAATATTCTGATATTTACTTCATCCCAATCACAAATATAAAATAGTATATATGGTTATTTTTAATTTTGTTAGATACTGCTATTGAGGGAGTTATTGTGCTACATTCTCACCATAATTTAACCGCTATAAATATTATTTGTCATTTGTACAAGTTTATTGTATATTATTATTTGTACAAGGAACTCGTTTTGTTGAATATTGGTTTGTTTTATTTTTGCATTAATGGGATCATTTTGTGTCCTGTTGCTCTGGGACGATTTGTTGCAACCATCTCAAAGACATGGTCAGAAGTAGTTTCTTTGAAGAAGTGTAAGTGTTTAACCGCAAGTATTTAAAGTTTCGTGTTGTAGTGTTAAAGTGAGGTACGTTCTTTATGTTTTGTGTCTATTTTTACCGTGTAATGTCAACGCCAACCTTTTGCGCTAAATGTATTTTGTACAGTTCGATGGATTGTGAAAGTGGATGGTGATTTGAGGTTGATTGAAGTGCTACAGCCACAACCAACAGAACACAAGAATGATGGTGGCGGTAATTCCTGGAGGAGGATACATAATTTCATTAATTTGTTCTAAAACATTCTAGAAACTTAATCAAAATCAATCAGGCCCTTTGAGCATGAATATGATGATCAGTTTAGATACACCACACCGCAAAACTATTTCTGTGTCCCACACCCATTTAGCTGAAGAAGTAGTAACAAGATTTGTCTCACAAGAAATGTGGTGGAATGCGAGAGAAGACAGGTGTCAGGATAACTTGTGCACTCTAATGCTAATTACCACAAACACCTGAGACAGGATTACATGCCAAGTGGCACGAACAGGCCACAACAACTTAACCTTAAGTAAGGCATTGTTGGTTGCAAATATGACCTTCTTGCCAGTGCTACTAAAGTCTACACACTGGTCATTTTAACAAGGTTATTTGGGCACTGCAGGAAAATTATAGCAACAACACACAAGTAGTCAATTTTAAAGCAATAGTTTATTATATTTGGGAGTCATTTGTATCTGAAAGGGCATTTTGTGTTGCATTTGACATTTCGGTCACATCCACAGTAAGCTGGACAGTTGGGCTGACATCGTCCAGGGTTGACACGGGCTGACTGACGTAATGACATCGTCCAGGGTTGACACGCTGGCCCACAGCCCGTCTTGTCCACAGCCCTGCTTTTGTGTCCATGTCCACCTCGGGAGACTCCTTTTCTAGGAGTGTAGAGAGGATCCCAAAATCTTCATCTGCAAGTAGAGGTGGTTTTAAGTGAAAATGCCATTTATTTAAAACAGTAAGTGTTATAATCTTTCGATATTTTACCTTCTATATCTGTTCCACCATTTTCATCAGGATTCTGCTTAGAATTTGAAGCCTGAACCACCACCTCTTCTGGTGTAGATTGTGAACCAAGGAGTCCTTTGTCATCTAGGAAAAAGGATTTAAGATCTTTCTTTGAAGAGCACAAAGTCTTTGAACAGCATTTCCAACATCTAGCCAACCCACCCCCCCAAAAAAGGAAAGATCAATTCACCAATTGTATCATTTAGTCCACTTCTCCACTGGCTGCCAGACAGCGAAGGTCTGCTGATTTTATTCAGACCAGGAGGAAGCTCTTCCACAGGTACTGGCCCACTGGTCTGCTTGGCTGGCAAGACAATCACCGGACCCACTTGTGCCGCCTTTTCCCACACTGAAGAATTAAAAAGTCCAAGACCATGTGTGAAGCATGACATTGCATTTTCCCAATCATACAAGTTCCTATAAGGAACCCAACCTGTATTAGTTCTCTGTCCACTCCAAAACAGTTCAGGTTCTTGTGGCTTCTCAAACCCACGAGGACCAAACTTCCCAGAAGTAGTAGGCTTATTGTGACTTTGACAAGAGCCACATAGATAGTCGTCATTATCAGCTGACCTCCATCTGAAACATGTAAAAATTCACACACAACCTCATTTAATCTGCATTTTTCCATGATTCACATGTCAGGCTGGATCTCAATTACCTTCCATTTATAAGACTGCACGCCTTATTTGGTGCCTCGGCATCATTTGCTACTACAGCATTCAGGTGACATGTGATGTAGAGCTGGGAGAGGAACATATTAAATGTGGGAAAACAATCTACATGTATAATAAGGACTCGAGCCCATTAAAGTAGAGCCTCACTTCTCCTCTGTGCTCATTATGAAATTTAAAGGCATCAATGGTCAAGTGGAGCTTGTCATCCTGTGTCCTGGATAAGAAGCGAGACCTAGAACCTGGAAGCTCAGAGTCAACCAAGCACCTGTGAAGAGAAGGGAGAATTTAGTCTGTTCCTCCAGTAGCGGCTAATCTTCCCTTCAATACAAAACATTTTCTAATTTGTAGTCTTCAGACCAAACTGACATCACTTGATGAGCATTTACACAACGCTCTCTGGAGCCATAAAAGGCTTCACACATGCAGTAATCTTCCAAGCGCTTACCCATTTTCAACAAAGACGTATCTCGGCTCAGAGGATACATCTGGGGAAAGTGTCGCCACACAGCTGCTCACAAACACTCGGAGCCCCGTGTGATGTCCAACTCGGACTGAGGCTTCGATGCCCATGGGCTCGCCGAGGTAAAACACGTTAGAGCCCCTTCGATGAAGCCAGTCGTCTGCAAACATTACATTCATATATATATATATATCTCAAAGTCAAGACATTAGAAACCTACTTGTCATAATTCTCAAGTCAAACTCCAAAGTTTCTTCTACAGCTTGTTTAGACATGAAGGGGATCCAGGTGGGCATGAGGGAAGAACTGGATAAACTGTACTTCCTAAGAAAAAGAAAAGGCATTTTAAATAAATAAGACCGTGTCTAAAAGCGCTTTAAAAAGAGGAGTTTCTAAAGACGGACCTTTCATATTGACACTCAATTGGAATTACAGCCTCATCCATTCGAACCACCCCATCAGAAGAGGCCGCGGGAGAGTATACGAGCACGTTTGTGTAGACCAGTGTGTCTTCAGTCATCTGTGGAGAGCAAATGCATTTAAAACGAGTATAGTGTGAAATAAATTAATTCATATTAAAGCAACATTACCTTTTGTTTGGTTCCACAGTCCACCAGTCCAACAAGGATTCTGTACTCATCTTCTGAAGACGATGTAGCTCTACAGTAGTCATTGAGCTCCACTCCAAGGCGTAATTCATCACCATTGACAGGAGCTCCAACTTCAAACATGTCAGCTTGGATAATAATCTCCAATGAGTCTGGATGGCAGGTCACTCGGACAGTATTCACCTGCTCTCGTTCCTCAGATGGATCCTTTGCTTGCAGAGCGTGTTGGGAGCTCCTTGTGAACTGAGGACGTTGAGCATGTTGAGTGTAACGTTGGCCAGGACACGCAGAATATGACCTGAAACACAGTCCAACCAGGAGGAGCACTGAAGAACAGCAAACTGGTTCAGACTGTAAACTGTCTTCCTGTCTGACCCACTAAGCAGCACAATACTCTGAGTAGTGAACATGTCTTACTTTATATTCAGACAATCAGCCTCATCAAAGCAGCCCTGCACACCTGAGTCTAATCATCCACTAATCAGCCTGTAATTGGTTTCACACCTTCTAAGACTCTAGAGTAGACCAAGGTCTGATTCATTTGAGGTTGATTCAACCATATTTGAATCTGTTAAAACATTTATTATTTCACAAATATTTGCTTTTTTTCTTTTTCTTTGGAAATTGAAATATGTATTACACTAACTAAAATCTGTATACAGAACATTTTTTTAAAATACAGAAATGCAGTTCAAACATTAACCTTAATAACCTCATATTGTTGTTATTCAGATTCTCTCATCCCTATGCGTCAGGCCTAAAAACACCCTTGAACAGGACAGTATTGGCAATCCAAATCACCCTCTGGCCTCCACAGAAATCATATCAGATCTGCATCTTCCTCCTGGACCTTCACCTTATAGAACATGAACTCTATATCCAACATAAGTGCCACCTGAATCTTAATAGGACACCAATGTCGTGAGATCAGGTCTTTTGAGTAATCTGCCATTTTCATTCAGGGCCAATTCCTGATACGTAGCCACACAAAAAAAATCTAAGAATACTTGTATCTTCAGGTAGTACACCCCGTGGTGAGGAATGTACCAAACGTTGCCATCACTGCGACCGAGCTGCTCAGTGGGTATTTCAATAATTACTTTCATGAAGACCTTGTATTTATGAAATTCTTGATTTGGCTTTCACCGTCAAACTCATGCCGTAGTGGTCATCTACCAACTTTGCTGACCCTGTAACTAGTTGCATTACCTGGTGATCCTATCGGAGTTCATTCTTCTCATCACAGCTTCTGATAAATCCGTATTGTACTGCTTGACCAGAAAGGCTGAGATGACCAACTCATTTTGCAGTCTCTGCATGCTGCATTTGAACCATTCTGTGGCAGATTATATAACCGCGATGAAACAAGTGTCCCGAAATAAGTCCAAGTAGTCAAAATATACAGAAAATACTCCTCTACCTCCATCTGCCTGATGGCTCATGCCTACCAACTATTCATACACCATCATGTTCATTGAATGCATTTTAACTCTGTCCTTCTGTACACATGGCATCTATTGCACCCGTCCATCCAGGAGAGGGATCCTCCTCTTGCTCTCCTGAAGGTTTCTTCCATTTTTTATTTGGGAGTTTTTCGTGATCTGAAGTGAGGTTCTGGGATAGGGATGTCAGAGTACACATTTTAAAACGGAGGAAAATTTATAATTTTTGGGTGGGCTATACAAAATAAAGTGAATTTTAGTTTGGAAATGGAGAAAAGGTCAACGCCAGAGAGCTCAGAAGAATATTTCAATCTCAGTTACCCTTCTGAAGTTTAGATTGTGACATTTGATAGTCGATTTGACTGAAGACAGAGTCCCAAATTTAAACATTATAGTGGCTAGTATACATCACTGCCTGTTGGCCCAGGAGGAAACTGTAACAATACGACAACTTTAAACCTTCAGAAATATAAAGAATATTAAACTGGTTGCAAATAGTCCATTTTTATTTGTGCATTGCAGGATAACTGCATCAACAGCAAACTATACATTTAAAAGAAATAGATTAGTCATTTGAATCTGAAAAGGCATTTTCTGTTGCAGTTGACATTAGTCACATCCACAGTAAGCTGGACAGTCGAGGGTTGACATGGGGTTTTCATCCAGCGGTTCTCCCTTTAATTCCACGTCCACCTCGGGAGATTCCTTTTCTAGAAGGGCAGAGACCTTCACACCATCCCCACCTGTAAATAGAGTCAATTTGAATTGCCATGCAAATGACATTTTAAAATCTCGATTCCATTTAGAATCTAAAATCTGAACAACCACTTTGTTGTGGATTATAAACCAAGAAGAAGTGTCTTCTCAGCTAGAATAGAGAACAGTTTGCTTTGTGAGCAAAACCTAAATAAAAATAATGGGCTTGAACATTCAACATATGGGCCGAAAAATTTATCCTGCAACGTCAACTCACCAACTTTGTCATTTATTCCAATTCACTGGCTGCCAAACAGTGAAGGTCTGCTGAATTTATTCAGACGAGGAAGCTCCGCCACAGGTACTGGTCCACTGGTCTGCTTGGCTGGCAAGACAATTATCGGACCCACTCGTGCCGCCTTTTCCCACACTAAAGAATTAAAAGTTCAAAACCATGTGAGGCCTTGCATTGTATTTTCCCCAATCATGCACGTTGATATAAGGAACCCAACCTGTATTGGTTCTCTGTCCACTCCAAAACAGTTCAGGTTCTTGTGGCTTCTCAAACCTACGAGGACCAAACTTGCCAGGGCTGCTCGGCTTATCGTGACTTTGACAAGAGCCACATAAATAGTCATTACCATCAGCTGACCTCCATCTGAAAAGCAATGAAATATTCACACGCACCCTCATTTACTCTGCATTTTACTTTGATTCACATGTCAGGCTGATCTCTTACCTTCCATTTATATGACTGCACGCCTTATTTGGTGCCTCTGCATCATTTACTGGAACAGCATTCAGGTGACATGTGATGTAGAGCTGTGAGAGGAAAAAATTAAATGTAGGAAAAATCTAATGTGATCAAGTATATGCATGTAAAGTAGAGCCTCACTTCTTCTCTGTCCTCATTATGAAATTTAAAGGCATCAATGGTCAAGTGGAGCTTGTCATCCTGTGTCCTGGAAAATAAGCGTGACCTAGAACCTGGAAGCTCAGAGTCAACCAAGCACCTGGGAAGAGAAGGGAGAATTTAGTCCGTTCTTCCAGTAGCGGCTAAATGTCCCTTAAATACCAACATTTATTTTCTAATTTGTAGTCTTCAGTCCCAACTGACTGACATCACTTGATCCGCCTTCACACGGCGTTCTCTGGAGCCATGAAAGGCTTCACACATGCAGTAATCTTCCAAGTGCTTACCCATTTTCAACAAAGACGTATCTCGGCTCAGAGGATACATCTGGGGAAAGTGTCGCCACAGCTGCTCACAAACACTGGAGCCCCGTGTGATGTCCAACTCGGACTGAGGCTTCGATGCCGATGGGCTCGCTGAGGTAAAACACATTAGAGCCTCTTCGATGACGCCAGTCGTCTGAACAAAAATAAAAACATATATATATAGTGATGAAAATAAATCCAAACATTAGAAAAGAGGAACCCTACTAGTCATAATGCTCAAGTCAAACTCCAAAGTTTCCTCTGCAGCTTGTTTAGACATGAAGGGGATCCAGGTGGGCATGAGGGAAGAACTGGACAAACTGTACTTCCTAAGAAACAGAAAAACATTTAAGAAAGAGGTCAGACTGAGTTCAGAGTGCTTTAAAGAGATGAGTCTTAAAGACAAACCTTTCATATTGACATTCAATTGGAATTACAGCCTCATCCATTCGAACCACCCCATCTGGAGAGGCCACAGGAGAGTATACGAGCACGTTTGTGTAGACCAGTGCGTCTTCAGTCATCTGTGGAGAGTAGTTGCATTTAAAACTAGTATAGTTTGAAATAATTTAATAGAAATAAATGAATCATTACCTTTTGTTTGGTGCCGCAGTCCACGAGTTTAACAAGGATTCTGTACTCATCTCCTGAAAATATTGTAGCTCTACAGTTGTCATTGAGCTCCACTCCAAGGCGTAATTCAGCACCATTGACAGGAGCTCCAACTTCAAACATGTCAGCTTGGATAATAATCTCCAATGAGTCTGGATGGCAGGTCACTCGGACAGTATTCACCTGCTCTTGTTCCTCAGATGGATCCTTTGTTTGCAGAGTATGTTGGGAGCTCCTTGTGAACTGAGGACTTTGAATTGAAGCATGTTGAGTGTAACCTTTGGGAGGAAAAGCAGAATATGACCTGAAACACAGTCCAACCAGGAGGAGAACTGAAAAACATGAGGTCTTCATAGCACTGAAGAACAGCAAACTGGTTCAGACTGTAAACTGTCTTCCTGCCTGACCCACTAAGCAGCACAATACTCTGAGTAGTGAACATGTCTTACTTTATATTCAGACAATCAGCCTCATCAAAGCAGCCCTGCACACCTGAGTCTAATCATCCACTAATCAGCCTGTAATTGGTTTCACACCTTCAAAGAGTCAATACCAAAGTCTGATAAAGTTTAGGGGGATTCCTTCATATTTGAATCTGTTAAAACAGTTCAGACATATTCTCTTTATTCCTTTTTTTCTTTAGACATTTAAATACGTGTTACACTAAGTAAAAACTGTATAAAGAAAATTTCTAAAAAACACAGAAATGTATTTCAAACATTAACCCGATTAACTTCATCATTTCGTTATTTGGATTTTCCCATCACTAAGCTTCGGGCTTAACAACAAACTTGAACAGGACATTATTGGCAATACAGCACTGCCTCTCGTATCTTATTGCTTAAGTATCCCATCTTGCAATATGGGCTCCACTCTGTAGATTGGAGTCTTTTTATTGACAGGAGAGTTTCCTTGCACAGCATTGATTTCTTCTGCATACTCCTGGAGCTGACTTCGTCATATGAACTCCATTTCTGCTTTAACCAAATATTCCAGAGATGGTGGACTTGGTTTCAATGTTCACTTTAATTCATTCATGTGCTGTTTAATAAGCCTTTTCCGCTTTTCTCTGATATTATCAAGGTTACAGATAGAATCTTGGAGCTCCTTTCTCTTGTTTTTTTTAGGTGCATCCGTGTATCCTTTAGTCTGAACCAAGCCACTGCCTCTTTTAATGGTAGCCACCCCGAGAAGTAAGTGATGAGCTTGTTAACTGGTTCTAGACTAGCCTTTGGGCTGTAACACATGTCTTGATTTCTGGGTCTTCTTCTGTTCCTGAATCCTCTTGATCCAGTTGCTCTGGCCGTTCACTTTGTGGTTTCAGCAAAAATGCAGGACCTTGTCTCCACCACGTCTTGCTCTGGATGAACTTCTCAGCTTTCAACCCTTGAGAAGCCTGGTCAGCGGGATTTACTGCAGAGTTGACATAACGCCATTGTTTAGGCTGAGAATGCTCCCTTATTGTGGTAACTCTGTTTGATACGAAGGTTTTGAAGCAAGCGTTTTCATTTTAAAGGTACCTAAGCACCGTAGTTCTGTCAGTCCAAAAAACTGATTCCCATAATGGAACCTGAAGTTCCATTTTGACAGCTGCTGTTAGTTCCAGTCTTGGTTTTGTGACATGTTTCAGTGGTGTCACTCTTGAGTTTCCCATTAGAAGGGAACAGTGTTTGTTGTTCTCCATGTTGGTGAACACATTATAGGAGGCAGTGTCACAACCATCCTCACCAGCATCAGCAACAAGGTGCAGCTGTACCGACTGTGGGGTTCTAAATCGTTCTGGCTTGATGCATCTGGGTATGCTAAGTCCTGCTAATACCTCAAAGTCCATTTTCCTTCTCTTTGTCACAGCCATGCTTCTTTTGCACAGGCCTCCCAAGATGAGCTTCGCTGGCATCATAAGCAACGCCAGAAACCCAAGAGGGTCGTAAATAGAACTGACAGTGGACAGGATCCCACTTCTAGTAACAGGCGTGTCTTGCACATTTATCTGGAACTTGAAGTGATCAGTCTCTGTGCACCACTGAACTCCAAGGGCACGTTCCATGGGAAGTGTGTTGTCACTGTTGTGTCTGAAGTCTAGGTCTTTTACTTCATCATCTCTTTCTATGTTAGGGATGGAAAGCAAGGCTGTCCAGCTGTTCACCCACTTGGTCAGATGGAATCCTCCTCTGGAAAACAAGTCTTGTAGGTCTCGGCCGCTTGCCTGATCCTTTGTTGCCACTGATTTTAGACATACAAGGTTTTTAGTACTGTTCAACCCTCCTGTTATGTAGCGGGTCAAATTGACCAGTTTCAAAGTTTGAAAATCTAGGAAAAATATTTCTAAGTACTTTTTCTGTATACAACTTTTTCTGCTTACCTTATTTAGCGTAATCAATGTTAAAAACAATACAATAAAAATGTCATGTATTTGCAACCCCCCCTGCAGGTTTATATAACAGAGATTATGTTCAGGGTCAATTTGACCTGGCGGTGAAAGTGGAGGCTACAAGTGGTCAGAAGTGTCACGTTTAGACTATTTCTTTCTTTGTAAATGTGGGACAGTCTTTCTGACTCCCTCACACAGGTTTCAACACTCACACAAACACCCCTCCGCCCCCAAAAAACCACACAACCCTGTTCAAAGCCCCATATATAAAGTTGTACACATTTCAAACTTAAAACAAAAGAAACGTGTTTGTTATGGGAACCATCTCTATCCTGATATGTGCCCATCACCACATATGAGAAGCACTTTCCAGACCAAACATTCTCCCTAAATACACCTTTATTGGACATGCAACACTAATGTAAGGGTTTATTTCATGTGGGTGTCTCTCCTCATAAATATAGTACTTCTAATTGACTGGGAGAGACACACCCCATTTCATCCCAAACTCAGACGCACACTCCAACGACCCCACCTGTGAGAGAAATACAGATACTATTTTGACGGGAACCTTGATTTTTCCCTGCGGGAAAAGTCCACCCACATTTATAAGGGAAACCAAACATACAAAAGGTTGCTGAGAAGTACTACAACATTACACTGCAGATAAATACAACTGCACCAAGAGGTTGACTGTGCTGGCCTTTAGTCATCTTTTATAATATATGCATCTTTACATTCTAAATAAACATAACTAACGTTTACTTTCAATACAAATCCTTTGACTCATTTGGCTTGATTTTGAGTAAACGGGTCATTATGACCCCGAACATGACGGGCGCCTCATCTTTTATCTACATGACCATTTAAAAATAAACTTACAAAATACAATTTGGAGAAATATGTTATTGTAGACAAATGCAATTTTGAATTTTTCAATGTACCTAAAAAGTTTGAATATGCATTTCTCATTAAAATGACCAAATTCTCCTGATTGATCTATGAAGGGGTGAATAACTAAATTCCACTAAAAACTGATTTGTTCGTAATGTCATGGTGATGAGGTTTAAACTATAATTTAGGATTTTTTGGTTTCCGACCACTTTTGGGTGATTCAATATTAACCGGGTCAAATTGACCCAGGAACATCATGGCTGTATGCAAGAAACAAACATAACAGGAGGGTTAAACCTTTTTAACTAAAAAGGGTATTTAGCTGGTTACAAATCCAGTCCAGTTCTTTGTGCGTTACAGGCAAACTATGCATCAACAACAAACAAGAATACAGTTAAAAAGCAATCGTTTATTATACTTTGGAGTCATTTGTATCTGAAAAGGCATTTTTGGTTGCAGTTGACATGTTGGTCATATTCACAGTAAACTGAACAGTCGAGGGTTGACATGCGGTCTTCATCCAGCGGTTCTCCATTTGTGTCGATTATGAACCAAGAAGCAGTCTCTCCTCAGCTGAAATAGAAATCCAGTTGTTTTTTCCAGAATATCTGTCTTGAGTGCTTGACTATTTTTAACATATGGGCCAAACAAAGTTAACTCACCAACTTTGTCATTAATTCCTTTTGCCAAACAGTGAAGGTCTGCTGATTTTATTCAGACCAGAAGGAAGCTCCGCCACAGGTACTGGCCCACTGGTCTGCTTGGCTGGCAAGACAATCAGAGGAGCCACTCGTGCCGCCTTTTCCCACACTAAAGAATTACAAGTCAAAAACCATGTGTGAAGCATGACATTACATTTTCTCCCTCCTCCTCCCCCTATCATACACATTTCTACACCTCACCAGGACCCCCACATAGACCCACACAACTGCCCCTCTTAGGCACACACACGCACACTTACTGTAAATATTGTGTTGTTTTTTATTGTAAATAGTGTGTACTTGTTGCCCTTGCACATTCCTGCTGAGCATTGCCACTTTCATTTCACTGCACACCCTGTGTGTGTATGTGACAAATAAAACATCTTGAATCTTGAAGGAACCCAACCTGTCTTGGTTCTCTGTCCACTCCAAAACGGTTCAGGTTCTTCTGGCTTCTCAAACCGCCGAGGACCAAACTTGCCAGGGCTGCTCAGCTTATCGTGACTTTGACAAGAGCCACATAAATAGTCATTACCATCAGCCGACCTCCATCTGAAAAGCAATTAAATATTCACACCCTCATTTACTCTGCATTTTTCTACGAGTCACATGTCGGGCTGATCACTTACCTTCCATTTACAAGACTGCATGCCTTATTTGGTGCCTCTGCATCATTTACGAGTACAGCATTCAGGTGACATGTGATGTAGAGCTGTGTGAGGAAAAAAGTAAATGTAGGAACACAATCTACATGTGTAATAATGACTTGATCACATTAAAGTAGAGCCTCACTTCTTCCCTCTCCTCATTATGAAATTTAAAGGCATCAATGGTCAAGTGGAGCTTGTCATCGTATGTCCTGGATAAGAAGTGAGACCTAGAACCTGGAAGCTCAGAGTCAACCAAGCACCTGTGAAGAGAAGGGAGAATTTAGTCCGTTCTTCCAGAAGTGGCTAAATGTCCCATAAATACCAACATTTCTTTTCTAAATAATAGTCTTCAGATTTAACCAACATAGACTACCATGGGGCTCTGGAGCCATAAAAGGCTTCACACATGCAGTAATCTTCCAAACGCTTACCCATTTTCAACAAAGACGTATCTGGGCTCAGAGGATACATCTGGGGAAAGTGTCGCCACACAGCTGCTCACAAACACTCGGAGCCCCGTGTGATGTCCAACTCGGACTGAGGCTTCGATGGAGATGGGCTCGCCGAGGTAAAACACGTTAGAGCCTCTTCGATGAAGCCAGTCATCTGAACAAAAATATATACAAATAGTGATGGCAAATAAATCAAAACTTTAAAAAGATTGAAACCTACTCGTCATAATGCTCAAGTCAAACTCCAAAGTTTCCTCTACAGCTTGTTTAGACATGAAGGGGATCCAGGTGGGCATGAGGGAAGAACTGGACAAACTGTACTTCCTAAGAAACAGAAAAACATTTAAGAAAGAGGTCAGACTAAGTTCAGAGTGCTTTCAAGAGATGAGTCTTAAAGACAAACCTTTCATATTGACATTCAATTGGAATTACAGCCTCATCCATTCGAACCACCCCATCTGGAGAGGCCACAGGAGAGTATACGAGCACGTTTGTGTAGACCAGTGTGTCTTCAGTCATCTGTGGAGAGTAGATGCATTTTTAAAAACGGTATATTGTCAAATAATTTAATTGAAATAAAAAACATTACCCTTTGTTTGGTGCCGCAGTCCACCAGTCCAACAAGGATTCTGTACTCATCTTCTGAAAATATTGTAGCTCTACAGTAGTCATTGAGCTCCACTCCAAGGCGTAATTCAGCACCATTGACAGGAGCTCCAACTTCAAACATGTCAGCTTGGATAATAATCTCCAATGAGTCTGGATGGCAGGTCACTCGGACAGTATTCACCTGCTCTTGTTCCTCAGATGGATCCTTTGCTTGCAGAGCGTGTTGGGAGCTCCTTGTGAACTGAGGACTTTGAGCATGTTGAGTGTAACCTTGGCCAGGAAAAGCAGAATATGACCTGAAACACAGTCCAATCAGGAGGAGAACCAAAAAACACGAGGTCTTCATAGCACTGAAGAACAGCAAACTGGTTCAGACTGTAAACTGTCTTCCTGCCTGACCCACTAAGCAGCACAATACTCTGAGTAGTGAACATGTCTTACTTTATATTCAGACAATCAGCCTCATCAAAGCAGCCCTGCACACCTGAGTCTAATCATCCACTAATCAGCCTGTAATCGGTTTCACACCTTCTTAGACAGCACGGTCTGATGAAGTTGAAGGGGATTCAACCATATTTGATTCTGTAAAACATTTCACATATATTTTCTTTTTTTTCTTTGTCAATCAATAATGTGTTACACTAACTAAAAACTGTAAAAAGAAAATTGAAGAAATGCAGTTCAAGCATTAAGAAAAAACGTAGAAAATGCCTCCATATAATTTACATAAAGAGTATTTAAACCAAAAGTCTCTTTTTAAAAGATATATATCAGAAAACAATATCCAGCAATCCTGTGCATTTCATTTTTTGACAAGATCCAGTTGTCTAACCAGTTACTCCAGGAGCTGCCTTATTATCATAAACTATGTTAGTTTTTCTGTCTGATCTCGTATGTTTATGTAGTTTGTACTTGGCCGTCGTATTGTAAATTTAAAGTTTTGCACAATTTTGTCAAACAGATAAGATATATACTTTATTAATCCCCAAGGGGAAATTAGTTCTCTGCATTTAACCCATCCTTAGTTATTAAGGAGCAGTGGGCTGCAGTGATGCACCCGGGAAGCAACTGTGGGTTCAGTGCCTTGCTCAAGGACACTTCGACTTGCAACTAATGGGGAGAGCCGGGATCGAACCGACAACCTTGGGGTTGCAGGACGACCCTCTTACCCCACTGAGCTACAGCCGTCCCCAAACAGGCCTATTTATTTAGGTGTTGTTGCAATGGTTGTGTCAGCATTTCAATAATTCCTCTCTGTCAAATAGAATATTTCATGTGTCATCGATTCATTCATCTCCTCAACTTTATTTAATGTACATATTAGTTCATGTAAATTATAGAAAAGCACTTTCTACATTTTGTTCTTAATGTTTGAACTGCATTTCGGTATTACATTTTAATCGTTTTTAGTTACTGTAACACAAAAGAAAAAAGCAATAGAGCAACTATGTGTGAAATGTTCTTTCATGTAAATTATGTAGAGGCATTTTCTATATTTATTTATTAATGTTTGAACTCTGCAGCATGTGTACTCACACAAACTAAGAAAATAGATCACATTACTCCTGTATTAGCGTCAATGCACTGGCTCCCTGTAAAAGCAAAAATCACATTTAAAATGTGCCTTGATTGGTGATGCACCATAATATCTTAATGAGCCTGTAGTACCATATTGCCCCACTAGAGAGTTGCACTCACTAAATGCAGGGCTACTTGTGGTTTCTAGAGACTTAAAAAGTAGGATTGGAGCCAGAGCCTTCAGTTATCAAGCTCCTCTTCTATGGAACCAGCTTCCACCTTCAGTCCAGGAGGCAGACACAGTCACCTCATTTCAGAGTAGACTTAAGACCAGTGTTGCCAGGTCCGCGGTTTTCCCGCGGAATTGGGCTACTTTTGAAGTGTTGCCGCGGGTTGAATTTTTTGTCCGCTGGTTCAGGTAGACCTATTTTTCATGCAAATTACATGAATATCTTTAAATAAAAATCCATATTTTAAATGAAATAATTTATTTATACCCAAATCCTACCAAACTGACTCTAGATCAGCACATACACACATTTTATTTATGATAATATACTGTATCTAATTACACAAGGCCATTTTAGGACCTAGGTGAAATAACTGTTTTGGGAATACTGCTTTTAATGCTGGCATACTAAACATTTGGTGTTACTTTGTAGATATTAATATACATTTGGCAATGATAGCAATGCTGTTGGACTTTAAAAGCAGTGTATATGGTTTGGCACGGGCATATTTTGAGTTCTGATATTGGGCTGGTTTTTGGGCTGGTTTTATTGGCCATTGGGCTGGTTTTGTCACACAGACCTGGCAACCCTGCTTAAGACTTTCCTTTTCGATAGTCTTATAGTTAGGGCTGAATCATTTTAGGATACACTGAGCACCTATCTCCTCTTCTCTCTCTCCTTATGGATGAATTCACATCTCTTTATTGCACATTACTAACTCTGCTTGGGTCTATTGGACCTGTCTGATGCTGTGGCCCTGCTGATATTGGACTATATAAAATAAACTGACTTGACTTGAATTGCATTTCTGATGTGATTTTGTTTTTACAGTTTTTAGTTAGTGTAATACCTCATGTAATTTCCAAAGAAAAAAACAATGAAGCAAATATTTGAGAAAAGTGACTTCATTTAATTTAAATATTCTTTCATGTATTCTTTCATGGTATGGAGAGGCATTTTCTATGTTTTTTTCTTAATGTTTGAACTGCATTTATGAGTTGATTTTGTTTTTACAATTTTTAGTTAGTGTAACATTTGAATTTCTAAAAATAAAAGCAACACATAAATGTGAAATGTTTTAACAGATTAAAATCTGGTTGAATCCGCCTAAACTTCATCAGACCTTGGTCTACTCTAGAGTCTTAGAAGATGTGAAACCAATTACAGGCTGATTAGTGGATGATTAGACTCAGGTGTGCAGGGCTGCTTTGATGAGGCTGATTGTCTGAATATAAAGTAAGACATGTTCACTACTCAGAGTATTGTGCTGCTTAGTGGGTCAGGCAGGAAGACAGTTTACAGTCTGAACCAGTTTGCTGTTCTTCAGTGCTATGAAGACCTCATGTTTTTCAGTTCTCCTCCTGGTTGGACTGTGTTTCAGGTCATATTCTGCTTTTCCTCCCAAAGGTTACACTCAACATGCTTCAATTCAAAGTCCTCAGTTCACAAGGAGCTCCCAACACACTCTGCAAACAAAGGATCCATCTGAGGAACGAGAGCAGGTGAATACTGTCCGAGTGACCTGCCATCCAGACTCATTGGAGATTATTATCCAAGCTGACATGTTTGAAGTTGGAGCTCCTGTCAATGGTGCTGAATTACGCCTTGGAGTGGAGCTCAATGACAACTGTAGAGCTACAATATTTTCAGGAGATGAGTACAGAATCCTTGTTAAACTCGTGGAATGCGGCACCAAACAAAAGGTAATGATTCATTTATTTCTATTAAATTATTTCAAACTATACTAGTTTTAAATGCAACTACTCTCCACAGATGACTGGAGACGCACTGGTCTACACAAACGTGCTCGTATACTCTCCTGTGGCCTCTCCAGATGGGGTGGTTCGAATGGATGAGGCTGTAATTCCAATTGAATGTCAATATGAAAGGTTTGTCTCAAAGCTCATCTTTTGAAAACACTGTCAACATTTTATTAAAAAATCCTTTTCTGTTTCTTAGGAAGTACAGTTTGTCCAGTTCTTCCCTCATGCCCACCTGGATCCCCTTCATGTCTAAACAAGCTGCAGAGGAAACTTTGGAGTTTGACTTGAGCATTATGACTAGTAGGGTTCCTCTTTTCTAATGTTTTGATTTATTTTCATCACTATTTATATATATATTTTTTTTTTTTTGTTCAGGCGACTGGCTTCATCGAAGAGGCTCTAATGTGTTTTACCTCAGCGAGCCCATCGGCATCGAAGCCTCCGTCCGAGTTGGACATCACACGGGGCTCCGAGTGTTTGTGAGCAGCTGTGTGGCGACACTTTCCCCAGATGTATCCTCTGAGCCGAGATACGTCTTTGTTGAAAATGGGTAAGCGCTTGGAAGATGACTGCATGTGTGAAGCCTTTTATGGCTCCAGAGAACGCCGTGTGAAGGTGGGTCAAGTGATGTCAGTCAGTTGGGTCTGAAGACTACAAATTAGAAAATAAATGTTGGTATTTAAGGGACAATTAGCCACTACTGGAAGAACAGACTAAATTCTCCCTTCTCTTCACAGGTGCTTGGTTGACTCTGAGCTTCCAGGTTCTAGGTCTCACTTCTTATCCAGGACACAGGATGACAAGCTCCACTTGACCATTGATGCCTTTAAATTTCATAATGAGGACAGAGAAGAAGTGAGGCTTTACTTTACATGCATATACTTGATTGATTGATATATTTATTTGTCGTTTGCCAGAGTACAGGTACAAAAGCATCGAAATTACAAGAAAGGGTGGATGAAAGATTACAGCATAACATGAGGGAAGAAGGCGAGAAAAAACACCAACCCCCCGACTATGCCCCGAGAGGGGTACAGTGTGGGAGCAGGAAAAAAACACCTGAGCACATAAGCACATACATTTTAGACATGACTTGCAACGAGTAGGAAGGGGGGAGGGGAGGTAATCCAACAACTGGGTGATCTAAGCCCATCCATTGGGGGCAGAAGGTAACCAGCACCGACAAGCAGCCAGCCGGTCCGGCGCCAACACAGCAGCGCCAGCCACAGCCCCGTCCGGTCCCACTGGGGGTAAAAAGCAGGCGAAGGCGTGGGATGGGGGGAGGGGGGTAGTGAATGCAATCAGTATTATTGAAAGTGCGTGTTCTGGTATGTCGTCCTCCCCCAGGCCACAACAGACAGAGTTCTCAGTCCGCAAGATGGTCGTTGCCATGGAGATAGCCTTGAAAGGTCCTGGGAGAAAACAACCACAGGTGTCTGTGGATAGGGGGAAGGGAATGAGAGAGGTTCTCACTTCAGCGATCTTCAGGGGAGTTGTTGTTCCAGTAACGGCCTTGGCCAAGGCACCGTTCTGGTTGAGGAGCCAAGCAGATAAGATTGGGATTGTTTGGTCTGCCAGCAGCTACATCCAATTTGCGCACCTGCTATTCCACCACTTTCCTCCCATTTTTCAAATCGATCCAATTTCGTCGGGCAGCCTTAGGGGGCTTTTAACGGCTGTCACCGTTTCCTTAATTTTCCGATAAACCAGGGCAACGCCAAATCCAAACAGCAGAAATCCTGTAATCATAGTTCCGAATAGGTAGATGTCATCTACGTCCTCCACGGAAAGGCTGCTAGGCACACATTAGATTGTTTTCCTACAATTACTTTTTTCCTCTCCCAGCTCTACATCACATGTCACCTGAATGCTGAACCAGTAAATGATGCAGAGGCACCAAATAAGGCATGCAGTCTTATAAATGGAAGGTAAGAGATCAGCCCAAAATGTGACTCATAGAAAAATACAGAGTAAATGAGGGTGCGTGTGAATATTTTATTTGCGTTTCAGATGGAGGTCAGCTGATGGTAATGACTTTTTATGTGGCTCTTGTCAAAGTCACGATAAGCCGAGCAGCCCTGGCAAGTTTGGTCCTCGTAGGTTTGAGAAGCCAGAAGAACCTGAACTGTTTTGGAGTGGACAGAGAACCAATACAGGTTGGGTTCCTTATATGAACGTGCATGATTGGGGAAAATACAATGCAAGGCCTCACATGGTTTTGGTCTATTTATTCTAGTGTGGGAAAAGGCGGCACGAGTCGGTCCGATGATTGTCTTGCCAGCCAAGCAGACCAGTGGGCCAGTACCTGTGGCGGCGCTTCCTCATCTGAATAAATTCAGCAGACCTTCACTGTTTGGCAGCCAGTGAATTGGAATAAATGACAAAGTTGGTGAGTTGAAGTTGCATGATTCAGTTGTTCGCCCAAATGTTGACTATTTAAGCACATTTTTCTTTTTTTTGCTCACAAAGCGAACTATTTGATTTCTTTTCTAGCTGAGCAGAAACTTCTTCTTGGTTTATAATCCACAACAAAGTGGCGGTTCAGGCTTTAGATTCTAAGCAGAACCAAATGTTAAATGGCAATTAAAACCGACACTCAATTACAGGTGGGGATGGTGTGAATGTCTCTGCCCTTCTAGAAAAGGAATCTCCCGAGGTGGACGTGGAATTAAAGGGAGAACCGCTGGATGAAAACCCCATGTCAACCCTCGACTGTCCAGTTTACTGTGGATGTGACTAATGTCAACTGCAACAGAAAATGCCTTTTCAGATTCAAATGACTCTAATCTATTTCTTTTAAATGTATAGTTTGCTGTTGATGCAGTTATCCTGCAATGCACAAATAAAAATGGACTGTATTTGCAACCAGCGTAATATTCTTTATATTTCTAAAGGTTTAAAGTTGTCGTATTGTTACCGTTTCCTCCTGGGCCAACAGGCAGTGATGTATACTTGCCACTATAATATTTAAATTTGGGACTCTACTGTCTTCAGTCAAGTCAAATGCCACAATCCAAACTTCAGAAGGGTAACTTGAGATTTAAAAACACTTCTGAGCTCTCTGGTGTTGACCTTTTCGCAGCTGTCCAGTTTCCAAACCTAAAATTAACTTCATTTTTCAAATATTACACATTTGCCTCAGGGCTTTACAATCTGTACACAGACATCCTTGTCCCAGAACCTCACATCGGATCAGTAAAAACTCTCAAAAGAGCCTTTCACGGGGGGAAAAATGGAAGTCCTTTAGGAGAGGAACGGAGGAGGATCCCTCTCCTGGATGGACAGGTGCAATAGATGCCATGTGTACAGAAGGACAGTTAAAATGCATTCAATGAATAGTTGGTAGGCATGAGCCATCAGGCAGATGGAGGTAGAGAGGAGTATTTTCTGTATACTGACTACTTGGACTTATTTTGGGACACTTGTTTCATTGCGGTTATATAATCTGCCACAGAAGGGATCAAATGCAGCAGGCAGACTGCAAAATGAGTTGGTCATCTCAACCTTTCTGGTCAAGCAGTACAATACAGATTTATCAGAAGCTGTGATGAGAAGAATGAACTCCGTTAGGATCACCAGTTAATGCAACTAGTTACAGGGTCAGCAAAGTTGGTAGATGACCACTACGGCATGAGTTTGACGGTGAAAGCCAAATCAAGAATTTCATAAATACAAGGTCTTCATGAAAGTAACTTGAAATACCCACTGAGCAGCTCTGTCGCAGCGATTGCAAAGTTTGGTACATTCCTCACCACGGGGTGTACTACCTGAAGATACAAGTATTCTTTGATTTTTTTCTCTAAAATCAGTGACTACAAAGGATCAGAAGGTGTGAAACCAATTACAGGCTGATTAGTGGATGATTAGACTCAGGTGTGCAGGGCTGCTTTGATGAGGCTGATTGTCTGAATATAAAGTAAGAAATGTTCACAACTCAGAGTATTGTGCTGCTTAGTGGGTCAGGCAGGAAGACAGTTTACAGTCTGAACCAGTTTGCTGTTCTTCAGTGCTATGAAGACCTCGTGTTTTTTTGTTCTCCTCCTGGTTGGACTGTGTTTCAGGTCATATTCTGCTTTTCCTCCCAAAGGTTACACTCAACATGCTTCAATTCAACGTCCTCAGTTCACAAGGAGCTCCCAACACACTCTGCAAGCAAAGGATCCATCTGAGGAGCAAGAGCAGGTGAATACTGTCCGAGTGACCTGCCATCCAGACTCATTGGAGATTATTATCCAAGCTGACATGTTTGAAGTTGGAGCTTCTGTCAATGGTGATGAACTACGTCTTGGAGTGGAGCTCAATGACTACTGTAGAGCTACATCGTCTTCAGGAGATGAGTACAGAATCCTTGTCGGACTGGTGGACTGCGGCACCAAACAAAGGGTAATGTTTTTTATTTCAATTAAATTATTTAACAATATACCGTTTTTTTAAATGAATCTACTCTCCACAGATGACTGACGACACACTGGTCTACACAAACGTGCTCGTATACTCTCCTGTGGCCTCTCCAGATGGGGTGGTTCGAATGGATGAGGCTGTAATTCCAATTGAATGTCAATATGAAAGGTTTGTCTTTAAGACTCATCTCTTTAAAGCACTCTGAACTCAGTCTGACCTCTTTCTTAAATGTTTTTCTGTTTCTTAGGAAGTACAGTTTATCCAGTTCTTCCCTCATGCCCACCTGGATCCCCTTCATGTCTAAACAAGCTGTAGAGAAAACTTTGGACTTTGAATTGAGCATTATGACTAGTAGGTTTTGATCTTTTCTAATGTTTTGATTTAGTTTCATCACTATTTATATTTATATTTTTGTTCAGATGACTGGCTTCATCGAAGAGGCTCTAATGTGTTTTACCTCGGCGAGCCCATGGGCATCGAAGCCTCAGTCCGAGTTGGACATCACACGGGGCTCCGAGTGTTTGTGAGCAGCTGTGTGGCGACACTTTCCCCAGATGTATCCTCTGAGCCGAGATACGTCTTTGTTGAAAATGGGTAAGAACTTGGAAGATGACTGCATGTGTGAAGCCTTTTATGGCTCCAGAGAACGCCGTGTGAAGGTGGGTCAAGTGATGTCAGTCAGTTGGGTCTGAAGACTACAAATTAGAAAATAAATGTTGGTATTTAAGGGACATTTAGCCGCTACTGGAAGAACAGACTAAATTCTCCCTTCTCTTCACAGGTGCCTGGTTGACTCTGAGCTTCCAGATTCTTGGTCTCACTTCTTATCCAGGACACAGGATGACAAGCTCCACTTGACCATTGATGCCTTTAAATTTCATAATGAGGACAGAGAAGAAGTGAGGCTCTACTTTACATGCATATACTTGATCACATTAGATTGTTTTCCTACATTTACTTTTTCCTCTCAGCTCTACATCACATGTCACCTGAATGCTGTTCCAGTAAATGATGCAGAGGCACTGAATAAGGCGTGCAGTCTTATAAATGGAAGGTAAAGATCATCCCAAAATGTGCATCATGGAAAAATGCAGAGTAAATGAGGGTGTGAATATTTCATTGCTTTTCAGATGGAGGTCAGCTGATGGTAATGACTATTTATGTGGCTCTTGTCAAAGTCACGATAAGCTGAGCAGCCCTGGCAAGTTTGGTCCTCGTGGGTTTGAGAAGCCAGAAGAACCTGAACCGTTTTGGAGTGGACAGAGAACCAATACAGGTTGGGTTCCTTATAGGAACTTGTATGATTGGGGAAATGCAATGTCATGCTTCACACATGGTCTTGGACTTTTTAATTCTTTAGTGTGGGAAAAGGTGGCACGAGTGGGTCCGGTGATTGTCTTGCCAGCCAAGCAGACCAGTGGGCCAATACCTGTGGAAGAGCTTCCTCCTGGTCTGAATAAAATCAGCAGACCTTCACTGTCTGGCAGCCAGTGGAGAAGTGGACTAAATGACAAAGGTGTGTTAAAGTTGTTTATTTTTGGCCTATATGATGTTAAAGCACTTTGTCCTCTGCAAAGAAATATCTAAGATAAATTATGTTCTAGACAAGAAGGGACTCCTTCTTGGTTCACAATCTACACCAGATGAGGTGGTGGTTCAGACTTTAGATTCTAAGCAGAATCAAGATGAACATGGTGAAACAGATATAGAAGGTAACATTTTGAAATATATATTTATATTTTTTGGGATAAATGACACTGTCATGGCATATAAAATGACTTCTACTTGCAGATGAAGATGCTGTCCAAGTCCCAGCCCTTCTAGAAAAGGAGTCTCCCGAGGTGGACATGGACACAAAAGGAGGGGCTGTGGACGAAGACGTTGTGTCAACCCTGGACGATGTCAGCCCAACTGTCCAGTTTACTGTGGATGTGACCGAAATGTCAAATGCAACACAAAATGCCCTTTCAGATACAAATGACTCCCAAATATAATAAACTATTAAATTGATATACTTTTAATTTGACTACTTGTGCTGTTTTCCTGCATTGCTAAAAGGACCAGTATGTAGGATTGTGGCATCTAGCAAGAAGTTCCAGATTTGCAACCAGCTGAACCTCTGCTTTCTAAATGTTTACGTTGTATTTGACCCTCAGTACAAAAGGAGTTGTATAACCACTAATGTGCCAATTTTGGACTTTCCATTAAGTCAATGAAAAATGTTCATTGAGGATGATGGGTCCCACAGCCAAACCAGTTCAGAACACTGATCCGGACCACATCTGTCACACATGTTCTTAGCTCCTCACTAGTTGTTGGCCTAGAGTTATGCTTTGAATGCAATGTGTTTTACAGTGTAAATGGATTTCTTATAAAAAAATATGGTGTACAATATTTTCTCAAACTATCAAATGCAAAGACTTGATGTGTTTGTAAGAGTTACAACCGGCCCTTTGAGGGCAGCCATGATGCTGATGTGGCTCACGGAGAAAATGAGTTTGACACCCCTGCTGTAGATCCTCATTGCATCTTCAGTGTAAAACTTATTTGGAATAATGCATTTATTTTAAAGATGTTGGGTCACAAATGTATTGTACCATATTCCATTTCTCTCATGGATCCCCTGAAATGCTGCTCGCCACCTTTTCTGATCGCATTAACATTTAAATGACTGCAGTTCCCCACTGTGACCAGTAGAGGTCAGTGAACACTCGACTGTCAAGTTCACTGGCCAAGGAAGATGCAACATTTCCAGTGATGACTATAAAAAGTAAAGTAAATATAAAAGTTATTAGATTTCACAGGTAAACACTTTTTAACAAGTAGTCTGCCGTCATCAGTAATTCAAGTTAGGCTGGAAATAAATGCATAAACTACAATTCTGACCAGCTGAAGCTAACGTAGGTTACTATCATTCACAATGTCAAGTTAAACCACATAATGTACAGGTATTAAAATAACCTAATATTTATAGATACGAATAAAAGAAAAAAAACCTTAATAAAAACACGATTCCTTTCAAAGTGTAGATCTTGGGCCAGGAACAGGGAAGTCGGATACAATTGAGAACGTACACAGATGACGCATGCGCACAAGGTACATACACGAGAATACCTTTAATACTACTGCTGCAGTTGCTTAGACGCTGCTACAATATCACTATCAGCCGGAGAGCCGCACGTCAACTACACCTCTCTCTCTACACTGCACAGCTAGAAACACGTCCTTGTGTTGTTGATTTGTTTGTGTTGCCATTTTAGCCAGCTGCTCGCTTGCTCCGGGACATCATGTTTACCTCCCAGACCTCGTCCTTCCAGGATTCGATCGACGTGGAAGAGAGAGATGACTTTGACAGCGAGGAAATTGCAGGATACAGTCAGAAACATCTGTTGAACTGCTACTACACCATCTATCTCTATCAGGGCACACGGTAATGCTCGATACTGCTCGTCCCAATGTCTGTTTTCCAATCGATAACAGCTCTGTTGCCACTTTCGGTCTGTGAAGGAGATTTGCAAACGTGTTACGTCACGGTGACATGTTCTACGTACTAGGAATAAGGCTAATATGTAATAATGTTATAACGTGATTTTATATATATATATATATATAATTTTTTCTCGTTTGGGTTACATGCAATCCTAAACATATTGTAATCCTACAGGACTTCACACTGTGATTGTTATGTTCTCCTTGATACAACCAGCTCCCTGTGAGTCTCCCTTTCTGTATCACGGTTCAAATTATTATAAGGCCAATGATTCTTACCCCCTCTAAAGTGCTGTTCAGGATTTCTGGTGCTTTGTTGTTCCTGAACCTGCTGACCGTGACACTCGTGCAGGCAAACCCAGATGCACACTACAATCTCACCAGGTGATGAGTAAACTGTCGATTGTCGTAGATCTGAGGCTTCTGTGGAAACTGGGGCATGGAACCAGAGCCGAGCCGACTCCACAACCAGTCAGGAGGACTTTAGGTAACAAAGGAGCCATCGCCTACCTTCTCGTTTCTCTTTGTGCATTGGTGTGTCCACGGGCCGCGTCCAGACATCCACTCTCCATGGACTCAATGCTGTGTTCACTTGTGGTTTTGTTCTGATTGGTCATTGTTGTCCTGCTGAGTGACATGGCCTTCAGGTCGCTCACATTGTTGAACCTGTCTCCACTTCCAAGTGTCGGGTGGAGTTGGCAGTGTTGAAGCAAAATGGCAAAGTACGTTCTGCGTGTGACTGCGAGCTATGTGACTCCGTTGTGTGTGTGTGTGTGTGTGTGTGTGTGTGTGTGTGTGTGTGGCTAACGCTCATCAGCTTTCTCCATCTGTTCTCATTTGTCTTTCGTGACTTCCGAACTCCTCATTGTCTCCACTGACCGCTCGTATCCGCACTGATCTTTCTGCCCTGCCCACAGCCTGACGCTTATTGACAGCAGCCTTCCATCGGAGGCCGAGCCGGAGCTGCAGACGTACATTTCAAGGAGGCTCGGCAAAGGTGCCCTGCTCGGAGGCATGGGCAACATCGCCACCGTGGAACTCAGGTGACGACAATGTTCCCTCACGTGACACCTTGTTATTAATGGTGTATTATACAATGCGTGATCTGTTCGCTTACATCACAGTGATGCAATACGTTCATTCAGCTGGAAATGTACGTTCAGACGTGGACAACATAAGTTGATTGCCAACAAATGTTTTTATTATGATTGTATCTGCTCTCCCCAGTATCCCAGAGCAGGCAGTGGGCTGCTACTGCTGTCTCCTGGAGCACGCCCGGTCTCCTGAACAGCCCGATGCCGACGGAAACGGATATGTCATCTGCTTCATGGGCGGCTCTGAAAAAGGACTCAACATATATCCTTTGGGCACAGTTATATATTGCATAGTGTCCTCATGAAATAAACCTTCATTCTTAGCATCATGCAAAGTCCTCCAGACGTACACTACCGTTCAAAAGTTTAGGGTCATCCAGACAATTTTGTGTCTTCCATGAAAACTCACTTTTATTTATCAAATGAATTGAAAATTGAATAGAAAATATAGTCAAGACATTGACAAGGTTAGAAATAATTATTCATATTTGAAGTATTAATTTTGTTCTTCAAACTTCAAGCTCAAAGGAAGGCCAGTTGTATAGCTTATATCACCAGCATAACTGTTTTCAGCTGTGCTAACATAATTGCACAAGGGTTTTCTAATCAGACATTAGTCTTCTAAGGCGATTAGCAAACACAATGTACCATTAGAACACTGGAGTGATAGTTGATGGAAATGGGCCTCTATACACCTATGGAGATATTTCATTAGAAACCAGACGTTTCCACCTAGAATAGTCATTTACCACATTAACAATGTATAGTGTGTATTTTAGATTAATGTTATCTTTATTGAAAAAACTGCTTTTCTTTGAAAAATAAAGACATTTCTAAGTGACCCCAAACTTTTGAACGGTAGTGTAATTGTGTAGATAATCCTTGTTCTTGTCTGCATTGTTGTCTGACCTCCACATTGTTGCGACGTTGTACAGATAACCAGGCCACAGCATAAAGTCCTTGACCCGATGCACGTTTAGATTAGAACTTGATAAATACGTCCAAGGCCTGCATAGCAGCCTGCAGACCCCAGAGGTATGTGGCTGTATGAACAGTGCGATGACGTTATATGAATGCAATATTGATTTGTGTGGGTGCGCTTGTTTGTGTGTCAGCTGCAGAACCTGGAGACAGAGGTGCGTCCGTATCTGAGCCGGTGGTTCGAGGAGTCCGTGATGCACATTTATCGGGTGGTGCAGCTGGTCCAGGGCAACATCGGCTTCTTGCTGCACGCTGTGAGTCCCGCTTCTTCCCTCGAGGGCACGCCCAATACAGATGAAGAGAATCGTTTCTCTCTCTCATAAGAAAATAATCGCCGGTGGACCTTTACAATGAAAACAGTATTCTAATTGTTCTGGTTTGAGCCGTAGCACAAGTTTCTGAGCCTCGGTAAATCAGAGGATGCACCTTGGTTAAGGCGGACAGTGGATCGCTGTATTTTTGTTGGAACATTTCCTTGAGCTACTGCGATCCAATGTATTTATTTAATCCTTCATAATCTGTGTGAATGCATGACTTGCATTCTCCAGCACAACGTGTTTCATCCATTAAATGTTCTGCACACAGGCGCTGAGTCACACACTTGTGGAGCTCCATAATTCCGACGAGAGGACAAAGGCTGACGTGTCCCGGTGAGTTTGGTGACTCTGGTTTCTCTTTGGGTTTGTTGGATGTTAAATGCCCGTTGTGTTCTGTACCAGGTTCATCAAAGCGGCCGGTTTGCCGGGTCTGTCCCAACACGACACGGCGACGGCTTCTCTGTGTCCGGCCATCTCCGAGGACGCGCCCTGTGACCTGATCATCGACTGCTCCACCAGCCCACCCACACTCTCTAACACGGGTAAGCCCCGACATGAACCAGTTGAGGACAACTCGTTTTGTGTCTCCGTCCTGATGAAGATGTTTCTCCCCCAGTCAGTAATCGTTTCTGTGATGACTGGACTCAGGCGTTTCTCAACGCTGCGGAGCGGTGCAATCCTTTCCTGCTCAGGCAGATTCTGGAGAACTTCAAACTTAAGGTCAGAAAACCAGCACCGAGACAGACGATAACATGTGCAGGTCGAGTGCAGCATACTTTTGTATTTTCTGTATAATTTATTTGGATTGTAGCTGCGAATAAATTTCGAATAAAAAAAGGATATAACAATGCCTCTGGCTCACAAGATAGAGAACCAGCGCTCGGTTCCTCTCGGCAGATACACAGCGCAACATTGTTTTCCTTCTACTCAGATGCTCGAACTGTCCGTCATTCAAATTGCTTTCCCTTTTTTTCAAACATCTCGTTTCCTCCTCTCGACCGACGGCCACTCGCACTCCGCAGGCCATCCAGGACATGAACAACCTGAAGCGCTTTGTGCGCCAGGCGGAGATGAGTCACTACGCCCTGTTTCGCTGCTGCCTCTTCCTCCAGGGCTGCGGCAACGGGGATGTGTTGCTGCAGAACGCCCGGGCGGAGCACAGCGACCTGCCTGAAGCCTGCAGCATCATCGGCGTGCTGGAGGAGTTCCTCAGGGAGCAGGCCCGGGCCCGGGCTCAGGCCTGAGTCCATAGATCACCTGGTCACTTCTGAGCCCAGGACCACGTCCTATGTTCGGATCTGCTTTGGCAGATTCAACATTTAAATGTTTTCTATGCTTCCAACAACAAATGTGTCTTTCATTGGGGGTTAATAATAGTTAATTGATATATGTAACATAATTTATTTTAACAATGGTTATTGAAGATGATGCTAAAACTGAATTGTGGCTGTAGTGGCTCATTCTCTTCGTTTCTCTTGTAAATGTGTTCTATCAGTGTTTCACAATACTTTGAACCAAATATTACTACTAGTGTGGAATTATCTTATTTAATATCCAAATGTTATTATTTAGTATTTAATTGATAGTACTTGTTTTTTGATAAACACATTGAGAATGCACCAATCACTTTTATGCATTGCTTGTTACATAGGCCTTGTTTGTACTTACATTTAATCTCAATACATGCACTACAATATTATTTTTTGTTATGAAAACTTTGACTGCACATACATACGACTATCAAATGATATTAGATGTAATCCTTATATGTGAATACAGTGTTCTAGATAGTTTCATTTTTGGATAACATTTCATGTTTGCATTCACCCGCTGAAGACGACATTTAGTCTTCAGCTTTGTATGTTTAGTTTCAAACGTACAATAGTAATACCCACAGAAAAATCGTCTGTTTAAAACAATTTAAACAAATGAAATTAAAATGGAGAATAAAAGATAATTAAAAGTGCTCACAGTAGATGTTGGCATGCCTTTATTTTCCTCTCATTGTATCTGCAACATGTTCTGATATTCATTACACAAAGGGTTAATACAGCAATATGATGTTTACACTGTCGAGCAGGGGACATGTAAACGTCTTTTGACTTGTGAACCACCGTGTGACCGAGCTGACCACAGTGCGTCTGTGTGAACACGTCTGTGCCGTCTTCTCTGGAGTTATAAATGGCTGTTATTCTTAGTCTGAAATAAATACCACAGTTGAACCTATTTATTTTGTGTGTATATTTACATAAACACAATTTATATATATTATATATATATATTATTCTATTCTTTTATCTGTTGCATGAACACAGTTTGTTTTGCTCAAACCAGTAAGATAATTAAACACAAAGTTTCAGATATCAGGCAGCACCCGTCCTGCTTCCCTCCAGTCCATCGCTCTCATATCCTCCAGACGACCCCGTGCTCCGGCTGCTCCTCTGCAACCACAAACAAACCGCTGAAAGCTTGCAATATAAAGATGATCACAAATATGCAACAGCTGCACATGTGGCTTTTGTTACATAAATCATGATGTGTCACTTTAAGCAACTGGCTGGCGCATAAGAAGTAGTGAGAAGACAATAACGTGGAGCAGGGTTTACCTAAAGTGTGATCAGGCATGCTCCTCAAAAGAGAGTTCGGTACTTCATAGATGCTCTCTGCGGGGTGGGACATGATGGAGAGAAAAAAATGTTTTGGTATAACCAATATATTAAAAGCAATCTGCTGGGGAGTAAAAACAAACCTGTTATCTCACTTGGATGTTCAGCAGCCCTCCTGTAAGAGAGAGGAACGTCGTACTCGCCCATCTCCGTTGAAGCGCTGCTCTCACAAACCTCTACAAAGACACATGCTGGACATTTAAACCTCTTCATACTGTGTGTTACATCATGTTGAACACGACGTCTAAAGAGTTTCTACGATTGTACCGTTTCTACGTGGTAGTATGTCGTAGTCGCCTTCTGGTGTGTCCTCTGCATGGCTCGGCCCGCTGGCCCGCTCAGGACTCTGAGGACTGTCGACGCTGTGGCCTGAAAACACAGAAGTTGGTGAGTAGAACCAACCGCAAGATTACCTGTGAAGCTGGAACTGGACAAAACCATTTAAAGTTCACCATTATGATGCTGGGAGCTGCGGTCCGGAGGTGTGTTGGGGGACGCGGCCTCCTCGTGGTTTGGCTCCTCAGACCGCCAGGTGAGGGAGGAGATGCCGCTGGTCTCAGGCTGGATGTGGTCCGAAGGGGCCGAGAGGGGCCGAGCAGGGAGCGACTCCATCGCACCGTGTGAGGAGGCGGGCGTGCTGCCGCTTATTCTCTCTCGCTGCTCGCACACGTCGAGGCTGAGCGGAGGAGAAATGGTCAGGACTGTGGATCATTGCAGTGAAAGTTTAGATCCGCCGTGAAAGGAAAAGGCCCTCTTCTAGCTTACCGTGTGCTCCTGGAGCCTGTGACCCCGGAGGTCAAGAGAGTCATGGCTTGCCATAGGAGTCCTACCCACTGCTTTCTTTGAGCTGCGGTCTCTGCTGCCTACACACGTACACACACACAGCTTTAAGTTGGCACCCTTAAATCAGACCTGCCTCACTCAGTCTGCCAATTGATCGGCTTGCGGTTGAACCACAGCGATGATGACTCACCAACACCTTCCTCTTTCCATTCGTCATGATGATCTCAAACAGGAAGCGCTTGCCATCAACTCTGTGGACCTCTCGCACGGACTGAACCTGGTCCAGGAAGCGGACGGATAGGTAAAGACTTAAGACCTCGCCGTAGAGACAAAGCGACAGCGGAGGAGGAAGTACCGATGTTTTACAGAAGTAACGGGAGCAAAAACACGCAATCATAACTAACAATCTAATGCTCACTTAAATTACAAGTATTAGCATCAAAATATATACTTCTGAATAATATATATTGTCAGAATATAATCAATAACTGAAGCTGTCAAATAATGTCGTAGTCGACGCGCGAACAATTACTTTAAAATGTTACTTTGCTTCTAAAAACTACAAAGCGGTTTCCCATAATGCAACAGTGCTGGTGGAGGACTCACTGTGTACATGTAGTAATGGCCTCTCAGGTGTGACTGTGAAGAGAGCAACATCAACATCACTTTTGTGTCGAGATCTTTAAAAAGAAAGAAAAAGAAAACTAGCCTCATCAGTGCGCTGTGAGCTCACTTCAAAAGATTATTTTTGGCTCCAGAAACAAAGTGGACAAGAAATTCCACACTCAAATTCACTTTTGAGCTTCTCTAAAGAACATCAGAGCAAAAGTCTACTCACGGCGCAGCCGTTCTTCTGTGTATAGAAGAACAAGGTTGTATTTTGAAGCCTGAACCAATAGGTCACCCATCTCAATTTCTACGGACAGAAACATTCGACGACACAAAGTCCTGTTTTTATAAACACACGCCCACATTTAATACCAAGATAGTTTGCCACTTACCAGATTATCTTTTCTTTTCTGCAGGAAGCCTTCAAACAACAACGTAGTCCCGTCTGCAGACATGTCACCCCTCAGTAGATGGACACACACACCCACTGGTATCATGAATACCTGTGGAGGGACTTCCTGCTCGCAGCAGCGCCGCTCACTTCTCCATTCTGCCCACAACAGTTCATCTGACATCTGTCACCCATCTGCTTTTACAATGACCACGACTGCAACATCAGTGGGTGAAAATGTCATTTATTACAGATATTTAAAACCATTTCTTTTCCGGTGTTGATGTTAAATTAGGCTTCATGTCAGCCAATAATAAGCATACACGGCCGCGCCGCATCAAACTATGTCTTTAGTGTAAATGCTGGAGAAAAAGAAGCACTTTCATCATGTTAAGGTGGGAGAGGTGCACCGAATGGCTGTTTGTTAGTCGCAGAATCTGTTGCTCTAGGGCGCTTCTAACTTCATGAAAATATAACATGAGGGACATTTATTCAAACTCTAAAATAAAAACAGAAGCCGAAGATCATGACACACCGCTTCAGACAGCGAGAATACTAAATACAAAAATACATGGAAAATATAAATCCCTCAGACTGCTTCACGCGAAACAGTCAACAAAACAGGTTAATAAATTAACACACAAAATAAACAAGTGCATGCCAATCGTGATCGTCCTCGTGTAACATGTACCTCTAACGCCTGTCAGGTGTTGCCTCTGGCTTTTGATGCGGCCTACGGGTCCAATCCTAAAATCTTTGAAGAATACATACATAATATACTGCATATGCACATCTATTAACAGGGTCAAGTCCCTTTGTGGTGGTGCTGTGTATGGCCGCCTCGCTCTGCTCTCCAACCATCACTAATAATACTGACCTGAGAAAACAAGGACTGGATCAGCTGGAAACCTCCAGTGACTAGAAATGTCTGGACTAGACTCGACCAACAGATCACAGAATTCCAGTCAGCATTTACCAAGTGAGCGATGGACACGAGATCTCCAATGTGACCGGCTCCTTTTCCCACAACTTTAACAAACAAAACAAAACCCCACTTTTTTTTTTTTTATGCATATAAAAATTTACCTACGATTTTACTCAGTTGTTTCTTGCTCGTGTTGCATTGTGGGAAGGGGATGAGGTGAGGTTGGGGGCTGAGGCAATGGGCCTGGTTGGTTAGGCAGCCAGGCTCTTGAGTCTTTCGGGTGGGGGAGGCAGAGTCAACGGGGGGGGAGGAAGCAGCGGTCTGGAGCCGTCCGATCACCGGTGTTTGAGCAGCGCTCTGTACATGGCGAAGCCCAGCACGGCGAACACCGTCGCCCCGACGCTCGCTCGCAGCCAGAAGGTGGAGTTCTTCAGGTCGGCCTGAGCCATGTGCCTGAGGGGGCGGGGCCAGAGACACAGAGCGGATGAGGCAAAACACAGGAACAAATACAGCCAGACAAAACCGCTTCATCAGAACTGGGCCATAAGCCATTCTTATTATGACTTATCGTCTCTCAATAGAACCATCCAGTTGTGCGTCAAAATATTCATCATTGATTAATTGTCTATTTACTTATTAACTTAACTATTCATTTATTGAACTACCTGAAAACATGACAATTTGTGATATACATTGTTTTTGAGATATGAAATGACAAAAGATAGAAGATTGTGGCCATATTGTTCAGCCCTGACACAATGCAACTCACTGAACTAAAGTCTCAGTGGGATCAGGGGCCAAAGGACAAAACAAGGTCATGTGCAAACTTCCTCAAGTCATCATAAATGATGAACATCAGCGCCCTGTGATACCAACTTGAAACAGGAACACATGTTTATCTTGACAGTTGGTTTAGTTTGGGTAGACAAAGGAAAGGTGTTGCACTATGAGGAGCAGCTAGAGTTGCACTGGGAGGCAGAAACTAGAAGAAGAACACCGAGCTGGCTAAGGAAGTTGAATCCATCAAACGCATACTCGCTGTTCCGGGATAAAACTATACCCCCCCCTCTCTCTCTCTCCCCCTTTACCTTTATGGGGGCATTAGCTGCTCAGCAGAAACCTCCATAAAGTTGGACCCCTCCACGTTGGAGACGACTGAAACCTGCTGCGTCAGCTGAAATCCTCCTGACGGCAGGCGCCCCCCCCCCCCCCCCCTCCACCCAGCCCAGCAGCCTTCAACACACGGTTGCCCATGTTGTGCTCTCACACACACACACACACACACTGAGATACAGAAGGTAGAGCCGAGTGATATTTACATTTAATATTTTCATCAGTGAATAATACGTTTCTTGATTAATTTGTCTATTAAAAAAATATAATATATAATAAAACCGATATTGTGGTCAAAGACTTTAAATCATCAAGATTTTGGTTGAATGAGATTCAGTTGGTTCAGTTTCTTGGAAGCATTGTGGGTTTTTTCTGGGCAGAGGAAGTTTAGATTCATATTTTGTTTAAGTATCAATAGTTAAACCAACAACACTGTAAGTTTGTCAAATAATATGGGTCAAATCTGATCGGATCCATATCACTCAGCTCTACCAAGCCGGGACATAGATCCCTAAAAACACAAGCTCAATACCTGGTCACTGCACACAAACACACACACACAAACGTCGAGTTTCTTTGGAAATATCGTTCATCTCCAATTTGAAAGAGCAAACAAAAATAAAACTAGAGGAAACATTTTGTATTCCCTCTGCACCAGTTCCCTAATTGCCCTCACACATTTTACTATGATTACTTATCATTCCTGTGACTTATGAAGATTTTAATTTTGCACGATGACTTCCCAGTCAATGAACCCGCCCCCTCTAATTAAAAACACCAAGCTCTCAATAATGTAGCTATGGACAGACGAGTGACCCTTCCCAGCGAAGGCCCGAGGCGTGCCGTCGGTTATCCGGAGAGCCATGCGACATAACAGCAGCAGATTAGCAGAGAGTGAACACGTGCAAGAGGAAGAGGAAGAGGGGCAGCCAGAAACATGCATTAGAACACCTACGGAGTCGAAGGAAACACACAAAGACAGGAAATACAAGATGGGAAAAACAGGATGAAATAACAGGGTGATTGAAACAGTACAATCAAATTAAACATACAAAAAACACATTTTGATTTTAAACATCAGCCAGTTTTAGGAAGTCTGAACCCAAAGCAGTTATCATTATAATTGATTCAAACAAAAGGTCCTTTTCAAAATAAAGCGTCTCCTGTGGGTGTAGACTTCCGGATTAAGAATAGAAATGAAGACAAAGGGAGACTGAAAACATCATAGACAATGCATCCAGCACTCTTTGATAATGGGTTATGGCGGGTGACAAAGAAAGCTAAGAATTGTAATACTGGTATGCGATGACAAAGACATCACATATCAAACATGCAGACATCCATGACGTTTTCAGTTCGGCTGAAGCACAAACTGAAGAGAACGCTGGTTTCTCTCATTCTGTGTGCGAACATGTGCCCGTTAGTCCAGGTTTACAGTTTGCATATCCACTGCAGGACAGGAGGGGGCGAGCACCGCTGAGGGAAGCGCCAATCACACCATACTGTCAATACTCATTTTTAGGGATTACTTTATTATTTAAATTAAATAGAAACACACACCTCTGAATTAAATGAAACTGTCTTGCAAGTGAACAACATCTTTGTGTTTTCTACGGGTTAGTCGGGGTTAATCTGCACTGCACAGGCAAACGGCATCATGCGCTCCCCACACGGTCACCTCCCTGGCTAGCAGCCTGAGCGTTAGCCGGCACAGCGAGGACACACTTGGCCGCGTCGCCCCGTGCAGAGAGCGGCTGGGCCGGCTGGAGCTGGAGCTGAGACCAACACACCTCACGTGACCAACGGGTTTCAGGCAAATGACAAATGAATGAATTCTGAGCTCGCGAGCATCCATGGAGGATTCATCCGAAGAGCATTCGTCTCCCCTAAGAGAGGCTGGCGGAGCGATCCTGTTGACGTCATGTTTGATGAGTGAACTCCTCACTATGTCGAAACCATCACGTCTCGGACCCATGGTTGAGAGGATAACTTTGAACTTTGTCTTTCTTTTTACAAGCTAGGTACAGCACTAGCCTACTTACTTACTTATTATCTCTGCACTCTCCTTTCTTATGTTTATTTTTGATAACCTGTTCCTGTACTTAATACTGTTAATACTGTTAATACTGCATACACTTTACCACTATGTACAGTGTGTTTTCTGTACAGTGTTTTATTTTTTACATATATTTTTCATATTACTATCATTATTACGGTTACCATTATTACTATTATAGTGTGTTTGTTTTGTACCTCTGTTGACTCGGAGAACCCTGCAAAAATAATTCCGATGTGTCTGGACTGCTGGTCGAGGCACAGATGGCAAATAAAAAACCTTGAACTATACAACCAGAGATGGTTCCACAAGCGTCCCCTTGCTTAGGGGCAGCAGTGAAACCCTCCGGATGGCAGCTATGTGGCAACACGGCCAAGCTAAGGGGGAATTTCTCTCAAAGCAATCGCCAGAGTATTCTATTATTCACTAAAGGAAATCTAAAGCACATGCTTTGTCCCAAGGCATCGCCATCGCCACATGTTCAATCGCATCCCAAAGTCCCGTTGTCTTCCCTGAAGTGGATATGCAGCGTAAACCTGAGCCCAGCAGAGCACTGAGGGGGAGCGGAGCGGCCGTCACCATCAGCGGGGTTAGAGAGCTCGGGTCAGAAAGGAGCCTCTCTGTGACCCCAGAGGAGAGGGAGGAGTCTATGTTACGACACGAGAGCTTATTCTAGGTATGGACCTGTTGAACAGGACCCGTCGGAGTCGGGCCTTAAAACTGCGCAGCAGCTCCAACTTGAGGAGGTTCTGACACAGGCAGTACGTGCACCTGCTGGAGGCGCACATGCAGCGGAGGCGGGCGTGGCTGCGGAAAGACACACAGAAAATGCGTGTATTCACCACCACAGAGCGACAATATGTACCACACAACACGGGGAGGGGGGGGGGAGGAGGAGGAGGCCAAACCCAGACTGAGAACACACAGGAGCTGAACCCTGCACTGCTGCCATTTACCTTCACTTCTTCATCTCGTAAAGTAAACTACGTTATTAAATATATTAAATACATATCTAGATTTAACGGTCAAGGAGAGTAAACACAAGGAGAGGAAAACCACAAAGAAAGGAAGGTATCAGTCAGAGAAAACAAACTAAATACATCCTCAGGAGGTAAATAAGGCGAATAAAAAAATAAATGTAGAAGCTCTAAAATTCTGAAATGTTTGGTTTCTGGGCACTGGAACATTTCTGGGACCAATTTGGCTCAAAAGAGCAAAGATGTTTAGCTTTGTCTACAGTGTTACGACGTTATAATTATTATTTGAACTTCTTTTAAACCTAAAGCATGAGCTAACTCAGGCGTACTCAGATCCAGATCAATTGTGATCCGATAACAATGAGTCGTTAATGAGAACGTCCTTAGAAACCACACGGAAATATAAAACAGTGAGGACGTCGTCAGCGTCGCACCGAGCGCTGCCGCGTCACGACGACGAGGCATCCGTCTGCCGTCTTAAGTTCATGGGCTGTGACCTATCGTAAACATGTATAACATGATATCCATGTTATACATGTTTTGCTGGAGTTAATGAAGCTCAGTGATTTGATGAATTTCTTTCAGATTAAAATAAATGTCTTCACTGCAAATTGGTGCAACCTCAGAGGAGATGAACATCTATTTGAACTGTGACTGTTAGTTTGATCTGAGTCCTCAGAGTTTACCTTTATAAATGGCCTTTTATCGTAATATTAATTAGATTAGTTTCATAAAGGTTGGGATAGTGTATGTGTTTTATGAATATATGTAGTGCTGGTAATTAACAATTCTAAATGTGTGAATTATTTTCCACAAGAAGAGAGGCTTAGCTACAAAGAATCCTTTTTTTTTTATCTTATATAAATAGATGAGAAATCCCCTCAGAGTTGAAGTCCTGTGCTGCGTTGACATCTTAAAAAAGGAGCAATGTGTAGCATTTAGTGACATCAAGTCACTAAATGCTACACATTGCAAGCATGTCAGAACCAGTGTGTTGGGTTTGTCCATTCTGGGCTCCCGTACTGGCTACTGTATTACGAGACATGGCTATGCAACATGGTAACAAGAGGACCTCCTCCCAAATACACAAACTACAATCATGAACTAAGGAAAACATAGTTCTGAATATTCTAATGAATATTGCAAATTCATCCCTCTAAATCCTCCACCATGTTCCTTTAAATAACGAGTTCATATTCACCGTCTGAAGCACACCGAGATGCAGCTGTGCACGGGGGACACGGTTCACTCAGGTGTAAAGGGTTAACGATAGGAGCCCACTAAGAGGAATACTCACGGATACATGGCCATGGTGGTGATTCTCGTGTAGATGTCTTTGTTGGGTGCGTCGGTCATGCTGCATGTGAACGGCTGGGGCGGGTGGAGCTTGTGCTTACGGCAGAACTCGTGCGGCGAGAGGCTGTAGTGCTGCCGTACCTCGTGCAGGTCCGACTTGGCGGCGAGCACCACGCACGGCGTCTTGCTGTCCATGAAGTGTTGCTGCCAAACACAACCGCTGACCGTTACTCGTCAGGGCGTGCGCAGCAGGAGCCGCCAGGTGCATCGGAGCGGCGGACATACGTACCTTGTACACTTTGGCGCAGTATTCAAAAGAGCTCGGATTGTTGACGTCGTACACCAGGCAGACCACGTCACAGGCGAGGTCCGCCTCGGACAGGAAGTCAAAATCGGGCATCACCTCATGGAGCTGAACGCGTGCAGACGAGGAGATGAGAGTGCGGCAGAGTATTCATGGATGAAGTGTCAAACACACAGATCACGCAATCGTCTCACGAGTAAAGAGTTCTTACCAGCAGGTACTTCTCCTGACCGTAAACATAGGTGGTGCTGATGGCATAGAAGGACTTGTGGTCTTCTCTAATCCGCCTCTGTCCCTGAGGTGGACCACAAACCAGGTCAACAACAGACGCCCAGCGAGACTATTTACTTTAGTCAAGACACGGGTTTGAAGAGGGACTTGTCCGCCATGATTTCCACTGACCTGCAGGTTCTTGCCCAGGAAGGCTTGGAGGAAGCCGCTCTTCCCGCTGCCTCGGTCCCCCAGGACGTTGCAGCGGAAGACGCTGCGCTGGGTCTGTTTCTTCTGCAGATCGATGCGCTTGTTACGCGTCACTGACAAAAACAGCAAGAGCAGACATGATCAACGCGCTGGAACATCGATGACTTCTTTTTTTCTCCAAACCTTTAACATTTAAATATCCATTTAAAATGTAAGACACATAAATGAAGAAAGAAAAGGAAACGACACGATATAAAAGCAGAACTGTATTTTTTTTATCCTATTACTTTTTAAAAATAGGAGTTGAAAATAGTATAGATCTCTTACCTGTGATGGCTGCAGCTTGGGACTCCTGTTCATAGATGATAGAGTAGCCAAGGTAACCCAAGTACTCCAAACTACGCTGGACATCTAAATATGTTGTTAACCTGCCACAGAAAAAACACGAGCCCCGATGAGACAGACAGCGCGAGACATGGACACCGGCATGTCTTTGTCGGATCCGTGTGCTCGACGTCATCGCGCCGTGCAGCACCGTCCATGTGTCCAGGTTGTGTCGGGACCAGACGTGTGCGAGCGTGTTTGTTCATAAATGCGTGCCACACTCACGTCCACTGGGAGAGGTATCCCTGGTATGTGATCCATCCCTGTTCGTTGGTGCCAACCGTGTGGTTGACGTCGGGACCCCAGGGCATGTAGGGGAACACTTTGAACAAGTCCTTCACCTCCTCTGGCGACAGCGCACAGTCCCTGTCCTGAATCACGAGTGGTCGAATGCGTAAAAAGACACAGGATATATTTTATAAAAACTCATTTTTGCAGAAAAGTGGTTCTCTGTCAAAAATATTAACTCGATCTTTAAATACAAATTTTTAAAAAAGGTATTATATTTCTCCCCACTGACTTTGTCGTGCTTGTCAAAGACACTCTGGAGGAAGAGGTAAGCATTGTGGTTCAGCTCTGTGGTGCAGTCTGGGGGCATCTTGATCCTGAGACACGGGGACGCACAGAAACCATCAGTCAACAGAACGCTGAGGCACTGATTCGGCTTTCAATCGTGTCAAAGACACAAACAGTGTGCCCGAGTCACTGCAGGTCATATCAGATCATATCAGATCATATCAGTCTACCAGAGCAACAACGATCGAGAGGAGGAAACGATATGCGATCACAAAATGAGGTCATTTCAAAAGAGGAACATCGATACGACTATATATGATAACATAAAGATGCTATTATATCCACACTAAACACCCTTTTGGATACAGCATCTACAAATATGTGGGATCTCTGAAGTCAGTGTAATAACCTGCAGTGCACTTTTAATACATTTAACATGAGGGTTGCAATCACATTACTCAAATCAATCAGAAATGGGAGGAAAAGGATTTTGTAAAAGGATTTTTTTTCCGCAACATACATCAATCGGCATCTATTTACCTTTAGATTATTATTATTAATATTATTATTTGGTGTTTTTGTCAAATAGTTCCATCTTCTCAAATGAGGATTTTCTTTGTCGTTTATGAAAGTAAACTGAATATAATCGGGTTTGAGACATTTGTTCAAATCAAAGAAGCAATTATAAACGTAGAATACATCTCATTGGGCTGTGGGGAAATTAACAAACTTTCACCACCATCTGTCATTTTATAGACAAAGAAATGTCAGCAATTGATTAAAAAAATAACCTGCAAATCATACGACAAAGTAAACAATCATGAGAAACAGCCCTAAACATAGAATTATAATACAAGTGTTAGTGATGTACTTGGCATACAAATACTTAGTTTGCAAAGCTTCTACAGCCGTTGGTGAGACCTGGTCACTCATCACAATAAACCCTCTTAGCATCAACACTGTAAAACCATCACAGGGCTGATTCAGCCAAGTAAAAGTTCCTCTTTCCTGCCTCCACCGTATATAATAATAATAATATCATAAAAACACAAACGATCTGTACGTCTGCACTCACATGGGGAACAGGTACTCCTGTGTGAGCTCCAGGTCGTCGTCATAACCAAACCTCCGCAGCACCGTCCAGGTGGTCTCGTGTCGGCCTCGCTGTATGAAGAGAGTGTGCAGGAACAGGAAGCCTACAACCAGGAGCCACACACAGGAGAGCGGATGAGGTCATGTTCATTAACTAAATGGATTAAAAGGATAAGCAGAAAAGAGGGATTGTCGAGCGGACATGAGAACAAGAAACCCCGCGGGGTGTCGGACCTTGAAGTGAAAGTCCGTTGTCCTTGACTCCGTCCGCCATGTTCCTCCTGACCACGTTCTTTACATCCTCTAAGGCCTGAGGCGCCAGCGGCGTGTTGAAACAGGTTCTCTGCAGACAGACGCAACAAGCGGAGCGTTAACGTGCGTCTGCAGAAAGGTTTTCAGTGATGTCACCAGCTGCCACCTTAAAGCAAAAAAAACATCCACAATTTAAAAAGAGGCTTCGTAGGAAGTGGGAAACCATTACCTGGAAGAAGTTGAGCTCGTTGTCATTGAGGATGCCGTCGTTGTCCAGGTCAGACACTTTGAAGATTCTAGTTAACGACTTAATGCAAGAAGGCTTCAACTGTAAAAGAGAAGACACACACACACACACGTCACTGAGGCGGCTGCATCAAAGTGCAACAAAGAAAGTGGCGTGTGTGGAAGGAAGAAGAAAGGAGGATTTGGAGGAGGAAAGTGAGAGGGAAGGTGTGAGAGGAAGGTGGAAGAGTGGGGGAGGAAAGGGAGGACAGAGGGTGGAGGTGGAAGAAATTAAAGGGTGTGCATGTAGGGTGGTGTATGCGTGAGTTAAGAGTGAGGGTGGTCTTTGTGGAGGGAGGCAGTCAAGAGGGGTGGGGGAGGGGTGTGGGGGAGGGTGTGGCTAAACAGGAGGACCTCGTGGAGAGTGACCTCCCGGGGGACAGGGGAGCAGGGAGGTGACCTGGGGCCGAGGGGGGTGCAACGTGACCCCTCGGCGAGGGACCTGAAGTCTTGGTGTCAGCTGCAGGAGGCCGACGGGCTCCGCGGAGCACAGTGCTCCACGGTCTGCCAGGTGCGGGAGGTACCCAGGTTACTAGTGGCGGGCCTGATCCCCAGTGGATGATGGGATTGATGCAGCTCTGGCTGGCCTTTAAGCAGCATCCATTCTCTCAGCTCACCTGAGGCTGCAGGCCCAGTGGCTGGCCGATGAGGTGCTGGGGCATGATGGAGCCATGGTCTCAGCTGCCTTGAGGGCATGGGGCCTGGCGAGCCTGCTGGTGGGGCTGCATTCCTCCTCTGCAGGAGAGGGACAGATGAGGCCGGGAGGGGGAGGTCAGGTTTCACCTCTCCCCCAGGTCACCAGGTTAGGCGTTGAGCTCCCACCCAATCAGGGGTGTCTGTCCCACAGAGGTGTGCAGTGGAGGGTGTAGTCAGCTCGTCACTGGAGTTGCCGGAGTGGCTGTTGTGCAGAGGAGCTAGCAGATATTGGCTCCCACGAGCTGGAGGAGGAGTGCTGTTGGTGTGGTGGGCTCAGTTCCAGTGGTGGACAGAGGGAGTCTAGGTGTCCTATGCCCAGGAGCCTGAGAGGTGGTTCCAGCCTGTGGCGTGTTTCCCTGCAGCAGTCAGTGAGCATCCCACCTGCCAGGGGAGGGGAACGTGGCAGTGGGGGGCTCTGAGATCTGTGAGCTCAGATGCTGATCGTAAACAGGATCCAGTCGTGTGAGGATGTCGGAGCCTGTCCTATTAGCTCTGTTGAGGAGGAGCCATGTAGACTGGGCAGATCTGTAGTGGTTAGTGGTGGGTCTTTGGGTGGGTGAGGGTCTGCAGGCAGAAGGAGGACCCGTGGGGTGGTTGACTTCATGACCACAGAGGCTGGAAGGGTCGGCCTGTAGTCATTGAGAGCTGTGGATCTTGGGTTTTGGGGACGGGGATGATGGGCTTTTTTTGGGGGGAGCTGGATGATGGTGTGAAGATGTGGGGTGAACAGGAGGGATGGAGCAGGGAGGTGTGATCAGTGTGGAGGAGGTGGAGTGGAGCTGGTCACAACAGCTGCGGGGGTGGAGGGGAGGCAGGCCAGCCTGGCGCTGCTGAAGTTGGCTGCTTGAGAGGATGTGTTGCTGTCTCTGGAGGGATGAGCTGAGAGGTGTGAGCCTGGGATGGGTGGTGTGGGTGGGGTGATGGTCTGATGGGCTGGGATGATGGGCTGGGGGGGAGGGCTCAGACTTTGGCATGGCTGGAGGATTGTCTCAGGACTGCTCCATTGCTCCGCAAAGCACACATTGAGTTTGGAGGTGATTTGGGGCTGCAGTTGTGTGAATGCCTGAGCCCTGGGCTGAGGGTGCTTAGAGCTTATTGGCCCCTGCCAGTTCCAGACAGAAGAGTAGCTGAGAGAGAAGCAGTTTCTCAAATTTTGCTCGCCAACTATCTCTGTACAGGCTAAACCTGTATTTGCTCCTTCTGTACTGGTCCTTTCCCAGTCTCTCTTAGACTGGTCTGAACCTTGTCTTAGCTTCAGGCGCTGTTATAACTGGGGATTGATGGTTATTCACCGTCACCCTGGAGAGCTGCTGAAGGAAGCTGTCAGCAATCAGTTGAAGGGAGTGTAGTTACAGTACTCATCCCAAAGACATCCCACGTGGCATCCACAAGGCATCCCCAGCAAGTACAGCAGAGCCTCAAACCACACTCAGAGCCTCACACTTCCACTGTTCACTTCAGGTCTCACCACAGGTTTGCACCAGGGTCTAGTCTCCTGTGGTCAGATGGTCCCAAGAGGGTTCCAGCTTCCCAGTGCAGCAGGGGACCAGTGTAGGGGCCCTTGTAGGTGTGTGGCTCTTCAGTGGTTCTCTGGTTCTCTCTCGCATAACTATTCTATATGGGAGTTCGTACGAGTTCGTGTTTTATTTAGATCCTCAATAAACAAAGACTAAAGGGAAGGTCCGCTTTCAACTAATCGTCGGGAGCCAGGGTCCGCCACTGTAGGCACGCGTTCGCCGCTGCGACATGAAACTCTATGAAATGAGCCAGAGCGAACTCCGTGGGGGGATGAAGGTTTTGAATGAATGTCCAAGATTCCCAGTGAGTGCGTGCTGAGTCCAAGTTTTTCACACCGCTGTGCCGTTGTTGAGGTACCAGTTGAGGGTACCACTTTGTTTTTCCGGAGACTCGGAGGATCCGGTCCGCCGGTCCGCTGCTGGAAGTAGCAGCGCTGGGGAGAAGCTGCGATATCCTTTCGCCCACCATGCCATGAGTCCGAGGACAGAGGATGAGAGAAGCATCTCCCCCTCCCCAGAGGCAGCTGGAGTTCGGCCCCAGTTGCTGGGACAGTGGAGCGGTTGTGGAGAAAATATGCCCGCAGCCCCGGCACGGATCCGAGATCCCCCCTGAGTTAAGCCCTCTCAGCTATTTCGTCGGCCTCTCTCAAGCTGTCTGTGACCTTGCACAAAATTACAAAAATGTCAGTAACTCCACAGAAGTTAAAGGCGTTGGAAATAAATCCGTTGTGTTGTTCACAGTGTTCATCTCTCTGGTGAAAGAGCTCAGGAATCACAGCAGAAAACATATTTTAAGGCGAAAACAACAAAAAAACACATCCGCCTGCGCGCGAGGCGGCCGTCCGCGGCGCCATCAGCATGACCAACATGGAGCTGGGTGGCCGTCAACGTATCCTTAAGTGAAGGCAGTGTGAGGCCAGGGGCTTCTGCGCGGTGGGTCGCTCATGTCATCAGGTTCACTTTCAAAATGTTTATTTTTCCCTTGGCTGCTGCTCGTGACCGGGCTCGTCAGTTAACTCAGAGACTCGGGTGTATTTGGGGCTCCTGTGTAGCGACTTTTGGACTGAGAGAGAAACATTTTGTCTAATTGTTTTTTTCTGAGGATCATTAAGCCGACAACCTCCGAATGTATTCATCACCTTTAGGACCAACGACAGAATTGGGAACAAAAACTTATTTTTTAGGAATGTCGTCTCTCTTTTAGGACCAATCGTAGAGCTTTTGCTTGAGCTCGACACTGATTATGACTCGAGGTGAGCCTGAAGATACCCACTAATCGACTTTAATGACTTTCCTTTTAAGCATTTTGGTATTTTTGAATGAATCTTACAAAGACATTATTTAAAAGCCTGTCGGATCGGCGCATCCTAAATTCAGGAGGGATCATTTTACACTTGGTATAATCCTGACTGCTCTAGATTTGTAGACTTTTTCCACAAAAAGCATTTTAGTAGAGAAAGCACAAAATAATGAAGGCTCTCTTATAAACCTTATCAGAGCTGAAATGTCTCCTGTAGAGCTCACCTCCTTCTCCTCTGGGCAGTACAGGGGTCCTGTCGGGTGGAGAACAGCCTTTTGGGCGTAGTAGAACAGCTCGGAGATGTTCTTCAGGTTTTTGGCAGAGCACTGAGGGAAAAGTACATGTGTGTGAACTCTGGACACTTATTTGCACTGTGGCTATACAGTGTATATGTTTGAAAAACATATTTATTATATTTCACATTCCTTATTTCTATTATGTAATCTATTGTAGCTTTATGGACATACTTTACATTTCTCATATACACACATTATATATATATATATATACACACACACATATTTATGTATGTATACATATAAATAAAGAAATAGAAGAACACAAAATAATAAATATATGAAAATGTAACCTACTGTACCAAATTAAATATTTCCAAATTCATCATCAGGAATCCACACAAAACTGCAGACTTAAATAATTCACAAAGAAATAAAAATAAAGAACCAATTAACTTCACTGTAAAATTTAAAAGTACTTAAACTTGAGTCCTGTTTTCAATACAGAGTTTTTGCAGAGTAGTTCTAAATTGTCAAATATTTGAGTGCATCTTTCGCACGGATGAAGAAAGACAGAGAAGCAGGACACTGGTCGAACTCCGAGGTCACATGTTCATACGAGTCGAGCTCTCACCAGCGGAAGTGTCCTCTCTCAAGTCATCTTGTCTTTTTAACCTTGTAACTAATCCATCCGAGGAGGGCACGACACGAGACGTGTGCGGAGGGAAGTTTTGAAAACACTAATGCAGAGTAAGAGACACACAAGCCTCTCAACACACTCACAGTCCATCAGTCCGCGGCCTTGGAGCGACGGGTGGAGCAATGTCAATCTATAAATGACTCCGAGTGGAAGTGGAGTCCGGGGCTGGAGTGCAGCCCGGGAGCAACTGGGGGCCAATCGGCCCCGCACACAGCCGGCAGGTCACTCGTGTTAGAGTTCATAATGCATCCCACAATTCATCGCTGCGTCGTCAAAGTGCTTCCTTTGACATTTAACTGAGTGGGTTTGTATATGAATGTTTTTATTGATCCTTTACCTCTACACAGGTCTCGATATCCTGGTATTGATTCATGATTGGCAGGATGGTCTCCATGCTGCTGTGTTCCACCAGGTCCGACTTGTTGCCCACAAGGATCAACGGTACCCTGAAGAGAAGACATTCATCACTGATAGAGCCACAACGTTCAGTCAACTCATCAATGAGTTGATAGGAAAATAACAGGCCGCTATTTTGTAAATAGATTCATCGTTCAAGCAATAGTTTCTCTATCTTGCTTGATATACTCGCAGGCTCTCCACAGGGAGGATCTGCTAGTTTTGTTTTCAAACTGAATATATTTAGGTTTTAAACTGTTGGTTGACCTAAACTAAAAAATGTAAAGTTGTCAACTAGGACCCAAGTAGGAAGTGAGGGGCAATTACATATTTTTTGTCATTCAAACAATTAATTGAGAATTGCTGATGAGGACAATAGTCAGTACTACTACATTATGTTCTCATGTAACCCAGGATCAGCTTTTATCACCTTGATGACATCTTTAAATAAAATCATTGCTCAGCATATCAACAAATCTATATTCATTCATATAGTTTATAATGTTGCAAAGGCAAAAACGGTACTGTATTTTTAATATAGTTTGGCAAAAGGTTTAGTTGGCATCAACATAATGTAAATCTCTAGCTCCCACCACCCTGACATGACCCACAGTCAACACACAAACACACATCTCTCAAAGTGACACACACCTGCTATCCTTGTCCGTTCTGTCATTTATGAGTGGAATCCAGTAGCTGGTCACCTAGCGGAGAGTAAAGCACAACTTCAAACACTGCAGCCGCACAAACATTCATCAGAATCAGAAACACATTTTCTCAGCTTGAGCTGATGACATACAGCAGTTATGTGTTTGATTCACTGCGCTGAGAGAAACCATGCTCACCTTTTCAATGGACTTCTTGTTGTTGACCGAGTAAACTATGCAGATCACATTTGCCTGTCAAGACAAATAGCAATATTAACACTTGGACTACAGACATTACAAGCACGGATGAGTGCGAGAGAAGTGAAACCAACCTTTGATATTTCTTGGTACAGCTGCTCGTCCGACTGTTCTGCCTCTGAAAAGGTGTCAAAAAGACTCATCGGTACCGTGTTTGACATGTTATCAAGCCTTGCGGTTTAATCCATCGATTGCTTCTAATATAGAGGAGCATTAGAACTATAACATTGTTCTATATCGTTAAAAAATGCTTATCTACAGATTTGCCCAAATTAAATAAGCATATTGAATACATTACTTCGACCGTTAGCTTTGGGCCAATAGAAAATAGAATATGATTGTAACATGTATCAATTACTTCATTGTTTTTTACATAAAGCATTTAAATATCATTGTAATTTTTCTCACCATGTGATGAATAAGTTATCATCAAATTTTTATCTCAACATGATTCAATTGAATTATGTTTAGGACTATGAAACAGATCTGATGTATTTAGGTTGAAGCGTTTTTGAAGAGAAATAGTACCAATGGCATATAAGAGCACAAATCGTGGAAAGCAGATGCTTAATGTGCGTGTGTGTGTGTGTGTGCGTGTACGTGTGTGTGCGCGCATAGTTACCCGAGTAGTCCACTATGTGTGTGGGCACCCTCTCTGGGGTGACATCGGCTGGGATGGTGATCTCTTCAGCTCGGAGAGGAACCTGGAAGACAGAGGACGATGACACAAACTTCTGACAACAAGGAAGCCGTATGCGATATTGCATTCGTCCTGTTTTTTCATCTCTTTACTCTCATGTTCTGAATTCAACAAATAACAATCAGACAAATCAAAAAACTGAACCGCTACCAGGATGATTTATACCGTTTCTTCGATACATACCTCATCAGGAAACTCCTCACTAACCAGAGACATTATCAGCGACGTCTTCCCCACCTTGGCTGTACGGGCAAAGGGGAAATATATATTTAATTACAATCTGAAATTCCACACGTCTTTTACTGACACTGGGTCATTGACATGTGACCCCTCTACAATTTCTATTGAGCATTCTGGGTAATATGTTAAGTGGCAGGGCACAGATAAGATGTTGAGAGCTGCAGCAAAGTGCAACGGCTCCCAAACAAACACTCCAAATTCTGTCACAGAGCAAAACCAAAAAACACAAGGTGGAAAAATAGTTTCTGAAATTAAGACCATGAAAGGTAGATTTGACAATGAGAGGCACGTTATTCAAGATTAATTGGAATACATATTCTAAACCCAAGATTTACTTTTTTACTCAAAGTTTACGCATTATGTTTTTACCACATGCTATGAGTAAACAAGCAAAGAATATCAACCAAAACAACAACAAACCATTGACTATATTATATATATATATATATTACATCATGATGTTACTATTCATATTCACAGATACATATTTGACAGCCATACTCTGCTGGGCCTTTTGTGTTCGAGTATAAAGCAGTCGGGTTGAATGTATTACTTGATTAGCCTGTTCATACAGTTATTTTGTTATTCAAATTTGGTAATTGATTGATCAAGCAGAAAGGCCAAATATGTGCGTCCACCTTACACGGTGTTAGGAGTAGCTGGTCTGTTTTATATTATTGGAAATTAAATAACTTTAATTTTCAGTTAACGTTTTCAGTTAAAGGACAAACTGAAGATTCAGGCTGCAACTCCCTCAGTACGTGGCAGTAACCTGCACAGCATGACTGAAATATAAATAGTCCTGACAACATATGAAAACCTAAGAGAACAAACAGACCAGGTGAAACCCAGTTAGGTTAGGTCGGAATTTATTGACTGCTCTTAGTCCAGTGTCCTGGGAAATGGCACGATCTTGTAATTACATAATATATACCCATATTCTATTTAGTATACAGTGCACCTCTATGCCAACTTTTGCTGGAACAATTAGTTGAAAAACAGGGAATTTCTTGGCAACTATTTTCAGAATGTATGAATCTTTAAGGTCACTATATATTAATTTTTTTATGAATCGGAATATATTCTGCTTTTAAACTGTTGGGTGTACAGCACAGGCGATTGTAAGACACCACCTTAGGCTTTAATACATTATTATTGTGGAAACTCTGACTTTCACTGTTTTCTGATATTTGTAGGACCAAACAATTTTTAAGAAAACAATCAGCAGATTAATAAATACAAATATTATGACTTTTTCACTGATCAGTTTTTCTGTTGATTTATGTTACCGGTCAAATACCGAGTTTATATTAGGTATTTCAGGCACAATCTAATCAAGTCCATCACGACAGGGCTGCAATAATAAACACCTCCTTCATCATGCCCATCACAGGAGGGCATTCACAGCCTCTTCCTCAAATGATATCTGGTTATCAGAAGTAATGTATCGAGTATAAAGACATGGAAGTTCATGGAAACACTCGTGATTAACACTCATGCACCACGAGATACTACGATACTGATGAATATTGACTTCCCCAGCCCCTCGCCGCTCGGACATAATCCCAGGGCGGAGTACATTGTTGGATTCACAGGGTTCATCTGCTAACTGTAGCTTCTAGCTCGACTAGCATGTTAGCTCGCTCATAAAGCATTCAACCGCCTCGGGATTGAAGACGCGTTCTACTTACGTTCCCCTACAAGTAGTATCCTCACGTCCTTCCTCATGTTTGACCTTGCTTCCCGCTACAACAAGGGCAGTCTGTATTGAGTCGTGAAGTCCTCTGGAGGCCGTCCTCCTCCAGCTCCCCGAGCGTCAGGCCCGCGCGGTGAAGTCCTGCCGCTGTCAAATCTTTGTAGGACAAACCGGACGGACAGCTTTAGGTGCTGCTCCGAGGTTTCTACGCGCTTCTACTCAACGTGGGACTAATCAGCTCCGGAGTAAATGCTATTTAAACAGTAGTTTGTGGCACGTGTCGCTGTAATTTCGTGTTAATCACACTCTTTTCGGCGCTTGCATAGCATTTCGCAGTAGATGGGTAGACCCGACCTCCAACACCCGGCAACTACAGTAAGTCAGAAGGGACAAACTTCCGCTTGAATTTAAAAACGCGTTATGCTGTCCTCTGGCTCCAAAGACACGGATTTATAGACTACATTCTTATTATATATTTACTTGCAAGTCAAGGGGCTACATTTATATTATCGATCATCTGCAATATTTTATAAAAGTGTTTTCATTAAAAAAAAATTTTTTACTTTTATTCAGAAATAAGATTCAGAATATGATTCATATCTGTGAGATTGGTGAAGGAGAAATAGCATTCATTAAATTAATGTATTTTATAACTACTGTACAAAATGAAAAAAACAACTTTGTTTGGTTTTTATGTTTTTATCATGTGGGCTTTTTAAATTATAGACAGCACCTTGTTTGTTGTGTACAACATACATTTTTAAATTGACATCCATCAGCAATAGTCGCAATTGTATATCGATGCACTGAGCAGCTCACAATTATGTTAATGATAATAATGAAAACATGGTTGCACACAAGTTAAAGCAAAGTAACATAATCATGGTCTCTCAAGTTACTCACACTTTAAATGTCATGTATTCTATTGAAATATATTGCATGTTTTATAATATCTGAAAATAGATCATATATATTAACTAATCCACACATTTGACTTAGAAAAGGCAGTTTATTTTTCTGGGGTTATTGTCAAAATACATGTTCAAAATGTAAAATAAAATGCTTATTCATTGCGTAATTGAAAATGTAAAAAAGTAAGAAACGTCATAAAAATAGTATGATGTTCACCGAGTATAATCTTCTCTTCCAATATAACAGTATTGATCTTGTATATATATATATATATATATATATATATATATATATATATATTGGTCATGAGAGTGGATTTTAGACAATCTGGTGAAAGTCTCAAATCCATCCTGTGGTACAGAGGACGGTCAGGATGCATTACCACAACACAAATATGAGAGTCAGTTATGATCCAGCGATGTTCATCTGATGTGCTGCAATAGTTCAGTCACATTTGTGTTTTCAAACGCTGAAGTCTTCTCCCTCTCGTCCTGTTGGCACACCGGTCTGCTGTTCATCTTTTAAACTGAATGTTGGCTTCAACTGGAATGAGAAACCAGGAGTATTAGAGCGAGTTCATACGGATGCATAATGCAACGTTTGAATAAAACAACTTTTTCCCACATAAGTGAAGAAACAGATGCTTTGTTTGAGGTCCCCAGAGGATGAATCCTACTATTCCGGTGTGACCCTGGCTGTTCCTTTGCATGCACCCATCCATCCTCTCATACTCCACTGGGCTTACCCAAAATGCAAAAAGTTTAAGCTTTCACATGAACAGTAATGACTATTATGCCCACTTTACACTGTGGACGTGTTGACTGCATTCTGCAGCCTTGCTTACTGGAATAATCCTGCGGGGCCATGGGCCTAGAGAGGACCTGCCGGAGGGCGTCCAGCCACTCCTTCTGCTCCCTCTCCTGCTCGCACATGAAGACAAACTGTCGCTGCGGCGTGGTCACCGTGACGCCACACTTCCACTTGTTTCCCTGAGAATGCTGTGGGACACACTCCTTCGCGGAGTAACCATTGTTCTCTGTGCCGATGAAAATGACCCCCAACTCCTCTGCATCCTGCGCCTCACAAGCATGAAAACACATTCAAACGCGATGGTGGTTAAAGTGCTGGACAGACGTCCTCACAGCGACGCACAGCATTGAGTCAGAATGAGAAGTCCTCACCAGCTGGTCTTTGAAGTACAACAGCTTCCTCTTTTGAGAGTCCAAAACAAACCACCTCTTTTTGAACTGCTCCTTTTGCTGTTAAAAAAAACACAGCATGAATTAAAATATTTTCCATACCATACACATCTATTCTTATGAAAATGAAGTTCAAGTGTGTTTGAATATGTAAGAGGAATCGAAACACACCATCAAGAGTTCTACGACTAACGCTGCTGATAGAAGCAGTTCAGTGCTGACGAAATAAATGTACAAACAAAATATATAAAAACATGCATCTGCGTATGTTTCCCTTTTTTTTCTTTAATAACTTACCAATGGCCCCGTCTTTTCCATGTATCCCTCTTTGAGGTAGTTTCTTGTTATCTTTGGTATCAGCTGACAAAGAGGTGTAAAGGTACACGAGTGTTAAGCTTAAAACTATAAAAGCCACTTTGCTGAAAGGAAACGTTTTCTTAAAATATTTAAAGTGCATTTTAAAGTGCATGAACATCTGGAAAACTTTGTGTCTCTTTATTTGGTGACGAGAAGGTTTGATGCTCACTTCTTCGTCGCTACCAGTCGGGTACGCCGTCTTCAGGTACGCATAGCGAGCCGCACGAATGGCGTTGAACCATGTCACGATCACCTAGAGTAGAAGAAGAGACTCTGAGCTTCACTACAGAACTACAGAACGACAATCATTATTCCTGTTTTTATACTTTGGATGATCATGCAGTCCCACCTCAGAACTCTTGTGATAGACATAGAGGTTCCTGGTGTGAGCGCCCTCTTGGTAGCTGATCTGCAGCCCTTGAGGATGACCGATCTTCTCCGGTTGAAAAGTGGCGTTGAGGTCCCTGATGGAGATTATGGCTTTTGGGCCTTTGGACTCCTGCATCACAAAACATAGCACATCAGATTTTGAAGAAAGGACGCCACAGCTGGATTAAATTAACATGCAACTGTTTGTGCACTCATGATAGCAACATCGGATGGCAGAGTTTCGATGTATTATTTAGTGGAGACATTCATGGCCACTAGAGGAGGGAGTGTAATAACTTCAGCGATCCACAACCTTTCCTTTTTGGGCGGCAGGTCAAAATGTAAGTTTCTCCAATACTTTTGGTTTATGTCCTTAAACTTTCTAATACACTTTCTAAATATTAGCGTGTTAGCGCACAAAACCCAGTTGTAGAAATTGGTCAACATTATACCCAATAAAAATATCCGTTGTTACTGTGAGCACTTATCTCAAAGCACCACTGTGCCTCACATTAAGTTTCGGTGGAATAAGATCCAATAGAATAAATGGGAACACATAAGAAATAATAATAAAAACTCAGCATCTTTTACTATGAAAGAATATAAACGGTTTGATTTATGTAGTATGTATAAGTATTATCATTTCTTCGTTGTGTCTTTCCTATGCCTTTGCAACTCAATACCACCGGCCTGTCACATCCCTGTAAAGGTCCTCGGGATCAGATTTGGGATCAGATTTGGGATCAGCTCATGACCGACTGCGGTTCAATTGTGTCCGAGCTGCCGGGAACTCACATCTTTCTTGTTGTAGTAAGTCAGGGTGAAATCTCTCTCCGATAGCACAAACTTCCTCTTCAGAAACTGTGTGTTCTCTTTCCCTTTCTTCCACAGCTCCCCTTCGTAGAAACCTGGTAACAGATCCATGAACAGAAACTGAGTCACTGCGTTGTAATGTTTCACAAAGAGTGGCCAGCTTTTACTTCCTGTCGGTTCTGTTGTGCAAAGAACAGGTTTTTCTTGCACAGTTGTGCATGTGTATGAGGAACCACATCGGCTTTACACCAAAAGACCGATTAGGGTAGATGTTCCACGGTAGACACGTGTGTTATAAAACAGAGGAAACATCACCTGTGGTGTATGAAATTGGCGGATACTTGGTTTCTCCTGTGAATTCCAGCCTTTCATATTTCGCCCGAATCCACTGCTCTTTTAAGACTCTGCGGTTCAAAGGCGAACATAAAAATCATCTTAAGACGGGGAAAACCACAGAAAGCCGTGAACATACGCTGCAGTGTCACCACGACAACGTGATCTTTGATCTCGCAGACACCATATGAAGAATGTTCCTTCTTACTTACGCACAGTCGTGTTCCTGGGGCCGGTAGTAGTACGCGGGAACAGCTTTCTCAAACCGAGCTCTGGCGATGTCGTTGCCATTCGACTTCATGAACTTCCCAGATACCCCCACCCCCAAAAAAAGACACACATGAAGATTACACACAGACACAAGTTGTCCCTTCACCTGAATAACGACTATGTTATTACCATAGCAATGACAGCATGGGTGGGGACCATACCTCCACCAGCTCATCCTCCCAGAAGTCCAGCGTTACGGATTTGACCCGGCTGCACAGGCTGCGATGGATGCCGGAGCAGGTCAGACACACGAACACCCCGAGCTTGTAGGACGCCCAGTGTGGATCTGGGATGTGCAGAAGAGGCGGGATTTAGATTAAACGCTTTTCAACCATAACCCCCTGCTCCTCTCACTCTGGGGGCCATGAGTACAACGCATTCCTATGCTGGAAATGCAGTGTTCGGTGCCAGGTTTTGTTTATGAAAGAAATCTATTTAGGAATAGTTTAATATGTAATAACTTTGAACCAATATTTTGACACAAAGACCTATTATGCCTCATTGAGATTAAAAATCTCCTTTACAAGAGTGTCCTGTCCAAGACAGCAGCAGTAGCGCATTACAACGTTTCAGACAATACAATATAAAACAGTGACTGACAATATATATTACAATTTAAAAAAAATTAAAAGATAATTTAGATCACAGCATGAATAAAAACCAAAACTAAGACTCAAGTCATCATAACCCAGTTCACCCATGTGCACATACCTCCCCCAAAGAAAACATCTAACCAGATGAACCTACTCCAACTCTTTTATTATAGTAGTTGACAACTTGACGTCATGTATTAAAGTGTGTAATGCTGTTCAATATTATATAAAATCAAACTACCAGTAAACACGACCTGCTTGGCATGCTTTGATAAAACGACAATCACTCTCATCTGAGACTAGCTTCATAACTGTCAACAATAACAACAATAACAACACTCTGAAACTTCCTGTTGGTCACTTACAATTTGTAAGTGACCAACTGTAACAGGGGAGATTCTGATAAATATATAGATGTATGTTTATTTGAAATAAACTTGAAAGAGAAACCGAGCCTGGTAAAGACATGAAGAGCCCTCTTACCCGGAGCTCCGCAGTCCGCGCACCGGTCGTTGAGCGGCCGCTTCAGGAGCTCCAGCAGCAGCCTCTTGTTCCGCTCATGATGCGCCATTTCGGCTCCAAGTCAAAGTTTCTTCTTCTGGAACGACGATGAATCAAAAAGTAAACATGGCGGTCACATAGTTGCACACGTTGCAAAATATGCAACTGACAAAAATTAAAACTGGAACTTGAGACAGAGATTTATGGTGGGGCTGTTCCAACACAGAGCGTCCAGCTGCGCGATCTGAGCCACAGCAGACCGAAACACTGCGCGTGGATCCTTCCTGACGCCGCACACATACACACACACACACGCACACGCACGCGCACACACGCACACACACACACACACGCACACACGCACGCACGCACACACAGTCGCAATCAGCCGGAACCGGTCGAGCCAAAGAGGTATTCAATGCGCTCACACCCAAATACCAGCCACCCTATAATTACGGACTGAGGTTAAGCCAAACACAGCCAGCCCGCCGGATTATTTTCATGAAATATTAGTTTCAGACTTTCATAAAATTAGTGTTAGTCAGCTCAAAATAAATATAATCAATACTAAATATTATTTATTATATATATTATTTATTTTTTAGATGACTTCAACTTTAATTTTCTGAAAGTCTGTACAATAATATTTCATGAAAATAATCATGGACACATCAGGTCATAAATAACAAGAATGGAGTGTCATTTTTGTATATATTTTTATTCATCTGCTTTAAAAAGTCAAATATTAATATTATTTTATTTTTGACATTTCATTTAGAAATCAAACATCACAATATCTTGATTGTCTCTGAGTGACACCTTGAGGTGGTCTTCTATGAATCAGAAGTGAAATGATGTTGTAACTATGCACCATTTAGTTCTAAATCTATTCTGAAATTAGAGACACATTTACTCATGAATATGAATTTCTATGTTTTATTTAGAAATTCTAAATCAGAATATCCCAATATTGGAATAATTAACTTCTTTCTTTTATTCATCATTCATACAATTCATGATTTTTCATCCATTCATTTAGTTTAATCTATTACTATATCTGGATTTAAGGGCGTATTCCGTCATATCACGTTCACCGTTGCTCTTATTTTGAAGAGTTTTCACACGCTCGTACCGGTAATGCCTGCTATATACATGTACTGAAAAAAATAAAATAATGCACATACACTTCTTTATTTAGTTGTTATAAACCTTTATTTGGTCACAACAGATACCCACTGTGAATAATGTGTACATACTGAGAAAAAAGATTCATTTAAAAAAAGAAACTCATCGCTGAGTTATGTGAAGGTGATTTAGGGCTGACGAATACAACAGATCTTTAACACACACACCGCCTTTACAAATTCTATTTCACACATTAATGATACACACTTGCTCCTCAAAATAGATTTCTACGAAATAAAAACACTTTGCGAGATGCAAAGCAAATTAAGAAGAAGCGTCGATGTATAAAACACTACTGTACAAGACTCACGGCTTAATATTACAAAAATCATATAAAGTAAAATCTTTAGTGCATTCTTTGAAAGCACCACAAGATGCGCCGAATGAGACCGCATTTGACGTCAATTAGCCGTGAGCCCTTCAGGTGAGAATACCTTCAGTATTCAGTCATTTCCATCTCAGAAGAAACATGTGGAAGCCGACGGTCCTCTTTGCGCAGGCGGCGCCGACCCGCTCGTCCAACGTCGAGGTCTCGATCATAAAGAGACAAAAGGCACCAGTGACATCCGTTGCTGCCTGAACTCCTCGGGTCACAACACAAACTCTAAAAGTGTTCCTTCCTACAAATCTACAGCCAAAATTCATGGACCTTAGAAGTGTGACCACTCGGAAGGGAATGTTTGTTTCGGGCCTCGGTGTGATCGGGAACACGCGTGTTCAGGGGAAGTCCTCAGCAAGCTGCTGTCGAGTGCTCTTGTCGAGACCCAGGTGGATCGCATCCAGGTAGTGCAGGAACCTGGAGGGCAAATAAAAACAGCTCAGTTTCCTGTGGACCCATTTCCTCAGACGTGGTTGCATTTATACGAGCTGCATGTATAAGATTACAATCAAGTTGACACTTTAACACATGTATAAGAAGCCAGATGCTTGGACATACAACTAAAACGTGCATCATTATACGAGTTAGCTCCATCCACTGTAAACAAAGACCTGATGGAGAGACGAGCTACGGTTTCTGCATGCTCACCTTCGTTTAACTTTGCCCTGCTCCTTCAGCTGCTCTGATTTGCAGATGGTGCGAAGGGCTGGCAAGTAGTCGAGAGCCGCTGCTTGTCTGTTGGCCGGAGTACCGAACACTCCTCTGAGCATCAAACACTCCATCGCTTCTCTCCTCCGCTGGACCAGCCTGGAACAGATCGGTCCACATTACCTTTCTGTGCTCTGGTTGAACTCGTCAGGATTAGAATTATTCCTGCGACTAATATCATGCTGCTGACTGAGCCCCAGTGCGTTAGGTTTATGTTGTACAGAAGATGATATTATCGAGTAAAGAAAGGCTAGTCGGACTCACTGTGGTTGACTGGGACCGTCCTGAGTGAAGCTGTAACCTTCTCGATGAGCGGCCACAGGGAGGGTGAGTGCTGCTGCAGCCTCCTGTCCCACCTCGCCCTCTAGTGGCTGGACTTTGTCCCAAGCCGCCGCGACTGAAACCCGACACTTGTGGAAGCTTAGAGCCTCCACAGCAGCCGGGATCTCCAAGACGTGCGTTACTCTTTCCCAGCTGCCCCGGTCAGACTCGGCCCTCGACTCGTCCGTCATCCCGTCTTTCACCACTGCACTGACCAGTGGCATCCTTTTTGGATCGTCGCCTCCTTCCGGATGAACCATCAAAGAGTCCATGTACGACATGTTGTCGAAAAAGTCAGCTATTGATTCTAGACACTGGGAGATCGGGACACTTTTTACCCGCTCCTCAGGAGTCAGTGGCTTCCTCTTTACCGCCTCCGAAACTAAACTCCTTTTGACGTCCTCTTTAGCCTGAGGAGCTTCCTGCGGCTTGCAGAGAGAAATAAAACCGTCTTCTGAGTCCGAGTCCGAGTGCAATCCATCCTGGCCGGGTAAACTGTGCCGCTTCTTGCTCTTCCTCATTCTATGGGACATCTTGATTGGACTGCCGTCGTCCGAGCACTCCGCTGACTCCGCCGTGTGCAGCGGCCCCGCATGTGGAGGCACCTCTGTTGCTTTAGCAGAAGGACGGTCCTGCGATGCAGAAACAGATTGCTCTGCTTTGAAGGTGGAGGTAGTCAACTGTGTGAGCGGGAGAGGTAAGAGTTTCTCAAAGTTGGAATAGAGCAGGTCCACTCCTCGCCGCTTGCTGTTGGCCAGCAGCTCCCAGCACATCTCCTCCACCGGACTCTGTTGACAACGCATACCCGGTCATTCAAAGAAACGCTCACTTTATACCTGTTCTGAGCTCAGAAGGGAAATGTAGGAAATTAAGAATTTACCTGGAGCCGCTCCCAAATGTCTCCGTCGGGTTCAACGTTCAGCAGACCCAGCATGCTCTCAGTGCAGCCGGTGTCACAGGGAGGAAGAGTGTCAGTCACTGCACACGCAGACTCTTCATCAGCCTCTGGCTTTAGTTCAGCTTTGAATGCAAATGAAGGAAGGGGGGGAATACTTATTAGAGTAATAAGGCAAATTATTTGTATTGCACTTTTCTTAACACCATTGTGGCAGCTGTGTCTGATTTGGCCTCGGCTGCTGGTGATTGGCAATCAGTCAGCAGCCGAGGCCACCCTTATAAAAGCTCCCACTTGAGAGTGGAGGGGGAAGGTGAGCAGAGGCGCATGTTTGGCGGTCTGCTCGGTGTGTGTTTCGAGAATAAAAGCATGTCTTCGAGCAAAACCTCTCTGTGTCTGGCGGATCCTTGGTGCTGGTGGGGGAAGCCCACGGGTGGCGGGGTCAGGCCTGCTACAACCATTACAAAGTGCTTCTGACATGAGAGCGAGAGAAAGTTATTTAATATACAGGACTGTCTCAGAAAATTAGAATATTGTGATAAAGTTCTTTATTTTCTGTAATGCAATTAAAGAAACAAAAATGTCATGCATTCTGGATTCATTACAAATCAACTGAAATATTGCAAGCCTTTTATTCTTTTAATATTGCTGATTATGGCTTACAGCTTAAGAAAACTCTAAAATCCTATCTCATAAAATTTGAATATTTCCTCAGACCAAGTAAAAAAAAAAGATTTATAACAGCAAAACAAAATCAAACATTTGAAAATGTGTTTCGAGTTAATTCGACGATTCAAGTGATTTGTTTAATACCCTACTAGTATACTTTTTCATGATATTCTAATATTTAGAGATAGGATATTTGAGTTTTCTTAAGCTGTAAGCCATAATCAGCAATATTAAAAGAATAAAAGGCTTGCAATATTTCAGTTGATTTGTAATGAATCCAGAATGCATGACATTTTTGTTTTTTTAATTGCATTACAGAAAATAAAGAACTTTATCACAATATTCTAATTTTCTGAGACAGTCCTGTACAGCAAAACAATTGAAATATATAATATTGTCGCCGTTAAAATAAAAGAATGTTGTGCTTTGCGGTTTTGAAACAGTATTTCACTCCATGGTCACCTTCGGTTGAAGGTCTACATTTAGGTGAAGCCTGTGTACATACGAGCTTAGCTGGTCAGAGAATTAACTTGGAGCTTCATATCATATTTAACTCTTTTCTAAAGGCAACACAAAGCCAATGAAGGGATGAGAGCAGAATACAGAGTTACAGTAAGATGGGATGAAGTAAAGGCATGGAGAACTTTCTCCAGGTCAACAGCACACTGAAATAAATGAATCTGAAGAAAGCTGGTTAGTTATCGAGAGAATAAAGCAAAGCTAAGTGACCAACATTACTATTCTAACGTGTTCGTCGGTTGCCACCAGCTCAGCTTCTCACCATGTTTAATAGTGTGCGTCAGCGGTCTGGTTACGTGGCGGCCGCCTGCGCTCCGAGCCCAGAACTGCAGCTGCAGTAAACTCTGCCGGATGTCACATCCATTGAGTCGGAGCAGAGAGCCGACGTCCTCTCGGTCGGTTCTCGTGTCCTCGGCCAGACACAACAGCCGCAGGAAGCTGCCCACATCCAACTGCACCAGAGAAGAAAGACGAGAAACGGACAAGTGAAAAGACGAGAAACGGACAAGTGAAAAACCGACTGAGACTTACCGATCTCTCCTACTTTTTAATTAGGATTAAAACATTTGTGATGAATAATTGTCCACTCACCACTGAGGGCGTTTTGAAAAGGATCTCTTCAAAGTTGCCATCAAACATGGTGGTGAAGGCAGGATCTAAAAAAAACACCCACGATTTAAATTAAATTCAAAAGACCAGAAAGAAAGTATGAATAAATCCAATCAACGTTTGAAAGTTCTCCTCCTGCTCACCGCTGGTAGTGAGGATGACTGGCCTCTTCGTAGTGGTCATAAAGGTCTTGATGGCAGCTAGAAACCCAGAGTCATCATCAAAAATAACATCAACTTCTTCAAACAGGATAAGCGAGGTGGCCGTCTTCTTGCTCTGTTCTTCATTGTTCTTCTCTTTAGCGGTGGGAGCTGATTTGCAGTCTTTTTTCTTATTGGCACGCTCATTTGCTTTTAGAACTTTCTTGGAAGCCGCTATGTGAAGAGAGAAAAGAAACACAAATACTTACTATTGAAGTGCTGGTATACACTTTTCATTAAGGTTACCCTATAAAGGCAAGTAAACAATTGGCACATCTGAAGATGAAATGAACCTGTTTGGTCATTCTTCTTATCGTTAGGGGTCTCCTTGGTGGGTTGACCCGTTTTGAAGAAGTTCGCCAAAGAGGTGGGAGCCAGGCTTCCTCTTTTAGCACCTCTTGGGGACTGGGGGTGTTTCCTGGGAGAGGAAACCACTCTACGGGGAGAGTTAACCTTTCCTGGAAGATGAAGTTGACAACCAGGAATAAATGTACAACAGTTCAAATCACACAATATGCAAAAAGAAGTTCCTCAATCACAAGCTCATTATAAAAAGGGTATCAATGTTAGCCCGGTACGTACTGGGCGAGGATCCAAGCTTGAGAGTGTCAGCGCTGCTGCCGTAACTGTTGAAGTAGGTGGGTTTGTGGGCGTTGACCCCCTGACTGTCCACCTGGTGAGACTGAGTGGCTTCCTTCAGCTGGGACAGAATGAGACGGCCACTACGCTGAGATGAAGCATTCACCTCAAATACCTTGAGGGAGCAGAGAGACGTTAGGGAATGCAGTTCCCTCACAGACGTCACAGTTCTGGAGCGTGAAGCGGTCGTACCTTGAAGCCCAGCTCCTGGGCACAAGCGTAGACGGCAGCAGTCTTTCCTATTCCAGTCGGTCCTGTGATGAGCATCGTATTACACAACATGTCCTCTCCGTCCTGGGAGACCTCTTCTCCGCAGTCCCAGTCCGAGTCTGAGTCTGGACACGAAGCGACATCATTCCGTCAACACAAACACACTACAAGCCGACAGAACTAGTTGTAAAAGAAAGAAGAAAAAAAGGATATTAATGTCTCTAATCTCCCACCGTTGCTGCCTTCCTCTTGTTTCTTGTCTTTCTGCTTCTTTCTCTCTTCTCGGTCTGCACGGAGTTTCCATTCCTTTAGCCAGCTGTATGAAAAGGAGAAACATTAAACATTTGTCTAAACGTTCCTTATACGATGGCCCTAAGCCCATATTGTGCTTGTAGTTATGCAATAGGCCGACACCATTGAAGAGATAGAGAATAAAGCAAATATGCTAAATGATTAGTGGACTGTAATTTAGATTTCTAGTCTTCCGACCACTCAAAGCACTTTACGAGGGGCCACCTGCCCATCAAGACTCTAAACTCATTCGAGCATATGTTCACACCGATGGCACAACCTTCCAGAGCATCTGAGGTTCCTTATTTTTGCCCAAGGACACGTCGACATGTGGACTGGAGAATCGAATCGCTTGGAAGCCGACCCGCTCTCCCGATTGTTTCGATAGAGGTGCAGTGAAAGCTGTTCTAGTTCCTCACCTGTGCAGCCTCCTCACTGAGGCAGTGTTACCGATGATGTCACTGGAGTGCTGGGGCTGATATTTGTCCGTCCATAGCACGTCCTCTCTTCCCACATCTGTAGAAACAAACACGTTCTACATTACTTCTCACAGACAATGACGTCAACAGACACCTACGGGATCAATTAGGCGAGCAGGTGAACAACGAGGACACTAGTCCCCTCTCACTGGTGTACCTTCGAAGATATTCTATAATCTTTTTTTCATAGAAAGTGTTTTTTCACTTGTTTTTTCTCATACTTACACATCGGTGTGGTACATTACAGTGGCTCTATTTTTAGGACTAAACCTCTAATTCTTCAACTTTGCCCACACTTCCCTATGAGAGCCAATCAAATGTGTCTTTGATAATAATAATAATGAAACATTTGCAACAAAAGCTATATCTGGAGGGAAAGTAAAAAAACAAAGTGAAAAAAGTTTTAGCTGAACATGTCAGCCTGTCCAAGACATTTAAATATATTTCTGTCTTTCTTTGCAAGCTTGCATTGACTTAAGGTTTATTGGACGGACGCAAAAGTTTCTTATGTCATTGATGTTGCTTCCCATTGGTTAATTTGCCATATTGTTTATTGATCCCAAAGTTCATAAAGAGAAACTCATTAATAAAAATGTGTCGATTCAGATGTTAAATGTGATATTTCACCTTTTCTTCCAGTTTTCTCTCCCAAAGGCGAGTCATCAATAAAGACCACAGAGTCGTCGTCATCAGACGGGACGGGAGCAGTTTCGACAGAAGGCAGAGCGTTCTCCTCCTCCTCCGGACTTGCTCTCCGAGCTCGTCTGGTACGCCGCCCCCTTTTGGTTGGCTCAGGCTCGGATTTCTTTTCTTCTGCACAGTTGGCCCGTTGCTTCTTGGCCACCTTCACAGACATTCCCCCCTCGTCATCCATCCTCTTCCTCTTCCCTCCGACTGGTTCAGCTGGCAGTGTGGTGCTTGTGACTCTGGTTACAGCCTCTGCTTCCAGTAAGTAACATGCAATGGATGTTGAGAATAATCTTTTAAATTACATTCAAATTGTTTTTCTATTGTGGCTGGTTTGGAAGAATTAACTTATTAAATACTGAACACATTTGTGCTTTAACAGCACATTAAATAACAATTCAAAGAGCTGTGTTCTGATGGCAGATATCAGTGAATAAATACGGGATAAACACTGAATAGTGTCACAATGAAATCAAGCTCAGTAACAGCCGAATACAAACTGTTGAATACATCACATCTAATCAATGAGTGCCTGCCAGACTGACCTGAGGCTGGGCTCTGCTGCTGGTCAGCGCGTCTCTTGAGGAAGCGAGTGGTAAACATCTGAGCGGGGAAGGGAGGGTTAGAGGCGCTGACCTCCTCCATTAGAAGCTGCCGAACACTTTCAGAGATCTCAGGCCTCCAGCCAGAGCCCTTGGAAAAGGGAGAAGGTACTTTCATCAAATAGTGTGTTTGCTGTTTAACCCGAATACACGACGTGATGCTCAAAGATACAAACTAAGATAGAATCAAGAATTCAAGTATTAAAGTAAATAAATACAACACGGGGAACCTGGCAAACAGGTAGCAGGTATTGCTCCTGCTAAATGAGAGACTAAACCATTGCTCATTTCGACATACCCGTTCAAAGAAGGTTCTACGTTCTGGTTTCGTCCTCACACAAAAGGAACCGCTCACAGATGGAATTGAGTTGGATGTTTGACACCAAATCTCTTTCAGATGAACCAGTAACGAAGACTCGGGCCACAGTAGACTCCAGAGAGGGCAATCTGTCAATACACAATAATAAATCACTTAGGAAATACATTTAAGTTAAAGCAACAAGTCCTGCATTCAAAATAATTAGTTAGTTGTACTGTAAAAGTAAAGAGTACTTATTATGCACAATTGCTCATTTTAGAATTATTAATATAATATTAATGAATTAAAGCTGATTATAGTCGTCAGTTTTTTTTTTATTGTGTACATTATTTAAATTTCACTTTAATGAAAGTGAAGCTATTCTTATTTGATTTGTATATGTAATATTATATCAAAATGTATGATTTATTATATTTTTTAGTATGAAGCTTAACATACAAATTTAAGTTGTCAAATAAATGTACTAACATGTTGTAATGTTTTCCACCACTGTCAACATGAAGATGCCAACATTTATGTATTTCTATGAAGATTGTGAGTTCACCGTTTGATGATTGCTTTATGTGAATAACTGGTTGAAAGGAGGAACAGGAGAGCGAGTAGGTCTCCCTGCTGGCGTCCGTCTTAGCGATCTGTTTCCTGAACGACTCGGGCAGGCCACTCTTCAAGAACTCTTTGCGCGCTTTGAACTGCTCATCATCCTGGGAGTTTTCAGGGCTGCTGTCATCAAAGATGGAAATCACCGCAGACGCCTTGCGAGCAGTCTCCTCTTCGCCCAGCGAGGCCACTTTGGAGCCTGTGAGAAAGAAAATACAGCAACAATAGATTAGATTTCTCCTAAAAGCTAAACGGTAAATGATGATCTTAGAGCGGGAAAGATTACCTGTGACAGTCTTGGTCTCTTTGCCAACAGATGCTTTTCCAAGAACTTCATTTAGACTGCGCAAAGGCTTCCGGCGTTTACTCTTTGCTGGAGCCGTCTGGTCCTCCTCCAGGTAGATGACAGAATCCTGAAAATCAAAAACAAATAATTATGAGAAATAAAACATGAGTGAAGTACACAACTTGTTGTGTTGTATTGTGGACGTGTCCCAATGTGGAACAAACCAAAACAATACAAGATGATAAAAGGGTCTGAGAGAAGAATCAGTTACACCAATGATTTGATATTAAGTTAGCGAATTGGTTTAACTTTAAAAATTGCTTTATGGGTCTGTTTGAACGGCAGTGATTACCAAAGACTGAGTGGACACCGACAGGTGGGTCTCATGAGATGTTTTTGCCCAAAACATTTGCATCATTCCTTCCATAATCTTGAATTTAACATTCATATCTACAGTACACCTTTGAGCCACATGAGGGAGCCATATTAGTTTGTTTTACTCAAGAGGAATAAACAAGAGCCTATTCATGGTATTTAACATGTGGATACATTTTTTTAAATAACGGATGCTTAAAACGAAGTTGTCTAATTTCCAAATTACTGGTCAGGAACATTGATAGTCAGGAACATTAATTTAAGCACAACTTTGTTCTTCTCCCGATTTATATATACGATTTGGGAGACAATGGACGACACGACTCCCTGCCAGAGAGTCTGTTCGTACCATCACTATGATGGCCTTTCAATAACTCAACCAATTCATCTACAAAAATACAGACCACCCCTTCAACAGTGGAAAGTGATTCATCTTGTGTGTATTTAACTGTACCTCATCGTCACAGTATCTCATCTTGCTGGAGGCCTCATTTCGCGACGAACGCCTTACGCTGCTCTTTTCCTTGTCGGCTGTTTTTTTACTCTGCTGAATCACTCTGGCTTTCTCTACCAACTTCTTTGCTTGTCTCCTTTTTTTAAAGTCATTTGATGTCTGAAAAAAAAAAAAAAACTTGTAATTATGATGTATAAAATATGTTGTTCCTTGTCAAGTTAGCACAGCAAACATAACATTAACAATCGGTTTAATCTGTAATATCATACTTACTTTAGTAGCTAAAGAAGTGTTTACGCCACTTCCACTTTCCGGCTTGGTCGTGGGAACATTTTTATGGACTCTTGTGAATTTAATTCTTATGAAAAAGAAAAAATAGAATTAGAAAATGAAAAACATAGGCAACATTAAAAAGAACCATTACACGTAAATAAATTCATGCACACTCAGTTTATTGGGTCGCTAAAACTCATGGAGGCAAAAGACAATCTTTGTTACAATGTTCTGGTGTTTAAACTTTTATAAAGATGTAGAATGACGGTTTGAGAATGTAGTTCGAGGTGCTGTTGAATTGCATCGCATTACCGACAGGTGTTTACAATATTTTGCCACCCCGTTTATTCATGCCAACGAGAGTTCCCAAAATAAAAGAAACAACTCACTGCATGCATCATGAAATTCAGTCCTCAAAAATGACCATAGAGTTGAATACTTCTCCAAAACAGTTGCAGCAAAGTGTTTTACAATATAATCTTCATGAATGCAGGACTGTTATTAGACTGAAATAGTTTACGCTTTGTTTTACCCAAATAATTGGCAGCTGAGTGTATACATGCATCCACAATGTTTTTCACGGATGAGTAAATGTATGCATGTGTCACCTGATGGGGCTTTCTTTTGTGTCAGGTGGGCACACCATCTCTGCTACAAAGACTGTGCGTTTGGACCTGCGTCTCTTTTGGGTGGACATGTTTGCAGGACTGTCATTGGTGGATGCTGATGGAGCAGCAGCAGCAGCAGCAGCAGCAGCAGCCTCGTCTTTTGACTCGTTGCATTTCCTGGTTTTTCTTATAGAGCTTGTTGGGATGAGCTCTGGTGCTTCTCGGACTACAGCTTCTCTTTTGGACCGCCGCACTGCCGGGATGGAGGGAGTTGAGGTGATACGAATCTCTTCTATTTCATCATCAACGTCACCAACTGCGGCCACCGTTTCTTCCACAGCTGCAGCATCATCATCTGATGGAATGGTGATTGCTGCTTCATCTTCTTCTTTAGCCTTCCTTTTGCCTTTTCTGGCAGGTCTCTTTTTAACTACCTTGTCTTCCTGAGAGGTCGCAGGAACTTGCTCAACAGAGGGTGGAATTGCATCATCAGCATCTGATGGAATGGTGATTGCTGCTTCATCTTCTTCTCTAGCTTTCTTTTTGCCTTTTCTGGCTGGTCTCTTTTTAACTACCTTGTATTTCTGAGAGGTCGCAGGAACTTGCTCAACAGAGGGTGGAATTGCATCAACATCTTCAGCAACTTTGTCTGCATCATCCCCAGCTTTGTCTCCGGGTTGCTTCTGCTTGCTCTGGCTCTTAACAGTTTTGCATTTGGACCCATCCTGACTGGGCTGTTTGAAGGCAGCCATGAACTGCTTCCTCTCCACCACACTGCACTTGGGCATGGATTCACTCTCAAGCACAAACAGCTCTAGATCCTCCTCTTGAAGAACCACATTGGATTTACGCTTGACGGTCAGAGAGGAAGAAGGAAGTTGGTGTTCGGCCTCCAAGCGAGGAGACGATGCAGGGCTCATCGATCCTTTTCTCCTGGTGAAGATAGAAGCTAATTTCCCCCCCGCCATGGCTGCTTCTTGTTTTGGTGAGATGACATGCACTTCAGCCTGGATGGTGACAGTTCGGGCTGAGACTTGAAACGGTGACTGATAAGAAGCAACACTTTCTTTAGCTTTAGGGATGGCCAACTGGTCAGTGTCCATTTCTTCCGCCTCCGTTGAGATTTTACTTTCGTCTCCTCGGCCCCGTTCATCTTCTGTGTCCTCCTCCCCTTTGCCTCGGCTCTGACTCCGCACAAAATCTTCAAAGGAGATCGTGACTGTGCTATTGTTTAACACCGAGACCTCGTCCACATCGACCTCCATACTGACGTCACACAAGGAGCTCTCTTTTTCCTTCTCTGGTTCTGAATGCTTTGCCTTTCGTGAATTTCGTGCAACAGTTTTCACTTGTTTTGCTTTGTCTTTTGACGGTACGATTGGAGATAATTCAATACCGGTTAGTAGTGGATTCAGTTTGACATTGTTCCCACATTTGGGACCATCCTCTTCAAACTGCTCCACACTGACAGTCTTAGTGGCAGCGGCACAAGCCTCAGCACTAAACTGGCTAATGAGGGCGGCTGTCTCACTGCCCAGCAGACCACAGCTGCCGATTGCTTCATCTGCCGAGTCCCTGCTATCATGTCGTTTCTCTACTACCGGGCTGCTCGCCTCTTCTGCGGAGCTAAAGATTTCAGCCTCCACAAGTTTTCGTACAGCTTTGCTGGCCTTTCTCCTCTGTTTCTGAGACTGCCGTTTCACGGCTGCCTCTGGGCCTGTGGGTTTTTCTGAAATCTCAGGCGTCTGACAGTTCTCTTTCAATTGTTCAGGGGTGCTGGTCTTTTCTTTAGAGGACGGTGTCTTGTGGCCAAAGTAGTCAGTGATGCTGTTGGAGCGCGGAGGTGAAAAGGGTTTCTCCGCAGGCTTGGGCACGGGAGAGAAATAGTTTGTGATTGTCTTGACAATAGGACTGCCGCCATCTTTGCGAGATTTCTTGCAAGGCTGTCAAGAGTGAAAATACATAATGAATGAAAACATTTTATAACAGCTACCGAATGCTATATAAGGTCCAAATCAGAGTCATCAACATACCTGGGTGTCAAAGTCCTCAATGACGGATGCCATAGCTACAACACCAGCCATCATTTAAGAGACCTACAGCAAAAAGAAATATTAAGCCAATGCTGACTGAGCTGGGCAGACATTAGGTACTATTATTATCCAAACATCAGTGTTATGTGTTGCAATCTCATTGTCCCGGTATCAAATCCAGTTGGAAAGCTTTATCACGTTTACATTTCCAGTCCCTTTTTCCCAGTTATTAAATAAAAGGCAAAAGCGCCATAAGTGTTATTATACACAATTATTATTTTTGTTTTCAATAACCTCTCATGCTTCATCACTTAAAATGAAAAACCTCAACACTATGTAATGTTTACAACAAACACTGCACAGTTCATTTCCCATCCATATATTTTTCTATCGGACAATGTTGACACTGTAAATAGTTACAATGCACAAAGTACTATGAAACAGCATCAATAACACACTATGCAGGAAGGCAAGAGTGCAGGTGAAGCAAAGTATGGATACAAAAAGTTCATACACAGCATTTCATAGAGGGGTCAGGGGCCTCTAACATAATTTAAACGTATGTTATTCGTGACATGGCGCCATGTTTTTGCAAAATGACAGACGGGTAAATAAGGTTAAACACTCACCGATAAAAGTGAACCGGTAACTTGCTGCTACTTCAAATAAAGTCTTCTTGCCTGTTTCCTGTTTCTTATTCACTTCTCCGAGTGAGTGGCTGAACAACAGACGCAGAGTTCATTGCGTGAGGCGGACATGTGTGCCCTGAGCCGCCACACGGATGAATTTCACTGTAAAACAACAAGCTAGCAGACTTCGGTCGACGCTACTCTCGGAGCAGCTTCGCTCCTCGCGGGTCCCAAAAGTGGTCCAAACATCTTCAACATGTCAGCCACGGACATACGGACGCCAGCTGGAAAACGTTACGCGGATACTCTCCAAATTGGTCCAAGTAGGAATACAGAATACATGTTTCTTGACGTATGTTGGTCTTTCAAAAACGCGCCAGAGCAGTCGAGGACGAAGAGCGCCAAAAATACGTGACGTATTTTGCCTGACCGGATTCCACCAATCACAGAGAGGGAACTACCGCCGTCATCACCTGGCGGGGTGAGCCCCGAAACAAAGATGGCGTCTGGGCTCGCATTTAATGGAGAGGAACAACTGACAGCTACCTCTGCTGGCTGCGCCAAGCCGACTCAACATAGAGGTCTCATTTATTTTACAAGTATGAAATAGCTTACTTTATCATCACACAGTATGTTAACACGTGTTTGTCAAGATAAAAATAATTACAATGAAGGCAATCAAACTATATTTAACTGTCCCCAGTAATAGGTTATGTGATTGTTTTACATATAATTGGTTACAGCATAAAATTGCTGCAAAGTTAAAATATTTACTCTGTACACTCTGAAGTTTTACAAACATGTAACCACTTACAAGTTACAAATTCACATAGTTTGACATTTAATTAATCTATTTGCATCATCTCTCTGTACTTTATTGATGTTGTGTGTTGTTTTCAATGCCATATGTAAAGCACTTACAGCTGCATATGAAAGGTGCAATATAAATACACTTATTATTATTATGATTATTATCTTGATACATAGACACACAATAACTGGTACATTCAGTCCAACTGTTTTCCATGTTTACCAAGGAAGATTGTTTTAAGTTCAACAACATTAATGTCAGTCAGAGTGGATGGAATGTCTGTGTACTTTTAAGATGTGTTTTATTTCTGTTATATAACAAAGCTTTAATAGTACTATGTCTGTATTTTATTGCATAGTTGTGTACTTTGGTCTCTCACCACCTTCAAACCTTGTCAATAGAGAAAGATCAAAAGAAACATGTCACACCCTGAATCTTTAACAATGCTCGGTAAAAAAAGAATAGCTTTGGAATACTGGTATTGTATAGTATAAATTAATACAGATATGCCAGTGACCTGCAGAATAGGTTCAAGTGATGTTGTGGCACTATCTGGCCCAATTCATGAATTAAAGTTGCAGTTGACTTTCACAACAAGTTTTCTCAAAAAAGATTTAATACAACATTATATTTGGTACTCTGTTATGTAACCACTTATGGAGTGCTGTACAGATTTATAATGCCACTTTACTTTTTACTATTTATTTTATATTTAAAAAAAAGCTATTATTACCTTGAGGCGTGGGTTTTATACTCATTATTTTAATCTGATTTTTAAAAAGAGAATGCGCCTTCCCGGCCGCCGTAGCAGCTCCGATGTTTGCCTTGACCCGTTAGTTTCATGATTTTCCTTCCTACCGCCGCTGCAGCTCCCGGTTTCGTGCCCTCGCCTCTCTGCTCGTCGACATGTCGGAGTTCAACGCGGTGCCCCCGCCCGGATCCGAGGACCCTCTGGAAGCACAGGCAGTTCTCGGGAACGGAGCAGGTGCCATCATAAAAGATGCGTTTGCGGATGCGGTGCAAAGGGCCCGGCAGGTGAGGAGATGTGACGGGCAGCGACGTGTTTGGGTTGGAGGCAGGGCGAGCTAACGAGTTAGCTTGAAGCTTGACTTCGGTGACACGGCGTGTCACATGACACGAGGATAATTCTCCTGAATTCACTTCTGTTCATGAATTAACTGTTGTTCCTAAACGCACAGTTGAGTTAGCGTTACGTCTTGTAGTGCTTGTTGTTCATCAGCGAGCTGCAAGACTATGAACAATAGCTTACGAGAAAGTGACATGGGGGATACAGACTCGAGATGATATGCATTTTATTAACTGTGGAGGTGGTTTATGTCGAAGTAATGCAGGCAGTAGTTCATCAAACTAGCCAGGAAAAAAAGCCAACAGTGCATCAACGTATAATGATCCAATGTAAAAGCTAACGTGACTGAATAAAGTCTAATGTTATGGCATCCACATAATCATAATAATGATGATGATAGAAAGATAGATTAGCAATGCTACCGCAGCCACCTCGCCAAAAAAGTCAGAAAAACTAAATCAGACAGTTATAAATATATAATTTAAAGCCAAATCATAGACAATAACTAAGATACAGTGAATATACCAATAAACTGATAATAGACTTTAATATCGACTGAAAACACACTGTCCAGACTGTTGTAAGAAGCTCAGTCAGATGTGTAACATATACTCATACACTTGTTCAATACATGTTTTTTTTTCTTGGCTCAATTGTCATGGTGAATCTTACACTTGTGTTTCAGATCGCAGCCAAAATTGGGGGTGACGCTGGTCCTCCCATGAACAACAACACTGCATCGGATGGCTTTGCATTCACTGCACAGAAACGCCAGCTGGAGGATGCAGGTACTGGTGACTGCGCTTCTCAGGGCGCAGTCTCCTTGATCTCCCGTGGCTCGGGTTGTGCCTCATTTGTCGCTTTGGTCAAAAGCGTTGGCCAAATGAATAACTATGAATGTTAACCTTCTGTGTATTGCACCCTGATGACGGCTGTAGATGCAGAAGGTATTCTCTCTGCAGTCCTCAAGGACACGTCACACTCGCACAATTGCAGTAGTTCTTTTCTGTTTTTTCCTCACCTGACAGATGAACCGGAGAGCAAGAAGCTGGCTGGAGAGAGCGACTTGGATTCAGCCAATGCATTGTGTGAGTTCATCCCGCTACTCTTTGCTTTGTGATTTTGTTTGTCTTTTGGGACGACAGTAGCTCTGTCTGTGTGTGTCGCTGGTTTAAGTCCTATCACAGACCAATTATGCCGCGCGGACTGGAAGCCGGAGAGGTGCCAGTTCGCCTCCTGGTCATTACCGATCAGCCTCTGAGCAAGGCACTGGAACCTCCAAAATGATCCCCAGTGCTCTATAGTAGTTGACCCCTGCCCCTAATCTTAGGTTGGGTTGAATGCAGAGATTAGATTTCACTGAGTGCTGTGCCGTGTGACAAAAAAAGTTGATCTATATTTCACATGTTAATAACTCACAGTGGACTCTATTAAATAAAGACATCCAGTGGTGCAGTACTCCTGTTCCAGTAGTTTGCCCCTCTACCCTTGTCCGTCCATGTGTCTCCTCCTCTGTGTGTCTCTCAGACAATCAGTAATACAAAACCTCTCCTGTGCTCGGTTTTCTCCCCTTCTCTCTTCTCTGGTGTCCCTTCTCAGCTATTGGTGCACAGCTAGCTGCTCTTTCACAACAAAGGTGAGATCTCATAGCGTTCAGTTGATTGCGTATTATGTAGAAGTGTTGGGCCTTTGTTTCATGGCAGTGGCCATACAAACAAGATTGTGGCAAACATTTTTATTGAAAGTCTCCTTTTGGCTGACTCTGTTTCCTCTGTTTCCTTCATTGTCATCCTCGCATGCCGATGGTGTCAGGCCCGCCTCCAGCACAGAGGAGTACAGCGTCCCCGACAGCATGGTGGGACTGAGTGAGTGCAGCCCAACTGCTTCTGTTTCTGCAATATAAGACACAATCGGACCCCCTACTGATAATGTCTCCCACCAATAACAGACAGTTTGCTCTCTCTTTGACCCCAGTTATTGGCCGTGGAGGTGAACATATCAGTAAGATTCAACAGGAGTCAAGTTGCAAGGTTCAGATAGCGCCAGGTACCGTCTTCTGTTAGCCGTAACAGTTATCCACAGTTATACATTATTTGTATAGTTTACAATTCAGTATTTTCCTTTTAGATTTTTAACTTAATGTCACATTTGTATGTACTCCATGTGTGTGTCCAGACAGCGGAGGCCTTCCAGACAGGTGTGTCACTCTCACAGGTTCCCAAGACTCCATACAGTAAGTGTCAGTCTTAATGGAAATAATAATAATAACTTTATTTATATAGCACCTTTAAAAACATAGTTTACAAAGTGCTCTACAGAGAATCAAGGCAAAACAAATAGAATGGTAAGATACACATATAAAATAAAAAACAACAGACAAACTAAATTAGGGGAACCAAAAAACTGCATAAAAGGACGGCATCACTTAAAAGCTGTTCTATATAAATGGGTTTTAAGATGTGATTGAAAAGAAGAAATAGGCTCATTTTAGTTTTATGTGGAAGAGAAATTATTACTTATGCTTCCGTGGGTTGGCCTGTGTACTCGTCTCCCCTCAATCACAGAAGTGATGTTTGGCCCAATAATGTTGAGGATGATGGAATTTGTTTAAAGCCCGATTCTTTTATGACAATATTTAAGAGAGTAACCTATAATGACAATTGCCATCGTATCAGCGTAATAACATAACTTAGTCAAATGTGCAGTAACTGGTAAGCTTTGCCCTGGCCAGGAATGCCAAGAGTCTGTTGGATGAGATCGTGTCACGAGGGATGGGTACCCCCCCCTCCTCCTATCACGAGTCCACCAACGGGGAGAACGGCACGATGCACGAGATGATGATCCCAGCTGGCAAGGCCGGCCTCGTCATTGGCAAGGGAGGAGAGACCATCAAACAGCTACAGGTATAGTGCATTACTTTTGCATTTGTAAACTGTGACTATCTTTAACCCTTGTGTTGCCTTCGGGTCAATTTGACCCGATTCAATGTTTCACCCTCCTTGGTCAATATGACCCGATTCAATGTTTAACCCTCCTGTTACCTTTATATTTACTAACATATTTTACCCTTGAGGTCAATATGACCCCAGCTATTAAAATCTCCAGAAAATTATTAGAATTAATATTGTTTTCCAAGTTTAAGTGTGAGGTACTTTATGTTTGTTTGTTGACTCCCGAAAGAACACCGACATTAAACATTGAATCGGGTCAAATTGACCCGAAGGCGACAGGAGGGTTAAATATTGAATCGGGTCAAAATGACCCGAAGGCAACACAAGGGTTAAGGATCTCTGAGATAGATTGAACTGAACACTTTGAAAAGTTGTGTTTTCAGATTGGCAATTTTGCAATGTGGTAACTTTAGTTTTACACATTTAAAAAATGGATTTGTATAATTCATGAAGACGCACACAACCATCATTTTTTTAATTGTGTGATATTCCAGGAGCGTGCAGGGGTGAAGATGATCCTGATCCAGGATGCCTCTCAGGGAGCCAACGTTGACAAGCCCCTGCGCATTATCGGAGAACCTTATAAAGTCCAGGTACATTTTTATGAAATCATCTCAACAACATAAATGTGGTTCTGCGATGCCGTTCTTTCTAATTATCATGTTTTCCTGTTTAGCAAGCCCAGGAGATGGTGCAGGAGATTCTGAGGGAGAGAGACCACGGTGGCTTTAGTGAAAGAAGTGACTTTGGCTCCCGAATGGGGGGAGGCATGGATGTGAGTGTGAGTGTGTATGAGAGTGAGTGTGAACGATTAGAAGTAGGATTAGTTGTTTTAATCCAAGTTTTAAAAATGTATGTTTCCCACTCAGATCCCTGTACCAAGACACTCGGTCGGTGTGATCATCGGGCGCAATGGAGAGATGATCAAGAAAATCCAGAATGATGCTGGAGTTAGGATACAGTTCAAACAAGGTGATGACATCATAAATATTCATCTATTTTATCTCATCAATGTCAGGACCACATGGCGGTTCGATGCCTGACGCCACCGACACGACGCAGATTCATAAAGAAGTAACCTTAAACGACACTCATGGGGCTCCGCCTCTTGTAGTCTTTTACAGAATGATAAATGCAAATGAAAGACACCCGAGCGATACACTTTGTGTGCTTTTTTACACAAGACTTTGTACAGAGCCGGTTTTTCTCGTTCTTGCTTTTCTATTGACTAGAGGTGCTTTATTGAACAGGCTGTCCTAGTGATGGGTGTGTCTGCAAAGATCTAGTGTTACAAACGACAACATTCTGTTGAACTGGTATTCCACCTCCACGGCTTGTGTGAGCTCTTGTGTTGGGTGTTGACTCTCAGAACTACACGTGGCCCTTCCACATGAGTGAGTCAGAATATCAACGGTGCAGCGTAATGAAGATTTAATCTTTCTTACAGATGACGGGACTGGTCCAGAAAAAATTGCCCACGTCAGCGGTCCCCCTGACCGCTGCGAGCACGCCGCACAGATCATCAACGAACTGCTGCAGAGCATCAGGGTCAGGGAGGAGGGACAAGGGGTATGAATCACTCTGTCACGCAGTGTTTATAAGGCTTTTGTCCCCTCGTCAACTAACACGCACAAACAAACCCTAAAAAGCAGTAAATGATGATGATGAAGATCTTCATCAGTTGTGGATAACAGTAAATGTACAGCAGTAAAATAACATAGGATGTTATTTTACTAAGGCTTTCTCTCTCCAGCCACAGGGTCCCCCGGGACCACCAGGCATGCCGGCAGGCAACAGGGGCCGAGGCGGGGGTCAAGGCAGCTGGGGGTCCCCTGGAGGGGAATTGACCTTCTCTATCCCTGCCCACAAGTGTGGACTCGTGATTGGCCGGGGAGGAGAGAACGTCAAGTCCATCAACCAGCAGACGGGGGCCTTTGTGGAAATCTCTCGACAGCCGCCCCCCAACGGAGACCCCAACTTCAAGATTTTTATCATTCGAGGCTCCCCGCAGCAGATCGACCACGCCAAGCAGCTCATTGAGGAGAAGATTGAGGCACTGACCATTCTTATTTTGTAGTTACATCTAGTAAAACTTTTCTTTTGTTCTTCTTTATTTGACGTGTGATTATGTCACGTGCTACAGGGACCTTTGTGTCATGTCAGCCCCGGGCCAGGTGGACCAGGTCCTGCTGGTCCAATGGGCCCCTACAATCCCAACCCATACAACCCCAGACCGCCTGGGGCGCCCGGACCACCGCAGTGAGTAGCTACAACTAATGTGCAGCTGTTTGTATCACTTTCCAGTCGCATTTAAGGAGGTGTTTTATGTCGTGGTGATGTTCCTGAGAGGTTATGAAGGATAAAGTATCTATGTTCTCCTCAGCGGTGGCCCTCCAGGTCCTCAGCAGTACAGCCCACAAGGCTGGAGCAACAGCTTCCAGCAGTGGCAGCCCCAGGCACCCCATGACCCCAGTGAGTCACCTTTGACCTTTTCAGGGATCAAGGTTTAATTGTGCTCACTTTTGCATGTTGGGTCTAAACGCTTCAACCCGACGACGGTACTTTCATTCCAGCCTTTAGGTTTTTGTGTTTACCCTCCCAGTCATTTCAGATGAGTAATGACATTTCTTCTGATTCTGGGATGGTCAACAGGGGTACTGATGGAAATGTTGTCATGAGATGCAGATGTCTTGACCTTGAGCTGCGCTGGCTAACCCTGTCTCTGTTTCCCCCCTGGTCTGCAAGCCCGGTCTCCAGGCCAGTAGCAGGGGCTCACCCTCATCCTATGAGGACCTCACACCCTCCACCCTGCATCTTTTCTAGGCAAGGCAGCAGCCAATGACCCCAATGCAGCCTGGGCAGCCTACTACACTCAGTGCTACCAGCAGCCATCGGGGGCTGTGCCGGCCCAGTGCCCCGCTGACCCAGCTGGCCCAGCTGGAAGTGCCCAAACTTCAGGGGACCAGACCCAGCCTGCCCAGCCTGCCCAGCCTGCCCAGGCGCCGGGGGGCCAGTCGGACTACACCAAGGCCTGGGGGGAGTACTACAAGAAGATGGGTGAGGCTGCACAGGAACACCATCGTCGCTTTGTCTGCTGAGCAAACGATTGCGTTTGTACTGGTGCTAAAATGATTTGGTGGTTTAAACCACCATCAATCAATTAATAATTTAAAAAAGCAAATGCTGTTATTACATAAACGATAGAAATCATCAGATCAATCAATTTGAATAATCAATCATTTCTATTTAAGTGAAAACAAGGGAGTCTTTTTCTTTGGTGTGCTAAAATCAGGGGTTGGGGGATTTATTTATGTTTTAAGTAAAACCGTCATCTCAATGTTTCATATCACCCGATGCATTCTGGTTGCTCGGAGTATTCTACATCGAGTCACTTCAACACATCGCTGCATACTCAAAACCGGATGGAGAGCGAGCATGCAGTGTGGATTTGGGGACACTTTGTTCTCCAAGGGGGAACTTTGACTGGTCCTGGAGTCGAGATGAATGCCGTGGTGAGCGGGCTCATGTCTGCTTTGTCTGTCACCTCTAGCCCAGGCAGGTGTCTCTGCTCCTGGGACAGCAGCTGCAGCGCCAGGAGCAGCAGGGGGGGCGGCATCCCCACCGGGGGGGCAGCCGGACTACAGCGCAGCCTGGGCGGAGTACTACAAGCAGCAGGCTGCGTACTATGGACAGACGGGACAGGCCCCCGGGCAGCAAGCCAACCCCCAGCAGGGACAGGTTGGTACCGAGGCTCCAGTGGGGGTTTTCTATCCTGACCCGTTGCATCCGACACACAGCGCTCCCTTTCATCCATCTGAATACATTTCATGATAAAAAGTTGATCCTCATCACACAAAGGATGTGCCTCTTTTCAATCGTTTGTGTTTTAGACGCAGTGAGAGTTCACGGCAGACGGGAGAGACACGGGGAGACGGGACGAGGAAGACCACCCGGACCTTGAGGCCAGGATCACGCCTGTTTTTAATTCCTTGTGAGGGGAAATAAAAACCGTCCTCGGCACCAAACACCACCGGGATACTTTTTAATAGAAATATGAACTGAACGAATGTTCTAGTGCTTTGCTGCTGGGAGGGAGAAGACTGATAACCCCTCCATGACCGGTGCACAGCTTCTCAGCGCTTCTGCGTATGTTTATATGTGCCGTTATGAACATGGAAGCCTTGAAGCGTGTACATTATAACGGAGGAGTTGCCAACAAAGCTGTCTCATCTTCTTTTTATTTACTTCTTAAGGCCCATTTTTATAGCACTTCATACCCCTGTGTAATGCACATAGCCATTAGGACTATAAGCCTGTTGTGTATCTGGTACAGGTGATAATACGTCAGAGAAATCCTTTTTGAACCTGATTTGCTTAATGTCTTGACTTAAAAAAAAAAAAATCTGAAATAGACCATTTCCCCCTCAGCTGAGGCGTGCATGTTATTTCAACGTGTGTACAATTGGATTCTTTTGCAATATTTTGTACGAACGAGCCTGTTTGACGATGTTCAGATGGAATTCCAGTGTTGATCGGTGCATGTGGGCTGACTAATAACTGCTGGACCGCTTCAAAGGAAGACTCAGAACAACCCTTCACCTGCAGAACGGCTTCTGGTGGGGGTGACATGCCAGGTATGGGAACATGTGTCCATTCAGGAGGCCACGACAGGCAGTGAGTACTTGAAGGTTACAGGAGTTATGGGCCTCGCACCTGGTGAAGCGTCTTTGTTCGACCCTGCCGTAAATACCAGTGTGTGTGTGTGTGTTTGGGGGGGGGGGGGGGGGGTTCTCTCCTTGTCTTAGTTTGTTTTGCATTGTTTTTACACACCATCTGCAGTTCAAGCAACTCTTCTGCATCTTGAGAAGTCCAATCGGCAGACGGGAAATAAAAAATGCTTTTTTAAAGAATTTGGCCAATCCGAGTTATCTCACACAGCTCGGAAACACGTGGTGCCAGTGGGCAGTTTGACATGTTGGGACCTTGATTTGGAGGTTTCTGTTACCCTCTGCGGTTCATCATGCTGCAGGTCATGTAAAGAATATGATCACGACACACTTGAACCAGGCTGTGATTTTGTTTCATCTCGAGGTTGCACTCGATTGCTTTTCTGATGATGGATGCCAACAAGAATGTGTTGATCTTTTTTCCTTCCCCCGAGTCATTGTGTGCAACCGATTTGAAACGTGGTCTTCCAGTGGGTCTTACTTTAATATATATTGTATATTTACAAATATTCAGCAATACAATGCTGTTGGTTTTGACTTCCAGATATGTATCAGGTATGAATCATGTATTCTGAATGGCAGCTGTGAGTCTGCCCTTGGCAGCAGTGTTGATATTGTGAATAGATGACCACCAGCAGCAATACTCTGAATTAAATTGAGGCAAATGTTGATTACTGTCATGTGTGTGTTGAACATTTTGTTGTCTTTGGTGTTCTATTACAAACAGTATGTACATAAAAGCCCGGTCTGCGGTACACAGTTGCGATAAATCGCCACTGCATGTCACTATTCGTCTTCTGCAGATTAATCCGACAGTCCTGCCAAGATGAAACCCAGATATTGAGAAATATATTTGTTAAGATCTCTTTTGAAATAAAAATGTGCGAGGATGATCAAGTTTGGTCCTGCGGCCCAACAGCGGAGTCATTGCAGCCGTCTGTACGTGGATTAGACCTTCAAACCTCAGGAAAGTATTTGTGCCATAACACATCAGACACAATTGGTACTAAACCCAGAACATGTAAAATACACATGTTTACCTTTTTATTTCTGTAATGCAGCATTTCCAGTTAACATATTTGTAATTGTCAAAGACTGAATGTAGTGGTTTTTCCTCCAGTGTCGTGTGTGTGAGAGCCAGGAAGTCCGTCCGTTTGACGTCTGACTGCATTTAACAAACAATTGCTGAACCTAAAAGAAAATAATGTGCAAGAGGGCAATTTTAAAAATTCTTTAATTTATATCTTTAAAATTAAAAACATCTGAATTGCATTCTACCACCTCCAAAGGCACAGTCATACTTAGAGCAGACCCAATTCATAAAACACTGCCACTGAACATCTTTTTTTTTCTCAATTAGTTATGTACATGAGAAACAATGCATAATAAAAATGACTAAACATGTTCCTCTTACCGGGTAAACAATGGCCATTCTATATGCTGTAGATCATTTAAAGACTGGAGTGATATGTACTCGGCTGTAATAGCATTGGACTCCACTTCGAGGACGATGTGCTGGTTTCAAACAGGCAATGCTTGTTGAAAACATGACATTGTATTCAAAAATCCCAGAAATGACATGTTTACGACAACCAATCGTGACGAACAGTGTTTACGAATATGAATGTCTGAAGCAAAACAAAGCCATTGGCAGGAGGGCGAGAACACAAGTGAGATGAGAGCACGGGGGAGGGAGATGAGTGTCGGCGGAGGGCTGTGCAGAAAGAGCCATCTCGCCTCTCACCACTGAACCACACGAGCGGTACGAAATATGACACCTGCACTCCACCAATAAAAGACACACACCTAAGACTTTAAAGAAAAATGAGCAAAAATCATTTTAGGTAACTGTCAGAGATGTGGTGACTATATTCAATATGTGCAAAGAGGCAGGGCCTTAGCCTGTTTGTGGAAAAAGTCATCAGATATGATATAGGATTGATAACTGAACGTACAATCACAAAGCAATAATGCACACAAAGGTTGTTTACAATGTGTGACGACACAGCACCATACACTGCACAAGAGGTTCACTTAGTGACAACAAAATTCAAAATAGTGGATACATATACAGTAGAATATAAGTACATCACCGTTCTTACTCAGGCACAGTCCTCGTTAAAATGTAGAAAGGTTATTTAAAAACAGTGGATTCTGGGGTAAAAGTGCACAGGTTTGGCACACACACTGGAAAGTATATTGAGATAAGGCAGGAAAAGTATACATCAAAGGAAAGTGAGGCACAGAGGAACTTATTGGATGGACAGGAATGAAGAACTTTGAACATATAAATATGACACGTAGAGTACCTCTCTCACGGAACCAGATGTTCAATTAAAGAGAGGATTTTTGCAGCAACTAATAGGAGCCCCGATTGCACAGCCGTAGCTTTATCTTTACGTGTGTGTGTGTGTGTGTGTGTGGCAGCTGCGACAGGCACTCCAAGAACACAAGAACGGTGTCTTTACAGGCAAATCAAATCAAACAGGAAATCTATACACGTCTCCCAAATCAAAGCCTGAATGAATACCTTGAATTATATACAGAAGAAAACCATCAACACTTGGCATGAATCACTCTCTCACACACACACACACACACATATATACACACACACAGGTGAACACACTCCATCATGGAAAAGCATGTTCAGCCTCCAGAAATAACAGCAGAGCGATGTGACCCCCATTGCACACACACACACACACACACACACACACACACACACACACACACACACCTACACACACACACACACACACAGAGAGATCACCCACCCCAAAATGCTGTCTGCTGTCCCTCAGGAACAAAACAGCTTCCCTCAGTATTCAATAAATTATCAACAACTGAATTCTGCTGTTTCTGTTAACAGGTCGACTTGGCTCCCTCCTGTAGAAGCTACCGTTACACACACACAAACACACACACACACACACACACACATCACAGTATTTTCAAGACCACTTTGATATGGCAGTGACAGTTTTAGGAGGATCGAGGGTGAGCAGTAGCTCCTCAGCAAGGAGGCAGCGAGGCTACAGGTTGAGATGTGAGGACAAAAAAACATGCCTGGCTTTAGTTCATTTTTACAGATCAATACAACTGAGGGTTGAAATGCTTTGTGTTCCTCTGGGTTTTGAAGCCACTTCCTATTGCACTGCCAAAGACTGGTCTGGAATCAATGGTGCGACAGCAGAACTCGATGTTTTGATTGTGTGTGCGTAAACAAGTGGGACAGTTACAGTATGCACACACATTTACAAGATCTATATACATGTGTCAAGTGTATAAAGTAGTGTTCTTTGTACATCCATGTGTGTGTGTGTGTGTGTGTGTGTAATTCAATATAATCAACACGCGTCTATCTGTGTTACGTTGTGTTTAGATGTCCGGCGATCCGGTCATGAAGAGGACTCTCTGGTCCATCCGGGCCAGCTTGGCGGGCGGCTCCAAGGACTCGTCTCCGAGCACGACCGCGTCTGAGGGAAGAGACAGCTCCTGACCTTCGTCGTCACTCTCCTCATCCTCCTCCTCTTCCTCTTCTGTGATGGACACGGGGAAATTAGTCAGTAATAAAGAATGCTTGAAACGCGGCTGTGGTTTGTCTACGGTAGAAACAACAGGTGTAAATTACCTTTGTCAGGATCCAGCTGTAGACCCCGGCCTAAACTGGCAAACTAATGGCAAGAGGGGAATGTGTCATTATTGTATATACGGCTCACATTGTTGAGTTCATGTATGTGTGTGTGCTTTAGTACCTCTCCCATGACAGCAATGGGGGTTTCTCCTTTAGCCTGGGCCACTCGGTGCTCTATCAGGTAGTACATGTACTCATCGTACAGCAGGCGGATCAAGTGAAAGGAGCCAAAGCTGGCTGCACTCCTCAGGGTCAGGTCCCTGATCACCATGGAACTGAGGAGCAGAGATCAGTATTCATGTGTTCTGTGACGGCACCACTTCTTCCTCTGAACCACAAATAAGAAGTATTTCTCAGTGATTCCTGCTAACAAAGTTCAAAGCATCAAGAGAGTCAAGAGAAGGAGAGACTCAGTGAATCCACTTCATTATTCATTGATATTAATATATATATAGATATATGTATATCTATATATATATTAATATGTATATATATATTCTGCTGATTCTATTTCATAATGTCCGACAGTGATTTGACACATTCATCCACGCAGCTGAGATGAATGAAACCTGATAGTAAGTGATGCTCGGATCATTACGGTGGTCTTTTTTTAACTTAAATGTGGTTCCTAGTTCATTATACTGATTTAAATGTCATGTGTATGATTGATGAAGTTTAAGATAACACATTTATTACAGCGAGCATTCCTCTCTTTTTGGAACACTTGATTGACAAAATGCGATCTAACAACCATTCATTTTTGTGAATTTAAAACCGTCACACCCGTCATGACCTTCAGGCTGAACATGCAACACAAGTGTACATTCACACACATTTGTTCATTTACTGTGTAACAAAAGCTTGTAGTTAAATCTCACAGCATTAACAAAGACAACAAAGTAGAATGGAAATTAAGAATTGCCAAATGCCTCCCATCACACCTGTAAAAGGACCACTTGAGTAGGAAGAGCTTGGCGGCTTTGGGGAAGGCGGGGCTCTGCTGGTAGGGCTTGAGCACCTGGGAGACGACTCCATCCAGCCACGCAGCCCACTGCTCCAGGGAGTTCTGCTGCTGGAGGGTCAGCTTGAAGTCCTGCTCCAGCCGCTGGACGACACGGTCTTCACACCGGCACACCCATGAAGCCTGCTCCTGCAAAGGGGGGACAGGATGCATCAGTCAGAAGCAGTCACACCTGGCATTTGTAGAACCGGCAGAGGGCAGCAGGGTGACCAAATGTTGAGACAGACTTCAAACAGAAGAAGTTGAAGTCCTTTGAAATACATTCTCTGCCACATTGTCTATAACAAGACACTAAACCCCTCCCAGGTGCAGGTGCAGGGCTCTTGTATTTAACAATGTGCTCTTCAGTCACTGGAGGAAGGGGGAAAAAAATCTTCTGAGAAATAGCAAGAGGGCTTGTTTTAAGTTCGAAGAAACCGAATGTTTCATGCATCAAAACCACAGGCCACAGCAGAAGGTGTTGCATATGCTCAACACCAACACGTATGCAAGCTTACACCACAAACAGGTGAAACCGACGTGAGTTCCCAGCGCACAACGTTCAGGGACCAAACCGACCTGGACGTTAGCGAAGTCGACGCGGTTCAGGTCGGAGAGCATCTGGTTGATCTGGGCCGTGTTCTGGAGGACAGCGCGGGCTGCCTGGGCGAGATGGTTCAGACTGGTGTAGCGACGCAGTGTCTGGGCAAATGCGTTGGCTGATGTTACCTGAGAGAACACAAGGAGAGAAGGATGAAAGGGCAAAAATATCTATCACCGAATAGAGCAGCTTTTTTGAGGAGGGGAGTATTGTATGTTCAGCTCTGGCCTGGGCCTTAATGAGAAGAAGATACATGTAACAGGCCCCTAAGGTAGACGGTTCCTATCAAGAATACTTGTTATTTTCAATTTAAATGATTTGCATAATTTAACAAAAATGAGGGGGCAAATTATAGGACTTTTTTTTTTAAATCAGCTATAGCGCCTTTCAAAGTATGACTTCTAATAGTTTCTAAACGTGGAATCCGTCTCAGCTACATATTTCATAATGGCTAATCCTGTATGCTGAAGAAGCTTTCCTCCGTGGCTCATGAAACATGTCGTTCCACCAACTGCAAGCGAATCCAAGTGGCGTGTACCTTGATGCGGACCATTTCCTCCGGGATGTTCATCATGGCATTGGTCAGCCAGCTCTCCAGGCTCTTGGCAAAGTTGCGGATGGCTTGAGTTAAGGCACCTGTGGGCAAAAAAAAAGGATTAAGGACTTTAATACTGGTCACTTCAGAGTATGTTTTCATTTGTCTAATCCCTGAGAATGTACCAGGAGGAAGGATTATCAAACATGGTGAACATAGCTACGAATCAGATTTCTTGGCCACGTGACCAGATTTCTAATGTGATTCCAATTTCCTTGGGAGACAAATATCGAGGGCATGGCAATATTTCTTCGTCAGCCGTTCAGCAGGGATGGAAGGAAAGATCATTTCTCATAGTTCTAAGTAATTCAATTCAAACCCTGAGTGAGTCTCTACTGCGCAGCAGCAGGCGTGCAATAAGGAACACGTCACTACAGAGCCAGTCCATCGTTCCAAATGTGTCAACCAAGAAGGAGTAAATTCCTATTATATGTCCAATATAGGGTTGACCTCTGTTCTCTCATAGGTAAATGGTTCAATTAGGCACTGAGTTAAAGAATGGCTCTCTGTGTGCAAAGACTGTAAGTATGAATACATGTGCTTGAATGGCAACTGTAATTATTTGTGTTACAACTATAAAAAATAATGTAATGGCAAATTCCAAATGATATATTGTATGTTTGACTCCATGATCACACGTGTGTAATAGTAAAGCCGTACTGGGGATGGGCCTCAGGACATCAGGGATGAGGATCTCCACCAGGGCCTGGTACAGGCTGTTGTCACAGTCCCGACTCCAGCGCAGCACTGGGTCATACTTGCACAGCACCACCAAACAGGACTTAGGGAGGCGCTTCTCTGACTCGTCATGACTGTCAAAACATGTGCATGCCAGTTTTAATTACCTGCATTCTGTATAAAATGGTACCGCTACTTCACGAGGAGAATCTAATCTTCACACTTTTGTTTAGGATAGAATTTTGATAATTTGCCTTTAAGTTTTGACCACTCACACAGCCAACGTGGCATCTCCAGCCTGATTCTGGCCGAACCTCCAGAAGGTCTTCCACAGAGTTTCCACCAGGGTAAACTGCAGGTTGACCATCACATCTAGTATGGCCTGAAGACACACAGAGCACACTTAGATTATCACAAGATCAATAAGACACACAAAGTGAGAAAAACAAGGACATGATCTAATAATGCACCTTGCTAATGTGGGCGGAGTACTTTCAAACCTTTTTTCTTTTCTTATTTTTCAGTGAGCCGTCCTACACTACAAGTCACCCAGGGTTCATTCATTCAAAGTAGGCTTCCCTTGTTTCACTAACAGCTAGATAGAACACATAAATACTCAATAGGTGGCCGCCAGCTAACGGATTACCTTTCATTCACTTACCTCACAATGCTCTCTGTACAGCAGCTGAAAGCTCTTTATGTGCTCCAGCTCAATTCCCTCTGGCAGAGACTTCCCCTGGAGGTCGATGTCGGGGAAATCAGGGAGAGCTCGGGATGCATCTGGAACAAAAGAGCACGGGATAAACAAAGATAAATCACATTATTACCCCAATGAACAGTACATCATTTTGTATGACACTGACTCATACATTTCCTTTTAGACAAACCATCACTTTCATACCTGTAGGTATTGATTTACTGTTCACTGTACACACCTAGGAACTGCTGGTACTGCTGAACCTGGGTGCTGATGTCCACCTGCCCTGACCCCGGCTGCTGTTGTTGCTGCTGGCCGGCTCCGGCTGCTGTGCCGTTGGTCAGTCCCTCTACTTTATGCACAGGCTTCAACCTGATAGGGACCAGGACACAGTCCATGTGATAGGGTAGATGAAACATTCAGATCCCCACGAAGTGCCAAGTGTATCTCATCATAAAGCAGGCGTTTGGAGCCGTGAGATGATTTGATGTTGATGACAGACAATAGACGTGTGTGCACCTCTGTTTCTGTGAGAAGGGCTGCTGCCTCATGGCCAGATGCTGCTGGTCTTCCATCAGGCGGAGAAGAGAAGAGCCCGCCTTGATCCTCAGCCCATAGTAGTGGTATTTAGAATTACCCCTGTCAGGACGAGATAAATATGTTTTTATAAAAAAGTAACTTGTGATGACGAATCTTTCTCCCGCAGTCAATCTATAGAGGAGAAAACAAGTATGTGTGAGGAAAGAAGTTTATGTTGTCTATATAAACCTGTGGTAACGCCCCCTACATGTCACAATACTGACTGATGTAACTATATATATATTTATTTTAATTAAAAAAACATATGATATTGTTTAATCAAACCCATAATACAAAAACATTTCTAAAAAGTCAATCTCACATGCTCACTCTCCCTTCCTTTATGAAATTCACTCACACGCTCTCTGCCTTCAGCTCTACTCACATTTTCTCCTGCACCAGGAAAACATTTTCCATTGTTCGAAAGAGCAAAAATACCCATTGTTCTCCTCCAGGGAGTCCTGATGGGTGTCCACTAATGTAGGTCTAAATGCTTTTGTGTGTATAAAGAGGATTTCTGTGCTACTCATGTGCATCACTGTTGTGAGGCGAAGTGAGTCCTCTGTGTTTGTCAGTTCTCTCTGTGATGTCAGGTTGATATCCAACATGTTGTATCCTTCAAATACATTTAAAAATCTGCACATTAGCAAAGCTATCAATACAAACAACCCTGTCAGGTCAGCCGTGTATGAAAGGGGTATGTGTGTTTATGGACTGTCATGTCTTCTGTACACGAGTCCGGGTGTCTGATGACCCGTCTTACCGTGTGCCCAGGCGTCGTGTGCGTAGCCCCATGAACACAGATCTAATGAGTTTCCCGAAAGATGCAGCATTAACAGGCTCGAGCTTCTGCTCCTGGCAGTGCAGCAGATAGTGGCAGTAGAGGGTGGAACGTGGCAGACTCACTCCTTCTGCTGTCTCGTAGTTGTCCAGCAACCACTGTACCTGACACGCAGGCAATGAGAAAAGGAAACAGCTGGTGCAGTCAGCAAAGCCAATAGATACAAAAACGAAGCTCGACATATGTACACACAAAAATAGGCACTTGTATTTGCCCACATAATTCAGTTGTGAAGCACATGCGATCACATGGATTCACAGTTACAGATTGTTGATCCGTTGGGAATGAAAACACAAATACTTTGTTTGCGTGCCGTGGCATACAAATGTGGTATGCAATGAATGAATGACCTGCAATACTGATGGGATGCTTGCCAAACATAGGTTGGTTGCCATTATCATGTGGGGTTAAATAGTATGAATTTGGGATGAACAATATATTTTTGGGGCATTTCAGGCAAATCAAAAATGCCCCTCATCACATGCACTGTAATGATATGAAGATTATGAGGCCATGGTTTTGTTTTATTTCAGCACAGTTAAAAATACTGTATGCTACGACACATCTTTATGTGATCCGATACTCCAAATTGTGCATCATCCGCAGTGAATATTTTCTGGTCTCGATACAAATCTCCATATTTGTAATTGTGCTTTCCACAGGACAAAACTATGGCGTCATCGGTGTGCGACACCAAAGGGTTGTGGGGATGAGAAGGAAACGAGAAGAAATTCCTGCGCTTGGCGCCTCTGCATACCTTCTTGTCTGCCGACGGCACGCTACCCTCCTCGCCCTCTGTAATACTCACAGTGGCTGGGGAGGCGCGGGCGGTGTGTGAGTAGTTCTGACTGTTGCCAGCTGCCCCTCCGCTGCTGCTGCCCAGCATGTAACCCCCCTGGATCACATAGCTGCCTGCTGCGCCCCCGTTGGTGCCTGCACCATCTTCTGACCCATTGGTGGTGCCACCTGTGCTCACCACGGTGGCCCCTCCCCCTCCTGCACTGGTGGACTGGGCAACAAACATGGACACACCCCCTGTCGTGCCAGCATTGACAGAGACCGGTAGAGGTGTGCCAGTGGTGGAAGCCTGTGAGCCTGAAGTTGGCTGACCTTCATAATACTGGGCAGCTGTGGTCTGGGTGTACAAGGGAGTGTCAGTGTAGGGAAAAGTGCTGGAACGCCTGGATGAAAGACACAAAAAGATGTGTTAGGAAAAAGTAAACTGTAAAAAGGGAAAACATAATGTCTAGACATGGGTATGCTATTGATCGAGAGTTGTATTCTAACATGGTGCTGGTTGTGTAGTTGGTCTCTCCATCCACATACTGCACTTGATTGGCAAAGACATGTTGCACTGGCACTGGTGTGAGCTGCTGCTGGACCTAAGGAGTGAGCACACACACACACACACACACATTCAAGAAATGCTTTTCTGCCTAGCTAAACCATATCAACTGTATCTTGCCTGACAATCCTCCGAACACCTTTCAGTTTCTTTTATAACATACGTTTCTTAACTACAGACATATTCTCTGTTCCCATGACTATATGGCAGCAGTCACCCTTGTGTCCCTGACCTACTTGGAAAGCAGTAGTTGTAGCTTGCCACGGTGGCTGATCGAGGCCTGAGCTTGTGAATGCAGGCTGGGCTCCTCCTATCTTTTCCTCGGCACACACAGAGTGCAAGGCCAGTGACTGGTAATACTGAAGGATGTCCATGGGGAGATAGATCCGCCTGCTGCAGCAATGGCTCATGTAGTCTGCTGATACCAAGGCCTGGCACGCTGGCTGTCCTACCATATGTTGAAGTGGCCATTCTTCTAGATTTGTATCCCTGACTAACGCTGTCTCCTCACTACAAGGAAGGAACTGGAAGGTTTTGACCACAGATGTGATTAGTTGGCTATTATTAAGCCACAATGTGAAGAAGTTGGGCAGTAGTGGATGTCATTTTTGTTATTGTCAGACATCATATTTTAGCACCAATGACATACTGTGTGTGTGTGTGTGTTTGACTGACCTCCTGGCTGATATGAACAGGCTGTAGACTGGTGACACTGAGCTGAGTGCCTGGCTCAGTCTTGGCTATCTGAGAGGTGGCCTGCACCACTGACCTCTGCAGAGACAAAGATGATACATCGTTTTTAGAGTCAAGGCAACATTCATTCCATCATGTGTGTGTGTGGATACAAGCATATATTACCTGTTGACCAGCCTGTACCTGCTGAACAACCTGCGTGGGAACTCCTGTTTGCACCACAGCTGAAGGGGGGCTGGAGTCTGAGAAGCTGTCACTCGAGTGAAGGGAGCCCTCTGAAGGAGGAAGGGAAAGTAAATACAATCACATGTTGGTGACATTATTTTACTTTCATAAAGTTGTTGATATGCTGCCATTTTGAAAGTGTCCCACTTGTTCATTCCACCACTCAGTCACTATTGTTAGTTTCTGAACAACAAACCTAGAAAACTAAATTGTTTCTTCTAATATGTGAATGTATATCTTAGTTTTATAATCTTTAAAACTATTACAATAAATAAATATGTTTTAACTTACTGTCCTTAAGAAAATACAATGTTATACATTTTAATGAAGACAGATCTTACTCTTTAAAATATATGTGTGTATACAAACCATATCTGAAAAATGAAAGACCATTCAAAGGTCACCATAGTAATTGTAATGTAGGGTAATCACTAAATATAGATTTAAGAAATGAATCACTGCTTCTGCCCAAATGGCATATAATGGTATGCTCTTACCTGTGACAGTAACGACGATGTACTGAGGAGTGCTTTGAGAATGTCCAGACTGTGTGGGGGAGCCCTGGATCTCTGCAGTCACATACTGTGTCTGAGGAGGCTGGACCTGTGCTGTGGACTGGGCTTGACTAACATCTGCAGGCTCCGGAGTGGTGATGGAGGTGGCTTGATCAGTGGGAGTAGTTTGGTCTGTGGATGTGATAATAGTGGGAGTGGCCACGGTAGCCTGAATCTCAGCCAGAAACTGAGGGGCAGTTGTAGGGCTCGAACTGGCATCCGGTTGCCCCGTTGTCACAGTCACCCCCTGGGGTTGAGCCGCTGGTTGGATCTCACCTACGTAGCCTGATGTGGCCATGACAACAGCTGGGAATCACACTAGGACAAATAAACTAGTGATTAGTTATACATTTCTAGTATATATAAGTGCTTCAGAATGAGTTCCAGGACGAATCCTGGTAAATGTGTATTTGATAGACATCTTTTGAGGGTAAACGGATACAAGTCCCAACTTTTGGAGGATGGAGCAAATTGTAATGAATCACAGATTCCAGAATAATATAACTTTTGAAGTGATCTCTACAGAAAAATACATTCATGTTTTGGAGTAGGCAGTCCGATGAGAGAGACAATGCTTAAACATGAGGCGCAAGTGATGTTTGCTGCAGGATATGTAATAGTGTAGGTGGAAACCACACACACAAACACACTTGTAGGACTACATTTGCTGAGGGTTTGCACACACATTTCGGTGTCTCATTACCAGTAATGTGATCTCACATCCTATGGCCATTGTCATGCTTTATGTCACACACAATTATGAATATTACATGCTACACACCTTATCCTAAATAAGAGAAACATTTTAATACAATAGCCTTTATACTAACTTATAAACCTCTCTTCTTTGTTCATATGAAAACAGACAACGTTAGCACAGAGGAAGATCATTGTTGTGACTGAAAACTAAAATCTGTGTTTTCAAAATAAAATAGCCTTTTTAAAATTTGGTTGATATATGTTGACGTTATAGGTCAATTAGAAACACGACACGGTATTACATATCGAGCTAAATATGTTCAGAAACACGTTCATCTGGACTGGACCTGCAAAGCACATCCAGAACGTCTTCTCTCGCCACGCCCCTCAAACGCTAAATGTCCGCTACCTGCCTGCGCCTTCAACTCCCCATCATCGAGGACGACATTTCAGTCTTAAGTTAGTCTGGCTTGTCCTAGGACGGGTCTCATGTCCGTTTTAGTCGCACTTTTAACTGGACTATCCTAATGTTGTCTTTCTTCACGTCATGTAATGTTACATCGGGACGTGGGTTTGTGCCGGGAGTTGCTGAATAAAAACGTACGAAACCGCCACACAATGCCCGTAAATGACCGTTAAAAAAAGACGAGTGCCCGTTACTGGTCGTTCGTTCCATTAACGGCCAGCAGCAGCGAGTACGAGCATGTCGTGACAGCACTGATGCGAGCTATCGAGCTAACTGGTCTCTCCAACAACCGCCATTTTGTACCTTTTGCATTTGACATCGCCATAACAACGGCCTGCTTGAGTATGCGTCTGTGGCCGCGTCGTCATGGCAGAAACAGCCCCATACAGGGAACGAGACTCGACTAATTTACCAAAACGACGTTTGTCTTGCAGGTAAACCTCGGCTAACACTGGGAGGCAGTTACCTGATATGGCTACTGAAACAACGAGGGAAGAAGGAAAAAAGCAATAGCACAATTCAGTTGAAGCATTATTGGAAATAAAATATCCCCTGTGTGTAAAGAGCTTCACCTCTGTATCCACGTGTGTATTTCCCACCGGTTAAATGTCTTCTTTTATTTTTTATGGCGGGTTCAGTTGTTGTTGTTGTTGATTCTCGTTGCTGGGTTCTTGTCGCCAGGGCTACCGTGGCTATGGTGCTTCGTCCTCACCAGGGCAACTGTTGCTACCCATCCGCTTCCTTCCCTCCCCCTCTGCTCTGATTGGCTGAGTGCTGCCAAATTGTCTTAAAGTCACACAGCGCATTTCCTCCAGAGTCCTGTAGAGAGAGAGGCTCGTCACAGGAAGTTCCAGATGCTCGATTGTCACGTGAATCACGCAGGTCCAATCCCAATGTCCCCCCTAAACCCTCAAACCATAAATTAATTGATTTGCAATATAAATAAAGAGGAAAGGCACATATTTAGATTCATCCATTTTGTGTTAAGTTAAATATGCGAATAAGTGAGGACTAGTAAGTGTAACAGCTAGAGTTACCTGCCTTGTTGACATATTTTAGGCAAAAGTTATCTTGTTCTTCGGCCACTAAATCTTATAATCTATAATCTTGAGATTTGTATGTGTAGTGGTGAGTTTGCAGATTGCAAGCAACAATGTACCCCTCCCTTCACCCATCCCTTCCCAGGCATGTCTAGAACTACGGTGGCCGTCTGGTAGGGATAGGTATCTTTAGGATTTTATTATGACATGGAGCTACTCTTTTCAATAAGCAACACTTTTTCATGACTAAATAATTGCTTTCAAAAACACATATAGGATTCAAAAAACTAATTAGAAGTTATCTCTAATTTAGATATAACTAAATATTGTTTCAGTGAAATAATGTTTACAACAGCCAAGTCACTATATAGAGAAATCAGTATCTCACCGGACATACTGTACATCTAAAATGCAAATAAATCGATGACCTTTCCGAGTGAAGTTTATAAATGATAATAATCTATATGAGGAACACAGTCATCGGGTATCAAGCTGTCTTCTGTTTTTCTGACTGCTTTGTCTCAGCAAGGAGATAAGTTTACAATAACAAACTAAGCAAAACAGATGTATACAGACAGCAAGCTTTTGTTGTAGCTTGTTTGTAAAATGATAATTAAAACCTTTTGGCCAAGCTTCTGTGCTGTGCTTGCATCAACATAGAGGCCGTGGATGAGAGACTGCAGACAGAGCAAATTGAAGTATGGGTTGCTTTCATTTACATGTTGAACAGATGTATTGATAAAGTACTGGCTTTTTACTGGCTGGTTCTATGACAGTAACGTAAGTGGTCATGAACTCAAATAATCTTGATGGCACCCGGTTCACTTCAGTGTCTCCACCGCAGCCATTCTGCATACTTATCTTGTTGTACCTGTGTGTCTGCTGGAGAACTTCAGGCGACAGAGAGCTGAGGAGATGACCCCCCCCCCCCACACACACACACACACACACAAAAACGTTAACCAACATAAGTGCATTATGTCATGTGGACAGAATGAACAACTTAACAGAGTTACAACACATTCAATGCATGTGACAGAAATGATTGATTCAATGAGAGCAGTAAGATGGAAAATTATGGAAATATTACGACTACTAATAATAACCGCAGCGGTGGACACAGTAGAATAATAATGACAATAGAAACACGAACAGTATCAGTAGTCGTGTGACTAATAATAATATTAGTAGGTGTCAGCATGGCAGTAGGGGTAACCTTGATTTATGGAAACCTATGAGGCAAGAAAGCACAGAGAATCCTGGAAGAAGCAAATTTAGTAATGTGCATTAATGTTTGCAATCTAGGCCTAGCATCATATTAAGGTCCAAAGCAAACCTGAACCCTAACTGGAAGTCTTATTGAAGAGGAAAGTTTAAAATCTTCTTTTAAATGTGGTGACTGTATCTGCCTCTCAGACTGAAGGTGGAAGCTGGTTCCATCAAAGAGGAGCTTAATAACTGAATCCCTGGCTCACATCCTACCTTTTAAGAAGGAGAAGGATTTAAATGTGATTCTTGATTTTACCGTGATCCAGTAGAGAGCAACTAATACTGGAGTCATGTGATCTCTTTTCTTAGTTTTTATTTGCATATGTGCTGCAGCATTCTGGGTCAACTGGAGAGATTCAGGAGACTTATTAGAGCAGCCTGAAAAAAAGGAGTTGCAGTAATCTAGTCAAGAAGTAACAAATCCGTGAACACATTCTTCTGCATCGCTTTGGGACAAGATGTGCCTGATTCTTTAGATGTTACATATAGGTGAAAAAAGGCAGTCCTTGAGATTTTTTTTATTTGGGAGTTAAAGGACAAGTCCTGATCAAAGGTAACTCAGACATTCTTTACGGTGGTGTTGGAGGTCAGGGCAAGAAACTATATCGTGAGATTATGGATTTCGGAGGTGCTCTCGGCCTAATAAAATAACTTGGGGCAAAACTGAGCCATACATCTCCAGTACTAATAAACCTTATGCAAGGAGGACAATTTCTTTAATTTCTTGCGTGTGCCGGTCAACACTTTTGGATAGCATTTAAGGATAAATGAATTCTGTTGTAATATCACTTAAAAAAATGTTCCGCAACGCTCATACAACGGAACATATAAATGACAACACCTGCTACTGATACGCAATTTTTTATTTTATTTATTCAAAATAACCCCTTAAATCAAATTATACAGCATGGGCCATATTATTTGCAATTATTTACAGTGTGAATGGTTTATACGGTTAGGTTTTCATATTGCTGCCATGGCCTCCACAGGTCACTTCTGTGACAGATGTGTTAATGAATGTCAGGGTGTGCACCCTCCTAAAATGCCATTTTATTTGCTTGCTATCGTCACATTAATTACAAATTCATTGAACCCATTGTAATTTCCTAAACGAGCGACCTTTGACTATGTGGATACACAGATAAAAACGTGTTTTATTTTTGTCTGACTCATAATAAGACTTCTATGTTATCGGCCTTTGGAAATGTCACTGGTCCTGGCTTTGTCCTCCCAGTTCACCTTTTGGTAAAGAGATGACAGAATAAGCAATTTTCAAGAGAAAAGGAAAATTATACAAACTGATGTTATGCAGGGTCTTGTGTGGATTACAAATGGGAAAACAGATGTAAATAATTGATAGCGGTCACAATGGCCAACATATATATCCGTAGAGGTGTCAGCAAATGTTAAAACTCATGAGGGAATTAAATTAAGCCTGAATTATTGATTTCATGTGTTCAGGTGATGTGAGATCACTATGTGTTTTATTTTCCTATTTAATTCAAGATATTACCTTTACAATGCACCTCTACTCTTGGGACTTTAGATGTTGATCGATTTATACAAATCGGTGTCAGCTGCCAACTTGAAGATTTATTTTGAAAATGTGATAAATCCTTGGAAATTCTTTCTTGCTTTGATTTGACTGATACTTTTATATATCCATGCATCTCACACAACAATAAATAGTGTCCGTAGGAGACAGCAGACTATCTAGGAAATTTAATAACTTATAGTTTCACATCCAAACAAATAAAATGTATATATCTGCAAATACCATGCTCTTTTGAGAAACACATACAGAGTTGTAATCGCTGAGCATAATTACATTATTGTTAATATTCACTACATTGTATTCACATCCACTACTATATGACCTACGGTTATGGCATTTTTACATGTTAAATGTAAGTGATGAGATCATAATATTGAGGGACATTAAAAGGGACAAAATTGCTTCTCATTCTGAAACCCAATTAGATCATGTGACAAATAAAACATCTTGAATCTTGAATCTTGAAATCTTGAATCATCTGACATATACGTTAATTTTGCCACCTCTGGTCCACTTTTTGTCTCCATAAAGGTCTCTGACTATATCTCTCTTTCAAATCTGTGCTTCTTCCGGAGACAGCCTGCGTGCGCAGTCTGCAGGGCTCCGAACCCCTTTATAAACCACACCTGGGTCAGCTGGAAATTCAGAAGCCAAGTGGTGCTCAAGGCAAATAACAGTTTTCAACCACTTCTGTTTCGCTTTATTTCCTCGGGGCACGATGTGGAACGCTGTGGTACTGGCTGTGTGTCTGCTGGTGGCCGGGGTTCAGCCCATGGACAACCAAGTTTATGGGGTGAAACTATGTGGCCGAGAGTTTATCCGGGCAGTCATCTTCACCTGCGGAGGCTCCCGATGGAGACGTTCACTGAGGAGCGCAGGTGAGCGGCTCAGCAGATCTATTATCACCATTAGGATTTCATCTGGGGAGGGAAACATAGTCATTCATTGTATGACATCTACTCTTTGTGAATTAATAACATGTCCATGATGAAGTTTCTGTCTTGACCTTCCTCTGCTCATCAAGCGTGTGGCTTTGTCCACATCAGTGGAGGGAAAGGAAACTCACATGTTATTTTAAGGGCAGACAGGCAGAGAATACGACCGTTATTGAACAATCATCTTGTTTGTGAGTTGTCTACATCAGCATTCATAGTGGACAATATGCTGCAATCAGAGAGCTTACATTCTCATTTAGATTAAATGTATAATATTGAAGCCCTTAATTAAAAAACTCCTTGAATCCCATTGCTCCTGAATAGAGATAATGGGCAGTGACTATTATTTAATGTGTGTGTGCAAGACAAAAAGTATTCCCTCATTCTTCATTTCCCATTCTATTCCCACAGATGTTTCTGAGGACCCCTTCAGCTCCCGCCAGGAGGATTCCTCGGAGGGTTTGAGTCACAATCCTGCGGTGGAGAGTTTTCTCCAGAGGAACAGAGACCTAAGCTTCACAGCCAGAGACAAACACGAGGGAGTCTTTAGCCGGCCGGCCCATTCTTTCATTAATGAGGAAATCCTGGAAGCCCTACGCAACGCTGACCGCAAGGGCCGGGACGTGGTGGTCGGCCTGTCCAATGCCTGCTGCAAGTGGGGCTGCAGCAAGAGCGAGATCAGCTCCCTTTGCTGAGATTCCGCCTATACGCCACCTCAGTGAACACAAACACACACACACACACACACACACACTTTCTTCACTCTTGTGTTTTCAATTAAACTGTTATACAAACTGTTTGCATTGTTTAGTTTTTAGTATCTATGAAATGTATGGAAAGGGCTGCCATGTGTTCAAATTGTTTATATTTCTGTTTAAGCCTTCAGGCTTTGTAACAAACAGCCTTAATTTTTCAGTCTTGAACCATGCTGTTTTGTCTTTCCCAAGCACTATCAAACATATTGCTATTAACTTATTCTCATTACCAGCTGAGCCCAAGAGAAAGAAATGTAATTCTGTTGTCATTAATATGTATTCTTGATTGTTAGTTAGAGGTAAATTGTCCGTATTTAGTTTTTGTTTCATTTCACACAATGAGTGCTCATTGGGTTAAAGGTTCAGATCCATAATTTAAAAAAGTGTGAAAAGAACCACATCATTGCCTTTTTAAGTAATGTTGAAATTATGTTTTCAATAGCCAAGCTTAATATAGTCTAAAATCACATGAAATATGCTGTGCTGTCATATTTCATGTGAAGCATTTGATGCGGCTACATACTTCCTGAAAAAAACTCTTCAAGACAGTGACATTTTTGGTGATGGAGGAAGTATCAGATCCAGATCCTTCACTTAAGTGCAAGTCCAGTTATATATTATACAACACGCCCTATGCTATGAATATACAACATTTAAATACATTTTAAACAGAGTAGAGCAGAAGTATTCGCAACATTCAAGCCACATGGACCTAAAGTAGCGAAAGCATCGGCATTAAAATGACCCATACATTATTATGTTATTATACTGATTTATACTGACTGAATTTGTAAGCAGCAATGTAATGTCATAGTTGGTAAAGAAGATTAAAGTTGTGAAATGGTTAATGTTGCGGGAAAGAACAAAAACAATCGACTACACACATTTTTATTAATTCTGGGACTTCTTCTCCAAAAGTCCCTTTGTTTTTATAAAACAATTGATGATTTGGGCTTCGAAAGATTATAAAATCAAAAGCACCAGAAAAGTTTGGAGGTGAAATCACGACAAGGAACTGCTACAACTCGTAGACATCTGAAACACGACAAGGGGTCACAGGTCAAAAAGGTCAGGAACCACTGGTTCACCTCTAACAATGCATTGTTAGTTTATATCTTTATCTTAAAAAAAAATGTAAACTCTTAAAAAGTATACCGCTGTCTGCTGTGAAATAGATAGTTTAATATTTGAACTTGGACGAGTGGTTTCATGTCGTTGAAACTGGATCACACAGACAGCAGGAAGTAGACTGAGCTCTGAACATAGGAAGGCTTGGTGCACATGCGCGCTTCCCGTCACTGGCAATTCCAAGGCGGGGCTTGCCGGGTAAAAGCTCAACTGAATCAAACTTCACAACAAAACTATTTTTTGGACACAACTCCTTGTAAATCCTGTTTCAATTCGCCGGAGAATGCGCGACAGCCTGCCCGGCGTGTCTCGCGATGAGGTAATTAATGAAACAGACAATGAGGATATATAGTTTGCTCACAGAGAACAACAACATTACATTTATTACAGAGTGCAAAGAATACAACTTAACAACAACATCAACAAGTGAACAATCAATACACAACATCAACGGAACAAAAATCCACAAAAGTACCATAAAGCCCAAGCTGCTAATAAGTGTTAATCTAGTGTTACTGGAAAAGTAAGATATCTGTTTAATAATCTTAAGTCTCGAAGGAAGTGTTTCCTGTCTCCGACGGAAGATGTAGAACTTTCTGCTGTCCCACTGTCAGCGGGGGCTCGTTCCAACAGTCTGGATGTAGATTGAGGAGCGAGGCGATGTAACAAGACGTGAGCGGGTGCAGGAGTGAGCGAACGTGGGGGGGTGCCGGTGCACAGAGAGCGTAGACGGGTGACCCGTCTGCTCAGAGCCAACGTGTCCAGGACCAGGTGACAGGTGTTCGGATGTGAGCGGAGACCCCACCGTAGCGGAGAGCGAGAGAGCGGGAGTGGAGTGGTTGGAGCCAGGGAAGAGGCTGAAGACTGGTGAGTGGCTTGATGAGGTCGGGTGGCCAGAGGGCCTGCTGCATTCTACCAGAGCTGGACTGGAGGAGTTGCAGTGCACAGGCTCCCAGAGCTTTGACAGGCAGAGCGCCGCGTTCAGAGCAGGTAGTAATGACCAGGGAGTCATGCCGCCTTCTGAGTAGTTGCAGAGCCGCTGCGATGTATGGCGCCTGATGTACCTGCAGTGTTCAGCGTCACCCGAGCAGCAGAGTTGAGTCAGGGAGAGTGGACTTGTCAGGTTTCTGTCAGTCAGTGGAGGGGTGGGGTGGTGTTGAGAAGGAGGGTGGGGTCAGGGTGGTAGGTGTCTCGTCCTTCAGAGCAGTCTAGCAGTGGTTGACGGAGAGGAGACAGTCAGACAGGCAGAGATTCGTGAGTCAGATGTGGACAGAGCAGTGGTACAGCATAGAGAAACCCAGAGATCAGCAGGGTGAGATAGGTGGGCTATGGTAGCCAAGTGGAGATTGAGAGAAAGCAGAGAGAGAGAATGACGGAGAGAGAGAGAGGGAGGAGAGAGAGAGAGGGGAAGGAGAGAGGAGGGGACCCAGGAGAGAGGATTGAGGGTGCGGCAGATCCTCAGGGCAAGATCAGAGAGGTGCAGAGTGAGAAGATGGTACAGTGAAGAGAAAGAGCAAGAGAGGAAGAGTGTTCACAGGAAGAGAGTCTCAGAGTGTCAGTGAAGGTGAGGCAGAGAGAGAAGGAAGAGAACAGAGGAGAGAGGCTGAGGAGCAGAGAGGTGACAGAGTCGAGACTGTCAGTGAAGTCGAGAGCCTTCTGAGGGCCAGCAAGGAGGGAAGCCCGGCCTTGAACTGGAGAGAAGAGACACTGAGGGAGGAGACTGATAGGCCCAGAGTTTTGGAGAGAAAGATAGCTCGAGAGAAGTTTTGGAGAGCTTGTAGAGAAGAGAGCTCACTTCAGTTGCTGTGGCGTGGGTTTTTTGCTGAGTCTCTCCTCTCCTTCAGAGAGTTGGGGAAGCCCTCAGTTGAGAGGGAGGTGTTAATAAGATGGGAGAGGAGGCAGGTCAGAGGTCAGGAAGAAGCTGAGAATGGGGAGGCTGAGGGAGGGAGAGGGTCGCAGGTGGTCGGGAGGGAGAGTGGTCGGTCGGGGGGAGGTCGATGAGAGAGGAAGGAAAGAAGAGGAAAGAGAGGGGAGAAAGAAGGGATGAAGATGTGTGATGAGGAAGATGGATTGAAGGAGTTGCGAGGTTTGCTAATCTGTTTGTAAAATAGTCGACAAAGTGGTTCGGCAAAAGGTGGAAGAGGAGGGGGAGGGGGGGAGGAAAGAGGTTGAGAACAAAGGAGAGAAGTTTTTGGAAAGAGAGAGAAGGAACTTGATTTTTGTCAGGGGTTTTGGAGCTTTTGGCTGCAGAGATAGAGAGAGGAGAGAGGAGAGAGAGATGAGGGAGAAGAGATTGATCTGGCTGATTCTTTTGTTTTTTTTTTCCGATTGCTGCAGAGGTGGCTCGTGGCCGGTCCGGCAACCACCTGGGAGCCGACCCGGAGAGGCAACCCTGAGGTCGGAGATTAAAATTAAAAGAAAGAAGAGAAAGAAGAGGAGAAGAGAGGGAGAGAAGAGAGAGTTAGGATGCGGATGAGCAGTGAGCATGAGTCAGAAGAGAGAGGGAGAGGACAGAGGAGGAGGGAGAGAGAGGAGGAGGGCGAATGGAATGTTTGCGCGTGTGGTGCAGAGTAGAGATATGGGTGGGTTGTCAGTACCAGAGAGCGAGAGAGAGTAAGAGATGAAGAAGTGGTCTGAGACAGTATTAGATATAACATTCAAAGTCGAACTTATTCTGCGACTTTATTTCACTGGAGTATTTTCACCGCTGTGCTTCAATGTAACTCAGTAGCTCATAGTTATATCACGACATCTGTATTGGCTCATTCACTGGTGAGTACATAATGGGAATCTGTGTGTCACGTGACGTCAGGGTTACAAATGTCCAACATCGATAGCGGCCTCGGTCCGTGTGTACGTGAAGTACGAGTGTGTTTAACCCGCGTGTTCTGTCCCCCTTCTAGAGGCCCGGGTCCAGATGTAATGGCCACACTTCTGTCCATCTTGCTGGTCATCGTGCCAAACTGTTTAGCCTCAGGTGAGCTGACCCAGTGCTTGTGCACATGTTACCTAAATACTGTGCACGTTCAATTCCTCCTATCCCCAGGTGCTTTTCTGCTTTTGTATACTTTTACTCCAGCGTATTTAAAATCCTCAGCTATTACCATTTTATTGTAGGCCACCTCCTTAATATATTGTTTGTGTATTTTATTCAGTCAATCAAATCAAATACAATACAATATTATCCTATATAATATACAAAAGAGAAAGACTGAAAAGGTATAGGTCGAAGCAAAAAATGCTTATAAATTCCTATCCTAATATATGATCAGCTTGTAAGAAATGGAAAAAAGAAACTACCCAAGGGAGGTAAAGCGTGTACAAACCTCAAATTCGTCCGGCTATAGCATTGCAATATTAATTCAATATCAAGGACTTTATGCAAGCTTTGGTATATTCATGTAAAAAGTCGAGAAGATACTTCAAAATGTATCAACCACAAATTATATAGAAGATGTTTCATGGTCTTTTCTGTGCAGCACGTGTTGTGCAAGCTGAGCGTGTTTAAATTTAGGGCTCAATGCAGATCAGATAACCGTAAGTTTTTTCTAATTCAAACACTGACCCTCTATGATGTTGTGGTACTGTATTGAAGAGGAAGTGGGGACAAGAAAGGGGTGCACATGGATCCAGCCTTTTCAAAGTTCTCATTTCCTGTTATTGTTCCTGCACTTCCTTGTAACATGCTGGTTGCAGGCTTTGAATTGATCAGCACTATAAGTGTATGGGTTTTTGAGAAATGGGTAACGGTGACAGTGTGACAAATAAAAAAAAAAAGGTGTGAGTGTTTGCGGGTGTGTGAGCGGATTCACAAATTTATGAGAAGGACTCTGTGTTTTTATTCCGATGAAGATCATGTTTCTATCTGATGCACTTCAGTCTTCTCTCATATATTCTCTACATTGCTATTATTACAAGTAAATCTTTTTTGTGACTATTTTAAGTGGTATAAAAAAAAGAAGAATCCAAACCCAAGTTTTATTTGAAACCATTTTTTCTTTTCTTTTCTTTTAGTACGATGAAAACAGAATCTCTTTTGATTTCATCCCGTGCCCTCTGTGTTCCTCCAGCTCCTCCTGCTCCTCCGTCTCTTCCTCAGTGCTATATTCGATGTGGTGAGGAAAACGATTGTGTAGATATACACTGTAGCTGGGATCCAAAGCCGGACCCTGAGACGAACTACAGCCTGCACTGGGAGCCAGCCATTAGCGAGTAATCACAACCAAAGATATTCTTTCATTGTCATCTGAAAACTTTAGAGTTTAATAGTCTGATAACTTTGGGAGAAGCCTCATGAATTATTTCGACTCCTTTTTGTCTTGTCTTCCAGGGAGGGGAATGTGATCAATGGGACCAGTTCTGATGGGATTATCCAGCGAAAACACTTCAAGCATGGGGAGCTTCGTGTTTGGGTCCAGGCTAAGAACCAGCATGGTTCGGCCACATCTCAGGATGCTCGGTTCAATACGGCTGATATTAGTGAGTCCGTCCTGCGCATTCACGTTGATGACTACATCACCACAACCAACTATAACAACAGTAATGATAGACTTAGTAGCACTTGACACCAACCAAAATCATTATAATGTACCTGTTTAAATGGGGAAAAGTTGAGACTGACTTTTGAGACTCTTATAATTTATCTTCAAATGATTGATTTTGATTTAAGTGACATTTCCTTTTCGATTGCTTTTGTGTTTCTCTCTCTGTTTCTAGTCCAGCTGCTCCCTCCTAAACTCTTGTTAGTCACCCATGAGGAGTCTTTAGAAATTTCCTGGAATTCCACCTGTGATGAGCAGCAGTTCTCTTGGGGGCATTGTGACGTCCAATATCGGATTGAGGGAGACCAAGTCTGGCTGCAGGTGTCTGATTTAGGTTTTGTCTTCCACAATTTTCCTTTTCTTCGCAGCACGGTCCACACTGTGTAATGTAGTATGTTGACATTGAGAAGAAAGTGCTAAATGTATTATTGTCCTGACGAAAAAAGATCTTGCAAGAGAAACTGTATATCATTGATCGTGTAAAGCCTTATCAAATGAATGCATGCTTGTTCCCCCCCTTTCTACACAGGACATGGATATATTCCATGGCAGCTATACAGTCGACAGTCCTCAGCCCGGCACAGTCTATGAATTTCAAGTCCGCTGTTCCTGTCACACGGGCTTGACGAGTGACTGGAGTGCAATCTACAGAATACGAAGCACAGAGACGGGTGAGTCCTCCGGTGGGATGTGGTCTCCAAGTTCAGCATCAGCAAAGAACTTGGAGAAGGTTGCAAAACGTCGATAGATTCTGCTGTTTGTTTTATGCCGTTTTTGAACTAATGTATTCTCATTACCAACTACCCAAAATCTACCACATTTACATATTTTTGGTTAATAAAAAAATTAAAAAAGACATTATGTCACCAAATCTTATGTAAAAAGGTAATAATGAAACGCCTGTAGGATTTACATTTTGTAATACATTAGTATTGTGACAAAAATTGCTGATTGTAGAAAGAAATATACCAAACATTTAATTATTTACAATATTAACAGTTGAAGCTGCATTAATAACATGTCGTACATAGTTTGACATTTTGGGAAATACGCTCACTTGCTAAGGGAGAGATCGAAGAGCAGATGCTAGTTATTCTTATATCTATATGCTAAATATGAAGCTGTTACAAAAACACCCACCGGCACCTGTGAAGCTCACTAATTAACACGTTATGTCTTGTTTGTTAGAAAAGACAGTTTGGCATTTTACAGGGGTTATAGGTGCAGCACCAGTTCCTAGTAAACTAGAAGAGAGAAGTTCATATTCATGCCCATAAACCCCTTGTAAAACAGCCAAATATACCATGTGTAGTTTAGTGCGCTGTATTTTTTGGACAGAGCTAGCTGTTGTCCCTGTTCACATTAGATGCTAAGCTACCCTGCTCCTGGCTTTATCGTATCGATATTTACCATTTCAATATGAACAGTATGGTGACAGTAATTATGTAAAGATTAAATAAAAGGAAAGAATCCAGTTCAATAAATAGGCATTTATCTACTGAAACCGGGTCTAATTCTCCCATTAACTCTGTTGTTCTCTCCTTCTTGCTAATTGTTCCACCCTCGTTTAGCCCCAGATGGAGACTTGGATGTATGGGGGGATTGTGGGATATCCCATACAATCTCTGACTGTGTTGTGACCTGGAAGGTAGGTCCACACATTACCGACAACCGCTATTCTCTGACTAATGTGATGAACCGCGGTCTCACTCTATGCAGACGCTCTACTCGTTAACCTCTTCCTTCTCTTCGTCCCTTCCAGAAGCTTCCTGTATCTCAAGCTCACGGTCTCATTCTGGGATACAAAGTCAGGCTGTCTTACAATAACAACGCCTCAGAGATGCTGACTGTGACCCCGGTTCAGCCACTGGGCCGTGTGGCCTGTGAAAAGATGCAATGCCCCTTCACTTTCCCTCTGAAGGATGCAGCATCAGTCAGCGTGTCTGCCTACAACACTCATGGTGCCACAGTGCCTTCTTATCTCGCGATGCCAATACCAGGTATCAACTGTCATTCAGTCAAAAGAAATCTTTTCAGAGCCACAACTAAGAACTTAGAGGCAGTCGAGAGCTTTAAAGTGACTGCTTCACAATTACGATATGTATTTATGATCTAATTCCCCAGTTCCACCACTTGTATTTCTCCTCTTCTTCTTTTCGTCTCTTGCTCAGGTAAAGAAAAAAACGAGCAAGCTATTCGCCTCGTGATGACCGAAGAGAAGCTCACCGTGTCCTGGGATCTGCCCTCGCAGCTCTCAGACCACCTGCAGGAATATGTGGTGCAATGCAAACAAGCAGGAAGACCTCCGGGTCACGGATTTGATTGGATCAAAGTGAATAAAAGCCAGACAACAGGAATCTTTGAGGGTCTGTTTCACTTGGTTACGTTCATGCAACAACGCTGTTTAAATATTTCAAACATCTGATCGAGTAGGCCCAGAAAGTGATGGAGAACATGAATTCAAAGAAACCATCGTTCATTGATAATTTGTTAGCAGATATTTTCAACTTCAAGAGCAAATCTTCACAAAGACTTTCATTAAGGTTGGGCGTGTGCTGTTTGGTGTGTGTCTCCACCTACAGGTCAATATAGAAAATACACACCCTACCAAGTGTCACTGTTTACTGTCTCAGACAGCAGTGAAGTCCGTCACCTCTCATCAGCTATTGGATATTCACTTCAAGGAAGTAAGTGTTAATGCATTGTTTTTTTAGCTGTCTTTTAAAAATATAGCTCAAACGTCTCCTACTATTAAATGAAATATACTTGTAATCATTATGTCCCTTTCTCTATCACTTTTCAGCGCCCTCCACAGTGCCATCATTTAAGGTCTTTTACATCGCGCCCACTGATGTGACCCTGTTTTGGAAATCTACTCCCCTCGCAAAGCAGAATGGAGTGATCCTGTACTACCAAATAATAGTAGAGAGTGGAGCAAACCCACAGAAAGGTACATTCCATTATCCGAACCGCTTATCCTTTTTAGGGTCGCGGAGCCCAGCTGACATGAGGCGAAGGCGGGGTTCACCCTGGACAGGTCGACAGTTCATCTCAGGGCACATATATAGACAGACGAGCAGTCACATTCACACCTACAGGCAATTTAGAGTCAAATTTACCTGCATGTCTTTGGACTGTGGGAGGAAGCCGGAGAAGGGTCCCTCAGACTCGACTAACTTTGGTATCGATTTCACTTTTCATCTTGCATCATCATCAACAGGTCGGATTGGGTTTTTGACAACATACCTGCCAAACTAATGACGTTGCCATCAGACTCAGCTGTGATTTGTTTGTAGTCGTGACGATGAGAAAATGTCAGCATGCAAAAGTAAAATGGTGAAAATGTTAATATGATGCCTGCTAAACAACAACATGTTAGAATTGTTATTGTTTTTTAAACAGTATTGCTGTTATCTTTAAACAACATAATTCCATGGCAAGACGTACTTTCAGAATTTGTTTTAATGAATTTAATAGTATATAAATTACAAATATTTTAGACGGCATCAACAACACTGTAGAATGCGCACGTTGTCACAACAGTTACACTTGTACTTCAATCCTGCTCATAGACGATCAGCGGCAAAAAAGTGTTTATTTATTTATTTACATCCTACAAAATGTTGACGGTAGCCTTTACCTCAAAGCACTCCTGGGCCTCAGTGCAGCCTCAGAGAGCAGCTAGCACGACTACGTTTTGTTAAATTAGCTTAAATAGTTTGTAACTCAATTTCAAATCTATTTGTAAAATAATTATACATAATTTAAAAAAACATAAATAAAGAAAAGTGGTAACAGGCAAACTGAGAGAACACTTGGTTTGTGTCTGTCGGCTGTTCTCTGGTTACTTCAGCTCACTCCACACAATGTGTCTCTCCTAGTGTACAACGCGAGTGTATCACCACAGCGGGACAACGAGACCTTCCAGCTGCTGCATCTCAGTCCTGGACAAGAGTACGAGGTGCGGATTAGAGCCGTGACTGCAGCCGGGCCCGGAGCAAATGAAACGGCAAAATTCAAAACGAAGCACCATGAACATTTTGGTATTACACCGCATCTTCGTTGTTTCCTCGTTGAACATGATTTTTTACAATATGTGGATTAATTGATCAAGTTTCTCTAATTTCTATGTTTCAGGGCACTTGGTAGCAGTTGTGCTTGGAATCAATTTGCTGGTCGTGACGTGCGTTGCTTTGGTTTTATACAGGTGGGAGAATCATTTTAAACCACTTATTTTATAGTTATGAAGTTCTCTATCTCTAAACGTAGCTTTGCTACATCACGTTTGTTTTCCTTTTTGTTGGTAAATACTTTGACTATTGCACAATAAAATGGTGCTTTACATTCTAAAACTAATCACACTTTACATACTTCAACAAGCAAAATATTATATTTGTCAGTGCTGAGATGCTAAGGGTACAAAGGATGTTTAGTTAGAATTCTCTACATGCTTGTTTCATAAAATGTTGATGTGAACATTGAAGCATACATTAATGTACACATTTTCTTTTCAATTTAATTGAGGGTGTCTTCAGCTTGTCTGTTTTTAACTCCTATGTGTCTTCCAGTGCTTTTCGTGCTCCGTGTTTTCTTTACAAAGTGCCGAATGCCCGCAACAGCCACATTTTCCGACACATGAAGCACGTAAGTAACAGCACCTCTGAGTCTAATCTCGGAACTGGATTGACGCTGATTGTTGATGCCACTATTTTGCTATTCAGCTGGTAACGGCTTATTCAGTTTACAACTAACACGCTCACTAATAAAGTGAAGTTGGAGTTTGTTATTGTGTTTTACCAAAACAACAAAATACATCCTGGTTCTGTGTCTCTCTGTATAGATGAATGGCTCCTTGTCTTGGATCTGCATCCCCGTCTATGAGCCCAATCCCCAGATCTCTGTGTTGGAGGTTGTGGAAATCCAGCCGTGGGCTTTGAGTTCCTCCCTGGAGAAAACCTCTGACCCTGACAGGTTCACTAGGCCAGTGGTCGGAGACGGGGGCTCAAAGACGGACTGCCGCGATGATCAGAGGAAGGAAGCTGTCGCAGAAGAGGGTCATGGGACAAACCACAGATACGGAAGAGAGGAGTACAGCAAAATGGTTGACTTCGATGAAGAGAGAAACAGGGGGGAGAACGGAGAAGATGTTTGGAGCTCATCAGAGGAAGAACAGCCGGAGTCGGGATACGAAAAGCACTTCATGCCCACTGCTTTTGAAGTACTGGAAGTTTGATGTTTCTCTGTTGGCTCATGGACATTCATCTCAGACGTGTTATATTTTTATACTTCCTTTAAACGTACAGAAAATGTTCAATGTGGAAATGTTATTTTTGACATTGACCCTTTGGTCAGGCTGCTATAGCCTCTCTACAGGACCCAGGAGGGCAACTCGGGTCATTGGAGAGATTAGTGTTTTTTTTACCATATCGTGTTCCCTCTATTTTTTTAATAACTTTTCAAATTTCAGTGACTACCTATGTAAAAATGTTAATGTCAGAATTATTTTGGCAACATTATTGCACCTTTGAACTATTCATTTTTATAGGTAAATAAATGTACATTTTTGCGTCTATCATGTATAAATAAACTATTTTAATAATGGTCCGACTGCAGAGTTTCTAACTTGTTTGATTTAGTTCACTTTAGTGACAAAACAGCGATGCAGGTGGATGATGGATAGAAAGATAGTGTATTCATCCCCAGGGGGAAATTGTGACAATATATGTGTGACATATGTATATATGTGACAATATATACAATACAATAAAATAGCAGAGCAGCACATATTACATTTAAGACAATTAAATAATAAAGAAAATGAAAAGGGCTGTGTATATAAAGTGAAAGCAGTGCAAGGTTTATTGATATTCAACTTGAGGAGGATCTGGCCAGAGGTGATTTATTATACAGTCTTATTGCAGTGGTCAGGAATGTTCTCCTGAATCCGTTCTTGTGACAGCGGAGCTGAAGCAGTCTGTTGGAGAACGTGCTCCGCTGTCCCTGCAGTAGGTGGTGGAGAGGGTGGTCCGGGTTATTCAATATAGACAATTATGTCTTCAGTGTCCTTTTCTCCACCACCTGGTCTGGATAGTCCAGTTTTCAGCCAATGATGGAGCCGGACCTTCCTCACCAGTTTAGTGAGTGTTGGTGTCTACGGCTCCAATCCTGCTCCCCCAGCAGATGTTGTCTGCTGGGGGAGCAGACAACACTGCTACAACACTTGCTACACTTACAAGCTCAGTAAAAGTGTTGGATTTCAATTGAAGCCAGATATATTTTTAGGAAAGAGGAAATTTAGTTTAAAATGTATTCTCATAACTAACAACCCAAGATCTTCCACATTTACATATTGTTGGTTAATTTTGAAAAAGAAAGACATTATGTCACCAAATCTAATGTAAAAAGGTAATAATGAAACGCCTGTTGGGTTTACATTTTTTTTAGTTTTGTGACAAAAAGTACTAATTTTAGAAAGAAATATAACAAACATATTTAATTATTTACAATATTAACAGTGTTGAAGCTGCATTAATTAAATGTAGTACATATTTCATTTGATCTGTGTGTTTTTTGTGTGCTTAATAATGAACCATTATTAAAACAATTCGGAGAGAGAAAGAAAAAAAAGCAACAGGGTTTCTGTAATCTCGCGAGATTAGCGAACTGTGTACTCGACAGGAGCCGCCACGGGTCAATTTCAATCGGCGTGCTCATTTGAACAAGAGGAACCGCTGCGAAGCGACGGGTGGAGAGCGGCCCAGCACGATAACGCAACTTTCAACTAAATATTGTACGTATAGTGTTTACACGCGCGCGTACTTCGACAACAAACTACGCTTCAAACGTATTGTACATCGATCGGCGGGTGAAAGGTGTTCTGATTAAGCGAATATTAGCCAAGTGTCAATTATATAGCGTTAGCTTTGCCATGCTAGGCGCGTCAGACTAACTGCTCAGCGGCGAAACGTGTTCACCAAGTGTGTCTCTGTTTCTGACTGTTGGCGACGTGTTAACTGCCATCCATTACGTTGGTATTCAGATGCGTGCTTATTCTAGAGTGAGGATTCGGTCCAGAGCTGCGTGTCGGTCGTAGATGTCGGTATTTGCCTCTTTTCCTGCCCGGCACATTGTAGCCGTGGTGCGCCAGGAGTCGCCGTGTCGAGCAGGCCCGAGCCAGAAGGGAAACTTTACTCGCTCCGTGATGTATCTGCGTGAAGCCAATCTTAAATGATAAGTCTTCAACCGACGACGTGCGTCGACAACGGACGTTATAATGAAAGTAAACTCACTCGCCTCGTCGCATGTGGTCGATGTGAAACCACACGGGCCGCTTCGCGTTAGCGAGGAACCGGACATGGCGGCCCTGTTACATCGCTAACTTAAGCCGCGACAACTTTTCTTACTCTCTCGCCAACCGCAGTGAGTCCGACTCTTCGAGTAGATCGGAAGTTTCTGGCCCACGTGTCGTCCAACGCGGGGTTTGGAGTTTGAACCCGACATTATTGGGCACAACGTGTCTGTGGAGCAGCGGGCCGGTGGGGGTCGGACTAACGTGGGGCGGCTAAACCGGGTCACGGATTTGAACGGGTCATGTTCTCTCATGTCGTGTTTTTTGTGTGTGTGCGCCACAAGCCGATTTTCAATTATATTTTTAGGCGTTGGCTTTCTGATACTCGACCACTGCAGCCTTGATCTTATCTCTCAAATTACCCCTGAACGTTACCTAACTCGTGGGGCCCCTGGCGGCCTTAGACCTCACCATGTGCACAGTTTCTTCCGACTTTTCTACCCTGTGGGTTATTTCCTATTTCTTCTTTAACATTTTGTTTGATTAAGTTTATTAAACGGGGGTAATTTTGTTGAATTACACTTAAATGATTTTGAGTACACACGGCGGTTACTGTTAAGTGCATTATAATTTGAGTAACAGTCAGTAATACTCGGTAAGGTTAAATGCACTTGGGTATAACGTCTGGTTGTAGAGACGTTTGGCAGATTAGTTTTAATGTGTATTTGTGTAAGGAATAGTTGGCGTGTAAGCAGCATAACTGCATCGAAAGGAACTTAATACAAAGCTAATTACATGGTTTCCTTTTCTATTGCTTTCCTAAAAGTAGTTATGCAAGTGGACTTTGGAGATGATGCATAAAAAAACATCTGATTTACATTGATGGTTTTATTCATACTGTCTGATCCTGAAACCACATGCTTGCTTACTTCACCTTTGTTCTACTCGGTAATCAATGTGCATTATTCGAGTATGCATGCAAATAACTATGTTAATGTATGGACTACATTTTGTATGTTTGTTTTTATCAGAATGGAGTGGCAGCCAGATGAGCAGGGACTCCAGCAGGTCCTCCAGCTGCTCAAAGACTCTCAGTCACCCAACACAGTCACGCAGAGAGCAGTCCAACAAGTATCCTACTACAGTCCAGTCTGAGGGTGTGCCTTGAGAAGCTGGTGGTTTACTATCTGAACAAATAATGTGACGCATGATGTTAATCTGTACCAAGATGATTTATTGCCATTTTATCAAGTTGGGAGTGCTATGCACATTTTTAAGATTTGTACACTCATTCCAGAGTGTGGGGGAGGTAGAGGGGGGGGGTGCGTAAGCAGTAGTTGGGAATCTATTTCTCAAACATCACATGTATATCTTTAACATAGTTGGACTTTTAAGTCTATCTTGAATCTGGAGATGATGAAAACCCCAGCTCATTGATTCATAATGAAACATAATGTTCCTATATTTTCTGATCCAGACATATTCCACGTCTCTTTGCTAGACTATTGTTCAAAAGTGGTTTATTTAGCTCCTTTTTAAATTGTCAGTGTACAGTTTTATCATATTTGCGTCTTTTCGATGCATAAAAATACAAAAATATTTATCGATTGCTGCTTGACCGCCACGTAAATACATATGCCTTGTTTTGTGTGCAGCAATCAAAGCAACGTCTGTTTTTCTGATGGGGAAACATATTTTTACACTCATTCCAGTGTGGGGGGGGGAGGGTGTAGGGGTGTACGCAGTTGTTCATGTAGCACTCACTGATATCCGACACTTGCGTCAGCTGCAAAGCCTGGGAAGTCTTTTTTTGTTGCCACGTGTACAATTGCAGTTAAAGACTTTTTATGGCAGACTTTTAAATCTTTTGATGCCTTTAGCTGCATTTATGCTCTCATTGTATGAACAAACAATGTGAATTATATTTGAGTGAGCTAGCTGTTAATATTGGAACTGTTTATACACGAGTCATTCTGTGTAGTGTTCTCTCTATATATATATATCTCTCTCAAACTCTTCTTGGCAAAGAGTTCATATGTTTGCCTTAACTGCCTTGCTAGAAACTTGAACAACTCAACCAATTCCCCGACTTCAACAACTATCTCATCTTTGTTCTCACACGACTCAAAACAGAAGGTGAGTGGCCAGATGTGTATTTCCTCTTTCAGCCATTTATAACACCCAGACCATTGAGCCACAATGAAGAGAGTTCCTCCTCTACTCCCCATACGCTTAAAAAGTGTTATGTACTTTAAACTTTTAATATTAGAACGTTATAATACAAATAGCCCAAGACAGAAAATGTTACATTTTTGGCGTTGGTTAAAGTGATTACAATTGGGTAGAACTTGGAACTGGTACCTGGCCAGGTAAAGGCTGGGTAGTTTATGCTGATCAATTTAAATTGTATTTAAAAATCAAACTACCGCCTGTAGAATTTTGTAGATAATTTAACAACCATGTTCCAAATGCACAGACATTATTTGTGCACTCTAAGGTTTCTATCTAAACATATTCGTACTTCTTTTGTTCACTTCCCGTCCTCAGACGAGCCGACTCGCTCCCTGAGCGGTCTGATACTGAAGAACAACGTTAAGGCCCACTACCAGAACTTCCCCCCAACTGTTGCTGAATTCATCAAGCAGGAATGTCTCGGCAACATCGGAGACCCCTCGCCGCTCATTCGAGCCACCATTGGTGAGTTTTGTGGCCGTTGTATCGTAATGCAGAGTCCTTTCCCGCTTTCCCTCTGTTGCACCTCTGGAGATGATGCATAACATTTAAAATGCCTGATTGTCCGTGAAGGTTTTTGTATTCATACTGTCTGATCCAGAGCTGCTGCAAAAGCAACCGCTAACAGTCCCGTGACCACCAAATCGCTCTCTGACATTTGGTTTCTCTCCTGGTCCTCCAGGCATCCTGATCACTACCATTTCCTCCAAGGGAGAACTACAAACATGGCCTGAGCTGCTGCCCCAGCTCTGCAACTTGCTCAACTCTGAAGACTACAACATCTGCGAGGTTTGCACTTACCCTGCTCTGCCCTTGTTTTCTTATGTTATAAAAAGGGACTTTTCATTCAGGGCTTTTACATTTTTTTTAAATTAAACCGTTGCTCCACCCCAGCAGAGGCAACAAAGCTTACGGGAGGGAGATGCCATTCAGCGTAGTTTGTACATGCATCCTAAAACGAGGAGTCGACATTTATTAATTACAAATATTTGCATGTAAGACTAGGGGGGTTGGGTCTTTTTTTGTGTGCATACATTTTGTTGTTTTTTATACATTTTAAGTGACCCTTGAAACATTAGGACTCTATTTCTCAAACATCACATGTATTTTTTTTTAACAGAGTTGGACTCTTAAGTCCATCTTGAATCTGGAGATGATGAAAACCCCAGCTCATTGATTCATAATGAAACATAATGTTCCTATATTTTCTGATCCAGATTTTTCACGTCTCGTTGCTAGGCTGTTCAAGAGTAATTTATTTTGCTCCCCTTTTAAATGGTCAGCTTACACTTTCATCATATATGCGTCTTTTTGATGCATACAAATATGAAGAAAGATTTATGGATTGCTGCAATCGAGACAAATGTAGATTAAGGCAGAATATTTGTTGAATGAAAAGCATCTCTGAAATTTTAAAGTTGGAATAATTGTCTGTTCAATGCACTCGGTACCTTTTTGCTTCAGTTCTATTTTCTGATGCAGTCTCACTCTTTTCTCTGTGTTCTTGTATGTTTGCGTTTGATTTGACAGCCTCTCTGTGTATGTCCGTGTCTCAGGGCTCATTTGGAGCACTGCAGAAGATCTGTGAGGATTCGTCGGAGCTGCTGGACAGCGACGCTCTGAACAGACCTCTCAACATTATGATACCAAAATTCCTCCAGTTCTTCAAGCACTGCAGCCCTAAGATTAGGTACAGGAGAGGAAGAGACTCATCGGATTGTTTTTAAATATCTGGGCGTGAAGCATAATAACATCTGACTGACCACGAAGGACGTTAGAGTTACATTATTGGCTAAAAGGATTCCACTAGAAATATTCTTCTTACACGACACATTTTTTTCTTTGAATTTAACGGTAGGCATTAGTGCTTTTTTATGTATCATTTTTGTTGGTTTTTAAACATTTTAAGTGACCCTTGAAACATTAGGAATCTATTTCTCAAACATAAAATGTATATCTTTAACAGAGTTGGACTCTTAAGTCCACCTTGAATCTGGAGATGATGAAAACCCCAGCTCATTGATTCATAATGAAACATAATGTTCCTATATTTTCTGATCCAGATAGTCCTCGTCTCTTTGATAGGCTGTTGTTCAATCGTGGTTTATTTAGCTCCTGTTGGTATAATATGCATTTTACGCCACTTGTTTCACTCCACTGTCAACATGTATTTGCTGCAGGTCCCATGCGATCGCCTGTGTGAACCAGTTCATCATTGGCAGAGCCCAGGCCCTAATGGACCACATTGACACCTTCATAGAGGTGAGCTGTGGGTTGTGTATCGGCGGCTGAATTGGACTAGACGGCAAACCTGAGAAAGTTGTTTGTCATTCTCTCATTTATGAAGTTGTTATTTTTCTTGATTCCAATAATTTTATTACTGTATGTATATTTTAAAATTACTTTTATTTATGCTATAATTAGGGAATCTTGAATTTCTTATTTAACCGTTGCTCCAGTTATATATATATTTATATCTGCTGGGATTCACGTGAAGCCTCCGAACATAACAAGATGTTTGATATGCGCCGCCCCAGCAGAGGCAACAAAGCTTACGGGAGGGAAATGTCATCTAATATTTTAAGTGACCCTCGAAACATCAGGAATCTCTCAAACATCACATGTGTATCTTTAACAGAGTTGGACTCTTAAGTCCATCTGGAATCTGGAGATGATGAAAACCCCAGCTCATTGATTCATAATGAAACATAATGTTCCTATATTTTCTGATCCAGATATATTCCACGTCTCTTTGCTAGGCTGTTGTTCAATACTCGTTTATTTAGCTTCATTTTAAATTGTCAACTCACACTTTTATCATATGTAACTTTTTTTTATGCGTACAAATATGAAGAAAAATGTATGGATTGCTGCATAACCGCCACGTGAATACTTATGCCTCGTTTTGTGTGCAGCATTTGAGACAAATATATTGAAGCTGAATATTTGTTGAATGAAAACCAAATTTGAAATTTGTCAGAACAAATAATTGAAACTCCCATTTAAAATTACTTTTATTTCTCTCTGTGCCTCTAGAGCTTGTTTGCGCTGGCAGCAGATGAGGACTCTGAGGTTCGAAAGAACGTGTGCCGAGCCCTGGTCATGTTGCTGGAGGTCCGCATAGACCGCCTCATCCCACACATGCACAGCATCATCCAGGTAAGTGGATCTGCTCAACCACCTGTGGGTCGCCTGTATGCAAGGTGTGGTAGACGCACACCAGAGTGGACTTAAGTCCGTCTTGATATGATGAAAACACCCAGCTCATTGATTCACAATGAAACATAATGTTCCTATATTTTCTGATCCCGATTTGCCACGGCTCTGTGCGAGGCTGTTGCGCACCCTTTAACTCTTTACTTTTGGTTGTTGCCAATCTCAAATGCATACTTTGCACATCTCCTGCAGTACATGCTGCAGAGAACCCAGGACCCTGATGAGAACGTGGCCCTGGAGGCCTGCGAGTTTTGGCTGACATTAGCGGAGCAACCCGTCTGTAAGGAGATGCTGTCTGGACACCTGGTGCAGTGAGTAACGTATTAACTACTGATGGCGACGACGTGGATCTCTATATGCCAGTCTGTTTTTATACTTTGGAAGATGTGGTTCTTCTCATAATTAACTTCTTCATATCAACTTGATGGTTCTGCGGTCTTAACCAAGCAAGTCTCCTCCTTCTCCCCTCTTCATACAGACTAACGCCTATCTTGGTCAACGGGATGAAGTATTCAGAAATAGACATCATACTATTGAAGGTGAGCTCTTTGTTCATGTACTCTTTTACAATATCTTTCTATCTTTTCAAGCTCTATTTATAATGCTGTCATTATAATTCTATATCAACATTTGAATGCACACATATTCACACGCATATTTGAAAACTGTAATAGACGTTTTTAATGTTACAATAAGACATTCGATACAGCCCTATTTTAAGTACCACGGGATGAAACATCCCTTGTCGCTTTTACAGGCTGAGAACATCTTCAACATGGCGTTGCACTTTTAAATCAGTCTTGCATCTGGAAATGATAAAAACACCCAGCTCATTGATTTACAATGAAACATAATGTTCCTATATTTTCTGATCCAGATTTGCCACTACTCTGTTGCGAAGCAAGTCACAGATTTGATTTGTGTAATATGCATTTCAAGCACTAGGTGGTGCTAGGTACAGGTCGAGGCCGGACTCAGGTTGGCCTGGTTGGAGAGTCAACACAGTTTTTGACTGTTTGGACAACTTTTTGGAGATTTGTTTACATTTTGGGATCAAAATTATTGGAAGTGGTGGACACTAAGTGAAAACCAGTGGCAAAATAAACGCCATAATGTAAAGTAATGGTACCATAAAGTAAAGTAATGGTACATTTGTATCTCGTTTCTCTGCGCACATGTCTATACAATAGAGATCAATCAGCAATTAAAGTGAAAGACTCATCTGCTGCACTCTTATATTATGTTGCTCAATTGCGGGACCTTTATCTCAACACATTTACATTTGTTCACACTTCAGAGGAGACCCAGAGTGAGATCCATTGACCTAAAACGGTTGGAATTTGTTACTTAAATAAATAACAAAATCCCAAACAAAGGCAACCCAAATGTGCATTCAAAGGTGCAACTGTACGCTGATGACGCAACAGGAAGAAGATTTAAAACTGGTCCGGGGGCTGTTTTTGGAAGTCTGACTCAAAGTATTCGTGGTGATGTTGCTGAAGTAAACGTTGTGCGTTTGTCCAGGGAGATGTCGAGGAGGACGAGGCCGTACCAGATAGCGATCAGGACATCAAGCCCCGTTTCCACAAGTCGCGCACTGTCACACTGCAGCACGAGGGAGGGGAGGATGAGGAGGCCGAGGACAATGACGACGACGATGACGATGATGACGACACACTGTCAGACTGGAACCTGCGTAAGTGATGGAGAAATAGAGTTGGGGTGAAAATGTGGGAAGGAGCACACAGACGAGATTAAGTCAAACCCAAAACCTGACAACATGTAGAATTGCCTCTTTCTGCAGGTTGTACATAGAAGTAGAAGCATAATTCACAACACAATTGCCTTTTGTTTCATGCATAACTCTATACATGTAAAAGCTCTTCTGCTGTCGAGTCCCCTGTGAAACAAAACGCCCAGCAGGTTGAGGTCTACGACTGACTTGATGTATTTTTGATGCAGGAAAGTGTTCCGCTGCAGCGCTGGACGTGCTGGCCAACGTGTTCCGCGACGACCTGTTGCCCCACCTCCTGCCGCTCCTGAAAGGCCTGCTCTTCCACCCCGACTGGGTCATCAAGGAGTCTGGCATCCTGGTCCTGGGGGCCATAGCCGAGGGTAAGATTGACACACTAATGGTTTCTCTGAGATCCCACACGTTGGCGAGTTTAGTCCTCGGTGTCGATGTCTTGGCGACTCGAAGCTGAAAGAGATGCGTCTTGTTTATGGATCATTTGTTAAGCGTTAAACATTGAAGTGACATTTTAATGAAACTATGCGAGTCTTTAATATTTTTCAACCTAACCAAACATAATTTGGAGGACAAGCAGTTGTATTGACGGGACATGTACCTTCAATAAAGAGTTGGACTTTTAATTCCATCTTGCATCTGGAAATGATGAAACACCCAGCTCATTGATTAACAATGAAAATGTATGTTCCTTATTTTCTGATCCAGATTTGCATAATCTTAGCAAAAACCCCAAGAAATGTTTCTACTCTAGGAAAAGCGGGGAAGGTTGAAGCTCTGTATAGATATTGTAGCTGTAGTGTGGTGAGAGGGCATAATAAATGACTACTACATATGCCAATGAACCGGTTCAAATCTAATAATAAAAATAGAAGAAATAAATAGCTTGTGCACACAATATAAATGATGCATGTGTGGTCCTTAAAGGTGCAATGTATAACATCTGGCTCACTATGGCCGTGGTTTTCACTGCATCTTAGAAGTCCTGCACCTCTGGAAACGGCCTGATTACGGCTAGAAGTGTTTGTACAGATGAACAGTACAAATCTGATTATTGTCCTGTTTTAATAAAAAAAATCATTTTCCTTTCCCCTTGTTCTCTCCCCTCTCCGTGCCGTAGGCTGCATGCAGGGCATGGTCCCCTACCTGCCGGAGCTGATGCCCCACCTCATCCAGTGTCTATGTGACAAAAAGGCCCTTGTGCGCTCCATTGCCTGCTGGACCCTGAGTCGCTATGCTCATTGGGTGGTCTCCCAGCCTTCTGACTCCTTCCTCAAACCCCTCATGACGGAGCTTCTGAAGCGCATCCTGGACGGCAACAAGAGGGTGCAAGAGGCGGCTTGCAGGTGAGCACATCCTTCATGTATCTTTCCTCTGCCGGCAGAACCGTATCAATCGATTATTGACTTGCCCTCCGCTGTGGTTTTCTCAGTGCCTTTGCCACCCTGGAGGAGGAGGCGTGCACAGAGCTGGTGCCCTACCTGAGCTTTATCCTGGACACACTGGTGTTTGCCTTTGGGAAGTACCAGCACAAGAATCTCCTCATTCTTTACGATGCCATCGGAACTCTAGCCGACTCGGTGGGCCACCACCTCAATCAGCCTGTAAGTCCCTGTAAAATAGCACATGCAAGATCATGCTTTTACTCCTTTCACTTTGTAATAAATAGCTTTTTATTATCCCAATATTGATCTTTGCGCTTGATTATGTTTAAACAAATTTCACATTTGTTATTTACACTTTCTCAGGAGTACATTGAGAAGTTGATGCCCCCCCTCATTGCCAAGTGGAACGAGCTGAAAGACGAAGACAAGGATCTCTTTCCACTACTAGAGGTGAGATGTTGTTTTAGGTGATTTAAAGTAGTCACTTAAACATTTTAAGTGGCACTCTAAACATTAGTATTCTAATTATTTAAAGTTGGATTTCTCAGTCCATCTTGAATCTGGAGATGATGAAAACACCCAGCTCATTGATTCACAATGAAACATAATGTTCCTATATTTTCTGATCCAGATAGGCCACAGCTCCTTCTTAAATTGTCAGCCTACACTTTTATCATAGTTGTGTCTTTTTGACACATAAAAATATGAAGAAAGATTTATAGAAATGCCTCAATTTGCCAAAGCAATCGAGAAAAATAGTTTAAAGCAGAATATGAATTGAATGAAAACCGGCTCTGAAATTTGAAACTGGTTAAATCTGTGATTTTCAGTACTTTGGCTTCTGGATGCCACGTTCTGCAGTTTGAAATGTTGCTTTTTAGAATTAAAATGTTGTGAATGCAGCTTTAAACTATTATATACAGCAGGCCTATTCAACTAGCGGCCCGTTTGAGTTTAACTCTGGCCCGCAAGACTGCCTGCAAATCACTATAGCTTGGTAAGAAAAAATAAAACTGACGGACACGCCTCTTTTATACATTGAGACATCTAACCCAGAGCCATCTAACCCCCCCCCCGTCAACAATCCTTCTCGCACAGGTGAGCATCTGGTGCTGATTTGATCAATATTCTGTGCGGCCCTCACCCCCCGTGATTTTCTTATTCGGCCCACTTGCTACTGAAGTTGAATAGCCCTGATATACAGCAACGCATTGATAAAGTTGTTTTAATGGTCATTACAGCCCCAGGCATGTGTAACTATAATCATCTTTGTTTTTTCCAGTGTCTGTCGTCGGTAGCGACCGCCCTGCAGAGTGGGTTTCTGCCTTACTGCGAGCCCGTCTACCAGCGCTGTGTCACACTAGTCCAGAAGACTCTAGCTCAGGCCATGGTGAGGATGCAAACACTCGGCCACTATTAGAGCATTACGGGATCTATTTTCAGAGACGTTAGAACTGCTCTGCCGTGTGTGCAGATGTATAACCAGCATCCAGACCAGTATGAGTCTCCCGACAAGGATTTTATGATTGTCGCCTTGGATCTGCTGAGCGGCCTCGCTGAGGGGTTGGGGACTCACTTGGAACAGCTAGTGGCCCGCTCCAACATCATGACCCTGCTTTTCCAATGCATGCAGGTATGAGTGTTTTCGTTTCATCTTTTTATGGATGTGGGGGAGGGGAAAGGAACTGAAGGTATGCAGTTCTGTTTCGTTTGAACCTAGATGTATTGACCACACTAAGCGTTCTGACTTGTGTTGCAGGACACGATGCCTGAGGTGAGGCAAAGCTCCTTCGCACTGCTGGGGGATCTAACCAAGGCGTGCTTCCTCCATGTGAAGCCCTGCATTGGTGAGTGTGCTTAATCAGAGCACTAACTGAGTGACCGTTGTCCTCTACTCTCTGGCTATCAAAATTGTAACCTTTGTGTTTCCATGTTCTCCCTCCAGCTGAGTTCATGCCCATCCTGGGGCTCAACCTCAACCCAGAGTTTATCTCTGTGTGCAACAATGCCACCTGGGCCATTGGCGAGGTCTCCATGCAAATGGGTGAGAAAGCAGGTGGTCGTGCTTACTGTTGCTGCATTTTGGTTTGCTCACTGAAAACAAGTGCTCAGTATCTGGATATGATGAGACACCCAGCTCATTGACACAAAATGAAACATTTTGTTCCTATATTTCTGATCCAGCTATGGCACAGCACATGTTGCGTTGGATGGTGCAATTGAGTGTTTGCAATCTTGATTCTGTAGGGTTACTTGTGTAAGAAACCGCACTGCCTTTTTGAAAAATATAATATCTTTCTATGTAAATGGAGACAAATGTTTTACACCATTATGACTTGGGCTTTCCCCTTTACGAAAATCTAATGGACCAAAAAAATACAACCTACATCTCAGGAAACCTGTTATGCTCAGACCGATGAGTGATCATAAAGTCATGGTGCATATTTTAATCGTGATATTAATGTTTGTCTAGGTGCGGAGATGCAGCCATATGTGGGCATGGTTCTGCCACACCTGGTAGAGATTATCAATCGACCCAACACACCCAAGACGTTGCTGGAAAACACGGGTACACGCTCGCGCGCACGCACACACACACACACACAAACAGTAGTGCATACGCAGTACAAGTTGGAATTTTTTTAAGTAATGGGGAACTGTCTGTGGAGTTAGTGTGACGTTTCTTTCTTTTGTCTCCCTGTGTGCAGCTATTACGATTGGCAGACTGGGTTACGTCTGCCCCCAAGAAGTTGCCCCACAGCTCCAGCAATTTATTAGACCATGGTGAGGTTATCGTGCTGATATTATATACCCATATTGATTTATTAGGAGACAGGGTTTTTTTGTGTTTCAAAAATCCCGAAAGCCTTTCCTCTTGCACTTAGTCTGGATAAAAGGTTTTTTTTAGTTTAGGAAAGAGGAGACGTGGGTGGGAAGAGACATTAATGTATCTGAACATAAAGCTCCTTAGCAACCAAACTGATTATTAATATGCTCTACTTTTGTCTCGTCGTCGTGCCTCTTCCCAGGTGCACATCATTGAGGAATATCAGAGACAATGAGGAGAAGGACTCGGCCTTCAGGGGAATATGTGTGATGATCGGTGTCAATCCTGCAGGTGTGGTGCAGGTGAGGAATCTACCTTACAGCTGTTGAGGATGCTGGGGCTGTCCAGCAGACTTCCCTCTGGAAATGATGACACACCCAGCTCATAGATAAACAATGATACATTTTGTTCCCAAACTAATTTTTCTGATCCGGAGTCGCATCGTCACCCCTGGGACTTCTCATCTGAGCTCTGACTTTTATGGTAACCAGTCCCCTCTCGTTCCAGGACTTCATTTTCTTCTGTGACGCTGTGGCCTCCTGGGTCAACCCCAAGGACGACCTGCGGGACATGTTTTATAAGGTGAGTGCCTCAGCAGAAGGAATGCATATCGCTGACTTCCACCCTGTCGGACGTATCGTTCTGATGTATGACTAGTACCTCATTGTCAGAGGAGTAATGTTCATAAAATGCTCCTTCACGACGTGCAATGCTTACTCGCCACTCTATGATGATCACTTATTAGACATTCGAAATCTGATTTCATGGTGTGGATAATTTTTGAGACTGAGAAGTGTGCAGAGCTTGCTGTTACGGAGAGCATTTTTTTAAACAAAACTGGGTCATTTTCACTTTCAGAATGGCACAAGTGAATTCTCATTTAAGTTGAGCGAACCGTCAATTGCTTAAAGCCACTGTTTTACAATATTTACATAACGGTCTAAGTCAGCCCTCCATTATGGTTTCCTATTCTCTTCAAGATCTTGCAAGGCTTCAAGGACCAGGTTGGAGAAGAGAACTGGCAGCAGTTCTCGGAGCAGTTCCCCCCGCTGTTAAAGGAGCGCCTGTCGGCCTGCTACGGCGTCTAACCCAATCTCTGTGTCCACACAGGACACCAACCTGTTAGGTATGTCCAGAGACACGCTCGCACTGTTCTCCCCTCAACCATTCATGAGCTCCACGCTCACTCCTATTACGCCTTTGTAATCTCTTTTCTCTCTTCCTGTCTTCCCCCAGGTTATTGTAGGGGAGGGTTACTGGGGAACTCATTGCACTGCCCAGATTGTGGGGAGAAACCAGAGCTGGAGGGATGTGACTGGCCTTGTGACCCTCCACTCAGCGGATGGCCTCCTTTCCCCCCGGCACCCTGTGTGTCTCTCTGAGGGAGGGTGGGAGGAGGGTGGTGGGTGTGGGAGGGTAAACTGGGGATATACATATACCTCTCGGATTAAACGCCTCACTAAATCCAACACTCTAAAGTGACTTTCGCCAACCGCACCGCAGGGATCCTAGGTAGGCGAGGACAGAAAAAAAGGGGCTGGCTTTGACCGCCTCTTCCTCAATTTGATTATTCTGTTAAGATAGCTGACGGCTGGGAGGGGGTGGGGGGGAGGTGGCAGATGGGTACATACAAAATAATTATCTGAACCAGCATAGGGTGCCACAGTCCCAAATACCACAATGCACGAAGTCCGTAGACTCGCACATGTAGACATGATTAAACGGGCAGAGGCTAAACAAAACACATGGGATGCTTTTACTCTGTAACAATGCAGGAAATGTGCACAGATTGTTTGCACCTTTTTACAGCGAAATTGCATAAACCATTTGGTGTGCATACACATGGGTCTTTTCTCCTTTCACATGTGCATTTAGCTGAAATAATTTCCTTCCTCTTCCCTCAGTTTCTGAATTCCTCTCGAATCATCGGTCTCTTTTATTTCCTCATTTGAGGCAAAATAAAGATGCAGTAGGTTCGTCCTCTAAGGTTTTACCACCGCAGTACCAAGTTATTGCATGGCATTTGATCACCTCTTAAGTGACGCATGTTTAAGTGAATGTCTGTCTTGTTGCTTACTTTGTTTAATACATTGAAGTCGTCAGTTTAGGGAGGCTGCCATAATTTGAAGCGGTCAGGTGCTTGGTTCGTTTGTCCTCCCATTCGTACATATTGTCTGATCAATGTCCCTTTAGGTTAAAGGAGGCCGTGTGTGTGTGATCAACAATTGCTAGATTAATACAGGAATCCGCTTAACTCTGCAACAAGAGTTCAAATACTGTAGGCCAGTCGAGAATCCTTTTTGCTGCTGCTTCGTTTTTAGAGACTTTAAGAAACCGACTTAATGAGAGCGATAAGACATCACCGAGAATGAATTGATTCTTACTGATATAAATGCACTTTTTCTTTTGTAAGAAATTTAGAATTTAAAATGTAAGACTAACAGTAATATACTGATAATGAGACATTAGTTTTTTTTGATAAGTGATTTTAGGACTGATAATGGTAAGCGGTGGGGGAAATGACAAGGTAAGACTTGAGGCCTCTTAACATAGTTAGTTTTATAATATAGCTCCTCCTAAAGTGGATTGAATAGGATTCAATAGGAGACGGGCGTCTTAATTGCAGTATTTTGGATCCGTGTCAAGAGCACCCGTCAATCCATATCTGAGTTTCCGTGTCCCCGTCTTTCTCGCCAAAGCGGTTTGTTGAACGGTGACCGCTTGAGGCGTCTCCCGGCCATGATCGTTGCATGCTTTTTCAACAAGTCATTTTATAACTGGTCATTTGGAGGAATCTACCTTTTAAGAGCTTTGTCGATGGCATTGCAACTTGTTGCTGGACTAATAAGGTACTTCAGCTTTTGATCAAACTAGTGATTGACAATGCCATATATTCACCCGTTGATACTGTGTAGGATTTGCCTGGGAATACACTGAGTTCTAATAGTTCTCCCCCGACACTGGTTAGCTTCTGTGAGAGGTGGTCTTTATCCAGATTTATCTTTTAGTCATTGTTCATAGTGGACGCTTGTAATGGAAGTGTGTATGGCTGTTTGCCTGTTGCTGTTTTACTATAAAGATGTGTACTTGAGTACTGCTTAGATGTAATTTTGCACCAGTGCTACAAAGAAGTTGTATCCGGGGTGTAGTTGGTCATGCCTGGCGGTCAACACTTGCCTACTAGTTAAGTTTTCTCAAATCTCATGAAAACAACGGTCGTCGCTGATGGAAAACGCCAGAATCGGTTCCCTCCTGAATATCGGCTCACGTCAACGATTATGTATTTTATAAAATAAGGACTAGTGCGTTTCAACACCCCACAAGGCCGAAACTGACGGCATCTCATCCAGGTTTAACTGGCGGGCAAGGGTTGCGATGCGAGGCGGCCACTCCCGATCAGCTCTTGGAGTAGCAACTGGTGACGCGTCCTTCACGTGATCATTCAGAAGGACGCAGCTCCTGTGCCACAAATAATTGGTAATAAGTTGAGGCATCACTAGGCCCATGTTGTGATACACTATGCTCTACATACAGAAGTAAAATTAAATGCAAGTTGGCTGCAGATTGTTGTTTTTTAATTTTTTTATTTTAATCCTCATGTGACTTTTGTTTTTATTAATTTATAATTTTTTTGTTTTATTTTTTTGTGCTCCAGAGCACAAATTCTTTTGGACTTTAAAAGTTTTTTTTCCCCCTTTTTATTCTTTTTGTTTAAAGAACAATTTTGTTTTCGTTGTTTTATAGCGGACGATTTGATATGTCAAAGTTGATGTGGTTGGACTGAAGGAGAGTCGGTGCTTGTTGCATATACCTGAGGGAAGAATGTGGAAAACTAATTCATAACTGTTTCAATCTATCACGGCTGGCAATTGAATTTGATGTAGTACCTTCTTTTTTTTTTGCTGAACTGTGGTGCAGATTGGATGTTATCTGATGTATCCCTTTTTATTTAATTTTGTGAATAGGGGAAATAAATTGTTTTCTATTAACCTGAGTTGTCTGAACATTTTGTTTCTTGTGTGAGCCGAAACGTTTCCGTCAGACTGTAAACATCTTAAACCGTAAGATGACACATTGTTCCTTGCGTGCGAGAAGCCGTGTTTCTTTTGCAAATAATGAGCCGATACTGGAAAACATGGCTGAGCCAAGTCAACAATGTACAACTTGTTTTACTAAATCGTCATTATTGTTCTTCTGCCACGTATCGGAGCCGTTTTAAAGCTCGGCATATGAGGGTATTATCAGTCCATTGTTCATTTTGTAGTTGCAAATTCAAAGTGAGTGTTTTTCACACGGTCATGCATGTATTTTTGATACTACTGTTGTCTCCAGTAGTTTACATTTATTGCAATGGTAATCAAATATTGTTTTACATTGGAATTTGACTGCTAATGTGTAAGTTGCATTGTGGGTAAAGTTGGAGCCACATTTTGACTGAAGAAAAGCATCTGCTTTGATTGCAGCACATTTACACTTTTTTTTTTTTTTTACATGTTCCTTGATGTAAAGATTTTACAAATCATCCCCGACTGGACGCTGGACGTCAAGCAACTTGGACTGTGTGCCGCTCCAGACTCTGGGACCTTGATGTTTGTAAATAAAAATGCACTTTCATCTGAAAAGATTACTTTGGAGCACTGAGCTCCAGTCCTGTTGCTCTCGGCAGTTTAGACGCTTTGGATGTTGTCGCTGGTTCAGGCGGTGCTTAATGACACCTGGAATGTGCTAGAACCAGACCGAGGCCATTCGAAAACTCTCAGATTCCAGCAACAACTGCCACATTCCTTGACGTAACCAGCTTTGCAAGTAACGAAAGTAGGTGTGCGAAAACTGAGTGACATATGTAAAGAGGGAGTTGACAGAGCCAAATTGGGTTGGGAAAGACATGTGGAGGGAGGTTGTTGTCTTCACTACTGGATCCAGCTCAGGTTTATTTGTGAAACTTGGTTCCAAATAAATTTTTGTGAAGTGAACTGATCCAAACTCTGTCCAGTGGGTGTTCGATTACTAAGGGCCAGTGTGAGTATCCTGTGGTGTCTCACCAGCAGTCAGATAGGAGAGAGATACAAGTTTATATCATCAGGTTCAGAGATTAGTCAGAATATATCAAGACGGACCTGCAAGAAATCCTGTCAGCAAACCATACAGGTGATGTTATAATTGACCATCGAGATACTCTAATATGCAATACAACTGTATTTCCAAATGCCATTTCAGCTTTTTATTAATAATATAATACTTTATTTATGCAGCACAAAACACAAAGTGCTTTATGTGGTTGAACCATGAATAATACCATATAGGACTGCAGTGAGCTAAATTAAATCAGACAAATACAATACTGTAATAAATGAATATAATGGAATACAATTTTGTGCTTGTGTTAATAAAAAGAAAGTGTTTTTACACTCCAAACAGTACTGATTAAGAAGATTAGCCGAGCGTTTTAGTCTCCTCAACTATTTCTAGTTTTTTCTGCGGTTTATGGTTGCTGTCATCGAGAGAGGAAAAAAAACAATCTCAAAAATGTTAATTGCTCATTGTTACCCCACTTGGATGTTGGACCGTCGCTGTTTGTGCACAGTTTGCTTCCTTTCATCTGGAGCAGGGGAACGTTTCTCTGTGCTCATCTTAACTTAAGATGTGCACGGATGCCCCTGAGAGAACGTCTAGTGAAGAGAGACGAGAGTAGTTAAACTTCTGAAATATACAATGTTTGCATATTTATAGATTTTGGCTTTTTAAAATATAATGGTAATGGTTTTTAACAAGGCATTTGAGCCTTTTTATGGAAAAATCAAGCTTATTAATTCAAGTGTGCCTCAAAACATGAGTAGAGGGGATCTTATCGGCCCTGATACAGTTTGTCTCTGTACTTCTGTTTTTCTCTGTGGTGTCCTCACTGGTTTGAACTGGGTGGGGTTCAGCTGAAAAAACGTGACAGGTTGGGTTTCTTCTGGCACTTTAAGTGATTGTTGTCTTTTGATAACAGTTATTGTGAAGTTACTGCCGGGGGCTGGAACTGAAATTCCTTTAAACAATCTACGGTCCCATCTACAGACCAATCTCTAACCTCCCCTTCCTCTCTAAGATCCTTGAGAAAGTAGCCACAAATCATTTGTGTGACTTTCTACATCATAATAGTTTATTTGAGGGGTTTTAGTCAGGATTTAGAAAACACCACAGCACAGAGACCACTGGTGAAAATTACAAATGACCTAATGGCATCAGATAAAGGACTCATCTCTGTACTGGTCTTGTTAGACCTTAGTGCTGCATTCGACACCATTGACCATGACATCCTATTACAGAGACTGGATCAGTCGATTGGCATTTCAGGCACCGCACTAATTTGGTTTAAATCCTATTTATAAGATCGATCTCAGTTTGTATTTGTAAACGATGACGCCTCGATGACCACCAACGTTAGTCCCGGAGTTCCACAAGGTTCTGTGCTTGGACCAATTTTATTTACCTTATACATGCTTCCTTTGGCCAATATTATCAGGAAACACTCAATAAACTTTCATTATTATTCAGACGATACTCAATTTTATCTATCGATCAAACCAGAGGAGACCAACCAGCTCACTAAAATTCAAGCATGTCTTTAAGACATAAAAACATGGATGACCTAAAACTTCTTGACGTTAAACTCAGACAAAACTGAAGTTATTTTGCTCGGCCCTGAACACCTCAGATCAATTATATGGCTACGTGGTTTCTGTAGATGGCATCGCCCTGGCATCCAACACCACTGTAAAGAATCGTTATCTTTGATCGGGACTTTAACTCCCACATATAGCAAATCTCAAGGACTGCATTTTTTCTTATGTAACATTTTTAAAATCCGGCCATCCTGTCTCAGAAAAACTAGTTCACACGCTTGTTACTTCTAGACTAGATTACTGCAATACCTTATTATCAGGCTGCTCTATAGTTACATATTGATGACTAGTTCATGACAGTGTATTTTATGGTTCTTTCAGACTATATGGCGCACCATATCCACCCATTGGTTGGACCTTTGTACAGAAACTTTGACCCTGTGCCAGACAATACACCAAAGATCCAGGGCTATGACTTCAACCAGGGAGTGGACTACCGCGCCCTGCTGAAGTCCTACCTCAACACCGGCTTCCAGGCCACCAACTTAGGTCTCGCCATCCAGGAGATCAACAACATGGTAAGAATAGAATATACACTTTTATTTATCCCCATGGGGGAAATTAGTTCTCTGCATTTTAATCTTTTTTTTTCCTTTATTATTGTGGGTGTGTGAGCGCGGGTTCAGTGCCTTGCTGCTTGCTCACTTTGACTTAACGACAACAACTAATGGGGAGATCGAACCCACAACCCTGCGGTTGCAGGACGGCCCTCTTACCCCACTGAGCTAAAGCCGCCAGATGGGAGAACCTGGTTAATGAGTATGAGCAAATGAAAGTGCCAATTATTACAGTCGGATAAGTTATCAAAGCTCTGCAGATGATACGTAACCGTACACATTTATTTACATTTACACATAAGACTTCAGAAAATCCAGACCATGAAAATAATAAGAAATGACAGAAGAAGTCAAGAGGCTACAGGCTGATACAGCAGCCCGTAAAACTGACAGTGGAGGGGGAAAGAAACATTTGAGTTTTATTTTAGAAATAACTTAGGATATGCATTTTAAATAGATTTCCTTTTAGCTTGTGGTCTACAAAAAAATAAAACCCGCATTTTCCGTTCCGCTCCACATCCACAGATAAAGAGGCGTGAGCAGCCGGTGAAGGCGAGGAATGGAATCGTTGAAGATCCGTCCACCTGCCCCTGCCTCAGGAGCTGCACCATCTTCCTCAGTTGCACATCAAACCTGATCAGCTGTGGAGTCAGGGAGAGTATCCGCTACCTCGCAGAGCACAAAATGGTACGACCCTCTTCAAATATATTGAATCAATAGAAAGAAATTGTTAAAAACACATATTGTTTCCACCACACTTTCCATTTGTTCCCTGATGTATTGTATAATTGTTATCTCTGTATAGATGGATGTCTTCGTGACCACAGCTGGAGGCATAGAGGAGGATCTGATCAAGTGTTTGGGCCCAGTTTACATTGGAGACTTTTCTATGCCTGGCAAGGATCTGTATGCCAAAGGGCTGAACAGGTCGGAGAACATGTCAGATATAATCCGAATATGATACCGAACAAATTTGACTAAAATAGAATAAAGAGAGGTTTCACATAAGTGAACATTACCAGAATGCTAACACGCTGACAAACTTTTCACTGGTTATAAAACAGGCTCTTGATATTATTACTTATGACTATGTATTGATTATGTTATCAGAGGATTTATAAAAGGGACTCTGATGCACCACCGACGCCAAAATCAACACAAGATGAAAGTTCCTTGTAGTAGCATGGAGTTGACGTAGCTTTTTTTGGGTACACTATCAGCATTATTTTGAGAAGACTTCATTTCCTTCTCGGGTAAATTTTTGTAACTGCAGGACTGGAAACACTCTGATGCCAGAAGAAAACTATGAGAAATTTGACAAATGGATGATGCCGATCTTGAAGCAGATGCTGGAGGAGCAGAACACTCAGGTGCTTGGACCACATTTTTAACAGTCGTTTACCCTTTTTCTTAAATATATATATATTATGTATATATATATATATAAATAATGAAATACAAAATTAAAATATTCCTAAAATTAGTTAAATTAAACTTAATTTTGATACTTAATATTAACACCATACTATTAAAATCCCTTTCGACTCGCTCTTCGAAGGCTTTACACCAGAAGTTGATCGTGCTCATCTGTTCATTGTGGCCGCTGAGATGTTTTGATCCGCTCACTGTAGTTTTACTTTTGTTGCGATGTTACTGCTTTCAGGGCGTTCGCTGGACTCCATCTAAAGTGATCCATCGGCTGGGCAAGGAGATCAACAACCCTGAATCTATTTTCTACTGGGCCTACAAGGTGTGTTGTCCTGGTGCTCATTGGGCTAGTGATCTGGGACAAGCTGCAGATATAATTGGAACAACTTAACCAGCTGTTTTGTTAAACCAATGACGAAGACATCTTGATAACTGTGAATAGGAAGCGTCCTGGTACTGTGTGCAGGGACATGTCAGCATTCAGGAGGGTTCTGTCTCTATTTATTTTAGTTTAGCAAGTAACCAAATGGAAATAGATAAAAAATACCAAAATGAAGCTGCTGTTAAGTCCAGCTTGTATGATTGCCAACTCTCACTTTTGCAGTTTGTCTTTTTCCCCTACTCTTTATTTCCTCCTCTTGTTTATTTTTGAACCAAGAAGCCAGATTTATTTGTATGTTGGGATAGAAAATAGAGAGATCATGCCTGAAGAGAAACATGTTTTTTTTAAAGAGGCATAATAAGGACTTGCAATCAGACTGCGTCTTGTAATATGAGACACACTAATATGTAAGCTAAAAACGTGCCTACCAAATAGGAAGATATTTTGTACAAACCACTGTACAATGTGGGTCCAAGCTGACGCCGTCACTGAGCAGTGATGTGGGGTCCGTTTCAGAATAACATCCCCGTGTTCAGCCCCGCCCTGACGGACGGCGCCATCGGGGACCTGTTCTTCCTCTTCTCATTGACGAACCCTGGTCTGGTAGTCGACATAGTTGAAGGTAAACTAGCCCTCATTGCTGCAGACTTAATTACCTTCGCATTGAAAATGTGGAAGGTTATGTTTTGATCGCTGTGTATTTATTTGTGTGTGTGTGTGTGTGTTTGTGTGTTATTCGCATAACTCAAAAAGTATAAAACCGAATCGCATGAAATTTGGTGGGATTCGATTTTGGGATCGATCGGGTCAAAGGTCAAGGTCATGAAAAGGTCAAAATCTTCTTTGAATCGCATGAAATTTGGTGGGATGATTGGTTATTATCCGGGGACCATTTGATTAGATTTTGGGATCGATCGGGTCAAAGGTCAAGGTCATGAAAAGGTCAAAATCTTCTTTTTACCATAGCTCGGTCAATTTGTATCCAATTGGCATGCAACTAATGCCAACATGTGGCTGCGGCGAAGGTATGCGCTCTACCGAGTGCCCGTTCTAGTTTGTCTCTGTGGTGTTCCTTGGTCGTACACATTGCATTTCATTCCAGATATTTCAAAGTTGAACAACCTTGTATTGGCTGCCAACAGCAGCGGGATAATTGCCCTCGGCGGAGGCGTAGCCAAACACCACATATGCAATGCCAATGCCTGGGTGAGTTATTTCTGACATGTTCAGTCATTCCCATTTTCACAAATCGATTTGCACACTCGCACAAAACTGCTTTGTCTCTTTTCAGAGGGATGGAGCTGACTACGCGGTGTACGTGAACACAGCGCAGGAGTTCGATGGTTGTGACTCGGGGGCCACACCTGATGAAGCCGTGTCCTGGGGCAAGATCAGAGCAGTCGCCAAACCTGTGAAGGTATCTGTTACCAGTTGGATCTATGTGATACTTGTCTCAAGGTTATGTACTATAGTGTTAAAGACTCTTTTTGGTCTGTTGTTTTCATAAACATCTCGTCATTGTGTCTTTCCAGGTGTTTGGAGATGCGACCATAATCTTCCCCTTATTAATGGCAGAAACCTTTGCAGTTCATGCCAAGGGGACGACTGGCGAGAAAAAAGAATGAAACCAATACCGTCTCCAATACTTTGTGTGATTTGAGTTGGCTTGCTGTGAGCATGTACATTTGAGTTTGGATTTAATCATATTGGTTTATGTGTTGTGTTGGTTTATTCAGAATTTCACCACAAATTATGTGACACTTTCCTCTTTCTACACTTAACTCTGCACTTCTTCTATGCAAGTTAATTTATTGTTGATTTCATTTAAATGCATTAACTGTACTTTAACTCCATCCCTCTTAGTCGGGACTAGGCTGTGTCCTTAGGCAATATCATAGAAGATACTAAACATGTTAAAAAAAACTGAAATCTACTGTCTTTCTCTTTTTTTCTATTTCTGTTTTTGGTGCTTTCAAAATAAACTTAAATCTCAACTCGAAACTCTGGTTTGTGAGGGAGGGCGGTAGTTATCCTGTCGCTATCCCATTTTTGCAACCTTCTTTGCATTTGTAGCATCCGAGTAATGTTGGCCCATACTTAACTAATCACTCACTGAGACCCCTTGGGCTTGGGGTAGGTAAAATAGGCTTGTCAAATAGTTTCCTAACGAAGTCACCATCATCGACTATTCCATGAATAGATACAATCTATGGAATTTTACACAGTTTACAAACCATCTTTAATCAGTTACTGGTTTCTAACTAACATCATCTTTAGTTATTGTTGATCATGGTGACAAGTGAGAGTCCTCCAGGGTTTTTATGCAACATTAAGAAGCCACAGTTTATGGGCGAGGTTGTTAGTTTTGAATGATATTCCAAAATGGACAGCATTGACCATTAAACAATCTACACAGTGCAAAAATTGAAACATAATACATTTACACTATATATATATTTTTATTTTAAATATAAAGTCCACAAGTCCACTAGCTTGAACACAAGTATTGACAAGAACGGATATTGAGAAACGGCCTATTATTTGAAACCGGAACCGGAAATAGTAATCATACTGTTCTGAACGTTACTGCCAGTAGTTCGCCTTGACAACCGTTCACGTTCCTACTTTACGTGACATTTCAGTGTCCGTTTGGCTTCTATAACAACAACTTTAGGGGAAATGGCCACAATGTTGCTTCACTAAACTCGGGCGACGACGTCAGACCAACGGTTAGTCTTGTTAACGGCTGGACTTGTAAATAACGGGACGTTAGCTCCTTGAAGCTAATGTTCGCCTTCTGTCAGGTTCCTCTGAAACGAGTGTTTTCTTGTTCTTTTCAACAGACACATGTTGCAGATAACGTTGCAGCCAAACTAGACCGTTTGAAACTCAAAAGAAAAGGATTGTCCTCAGGGTTAACGTTAGCTAAAGCTTTCTTCATTGTATCTCTGAGTTGTAACGGTGCCAATGTTTGTCAGTTGACGCTGAGCTAAGCCCTCCGTACTTTTATAGGTATTACACATACAACCGAAAATAACATGGAAATATGTTAGGGTTAGTTTAAAGTAATGTCGGCTCGCTGCGTATGAGCATCGTGTGCTGAGAGCTAGAGACCGTGATGACGTCAGAGTGCAGGGTGAACCTGAATGAACCGGAAGCGGGGACACCCGGTGACCAGGGGGGTCCATCCTCTGACCCCGTGACATCTCCCAGCAGTGAAGCGTCTGGGCCTGACCTGCAAGGGTGAGACCGTCTTTCACACTCAGCCGGCTGTTCACGTCTCACAAGGATATGATCTTAATGACTCTATATGTGTCTTCCAGTCTTCTGCCGGCTGGTGCCCCGTCACCGGCAGACATGAGCCCCTCGCTCTCGGCTGAGCCGAGTGGCTTGTTGTCCCTACCGTGGGAGATGGTAACCCACATCGCCTCACACCTTCCTGCTCAGTGTGTCATCGCTGTGCTGCCGAAGGTCAGTTTGAAAGATATTTGCTTGTCACCTCCCTAAAATTACTTTTCAAGATGTGTTGTTGGTACATTTTCGTGCGAATTTATTACTAAATTAAAGTATGTTCCCCAAAAATACATTGGAACAATAATAGTGTCATCAATTCGCAATCAAGGTAAGGTCTTCGCTTTTTTGCAGGTATAGATTCCCATAATCAACATATATTATTTAAAGCTACCCTGTGAAGTTTTATTCTAAACATACTCAACAAGTTATGTTTACTTTGAGTATTACTCAACATGCATTGTTTTTACCACAGAGTTAATTGAGTTAAGTGTATTTTCTTCATCATAAATCATTTGTTAAGCTGATTTGTAAAATATATTTTACAATATTGTTTATTGTCAAGCAGTCTTCTTCTCTGTCTATGTATTAGTGTGTGGTTAACACATTCAGATCAGTGGATGGAATAGTGTGAAACCATTGGCAGGAATGGGCCTCGTGTCCCGCACATGTGCGTTCTCATGCGTGTGTCCTTGCTGACCAGAGGTCAGATACTCCACAGGAAACCTGTATGACTGACAGTCTTGCAGATATTGGACATTTTCCCTCTTTCTCCTCTTTTTAGGTCTGTCATGCATTGAGTAATGTGGGTAAGGACAACACTGCTTGGCAGCTCCGGGCACGCAGGCTGATAGGATCACGTACTGGCTTCCCAGTGGGGCCAAGGGAGGACTTTGACTGGCCGTCTGCTTGCCTGGAGATGGAGCAGCTGATAACCTGCTGGACATGTCAAGCGCGACTTATGGCGAGACAGACCAAAGAGGACGAGGAGACGAGGGCGCAAGTTAGACTGCAGGGTCGGGAGCCTGAGGCAGACGATCGAGAGGATGAAGGGCTGGGAGCTGAAGCGCAGGAGGATGCGTATGATGTTGATGAAGGAATGGAGGTGGCGATGGAAGGTGACGAGGATGAAATGCAGCCCATAGGAGGTGGGGACCTACTTGCAAGATTAAGAGAGGATTTGGAAGAAAGACTGGAGGATGATGCAGCAGCACTAATGGCAGAAGAAAGGGACCACAGGATGGTGTTTGGGGCTAATTTGGGTCCAGCTGGTGCTCTTAATCACCAAGAGAACTTGGCAGACCCCAGGAATCTGGGTAATAGAAGACCCGTAGAGATGGAGCAACGCCAACCCCTCAGAAGTCCGAGCCCACCTCCACCGCTGGAATGCACCACCCTTCCTTCGGACCACATTGCCCCGGTCAACGCGGTCCTCCTCGTCGGGGGAGAGGGGGCAGTTTGTGCTACAGGCTCTAGAGATTGGAACGTTAAACTGTGGGATCTCCAGGCGGGCTCCGGTGGCACACTGCTGCACACATTGGGAGGGCGGGGCGACTTCAGCTCCCATCGGGGCTGGGTCTGGTGCCTGGCATCTCAGGGACCTCTGTTGGCCTCGGGTGGCTTCGACAGCACCGTGAGGCTGTGGGACCTGCAGGCAGGTGGGGCAGAGAGAGGCCTGATCAAGTCCGGGGCTGCTGTCCACTGCTTGTCGTTTCGGACGGATGTATTGCTGGCTGGTACATTTGACAGGAGGATCAGCATGTATGACACCAGAGGTGAGGGGGATGTGAACGTCATTTACATCTCAAGTTAGTGGCTGAGTGTGCGTAAAGTGCAAATACGTGTAATTGGCTCTGAAATGCGATGAGAGGGCAGTAACGCATGACATCACTAAAACACATATTTTTTTATAGCAGTTTGCCAAATTAGGCAGACAAATCACTGAGTTTCTAAAGGTTATTCCTGATATAATTTGTCTACAGCTGCTGAACCCCTGGTGAAAAGCCTCCGTCTCCATGGTAACGCTGTCATGTGCCTAGCTGCAGATGACAAGTACATCATCTCTGGGAGTAAAGACTGCACCGTGGTCGTCTATGACCGAAGGGCAGACAGGGGGTTGAAAAAACTTCGGGTACATGCAAACACACACACACACACACACACACACCTAGTTTTTTACATATGTGCATTCATGCTTAGATGCAGCCGATACCAAGACTAACTCCAACCAACCTCTCCGTTTCTAGCTGAGCTCTTACCTGCTGTCCATGAGCTACAGTGGCTCTGAAATTTGGGCGGGCGACCACAACGGCATGCTCCACTCCTTTTCCATGCAGGCGGGGACCTTAAAGCCTCTGTCCCAGTTTGATGTGGGGCACACGGCTCTGCTCACGGGGATCCACAGGTCCCCCGGAAGCCTCTACACCTGTTCCTCTGACCGTACTGTCAAGGTAGGACGAGGGTACTTCTTATTTGCTTTGCCTGGTGAACTCAGCCTGCTATTGTCATCTGGTGTATTGTCTTGTATTGCAGGTACATATCCCTAGTGCGCCTCCAAGGACATTATGCACACTGCGTCACCAAGCCGGAGTTAATGGGGTTAGTGCTTTGTGCCTCCACGTGTAGATAATTACAACTGTTTACCTTTTGAAAGATTATTTTGTAACTTTAAATAAATAAAAAAAGATCCGACTCCTGACCAAGGCATGTAACTTAAGAGCAAATTAACTATCGGATCTTTTTTTGGAAGGTGAAAAATATCTTTACCAACAAAGAAACGATTAATAAAAGAAAAAAACTGAAGCACAAAGTCAATATCAATACAGTATCAGAATTCTGTGTGTTTGTTCTGTGTTAATTAATCCAGACAGGCTCAATCTCATTTTAAAAATGTTTTTCTTCCTGTGTCTCCACTCTACTCCGCCTGTCTGTCTTCAACTGTCAGCTGAGTGTGGAGGCTGGAGTCCTCGCTGTCGCCCCGGGGGACGTGTACGTGGATGTCTGGAGGCCCAGAACATGAAAGACCAGAAGCATTTTTGAGTTTACAACAATTGCATCACGCGACGCTTTGCAGGCCGTCTGGTGATATCGAGACACGTGTTAGTAGCAGCGTAACAAGTCAACAGAAGAAGGTTTTTCAGTTGAGCCTTTTGTGGTAAATATAGCCAAACAAATGCTTTTATTTGCTGCACAAACAAACACAAAAGCTTTTTTAAATATCCATTTACATTTTTCGAATTAAGCTGTGATGCAAACATCTTGGTGGAGTTGGGAAGATTCGGGTCTCCTGTGTTGGTTTAGCAAAAAGCCCTCAAGCCTTTATTTTGTAATACCTTTTTAGAATCTGTGGAGATATTCCTCTAAAAACTAAAAAAAACTAATTGAACACAGGAATTCGTTTACTCGTGATGTTTGTTTGTCCTCTCCGTTTGTCTGACGTTTATCTCCTCTTTTAATTGTTTAAACAGTGAGCAAACTAGTTTATAGTATTCACATGCTCGCAAATTCACTGACTCCATTACAGCAACAGACGTTGAGCCAAAAGCACGAGTTACTTCGTATGTACAGTAACATCTTTGTATCGAAGCCCTCGGTGGCACACGATTGTATTTGTAATGCTGTTTCTTTCAACTCTCCTCAGTGCGAATCTGTGCGTGAAAACATATAACTATTTAATTGCTTGAATTAATTTAATTATGATGCCCAACACTTGACAGATGCCTATATTAAGAGACTTCTTCCCAAAGAAGAGGTCATTGAATAGCCTGAACACCAACTGTCTGATTTATCGTCCAGACCTGAGGGGAGTTATGATTGAACAGCGCTGTGCTCAATGTTTGGACAAAGCTGCTATTAAAATGTCTTAATTGTCTACTTGAGTCTTTGGTCAAGTTACTCATGTAATGCCTCATTGTTGGAAGGTTGAATCAAACATTTCAAGTTCCGACATTGATTTTGTAATGTTGTAACTAAGCCACTTAAAATAAAGTGGAAAAAAGGAAACTTTATACAAAGAAAAATCCATTCCTAATTTCTTCCTCACCGTTACCTGGAGCTGTCTTTAAATAAGATGACAGACTATTGGTTCACACTATCTCGCTGGTCGGCAGAAGAGGAATTGGTTTATTTAATACACATTTGACAGCAGAGAATCTGGTTGTACTCTGGCAGGAGTCGGCGTCCTCGGCTCTTCTCCGTACTGTCAAAGCAGCACACAGCTCTTCTTATCTTTGAAAGGGTTGGACGAGGCGGCGATGCCGGTGAGCAGAGGGTCGTGGCGCCTGTGCTCCTGACAGTACCGGACCAAGTCTGCTGCAGTCAAGGAGATCTGCTTGGGACAAAAGTGGACTGAGTAGCAATGATGTAATCATGTAAAAACATTGACATTGGATGTTAATAAGAGAGAGATGAAAAGTTTCAGCACAAAATATTTTAGGATATAAGCTCATTTTCAAACAGCTGATGTCATGTCGAGCAGTTTATCTGGTGAAGCTACAGCCTGCATGCAATCTACAGATCATTCACATACCTTTATTCTCTCCATGCCTGCCTCCACCCGAAGTTGATCCACCAGTTTTTGAACCTGTATAACACTGTTGCTGCTGCACATCTTTCCTGACATTGCCTTCAGTAGAGAGGCTGAACAACAAACTGCTATCTGGACTCAGTATCCATCAAAACCCCCAAAAGAAGCGTCAGGAAAATGATTTGGAGAAGAAGTTATTTACCCAAATCCCAGAGCGTCAGCACGGGTTGTGCGGGAGTCTGAGAGGAACCTGACTTTGCTTTCACCTCTGTACCTTGTTTTTATTCACTGTTGGGGGCAGTTCAAAGGCTCTGTGATATAAAAGGTCATGCAGCACAGTATGGGAAAAGTCACAAACATCACACATTACTTCACACAGCCACCGTAGATGAAAAGATTATTGACTGAGGCATTATGCTGCATGCTTCAGATACGCTTTCTGCCTTTAAGCCACAATGTGTTTGTTTTTTATAAAAAGGTTCAGCTGAGTCTGTGCAATACAGGACTGTCTCAGAAAATTAGAATATTGTGATGAAGTTCTTTATTTTCTGCAATGCAATTAAAAAAACAAAAATGTCATGCATTCTGGATTCATTACAAATCAACTGAAATATTGCAAGCCTTTTATTCTTTTAATATTGCTGATTATGGCTTACAGCTTAAGAAAACTCAAATATCCTATCTCTAAATATTAGAATATCATGAAAAAGTATACTAGTAGGGTATTAAACAAATCACTTGAATTGTCTAATTAACTCGAAACACCTGCAAGGGTTTCCTGAGCCTTGACAAACACTCAGCTGTTATAAATCTTTTTTTTACTTGGCCTGAGGAAATATTAAAATTTTATGAGATAGGATTTTAGAGTTTTCTTAAGCTGTAAGCCATAATCAGCAATATTAAAAGAATAAAAGGCTTGCAATATTTCAGTTGATTTGTAATGAATCCAGAATGCATGACATTTTTGTTTTTTTAATTGCATTACAGAAAATAAAGAACTTCATCACAATATTCTAATTTTCTGAGACAGTCCTGTATTTGAAAAGTGGGCCATCATCATTTCACGTGTTGATTTTAAAAGGAAAAGTTATTTTGAATCTTAGTTCATTTGGTTAAATGTGTTTCCATTGTTACATCTAGAAATATTGTAATTTACTCGTACATCTAGCTGAAAGCTGGCGTTCATAGTTGTAGAGTGATACTTTACCTGCCAAACACAAAATGAGTTTGTAAAATGCACTGTTAAAACACATTTATTTTGTCAGATTAAATAAAGCCATGTACAATAATGTAACGTGTGACTAAACCATTCCTCAGAATGAGTAATATTATATACTAGATCATTGATATTGTAACTACAATAAGTTACTTAATATAATATATGTATTAATATATATATAATATATCTAAATATATATATTAATTATATATATTATAAATATATAAACATATTTGTATATATACATATTATAAATATATATATATATTCAAACTTTAATAAGACTATTTGATTCAAGTTAAAAGGTGGTGCAATTATGTACTCATTCCCCTGATTAATGCGAATTCAAACATTTAAGAAATTCTCATATTAAATATCCACAATTATTTAAGATTAGACAATCAGAAACTTATGTATGTCGGTTAGCACATAAATACAGTTTGGTCATGTTTGTCCCTCTACACTTTCCGTAGTCGGAACTTGTTTCGCAGGGGGGAGGTCTCATGTGTAGTTTAAAAGTAATGTAAGTCTTCTGTTGTCGTTATTCTTGTGCCCGCTGACAGCCGACTACTACACATCAACACACTTCTCTTCAAGAAAAGGTAGCTGTGTTCTTCTCTTTACATGTTTAATCACGACTAAAGCCCTCCGATACGACTAACCCAGCTCACAGTTAGCTCCTCATCTAACGTTAGCTAACAACAAACCGCATTGCCTGAATCAAGGGTTATAGCATTTCAGTTTTTTGATACATTTGCAAAAAATAATCAGAAAATAGTTTTCCACCTTGTCATTATTGGTTATTGTCTGTTAACAGGGCGAATCCAGACTTGTTAATATAAATCTTACATATTGAAGGTTCTGATGTGTTCGTCAGATTCGTCTGAAATTCAGAATAACATAACGTAGCAGCTGGAATATGTGTCTGATAAGAGATATTATGTCTGCTGCTCAAGTTTACACGACACGACAACACTCACACATGTTATCTGTACTGTTAGATGAGAGAGCTGAGGAGAGGGAATTCTCCTCTAGCGCCAATCAGAGGTCAGGATGATGTGATATGAACCTGTGACGAATTCTGTGTATTAGAGGGCCGTACTTGGCTTAGGGAAGAGAGTTATTTTCCTATCAAGCTGTGTGTTGTCGTTTAGACTCCCGGTGTTATTGCAGCCGCTGCGAGCGCTTGTCCTTTGCTTGTGATCAGAGAATGCATCTACCAGAACGAGAGAAGTTGTTGGCTGAATTGTTCCGAAGGCTCGACCATGCATCCAATTTTGACGCGCGCTTTTACTCTTCCAAATGTAATATATTGCACACAGAGCACAACGAAATCAGCCTGACTGGTTAAACTGGATCTTTATTGACGTGTGATCTGTTAAATCCTCATCCATTATCACAAGCATGCAATCGGCAGACTGAGATTACTTCCATTGTTACTTGCTCGGGGCTCTTCCCTCGATGACACCCACATCCCGAACCTGTTCTTTTTGCTTTTGCAGTCAAATGGCAGACCGTGGGCTCTCTGCTGCCAGGGAGGCCGTCCTCAAGCCAAGTTGCGACCTCCCAGAGGACATACCACAGATCAAAGGGTACGACTTCAACCAGGGGGTCGATCTCCAGGCTGTGCTGAACTCCTACATCACCACGGGCTTCCAGGCCAGCAGCTTCGGGTTGGCCGTTCAGGAGATCAACCTGATGGTGAGAGGAGGAAAAAAAAGATGAATATCTTCACACCTGGGCCTATTCAACAAACACCATCTGTATGTCGAGAATATGTTGTACCCTGATGATACTGTATCAATCATGCATATTCACGACCCGCTGGTCATTCTGTCGATCATTTATAATGTTGACCATTGCTGTTTAACGTCTTCACACCCGCAGATAGAGAAGCGCCTCGAGCCAGTGGAGGAGGATGAAGGGAACGGGTCGGATGAACACCGCAGCAAGTCGGGCTGCACCATCTTCTTGGGTTACACCTCAAACCTCATCAGCTCCGGAGTGCGAGAGAGCATCCGCTACCTGGTGGAGCACAAAATGGTACACATGTGTATACACTTTCCATGACTGTAGCTGCATGCCGGGCACCAGCTAAAACAATCAACCACTTCAACAGGTGTATCAGAATCTGTCTCGTCACTCTGTCGTAGGTGGATGTGGTTGTGAGCACAGCTGGAGGCATCGAGGAGGATTTCATCAAGTGTATGGCGCACACATACTTGGGAGAATTCAGCATGTCTGGCGCGGAGCTCCGCCAGAAGGGCATGAACAGGTAGGCGACTCCTGCTACTCTCGCATCCTCAGAATGATGCGGTTCAAGGATCATTTAGTGTCGTTCTGCAACACAGGGTCGCACAACCAAAAGCGGTGGTAGTCTGTTGATGAAAGTCAAGAAAAACCAGTGGTGCAATCCTGCGTTAACTTAATTTGCATCAGGAGGAATGAAACTAAAACAATTGCGAATTCTCTGGTCCGATAATATGGCTGACATATGAACAACCAAATATATCATACTCCACTTTGGAAGCCCCAGTTTATATGTGAGATTCCCTCACTTGTTCATTTACGTCTGGTGCAATTGTTAATCTCCTCCTCCTCCTCCTCCTCCTCCTCCTCCTCCTCCGTGCTTGCTGGATGTAGGATAGGGAATCTGTTGGTGCCCAATGACAACTACTGTAAGTTTGAAGACTGGCTGATGCCCATCCTAGACCAGATGCTGTTGGAGCAGAACACAGAGGTGAGTCTCTCGTCTGAGGAGGGCTTTCCTGGGTCAAAGACATTCTTAGACTACTAACAATTATATGGGTTAGTCAACTTATTAATTAGTTGATTAAATTGACAGATCTGTAAACTTTTTTCCACAAACAATCACTTGAAAGCACTGCTTTTAAACCTTTTGTTTACCAGATGTGCTCATTAGTAAATTAGAAATAAGTCATTCAGCATAAATAAGTAAATAAAATGAGGAATCATTAAAGGAATCATGGTCGACTAAGAGTGGGAAGTCCTACTTTTCAGAAACTATATGACACTAGTAGTCATATTTGACCTTGGCATGATGGATTAGCATATTGTTTGTCTATTAGTATTAGCATATTGTTTGTCTATTAGTATTATGTATTAGCATATTGTTTGTCTATTAGTATTATGTATTAGCATATTGTTTGTCTATTAGTATTATTTATTAGCATATTCTTTGTCTATTAGTATTACGTATTGGCATATTGTTTGTCTATTAGTATTATTTATTGGCATATTGTTTGTCTATTAGTATTATTTATTAGCATATTCTTTGTCTATTAGTATTACGTATTGGCATATTGTTTGTCTATTGCACAGTTGCTAGTATGATGTCCTCACATAAGACACATGTTCTACAAAGTTAATGTTGCTTTTTATAATATTTGCCTTTTTCTTATTTCAGGGCACCCGTTGGACTCCCTCCAAAATGATCCATCGGCTCGGCAAAGAGATCAACAATCCCGACTCTATCTACTACTGGGCCTACAAGGTGAGTCTTGGGTTACATTGGGAATGCATTGTATCACAAGGGACCCCTTGAAAGTCGTGGCAACACGACACTGTGAATTAGACGTGGTGCTCCGTTTGTGTCCACTCGTCAGTCTTTGTATTATTTTGTGTTCCAGAACAACATTCCGGTGTTCAGTCCGGCCCTGACGGACGGCTCTCTGGGTGACATGCTCTACTTCCACTCTTTTAAGAACCCAGGCCTGATTTTAGACATCGTGGAAGGTAAAAGTGACACCGCTGCTACCGACGGGATCACCACGAGAGTCTCTCTGATATCCGTTGGTCGTGTGATGAATGGGGACTTTTTATTTCAGATATTCGCAAGATTAACAGCCAGGCGGTGTTTGCCAAAAGGACGGGCATGATCATCCTGGGAGCGGGGCTGGTCAAACACCACATTTGCAACGCCAATCTGATGGTAACTCCGTGATCTGGGTTTATTTGAGCTTTTCATACTCGTGGTGACATCATCAGCTTTTATATACAACTCTGCAAAGAATGTGAGTTTTCCATCAGTATTGGAATGTAACTTGCATTCACTCAAATTGTGTGCAATTTTTTAAGGAATTTTATCTTGGTATTTCCATTTATTACTCCTTCACCATTCCACGACAATTTAGGTGAAAATACTGTTTTATTTACTATTTTTAATTAAGTAATTATGATTACTTTTCACATTACAATTTTCCATGTGAATAATATCAAAGGCTTTTAAAATATGATGCATTGTTTGAGAAACAACTAACCATATCTAATATTAAGTGTATATTAGTTGAAATGAGTTTTGTTTTTATGAGAACTGTAAGTGCATTTTTAAGTGACTTTTCCAATGCAGGACTGAATACTTCTTCATTTACTGATGGCCGTGGACAGTTTGTGTGAAATTGTGTCAGACTGTGATAAAGTTTAGAAAAGTATTGTTTTCTCCTGTCAAAATACACGAGGCAGCAAAGCGAACCTCCAAACCAGTTCCCCTCTGACGAGCTGTGTGTCCGTCTCCTTGCAGAGGAATGGAGCTGAACATGCGGTGTTTGTGAACACGAGTCAGGAGTTTGATGGCTCTGACTCTGGGGCCAGGCCTGACGAGGCCATATCCTGGGGCAAGATTAAAGCAGATGCCAAACCTGTGAAGGTACTGATACTCTTACCGTAAATATTAGCCTTTACCATTTATTACTTTTTTCTTTCCTAGAAGTTATTATTTTGAAATGTCTTTCCTTCTTCTGATTCACTCACTTAAATATATCTTCCTTCTGCCACTAAACTGTCTTCAAAGATGTATTTGTATTTGCCCTTAAACTGTTTTTGTCTGACAACAAACAATAACACTTACTGTTGGTGTTTGTTTGTGTTATCAAACATGCAGAGACACTTGACAGCCTTTTGCCAGTGTGAGTCATTTGGAAACTGCTCGACTCAACAACAGATTTAATCTAGAAATTGTTATCAAAAAATAGGCACAGCATCTATGATGATGATGATGATCCATCACAAGTGGCATTTAGCTCCAATCTGATGATACAAACTACAGCTGACAAACGGCTTTTAATTTGGCTTTTTAATTGGGCCCTCAATTTGATATTGTTTTTTATTTTAATAATTTCATGAGCAAGAGCGGGGGTGGTCGGAAATTATTTTTCTCGAACATCATAATTGGTTACCAGACAAATAAGGATGATGGCTGGACCACTGAAACATAAAAGATAACTTTTATATCACGGTTGTCCACAAGGTGGCAGTGTTGCACAGCGTTTGATTCAAGTGTGCAGCGTCAAAGCGCCAAAACATAAATGTGAAAAGCAAGGACTGCACTCCGTTTGATGCCCAAGTGTGTAACACAGCACACACACACACACACACACACACGTGAGCTTACAGAGAACTGCTTGTTTGTTTCCAGTTGTACGCCGATGCCTCTATAGTCTTCCCTCTGATCGTGGCCCAGACCTTCGCTCTCCACGCCGACAGGCTGATCGCCAGCAAGAAAACCCCTTGAATGGTTTCCCTGTTGAAGGCTCTGTGAGAGACGACCAGCTTTGTTCCTCCGGCTCTTCCCTTGTTGGACTCCGAGTAAAACCTTAAGTTGGATCTTCTCAACATTTCTGTTGAAAATGCAAAATTAAGATTTGGCTACTTTAAAAAGAAGAGTCAGTGGTGAGGGTTTCCTGTTGTAATGCTTTCCATAAGGATATGTATTTGTCTCTCTCTTCAGATAGCTGAGATGGGAGCATGCTGTTGTATGTACCAAAGAGACTGTGGATAATGTTTAGCCGAGTGTGTGAGTATGAGAGAGAATAGTAATACACTCAATTGTATAAAAAAAAAGCTGGGATTTATTTGAGAAACTGTGGCATGGCACTACCTCACTTGTAGGATGGACGATGTTTCTCTAACTTAATGAGGACTAAATTAATAATTTCTGTCTGTTACAGACAGACAGACAGAGTGTGAAGAGGAGAACACAAGAAATAAGTGCTCACCGACAATTACATTTTAAGATTCTAAGTTTAAAATTACCTGTGGAGCTCCTCAGTTGCATTTGGAAGATACAAACTGCAGAAAGGGTTTCAGTGGTTGGACACTTTAATAGAAACACCTGTACAATCAATTGCTGTTTAATAAGTTTTTGGTGACCTGGAAAATCTGTAAATTCGACTCCATGTTTATTAAAGGCGTTGTGTTTTAAACTGCATATGAGGGGGTAGATTATTAGAAATGTCTCTGAATTGAATGCAGTACAACGCCACCACTAACGATGAGTGCAACGCTGAAGCACATGATATACACACATTTAACACCTTCGACAACACGACCACAACCTTAACGGCATCATATAAGCAGACGTCATGGCATAACACAAAAAGTGGAAAGGTTATTCATCTATTTTTATAAGCCGTAAATGTTACAACCTGTTTTTTTTGTCCTCAAACATCCTTCTGTGAACTAAATAGACATTTTGAAAAAGGTTGTCAACTGAAACCAAGGCTTTAGACAGTCAGGGAAAACCAAAGCGAAGCATCTCATTCACATCTTCACAGAGGCGAAAGTTGAGTGAATGATGTCTGCTGAGTTCCTCCCCTCTGCCCCCCCCAGGGGCTCGTAAGAGCATCACAACTTACTGCATGTGCGGTTAGTGCTCACTCAGTGGGCGGGCCTCTCGGCTCCTTCCCTTTCTGCTTTCCTAGGCAGAATGAAAATCCATAATGTTGGATAATGATGAAGCCGTTTCCCATTCTAATACATCGGATGGTATTGTGGCAGTGGATATTTCCTCCGGCTAATCACTGCTCCCATATCCTTTACAGTTTACACACTTCCATTTTCAACCCACTTATATGTGCAGGGCTTGCAACGGAAATGTGGTTAGTTTTTTGTAAAATGTGTTTATAATATATTCACGAGTTGTTAAATGTGTCTTTTTTTGTTTTCTTGTGGTAATGGTGACCTATTCATTTTTTTAAACGGAGAAGTGGAATTCGTACTTGGATAAGGTCAACTTTCCCAAAACCTCAGCCACATGTGACACACACACACACACACACACACACACACACACACACACACAATTTGGGCGTTTCTGTCTTGGTACAAACTGCTTTTCCATTCAGTCTGTCTATCATTTCCTATTGGCGGCGGCACTGTGTTGACACAGGGCTTGACAGATTTCTTTAAAAATACAATGATGTATGGATTCTCAGCACTATAGAAACTTCTGTTTGCTCTGTGCTAAATGGAAAGATTACAGATATACCGAAGGGCTGAAAAGAGTGAGCTTGTGCGTGTGTGTGTGTGTGTGTGGATGAGCTGTTGTCACGCTATGATAATATTGTCTAGCGTCTGCTCAGAGCAGACAGTGTTTGGCCCCTCCTCCTCTGAAGAACAATCAGTACACTGTGTGATGTGTATAGGGCCACTGCAGTTATAATGGCAATTATGTCTTCTCCCGGCCAGATTGGCAGTTTTTTTTTAATGGATATAGAGAGATAGGGAGGGAGGGAGTACAAAGTAGAAAAAGACCGAGGGAGAGCTGACCTGCTGCACAGCTGCAGGGTGGGGTGGACCTCTGAGGAGTAGAAAGGCAATACACTGTGGGTAGATTTGTGGGCATTTGCATGTCTATCAATTCAAGTTCGCACACAAGGCCACCATTTCCAGTCAGTCGCGATTAATGAATTTCAAAATGTGCGATTAATTAGTTAATTTTTTTAAATCGATTGACAGCCCTAATATAAATATATATATATATTTATATATATATATATTTGTGTGTGTATTCATTAAATTGCCCATAAATGCCTAAGTGCATTTTCACTTCTTCGTGTAGTCCTCAGGGGCGTCTCTAGGATTAGTGAGAGTGTGCTCACCTGTGTGCGCGGATGTGTCGGCGCGCACATCGCGGCAGGGCGATGCGACCCGAGAAGTGTTAACGGGGTTGCTGAGCGATTAAATCTATCTCTTGTTCTGCCTGTTTTGTGATATACATGCCTAAAAGGCGCCTAATATTTCTAGACTGAAATAATATCGGCATTATAATTATTATAACTATGAGGATTTTTGTTGTTGCCTATTTTGTGGTGCCCCCTCAGGACTTGGTGCCCAACGCGCAGCGCGTAGTGCGCGTTATGGGAGCGGCGGCGCTGGGCTTAGCCCAGAAGAGTGAAGCAGCGAAATGTTTAGACATAGAAACACTCTCAGACAGCAGCTTGCTGTTACGTGCGCCTGCTGCCAGCCTGACTCCGCTGTTTTGGGTGAATGACGTCACGTGCGACCTGGAGGTGTTAACCACTTGTGTGCCAAATCTTTTTTTTAAATTAACATTCGGGGCTAATGGTAGTCGTCCTTTATTCTGTCGCTCTGACTCCTTCTCGCTCTGTTTACCTGTTATGTTGCCATGGGAGCTCCCGCCTCAGAAGCCTATTGGCCAACCGGCGGCAGGTGAGGGAGTGCGTGGGTGTGATGGACGAGGGAGAGAGAGAGAGAGAGAGAGATTTTTGAAAAACTTTATTTCAAACTGTGCACCACATAAACCAAATTGCAATCAACACAAAACATTTTAACTGCAGCACCAATCCTGAAAAATAAAATTGTTCATGGTGCTCAAGTTCTTTTATAACAAAAAACAAAGCTGCTCCACTGAGGCCAGGAGGTGTCCTGCCCTCAGTCGACCTCGCCTCTCGCCCTCTTCTCCTCATCCTCCACCAGCAGCACCTTCCTGAGGTCGCACAGGATCTTCTTCAACCTGTAAAACTCCTGCGGAGTGAAGGCTCCTCTCTCGTCCCTCATTGTGAGGAAGGTGGCAGAGAGGAAGAACTTGTCCTGGCAGAAGTAGTCCTTCACCTGGACATGCCACACCTGCTTTGTCTTTCGGAGGAAGTCTTTCAACTCCTCCACACTGTAGTGAGGAAGAGGAGTAGATTCCTCCTCCGAGCTGGACTCTGGCTCCGCCCCTCTCCTCCTCGACCTCCGTCTGCCCGCCGTCACCTTCTTGGCCTGTGGGTTTTCTCCTTCCTCCCTACACTTCCTCTTTAGCCGGGGGACTCTGAGGCTCTCCTCCTCCCCCTCCATGTCCACCTCACTGTCCGACAGCACCACCTCTCTGGCACCTGTCCCCAGTGCAGGTGTCCGGTTTTTTTTTCAAATTGGGCTACTTTTGACGTGTTGCCGCGGGTTGAATTTGTTGTCCGCTGGTTCGGGTAGACCTATTTTGCATGCAAATTACATGAATATCTTTAAATAAAAATCCATATTTTAAATTAAATAATTTATTTCTATCCTACCAACTGACTCCAACTGACTCCAGATCAGCACGACATGGGACACGCACACACACACACACACACACTAAAGCTCGCTCCTCTCTCTCAGTCCCCGCCGACCGATCCCAACAACTCTGGTAGTAGTTAGTGTAGCTACACTGGAGAAACATGCCACCGGTGTAAGTGCTAAAACGGGAAGAAATAATACGAAGAATGGGAAAGTGAAAACGGAATTAAAGAATGGATAGAACGGGATGATACCAAAGCTTTTGTCGGTGCAAAAAAAAACGATTGATTCACCGCAGTGACAGTGAAACCAACCACAGCAAAAAAAAAAACACATTAAAATGCTGCCGTTCTCCAGTTGTCGTGTGCGTACATTGTTTGAACTATAAGTATCTGATAAAAATATAGTGAAGCAACATGATAAGGTGTTTCAGTTGAAATAAGGTATTTCATTAACTACAGTAAATGCATATGAAGTAAAAACAGTACATTCATGTTGTCCAGGCAGGGAGGAAGAGAGAAGCCTCAAGACAAAGCAACAGGTTAGTTTGTCCGTCAGTGAATTGGTCTACACCTTCACAGAGCTATATTTTATTTATGATAATATACTGTATCTAATTACACAAGGCCATTTGGACTAGGTGAAATAACTGTTTGGAGGACCTAGTGAAATAACTGTTTCGGGAAAACTGCTTTTAATGCTGGCATACTAACCATTTGGTGTTACTTTGTAGATATTACAATACATTTGGCAATGATAGCAATGTTGTTGGACTTTAAAAGCAGTGTATATGGTTTGGCACAGGCATATTTTGAGTTCTGATATTGGGCTTGTTTTTTGGGCTTGTTTTATTGGCCATTGGGCTGGTTTGGGCTGGTTTTGATTGGCCATTGGGCTGGTTTTGTCACACAGACCTGGCAACCCTGCCTGTCCCCCTCTCTTCCTCTGACTCTCCTTTGTCCTCCTCTTCAACTTGTTGGGCCACCTCAGCCCCACCCTCTTCTCTCCTCTCCTCCTCACCCTCCTGGTCTGCACCAGCCCCTCCCTCCTCTCTCCTCTCCTCCACCTCCTCACTCTCACCCTGCTGGCCTGTGACCGTCTCCCCCTCTCCCTCCTCACCTTGCTGGACTGGCCCAGTGCCCCCCTCCTCTTCCTCCTCCACAACCTGCTGGGCGCACACCCCCCGACACTACCACCTCGTTCACCTTTGGCCCACTGTCTAAGAACAGAACCACCGCTCCGTTCATACGGGCAGCGGACCTCAAGCAGTCGTCGCCGACCACGTCGCCCACTGCCAGCCCCACCTCCTCCTCCGAGCACGGGAAACTCGGCGCCACTCTAATCCCGTGTGCCCGCGTGAGGAAGCTCAAGTCCTCCATGACTCTAGCTCCCCGCTAGCTTATTTACGCATTAACGCGCACAGACACACAAACAAAAACCTCCGTGAACTCACACACTCACAGACATTCAGGTGAATCCACACTCACAGGGCTCTCAAGTGTCACGCATTGAGCGTGACACTCACGCATTTCGGTCTTAAGTCACGCACTCCCGCCACACATCGTATTTCTCAGGCTGAAAAAAACTCGGCTATTTAATGTTTTAATGTGCCGCAGCACGCAAACATGAGCCGCGCTGCCCTCACCGTGGAGGAATCAAGCGCTCCCCTGGAGTTCTGCTGTGAGGAGCCACTTATCAGCCAATCAAAAAAAAGAAATGGGCTACACAATAGCCAGTCAGAAAAAACCCCGTATCTGTTGTATCTGGGTAAGATTTAATCCAGCAACCAATGAAAATAAAGCATCCTGGAATTGCGCGCGACTGACTGATATCCGAAAATTTCGTTCTGGGGGTGCTGATGGAAATGTCACTCTTGTCTGTCTTCAAAACTTGAGAGCCCTGCACTCACAACAAACATACCTTCTTAAAACGGCACTTTTTAACGGGGAAAAACACCGTTAGACAAACAATTCGCCTCCACTCCACAAACTCACGTCCTCTCAGAGAGAGAGAGAGAGAGAGGTGGATTGCAAGTGACTTCGACCTCCACCTCGCGCGCCTTCCTCAGAAACAGGAAGTCGCCCGTTGAACCGCCGTCTCCTCCTCTGACTCAGCCGGCTGAGTTGCTACAGCAACCAGCCGGCGGGGACAAACATCCGAATGGTTTCCTCCTGCGATCAGTCAGTGCGAGCACAGCGCGTTATGACGATGATCAATGGAGAGGACATGTCGCTCACCTCTCTGACGTGGAGACCTGCTGGAGGCTCTGTGCACGCTGTTAGTGCACAGTCGAGGACAATAGTTGAAAGTAAAATACTGATGGGTTTGGCTTAAAAACGTAATTATTCACATTGTCAGTCATTTGACAATACTTGATTAAATACTATATGTAAACATGAATATAATAACATTTAAACTGACTTTATCCCAGCTCGATTTTGTGTAATTTTGTTGTTGTATTTATGTGTTGTGTTTTACAACATTACACACGACGTAAACTTGTAAAGGTGCCTGTGCCATGTATTTTAGGTTGTTGGCAGATTTATTCTTTGTTAAATTGACAAAATGAGAAGTCAGACTTTTAGCTATAAGGACGTAGGGCAGAATAATGCTAAACATTGACTACGGTAATATCTGAACTCATTTTTACAGTTGCTGATTGTCAGATTGCAGCTTAAAGATGGAGGAACGATAGAAAGATGTTCATACCTCTTAAAGGTTATCTTTGAAAGAAATGATTGACAGCATTTTCAGTATGTGTAATTATGTAAATATGTCTCAACATATCCTGACAGGATACAGATTTCCATGAATAAGTAAAGCATAATGTCAACATGGACATTATGCTAGCTCTGATGCATTCATTGGACTTTGTGAAATATTTATAATGAGGCACCAAATTACAGGAAAACATTGATTTGAAATTCATATTTTTTTACATTTGACCGTTAATGTTGCATTGAAGCATTTTTGTAGATAGATTTGTATTTTCTGAGTTTTTGTTGTACGATGGATACAAGACAATTTTTGTATTGTATTCACTCGAGTGTAATGGTAACATGAAACTTTGTCATTTTCTGTCTGTTATCTCTGAAAAGATTTTCAGCTTTACAAATGTGTGCTAAAAGTCTCTGACTGTGCAGAGTTCATGAGAGGTCAGAAGTTAATGTTGTGTAATTGCACTGTGACCAAATGAAAGCCACACACCGTCAACATATATTTTGACCATAAACAAGTCGGTCAGAAATGGACATGCAGGTGCCATGAGAGCATTCAGACTTTATTCCAGTCACAGACAAAAGTAAACTTATTAAAGTGATGCATGCTGAGAGGAGGAACTGTGTGTCAGTGAGGTCTTTATCTGGAATGAACAGCAGCATTTGAGGAAGCTACAGGGGGAAAATATTGTTTTTTTGATAAAAATTGTGTTTGTGATGATGTATTTGAAGACATGTTGGAAAAAAATACAAGACACATCGAGTACTGCTTTTTCAAATAAATTTAATCTGAATGAAACTTAATGCACACCATATCAACCATCATATTTATTTGACATATTTTGGGCAAAGGAAAAGCAAAGGAACATATGAAAAAACACTAGCTTTGTTATTCAGATTTTAGTGGTTCGTATATGCAATAAGAGATCAGGCATAAGTCCAAGTAAAGTGTTTCATTACAGAATGTGAGTGTGTACATCTGTTGAGGAAAATATGTTGCAAGTAGGAATTCAGTGGGACAAATGACTTTAACAGAAACCAAAATGATGTTTAGTCATGGTCAGTTATTTCAAAATACATTTATTTTAAAATCCACGTACACATCCAGAATATAAAGCAATATCACAGGATACAGGCTTATAGTTGCATTAAAGTGTGCTGTGTGTGTGTGTGTGTGTGTGTGTGCCACGCATGTGGAAAGGAGACCAGTCTCCTGTTCCTGCTGAACTGAGCCAGCCTACGTCACACACTGATTATCAGCACAGCAGGCACAGGAGTCCGACTCAGCAGGGTTTGTGTGTGTGTGTGTGTGTGTGTGTGTGGGGGGGTGGGGGGGGCAGCCGTAACTATGCATCCACACATATACAGAACATTCAGATAAACAGACACTGATAATCTCGCAGAAATCAACAGGTGGAGCATGAATGAAATATGAACGCACACAAAGTTACACACATGCACACACACACACACACACACACACACAAACGACGACAAAGGATGAGATGTTGCTCGCCCTACAGGAGCGGTCTTCGGCGCTAATGAGTCAGCTGACATTTAGCGGACATTGACACGCTGAAGCTGCACGATGTCAGCCAATGAAACAGATGACCAGTTTGGACCAGCAGCTCATGGGCAGTGATGCCTGCTCCCGCACAGCCCTCTTGACCTCAGTGCCTCATTCTCCGCTCACATATTTGGCCACGCATGTTGACGATTTTCCCCACATGAGGCGATCAGGTGTGAGACTACAAAGAGAGTACAAGAGTCATGCTTCTGCCTCTATATGAGCAGACTGATTTAAACGAGTACGTGTGTTTAGATACAACATTTTCTCGCGGAAATTGGATTACGGTCACGTTTCCATCCAAATTTCAGAAATGATACAGTCTTGTCATTGACGCGTAGATGGAGACACAATTTTCACGCTTCACATTTCCATCCAGTCTGAAGGTGTTGGTGTGAAGAGTGGTGGTTTCGATGCAGTCCGGCCCCTCCCTGACCTTTACTCTCCCCCTGCAGGCTGCAGCCCTGTGGCGGCAGAACTTAACCACTGTGAACATGGCGGACACTCACTGCTCACATGTGGGTTAAGTCCTGCTGCCGCACAGCCCGGTCGCACCAGCATCTGTTCGTGACAGAGAGCTAGACGGCTGTGTTTGCCTATGCAAATCAGAAAACATGGGTGTGCCCGTGTGTGAGTTAACAAATTTGTCTGTGCTTCTGAGACACAGGTGGTTTTCTTCATGTCAGCCATTGGAAATCCCTGGCAATGTGATTCAGTCCTTTAGTCTCAAAAATCACTCGGCCAGGAATTCCCCTGGCCAACAGAAACGACTATCACTTAGTGGAGAGAGGACGAGTTGAAAGCATGCGGAAAACAAAAAAGGAATACCACAATGGGGCGTCTCCATAACTGTCAACCTAATACATAAAGCTAGAGGTCCAATCCCTCTTCTATACCTCCGTGTGAAAGAGTGAATCATCACAGTCGTCCCTGTCGGCCACAGTCAGTAGTCACCGCGCTCTCTCGGCCTCGTGTGTACTGTGTTCGTGGTTTGTCAACTCCCAGACTTCCCGTGGCCTCTTATAAAAATAGCTTTTCAATGACAGAATGGAGAATTAGGTTAGAAGGAAGTGGCCAGTCAAGTGGCACTCCCTTTAAAGAGGTTTGCGCCCGCTCTGTTCTACTTCTGGCCCTTTATCTGTGCCCCTTCTGTGGAAAGAAAAAAGACCGGAGAGCACTGGGACGTGTTTCCTTTGCTGCTAAGCTGCTGCTAAGTCTCTTTTGAAATTGTCAGGAATTTTAATGCCGAGTAAAGAAAACTGTATTTATATGCTATTGCTACTGATTACTGCGTGTTGAATGATACCTGATATCAAAAAGCACATGAAGTCATCACCTTTGCAGCTGCACCTATTACTCTGGATTCCTTTTTGTTGAAATGTACCTGTCTGGACATATTTAGATCCATCGTGAATGCTATTTTGTTAGCCTCCTTAAGTCTCTCTATTTCCAGCAGCATGAATAGTCCACCATGTACAAGGTACGAGTCATCTGGGCACTTTGGGGGAACTCCAGAGTCTGAATAAGTTCTAGCCGGCTGTCTGCTGTCTCTGAGGGTCTCCTGCATCATTGTTGTCACAAACAAATCGGCTGCATTCAGGTCTGAGAAAGAAATAGTAAAAAAAAGTATCTTCAAGAAAGCTGAATATTTTTAAATTCCACTCAACAAATCAACTTGTATTCCAATCTTTAAGCATCAAGCCCACATCTCAGTGCTGAACCTCTTTCTAGTTTCCTCCAGGCCAATGTTCCCTCTCTCAGCCTGTGGTCAAATCAACCAATAACACATTGGGATTGAGAAACTACGGGGAAGAAAAACCCCAATGTCTCTCTCTGTCGGCTCCCTCTTTAAACTTTGTGAGCGTCTCTCTTTTATACTCAGATTATAGAACAAGAAGCCTCTTGATGGATCCAGCTAGATTAGCGTAATTTGAGGGCCAGGTTACGACAGGTATCATTTGTGAATCAATTCATGGGAAACTAAAGGATCCACATAAAAGTGAATCTTTGCACATTTTGTGTTGCGTCTCAGTCTTCACATGTTGACAATAAAACGTACCATCTTAAGAGAGAAGGTCATTTAAGGTTCCAGCACCCATCAAAGACAGTCCTCTAACTCCATTTGAACTCCTCTCCTCCATCAACCTAAAACCCTGGATCCCGCCATCCTTTCATCTGGCGGTGGCTCCCTCGTGTGTTATTTTCTCTGCCTTTTCATCTTTTCCATCGGTTTCTCTCTTCCCCTTCGCGTTCCCCCTGTCGAACCCGCAGCCTTTAATGTCCATGAGCTCATTCCTTCCCTTCCCCTGTAATGATGGTGCTCTGCTTGACGCACGCCGTCCAACACCTCACCTCAAACGCTCGCTGTGAGGATCTCAAACGTGTCTCACTTTTTATATTTTGGGCTTGTTTCGCTTTTTGAGCGCTACGGTCCAGGAGCCGGGCGGTCCTGTTGTTCTCCTCTCTTAAATGAGATGTTTATTATGCTTAGAAATAATCATAAGGTGGGCGGCCACTTATTGGCAGCTCATAATTGTGCCAACCTGTTGCGTCCTGATGGAGGTGTAGAGGAGGAAAAGTCGTGTCACTGGGTGACGATGGTTAGCAGAGGCTTTGTGTGTGTTCTAAGGTTATATTTGTGCACACAACGTATGGCGGCCCAAGTGTAGACGTGGCCACTCGCTGTTTTCTCAAACCGTCTTTCCCCTGCAGCCAGATCGCAGAATTGACATTGCCGTTTACACAAGGGCACACAGTTAAGTGGAAAAGCCTCTGTTGAGACAGCTGGATCTCACCCCCTTGTTGTTACAACACATATCTTCTCTCTCCCTATGTCCTTGTGCGCACACACACACACACACATACACACGTACGCACACGCACACACATTAAGAAATGCACACATCCTCACAGGCGACGCAATCTGCTTTTCCGCACATCATATGCTCACTTATCAATAAACAAACGGGTATGTCAGTGGGCTGCCGGGCAAACAAGGCATGCGAGTGAGCTGCGTTCTCACTGTGTCTCTTAACCAGGAATAGTACAAAAACATACCAATGTGACATCATTCACACCTCCAGGCTGTGAGGCGCTCCACAGAGCAAACAGTGGGTGGAGGTGACCCACCGGCCGACTGTATGCTGCTATTGTGCACTTAATTAATGATTAGTTATCAAGCTAAAGCGCATGCAATTGTTGTATCTTTCCACTGCATCTTTTCTTTTACGGAGAGCAGTTATTTTCCAACACCAGCCTCATGTGAAATCAATCTAAGTCTAATGGTTCAAGACATTATGTCAGCATCGGAGCACAAGGGTTATAATACCGTCTGAATGTCCTTCTTAAACTGTAAACATGCCACATTTGCTTTTTATGATTGCTGTCGTATCCATTACACAGCAGAAAGTGTGGCAGCATTTCCTCTGCAACATAAAGAACATTTTCACGACAAAGTTTCCAGTCTTTTATACGAGCAGATGCGTGGATTCTAATTCCACTGTAAAAAGCAAAAAAAAGAAAGAAGGGGAATTACAAAACCGATCCAGCCAACTAAAACCTGACCTCACACACCTTGCAGCGCAGCAGCACCACACCCTGGCTCTCTGCCAGACAGACTGTGTGTCTGGGTATGTGTGTGCATGCGAGTAAGATTGTATTTGTTTCGTGTTGCGTGTGAGGGCTTCATTATTGCTGAGGCCGTGACATTCAGTGACATTCAGACAAGGACTCGCGCTCTACTATGGGCCCTTTCTCTCTCTCTCTCTTTCAGATTCCCTCATTTAACCCTCCTGTCGCCTTCGGGTCAATATGACCCGATTCAATGTTTCACCCTCCTGTTACCTTTATATTTACTAACATATTTTACCCTTGAGGTCAATATGACCCCAGCTATTAAAATCTCCAGAAAATTATTAGAACTAATATTGTTTTCCAAGTTTAAGTGTGAGGTACTTTATGTTTGTTTGTTGACTCCCGAAAGAACACCGACATTAAACATTGAATCGGGTCAAATTGACCCGAAGGCGACACGAGGGTTAAAAGGGGAGCGTACATTGGCTGGCCTGGAATCAACACAACGCACCACATGTGGGACATTAGTGTCTGAGAATAAAAAAGAAGTATTTTCAGCTCTAGATTAAAAAAAAAGAAAAAAGAAAATTGAAGGAGAGAAAAGCTTAAAGTCTCTTCGGGCTGTAAAGCTTGCCTCAGCAGTGAAGAACCCAGCCCGAGCCCGTGGTCCGCTCCCTGCAGCCCAATGCGTGTAATCCTATCCTCAGCCTGATCTGTTGCCAAACACCCTCACCACCACCAGCCCTGTACTTAGTGTACAGCCGCCCTGCTGCCACTGAACCACATATGCACAAATTGATGCAGAAACTACACACACACACACACTTTTATTCCACTACGCCACGGTTTCCTGAGCCTGGGCCGATTCCTACGTATTGCTGCTGGGCACACCCACCCAGTCGGCCCACTAAAGCCACAGCTTGAGTACTGGATCCCCTCTCTCCTCCTTCTCCTCCTTTTATCCTTCTTTCCTCATCTTATTCCTCCCTCCATTCATCCATTTGGCCGTCCCACCACAGGCGCTCCAATCCAACGATTCCTCATGTAAAAGGCAGGATAACGATAATTACCTCTCTCTCTTCTTTCCCATATCTTTTGGCGTAGAGATTATCAAGAGTCACAGTGCAACGCAGCAGATCCCTCAGTGGGACGAACTCATTCTTCTCTTTCAATCTGTGCTTCAGCGTCACGTTAATCTCCTTCAGCTCCGGTTTTCGCCCTCAGTCCCAGAGGAGGAACCAGACGGGACGGCGAACAGGAAGACGGAGCCTGCCGTCCCTGAGCGGTGGCTGAAAGTGGGTTAGCTACAGTAGCTGCTGGATTCCCTTCCTTTCATGGAGGTTTGGGAGCTCGCAGACTTTCAGGGCCTCTGAACAATGAGAGGAATGTTTGAGCGGCTCCGGCTTCGCTCCACCGCTAACATTACGTCTCTCGGCTGCTTTTACTAGAACTTTTTATGACCCCCGTTCCCACTCTGTGCTGCCAACAACAGACTGATAGACATGGAGACAGACAGAGACACGCATGTGGGAGACGGATGACAGACATACTAGAAGCAGACAAACAGGTACAGGCAAACTCATTATGCGGTAATTAATTCAGACGGTTGGAGATATCATCAAACAGACAGACAGACAGAAATTAAGCGATCCCAAATAAAGGAACTATTTACATGTGACTTTTGTAATGGAGCCCGTCCACAGTGGCAGACCTCAGTACAGGCCAATAGTCCAGTGGCAACATTTAAATACATTTGAACAGCAGGCACACGTTACTGTCGCTCCACGTGAATAACTGTCCCGATCAACAGGTTGCAGGAATTGCCGTGAAGTGAGTGTGAAGGGCCTCTCTGTGGAAGACCATTGGTTCAAGACAAAAAAACAAAAAAGGTCAAAGTGAAGCGTTCAGGTTTGCTGGGTCACAGAGTCATAAAACAGTGAAAAGGCAACAATCATCTTCTGAGCAGAGGCCGGCGCGATGCTCCACCTACCTGACACAACCGTTTGTACTCCTTTCTTCAGTCTCTCTCTCCTCTCAGTGTCACACTCTGAAGTTGAACTTCCCAGTTGTCTTTCCCCTTCTCCCTCCCACTCTATCTGTCTCTCTCTCTCTCTCTGTTTTTGTCTGTGTCTCCCAGTCTTCGTCTCGTGGGTCTGTTTCTCCCTCGACTGTGCAGACAGGAGTGTGTGTGAACGCGAGTGTGTCTGGGAGCCAGACAGGGTGAGAGTAAGAGAGTAGGCGGGCCCAACACAGAGCAGGGGATTCCTTCATGACGATGTCAGAGGACTGGAGTCCCTCCCTTCTCGTCCTCTCCTCCCCTCTTGTCTCCTCTCCTCCCCTGTGCATGGCCGAGGCTGCTGCGAGAACACAGGAAAGGGGGCAGGGAGATAATTGTCTGCACAGCTGCTAATAAATGAGCGAAGGCTGTTTGAGTCAATAGCAGGCAGCAAAGCCCGGGATAAACGTGCAGTGTTTCAGGGGTAGAACGTGCCGAGAAAGTTTACGACACTCTTGTATGTTGAAGAGGTCAACAGATGTGCTTAGAAGTGTACATTTGAGTACGTTGCAGTAAGCGTGACATTCATTGTGGAGACATTAACATCGTTGTCATAACAAGAGAAAGTCTTCTTCCCTGTATTTTACTGAGGAGAATAAAATATATAAATCCCACAAACAAATGCAAACTGGGAGCATTTCCATAAACTGGTTTGGAGCGAAGGACCAGCTCCAGTGTAGTCATGGTCACAAGTTGGTGCTCCAGGCCTAATCCACCGTTAGTAGAGTAGAAGAAGAAGTGGCAAAGAGGACACATGATCAGTGCTGTTAGTTCATTCTTACAGAAATCTCCTTGTAGGTTTAGATAATAAAACATTTAATAAAAGATCAAGTTAAACCTCTTTTGCTCCATCCCTGAAGGCAACTTTTCCAATGTGACTTTATTTGGCGAGAACACTTCCATAATCCAAGTCCCATATTTTCTACAAAGACCGCTTGAAGCGTAAAAACTTTTCTGCAATTGAGAAAGTTTTATCAGATGTCCCGGTTTCCAAATACAGGTTTTAAATACTTTAAAATGACTTTATTATTAATATGTGAATGGAAACAGGGCTTCTTAGGATTTACTTTAAATCTCCCCGCAGTGAGGACGGCTTCACAAAGAAAACAGCAGAACTGTGGACATGTACATCACAGCGTTTGCCACTTCAGATCCGGATGAGGCCGTTGTATTGGTGAGTGAGGTGCTTGTGTCCAAGCAAGGTTTGATGCACCTGTCAAGCAGCGGACCCCCCGCCCCATCACCACCTCCACCACCACCACCAAGGTACACTCCCCTTTCCCACAGAGAGACAGTAACACGAGCTTCAGAGAAGGTCTATTAGAGGCTTTATGACTTCCCCTTCCCTGTAGCCTTTGCGTGTGTGTGTGTGTGTGTGTGTGTGTGAGCGACAAAGTCTCGCACAGACAGCCACGCCCCTGTGAGGGAGTGGACGTCACACATTACACACACACACACACAAACACACACACACTGTATGTGTCTCTTAGCAACGCATACACTCAAGCTTAGTGAAATGACTGCTTGCCAGTAAGACTCATCACGATGACGCGTCGTTTATCTTCAGATGGGATAATGTCTTGATTTTGGACCTCGGTTTCTTGTCAGAGGGGATTTACAACATTTCCTAACAGCAGGAGCTGGATGAATTGTGATGAATAGCTTTAATTTTTAATTGTTAGTTAGCAAAAAGTGAAGTTGGTTATAACGGAGTGGAGTAGAGCTTCATAAATGTTCCTTTCTGCCTCCTTTTCTTCATTTCTCTTTACGTGTGTATATTTGTAATATATAATCTATCTGCTCATATCATGTAAAAAAGGTCAAAGTGAGGCTCAATAGTCAAATAAACTAAATAGTCTTCAGACAGAGTTAGACAATGCGATAAACTAAAAAAGAAAAATAAGAAGTTTCCATCTCATTTCTGTGGTATAACCCTTGATGCGTGTCGTGCACACTCCTCTCTACCTTGGCCTCACAGAGATGACACTTAGCGTAGCCGCACGCAACACCAGCACTGTAATGACAACGATGCTCTGGAAAGCTACTCGTCACAAGACTTGAGACAACTTTTAGTTTCGACCTTAAACCGGCGCAAAATAATATCCAAAAAGACTTGGTATGTAACTGTAAAAAATGAAGCTATATCTTACTACTCTTTCCCAATTGTCAATTAATTGAGAACAAACTCTGGTGTGCGATGTTTAGCAAGTGTTTTTTGGAAAATGGTGCTGAAAGAGAGTCTGTATCTGTCAAACGTGATCAGCTCTATGGAAAGTGTAGTGATATGCAGGCAGGGTTGTTCCCACTGTGTGCGCACGTGAGCTTTGTCTGATTTCAATCAATTTTAAGATAACAGGTACATAGCAAAGTGTGTGTGTGTGTAGTCACAGTAGGTGTGTGCATTTGTATAATAAAGAAGTCGTCCATTGCAACATTAACCTCTAACTAAGTTCACTGTGGATGCAGATCATGAGCTCCGCTGTGGATTCATGTCGGAAGTGTGTCATCTTTAGTTAATGGTTCATAGTTTATGCTGATGCTTTAAGTTAGAGGCCAAAGTACAGACTCATGTGTGTGTGTGAGGTCAAATGCATAAATGTTTCAAAACATGTTTTTCAGTGTTTGATCAATGTCGACCAGCGTAGGTGTAGATGTGTGCGCGTCAACGGGTCACACGGGACGTTCGACTGAGTGACCATCTTAGACAGTGAGTCAGACGACTGCAGCGACTCTAATCAAGGCCACCGGGAGTAAAATAAAAAAATAAAAAAATAAATGTTGTTGGTTGTCATGGTGAGTCAGATTAAATTATGCAACAAGCAGTGGAAAATGGTTTTGGAGAGAGAAAGAATTGCACCAAGAGAAAGAGCTACTATCTGTGAGGTATCAACGTACATTCTCATGGACAGTTTCTGGAACACTTCAAGGTGTTTACAGATGTCTTTGCCTGCAATAAGTAAACACAATCTAAAAATTAGCATGGGAAATGATGCAATACGTCTTGAAAGTCCCTACATCTCACTTCTCTCATAGACCATTTATTTTATCTCTCTGTATGACAAATAAGAAGCTGGTTAACTTTAAATATTCTAATAAAAATGGTTTCCACTACAGAACTACACTATAGAAATGTAATCTTTTGTCAAGTTTAATGATGATTATTTAAAGTTGAACCTACAATTTAGACATAGGGTAATACTTCTCAACATACTGTGGAGAAAAGCTCTATGCTTCTGTAGCTGTATATTTTGGTACACATTTTGAATGAGGTTTTGGCCTTTTACGTTTACCTTTTACTTTCTCATAGAGAAGATAAGTTACATTTATATATACTGTAAAAAACAATCTTATCTATAACATGGAGATCTGTATATGAGTATACTCTGGTAGTAGTGGGCCTCTCAACTCTGTCAATCCTTCATCCCTCTCCTCCTCCTCCTCCTCCTCCTAGCAGCCTCGGGTGATCCCGCCCTACTCCCGGCCTCTTCCCCCCACCTCCCCCTTTGACCCACACCGGGGACATTTGAGGTCATAACTTAACTCCACCTCATCCATGCTCGACTGGATGTTACTGGAACCCCGTACAAAACTCGAGACCAGCACGTCTTAACCGAGCTCCAACCGGCCAGCCAAGAGGCTCCGAATGGATCCACTTGACTTTGACTGGTCTGACCTTATTTTCTCTTTCCAATGCTCTCCCTCCCTCCCTCCCTCCCTCCGTCTTCCTCCCTCTCTCCTCCCTCTCTGGTATTTATGTGTTGGCAGTTACCGTGGAGACAAGACACACAAACACTGCGGCAGTAGACAGGAAGTGCTGCGGAACCACAATGGCGTCACTGCGGCTCTGCGCTCGCCCTCCCCCTCCTTCTTTCTCTCGGTCTGCCCCAGCCAGCGTGCGTGCTATTATCCTGAGCAAGCTATATGGAGACCACACTGCTCCCTCTCTCTCTCTCTCTCTCTCTCTCTCTCTCTCTCTCTCTCTCCGTTCTCTCTCATTGCTCTCATTATTATTCGCATTGCTTTTTCAGCTGTGGTCCTCTCTCTCCGTCTCTTCACTTTCTATATACCACATTAGCTGGAAAATCTGTGTCTGATTTGCGGTGTCTGGGATGCCTGGTTGATGTGCTGAAAAGCTGTTTTAACGGTTCAACCTGTCTGCAGGGCGTTCACCGTGGAGAAGCTAGTCCCGTTTCAAAAATGGGTCAAAGAATGTGTTTGTGTACTCTATGTTTTGGAAAAAACGTCAGTGTGGTTGGGTGTCTGATTACAAGCACACTTTGTATGTGTCCTGGGTTTATGACCGAATGAGTTCACTGGCGAAGGAAGAGGCCGATCTATAGCGAGGGCAGCGGCAACGAGAGGATACCAGGTCTGTGTGTGGTCCTATCGCGGGCTCTTACATCAGACTGGCATTAGTGTACACATGCCTCCTGTTCTCCCTCTGTCTTTTTACAAATCACAGCTCTAAGTATACTCTGGAAAGAACCCCTTGAGAAGATACCGCCCTCTCCCCCTCCACATGCTAAAAATATCCAGCCACCTTTGCGACCCCCTCCTTGCTGACGTTTCTTCCTGTCCTCACTCCCCTCATTCGCTTGACTGCTGCCCCACTCCACTTCTTCACATCTCGCACTCAACGCCAGTTGATAATCTTACACAACTCCCAACTCTTTTTTTGTGTTGGGACTCCTTTCTTCTCTTTTTTTGTCCTAATTACTTTATATCTCTTGTCCGCTTCCACCTCCTCCCAGTATCGCTCTCCTCACGGCGGCCTCCTCTCCCAGTGCCTCAAGGCGGCTTGGCCTTTTTGCTGACACAGACAGTCATCCATCCCTCCGTCCATCCAGACATCCAGCCAACCAGTCTGTGGACCAACCAGCTGACCACCCAGCCAGCCAGCCGGGTAGAAGACGCCCGCTGAACCGAAGAGTTCACTGGACACACAAACTGAGAAGAAACCGTGGAGGATTTTCTTCAAGTCAACTCACAGTATGGTAGCGAGTAAGAGAAGAAATTTAAGAGCAAGATGGGAAGATTAAAAACATATATCAAGATTAACTTTATTGTCCCACATTGGGGGGAATTTGGATTGGGCTTCCGGCCATGCTGCATCCATAAAACTCAAACCACACATAAAAGTCAAGTGAAAGAATATAATAAGAAAAATGATGCTGAAATAGATACAAAAATCAGTATCATCTATTTATCAACCAACTCTGTCTGTGGGAGGACAAAGTTTGAAAGAGCATTTGCATAGATAATTGTGAATTGACATATTGTCAATGGCACTGCGGCTGGAAAAGAGGAATACACAAAAGGGATGAACAGAAAAAAACGAGATGTGGTTGTGCAACTGGCCAACGCGTTTTCCGTTTGAGGAAGTGATTAAAAGTTGTGTACTGTACATGTAAGACGGTCATTTTCTGTCTTTGTTTTTGTGTCTGTTGTGGTGGTCAGCGAGAGAGGAAGCCTATCTGTGCCCATATGGCGTCTCCGTTCCTCCATTCAACCGCTGACATCATCCTGAGTGACACGCGGCCGGGTGACTTCCTCCGTCTCATTAATCACTCGTGTGTTAACAGGCGCACACACTCCCATTCCTGTGCCCTTTACAGCTCCGCACTACATTCCTCCTTCCCTCGTTAGCTTCTCGACTCCAACAGCAGCCTCCAGTGCTCTTTACCAGCTGGCCTGCCCACTAAGCAGTGACCTTTGACCCTCCTCCTTCTCTCCGCCATACAAAACCTCCTTGCCATGCTTTCTCCACCTGCCGCTCACCCGCTGTGTGAGGGGCGAAACCAGACGAGACGGGGTCCGTCGGTTTATACGGCGGCAAATCCCAGCAGAACTTTTCAAATAGAGCAAGTCGAGACCATACTTTTTAATTTTATTCACAGAGACCCTGCATTATCCCATGAGCAAGCATTTGGGAGATGAAGACCCCCCCCCCCTTTAACAGGAAGAAAGCTAGACCAGAACAAGGCTCTGGGTGGGTGACTGTTTGCCTTGACTGGTCGGGTCAAAATAGGCATCTTGTTTTTAACTGGAGTGTTGTTCAAAGTTGAAGTGTGTACTTTGGCTCTCTTGCACTTGTGTTGGGAAACTGTGGAAATAGAAGGGAAAAAAACTGTAAAACAAGCCACAACCGTTGGAGGACAGGTGATACTTCTCCTGTGTTATCTCTACAGAGATAAACCTGAGAAGAAGGGTCAACACCGGGCTCTGATTGGCTGATTTGAGCTGAACTTCTGCACATTGAGAGGAACAGGAAAAGTAGGGGAAAGTTGCACGCAAAAATAAAAAGCATCATGATTTATTTGTTTAACATTTTGGAAGAGTTCATATGGTTAGATAACGGTGATTACGTATATTGCGGAACATTTTACATATTACTTGAGGAACAATCTTGCGAAAGCTTTGGCAATATATCATGGTATTAAAGCGCATTTTGAACTGAATGAAGAGGACAAGACAAAGATGAAAACAGGGAGTCATAGAGTGGAAGTGTTTGGGAAGTGGAGCGTTGAGAACTTGCAGTATATCAACTTTTATGATACTGTAAAAACACACTGATACATCTTTGCAGGGAGATGAAGGGGGTCTTTCTGTCAGGGTCCACAGTAGCCAAAACACACATTCAGCGTAGGATGAGCCATGGCCTGTAACTGTGTGTAAATCACAGCCCACACACATAAATCTGCAGACTCCTCAGTGTAAATAAAGTTAGTCAACTCCACCACCAAAAGAACTTTTCCACTGAAGCAACAGGTCGTGGGAAAATAAACGCATCAGTCAGGGGGGACGGAGATCACGACGGAAACAAGAATAATCAAACTGGTCAAAAGCATTATGTGAACAAAATCGGGTTACTTTTATCCAGTTTGCCACAAAAACAGAGATTTTCTTTCAAATTAAGTAAAATGCCAATTTTTTGGTGCAAAACCAGGTGGCCTTCCTAAATGTGTAGGCGTCAGACAATAAATGGGTGGTTTAGCAAGTTAAGCCAAGGTGTGCACCAACTGGGTGTGCCCGTGTGTGTGTGTGTGTGTGTGTGTTTCCGCTACCCCCACCCATGTGAAGTGTGCTCTTGGGAGAGGGAATGTGCCCACACTCTGGTGCGTCGGCTTCCCTCCATTTTGGCACATGCACGCTCCCATCCCGGCCTCGTCTTATCCCCCGTCATCTGTCTTACCCGTCTTCCTGTCTTACTTTCCCCTTTGTTTCTTAATTTTTTTTTGTCGTGAGAACAAACCATCAAACTCCTTCTCCTCTCTTTTCTGTTTTTCTGCTCTCTTCCTCTCTGTGCATGTCGGTGTAGCTGTCCTTATTTGGCTTCTCCTCGACTGAGCGGGAGTGTGAGTATGAATGTGGCTCTGTGTGTGTGTGTGTGTTTCCTCCTGACTGTGAGTCACTGCTTGTCTGACTCACGAGCGCTAACAAAAACACACCGTTGCCATGGGGACCCCCACCCCTCCCCTTCCTCTCCCATCTCTCTCTGTCTCCCCCTCCTTGTCAGTCTCTTGTTTCTCTCTCCTTGCGGGCACCGCTGCAGCCCAGGCAGCCCTGGCACTGTTACATGGGTGGCACTCTAACTTGGGTGGGATGGAGGTGGTGAATGAAAACAGGGAAACAAAATGTTTTTAAGTAAAGGTGAAACCTTGTGAAAACATTGTTTGTAGGCCTACAGAAAACCTGAATTACAGTCCAGGAGCCCGCAGGAGGACAGAAACCAAAGGGTGCAAGACAAACAACCATCTATCATGAGCAGGAAGTAGAAATGCCAGTATTTGCTGAGACGGGTTAAAGAGAAAGTGTTCGACTGTGGCTCTATTTCCTGCTTCTACTGCTCTGAAATGGCAGACAGCTTTGAACTGGGCCTGTTCTTTGATGTGCTGGCATCACCACGTGGTCTTGCCATGACCTCGGCGTCGCGTTTCCACAAAGATCAGGTTGGGCACTGGCTGTGTCCTGGCCTCACGCTGCCCGTGTTTGGCTGACTTCCTGGACGGTAAATGCTGGTGGTGCGCCAGCTAGTGGACAGAATATATTCTTCTTCCTGACTGACATATTGTGCTGGACCCTTTTTGGGGTCGTGTCAGTTGACATGATGTCATAACGGCAGTTAGTGTCGAGATTGGTTTCAAGACCACTTGTTGAAGGTCTCGATTGGAAATCAACCGCTTTCTCACTCAGTCTTGTCCTCGAGATTATTTCATCAAAACATTTCTCGTTCACACTTATACATGCACACACAAGAGGTGAATCCAGATAAATCTGTATTTGTTTTCTGTGGGGGTGTGGATCTTTCAGATCGCTGTGGGGATATTTGCATGTCTCACGTTTCATCGTACATGTGTCCTGCAGTGTGGGACTCTGGTGTTGATGATGACCTGCTCTCTGGTTAGCGTTGAGGCTACATGTGAGCTACTGAATGACGTCTCTGATAGACCACCTGATCACAGACACGTTTCAGATATCCAGTTGTTACCAGTTCCCCTCAAACTTCTCTCTTTTTTTTTTCCCACACTGTGGGACAAATAAAGGAATATCATATCATGTCATATCATATCATATTAATGTCATTTAAATGACCAAATACAGCATAAAAACACAAATACAGATCAGATTAGAGAAGAGTAGAGTCCACAAATATATGAAGCAGAACTATTTCAGGACCCCTCAACTTTATAAAGTCACACTGTGTGTCACACACACAATGTTCAATACACGTTTGACCTCTGTTTAACCTTTGTGTGGCCTACTAGCTCTCGGCAGCTGGCTGCTGGTGAATTGCCTGAGAACAGGCTGAAATTGAAATTGTACGCTGGCGTAATCCTCAGAAGAGAGACGGAGGTTGGGAAGGAATGAAAGAGAGGAAACAGGCCCAAATGGGAGATATTGAAGTCGCCTGACCAATAAAAAAAAGCAATAAGAAGGAGGAATGTGAAAGAATAAGAGGTTGGTGGGAAACAAAATGTTCCAGAGTACGGACTAGAGAAGCTTTGAGAGATGACGGCAACAATTGAATGTATTCAAAAACGCCATTGTCACACTTTATTGAAAAAAATGCAACCTGCCATATATACTGTATACTTATACTGTATATACATCAGCCATGGTAACACAGAGGATTTTTTTGTTGCGACAGAACAAACAGAGTGAGCCCGACTGCTCACAGACGGACGTACAGATGAATCAAGACACTCGGGCTGGCAGAATTTATGGGAACAAAACAAAGACAAGATGTCCACGTAAATGTCTCTCCAACTTGCAATCCCTCTTGTTGTAATGTATTTGATCAACACTGCCTGGATTACGACACGTATACCTTCCCCACAGACACACACACTGTGCTCCAAATATGTGTCTGACAGCTGTCCCTGTGTGTAGTAATCCACAGTAAGCTCCCTGGCTCCCAGACTCTTTCAGTAGATCCTCCAGAGCATCTCTGACCTCACCGTGTAGCCTCTCCTCCACTCCCTCTCACTCATGTTGATCACACCCTTTCACTCCAACATAATATCTGCTGCTTTCTTTCCTGGAACCGGGCCCATATTTAATTAACGAAATGGTAGGCCTACGACATTTTGGGGAAATGCTCCCATTTGGTGAAAGTCAGACGAGAAGATTGCCATCATGCTCGTGTCTGCGTCATACATATGAAGCGACCACGAATAGCCGGTTAGCTGTATGCTAAATATGTAGCAGCTGGTTAGCTTAGCTTCGCAGAAAGTCGAGACTCAGGGGCAAACAGCTAGCCGTGGCACCTCTAAAGCTCACTCACGAACATGTTGTATCCTGTTTGTTTAATCCGCACAACAACAAAACAAAAGTTAAAATCGCTTCGCAATTTTGTGCAGGACTGTGTCTTGGCCCTGAGCTGTTGCCAGGCAACCAGTGGAAGTTACTGTTCCTAACCTAGAAGTTGTCGGACACAACCCCAACAAAACCAGCCAGGATAAACATCTACTCTGTTTAGTTACGGTCCCCCTCTATTTGTGGTGCAAGTTTGCCCTCTGCTGTACACTTCAAGCCTCCGCCATCATGAGAACTCCTTCCTTTCTTCAACCTTCAGGTTTTCATGTTCTCTTCACCAATACATCTCTCGTTACGCTGGACTTTCGGAGAAGAGGTTACTAGTGATGCATTATCAAGAGTGCTAAATAACAAGTGACATGAACTATTCTTTAAATAAAGCTGATCTGATGATTAGTTAATGAACTCAATGTAAAAGTACAGTTCCATGTCGGAGACATCACACACAACCAGTGCAGGCAGACATCCTTCTCTTTGTGGGGGATTATTATCTCGAGGGCTGGAGGTGGAGGGTCTCAACTCTTTCACAGTGATCTTCTGCCAACTTTGGAATTCCTCTGACTGATGGGCCAAAACTCCCACAATCATTAATGTCATAGTGTCCATAAAAACTCTTTAAATGCAGTCCATGATGATGGGATACTGTTTTTTTTTTAAATAGTTGTTTATACTTTTTAAATATAAAAATAATTGTCTCCCTCATTTGTTTGATACAAGTCTCTTACGTAGGGAGAATAGGAAGGTTAATGTAGAGAGGATTTGGGTAAATGTCCATGATGCTTTTAAAGACGCTCCTCCTTCTGAACAGTGTGGTTTTCGCAAAGTATTCACAGTTTTTGCAGTCAGAAAGCACTTTCTTCATGTCGCGCTTTCAAGAGGGAAAATAAGCTGTTAAATGTTAAATCCAGAGTACAACTTTTTTCTTTTGTCACATTTAATTCCAGGAAAAAAAATATTCTGTTGTATGGGGGGGGGGGATATTGGTCCTTCCTCGTCCTCGCAGGGGGCGACAGAGAGCTCACATTCCCGGTGTTTGTTGTGTCCTTGGGGAAGTCGTGAGGGGGGTCTCAGAAGTTGCTGAACAGCTCATATTTCTTCATCCAGTCCATCTGCGGCGCCTTCTTCTTTTCTTTGGCATGGACCTTTAACTTTTCTTCTGCGGCCGTAGCGCTCAAACTCAGGCCCATCTCAGCGAAAGGGTCCATCAGCCGGCCGCCGTCATCGTCCGCCAGCTGGACGGGAGGTGTTATTGGAGATGGAGAGACAGACATAAAGGTTGAGGGAACTGTCTTTCATGTGAGACACCAAAGACCAAGCACAGCAGCACATATGAATGCTCACACCCACCTGTGTGCTGTTGCCCTGGCTGCTGAGGTCGGAGTGTGTGGACCTGAAGGAGCTGCCGTTGATCTGAGGGTTGGGGGAGCCGTTGGATATGGACGGATCGTCATTGTCTGTGAAAACAAGCCAATATAGTGTTGTTTTTCACTGGTGTATACTTTATAATTGTTATACATAGTTCATATTCAAAGGGATGGGATCTCAGTCCACAGATGTAAGTCTCAAAGGTTTGATTGAAATGTATTTTAAGGTCTGAGAGTGAGATGAGTCAAGAACTCACACTTCATTTTACAGGTCCATCGAAATGTAAGAATTTCCCAAGTTTCCCAGAAAGAAATATGTAATTTGCATCCAATTAAAGTGTTGAATTAGCTTACTTTCATTAAAATGTTTCACGTCTATCCAGACAAGTATCTCACGTCCTGTTACAACAACAACAACCACCACCTTTATTAATTCCAGTCACAGGAGCTACTCCTCATCCGTTTTTAAAGGCTGAACTCATTTTAAACTATTGAATCAAATAAATCAAAGTACCAAAGTATTTAAAAAACGGTGGGTCCAAATTACGCTTGCACAGAAATGGGTTTTAATGTATATTTCTTAAAGAAATTATGAAACTCTAAAATTAGATGTTACACAGATTATTTGACAACCTCATTCTTTGCAGTAAAACACCTGCTTTGACTTTCTAATATGTCCACAACAAACTTGACAATGGTGCCTCCTGAAAGCGTATATCGACCACACGGTCTTTAGTTAGTGCAGTCTCAGTTACCTCTGAGATGGCTGACGATCCCTCTCCTCTTGAAGTGCTCGTCTGTTTCCGGGTCCACCACCAACAGCCAGGTCTCATCTCCCCCTTTCTTTATGAAGGCCACCACCTCTGCATGCCGCATACCCTCGATGCTCACGCCATTTACCTGGAGAGCACAGAGACAAAGATAAAAAGTTAAGAGAATGGTTTTGTAGGTTAGTTGTTATAACCTTTGCTTCTCCATCAGCCCACTGACCCACGAAGGCTGTCTGAGGGTCAAGGGTGGAAAAAAAGAGCCCCACCGCACTGAAGGTTTTGTAGCATGTGGGGAAGTCTAAATGGCGCCGCGTCTCGCCTTCTCCACTGGAGGCGCACCCTCAAGGCTTCCAAGAGGGCGCTTTGCCATGTGTTGTTTTAGTTTGGACACGCGTTCCTTTCGAAGAGGGACGGTCATCCACTGATTCGTTATTACCTTTGACTCTAATTGAACTAAATTGAATTCAACCATATCACATGGTTACATTTGTTACATTCGATGTCCCGCTTAGTCCCAAAAACGCTCAGTAAAAGTACAATACCAAAACATGTTGGCATGGCCAAGCTGGACTGTCAGACAGTTAATTGTGATTTTTGCCTTAGAGGCGTAAACAAAAAAATCTTTCTTTTTTTTAACACAAATCTCCTCAAGTTAGTTGGTCAAGTGACATTTAGTTTTATTTTGACTAGCACCTGAATAAACCTTCACATCCCTCTTTTCTTTCATTGTTGACATCAAACACTGTGCTACCTTATTTGTCCACTAAGGGGAGCCGTGGGACAACAGACACTGATACGCTCTCCAACATGACTCTCAGAAGCATGTGCCTCTTCACACAAGGCAACAGTGGTTCAGGAAAGCGTTAAGAACAGCTGTACATCCAGCAGTAAAGTTATGATTTCCCACAATAAAAGAAGACTCATTGTCCATACTTTCTAAAAGTGATTTCACCTCTCATGAAACAATAGGGCGCAGAAACAGCCCAACAGAGGGACATAATAAGTGCAATAGCCTGCATTGGAGGACTGCCTTGTCTAGACTCTAACCATGGCCTCTCTGAGGCCGGCAGCTTAGCATCACGCCAAGTTAGTGTTGATACACAATCAATTATTGACGGCTCTCCTGGGCTCACGGCTGTAGTGCAGGTTTCAGGTGTCCGAGTCCTGAGGGGGGGGGTTGTTTAAAATTCACCGCTTGTTAAAATATTGGACGTTTAAAGAAGAGAATGAAAATGTTTCTCTCATTTGTAGGTGAAATAGGTCTTTAGGAAAATATGTGCAATGAGAGACTTTATGAGAAAGGGGGGAGAGAGAGAGAGAGGGAGAGAGTGGACAGAAGACTACACAAAGAAAGAGTGGAATCAACAGATGGCGAATGTGAACAGTTTTTCAACTTTCTCTCTTTCATATACAAATAAAAAAATCCATCCCTTCTTCCCAGGACTCATGACAGACAGATAAGACGGACTGACAGACAGTCAGGCAGTTTGATACGAACAAGCATCTTTTTATTCAGCCAAACAACAGGTGTTGTGTCATATTTCACAGCCCGATATTAACAGTGCATCCCACACAAGGCAATACACTCTGCTCTCTGCCCACTAGGCTAATTAATACACGCTGCAGGAACAGTACAGACGCTTATTTCTCACGGGACAATTGCTCTGGGAACATTTTAATACTAAAGTGTGTGTGTGTGTGTTTAAGTGAATATCTCATCAAAGCCACCCTTTCTGCCACGGGGGGGGGGGGGGGGGGGCTTTTCTACTTCTCTTGGTTTTAGATTTTATTTCTTGGATCATAAACTCAGTGACCAGGCGGCCGACTATGAGAGGTGATTTAGATGTTCACAGCTCCAGGACCAGAACGAGCTGTTAAAGGTTAAGCACGACTCAGAGCTTCACTGCCTATTTCTGGTTTCAAATTAATATGGCAACTGGTTTTGGTAATGAATTAGAGGGAATTTATGTGTTTTGATTTTTTTCAGTGGCAGGATTACTATTTGATATTTGATGATTGAAATAAAGGACAAAGGCTCTTGCAAAAGTAATTGTTGTCTTTATTCATTGTCCCTGCCCCTCAATAAAAGGTCTGCTGATCCCTGCCTGACCTCAGTTAGAATACAACTACAGTCTTACCAGAAGCTGTGTGAGGCACAGCGGTGCTTTGAGCTAGACGCCAACGGCAAAATGCGAAAAAGTGACAATGACGATTCTAACATGCTGATGCTAAGCAGGTAAACGGTAGCCTCTGAGAATTAAAAGTTAACGCAAACTACAGCAAAGGATGATGGGAAATCATTTGTTTTGCGGGTGTTTTTCCTAAAGCACAAATACAAACCCTCATGATGGAGGAAAAGTCTGCACACCGCCTCCCCAATTAAATGACTATGTAACAGGTTTGTGGTTGTCACCAGTAGGTTTCTCCCCCAAGCATCAAAGGACGAGCATCCAGGAAGGATATTTGGTCTTATCTTTTGTTAAAGACTGCAGACTTTGTCTCTGCTCTAGACTCTCGCTCCTCAGTCCCCACTGCTCCTTTATGGAGACAAACGTGTACACAGACAAATTGGCCTCAGCTGGCGACGAGTTAACAATCGGCCACCAGCTGAGGCCAATTAGACACTGTTCCCTGAACACCCCCCCCCCCCGCTCTGCAGCCGAGCCTAAACACCCCCCCCCCCCCCCCCCCGCTGCCACAGCCTGCACAAGAGCTTGTCTCCTGTGGGAACTACACATGCATGCACAACGTTACATAACAACCCCCCCAGTAGTTGTTGAGACATTTCAGTCTGAACCAAAGTGGCGGACAGACCGACATTACCACAGAGCCACGCGGCTGGCATGTTTCAAAACTAAATCCTGTTTTCGTTTTTTCACGGTTGCCGGAAAAACAACCAAAACAACACAACATAGTGTCGTCTTGTGATGTGATGAGCGTGAGAGAGCATGCGCTGATCATCATCATCATCATCCAGGTGTGAAATCACTGCGGGCTGATCTGTGGCCTGTCATGAAATGATCTCCAAATGTGTTCGTGAGTACTACTGCCAGTGAGTGCGGTGCACTTTCCTATGTCCATCGATGTGTGTGAGAGGTCCAGAGTGTGCATTGTTGAGCGCAGGCAGAGCAGAGAGGCCGATGAGGCATTCAGCGGTGTCACTGCTTCTGCCAATCATCGGCAGAAAGCCAAGCTCTCATCGTAGCCTCTACAACGCCGGCCGCTGCTGATACACCTCCAGTGCAATGGGGCGTGGTGAGAGAAAGAGACGGCGAGAGACGGAGAGAGAGAGAGATCTGTGTCATGGTTGTTCACCTCTCCAACAGGCTGCTGACAGATAACACAAACACTCTCTTGACGCATGGTTAAAGACGGTTGCAATTATCAGTGTGTGGGCACACACACATGCATGCACACACACACACACACACACACACACACACACACACACACACTCACACATAACAGCCTTAGATATTCAGGCCAAACTAAACTTAAGTGCAGGGATCAAGTTTTTAAGCTGGTAGAAATCACATATTTACCAGTATGCTTAGTCTCATGAGGTTGACTTAATAGTGTCCCACAAGAAATGTAAGATACTTGCAAAAACAGTGCAAATATTAAGCATTGATATAAAATAACAAAAGAAAAATAGAGTTTAAATATCTTTAGCAATCTCCAAATTTAGTTTGTTTTTGAGCGATTCAACTTGGGCTGCAACCAACCAATCACTTCTCTTGATTAGTCTGGAAAGTGTTATAGTGAGAAATAGTAAAACGTCACACGTTTGTCCTTTTTATCCGACTAACTGTCCGAAATCAGAAGATAAAAGCAGCAAATATTTACTTTTGAAAAGCTACGTTTAAGAAATAGATTTTTTTTTAATGCTTGAAAAACTAAACAATTCATTGAAAAATAGTTACCAAAATTGTTGTGAATTAAGTTTCAGCTTTAACTATGGGCATTTTATCAGATATTTTATTCTATTTCACGTCATTTTGTATTCAAATCTTTGCTTTGGCAATGTGGACACATGTGCATCATAGAAATACAACATCACGTGTCCATGCAGAGCTGTAGGGAGGAGAATGGTGTCATTAGTGACCTGCTGCAGGATGTTCCCACACACTCTCATCAGCAGTCTAATGTTCCCGTGGAGCGACAGGACATCAGTGTTTTCTAGTGTGGCTGAAAAGTGAACACTATTATGCCTTTTACAGACAACTGCAGCTCTGCTTGGTGGTCCTGAGCATAGTTATCAGACCTGATGGTTATCCATGTTTTAGTCCATGCCGTTTATATTACAGTCCAGAAACAGCTAGTCCGGCTCCACTTGCAGCCAAGAAGTTGTTCCATTTCTTGACACACAACCCTCGTAAATATCAGCTAGTTCTTGTTTTACACTTTGGCTTTTATACAGATTAAATAAAACCGATAATGTGTAATTTATTGAGTTTTTCATTACCTTTAGGCAGAGCCAGGCTAGCTCTTTCCCCTGTCTCCAGCTAAGCTATCTGGCTGCTGCCTCCACGTACAGGAAGCACAGGAACTGTGTCAACTGATCTCAACTTAAGCAACACAAAATCGTTCTGTTGTGTCAAGCAACTTTTTAAGTCCCTGCAAGCTTATTTTATGAAATGTATTCATGAACTACTCAAAAATGGAAAAAATAGATGCATGTAATGTAATAAATTAAACAAAAACTTTATGGGAAAAATGTTTAACATTTCATTTGTGGAAAGCAAATTTCTTCAGGACAATAAAGGTTTTATTCAAAACCTTGAATATGATTCTTTACATGCTGGGGGACCCTAAGTGAACTCTGTTTCACCTCACTGTCACTATCAGACCCAACTGGGTTGCTGTTTGGCCTGTTCTGCAGTGTGGTCTGGGCCCTGATGTACAGCCAGAGAGGCCAAAGGTCATGGGAATGAAGGGTGAATGTTGTGTGTGTAGATGGAAAAAATGCCTATGATGAGGGAATATTTAGGAAGAATCGAGATGACTGACTGTTATTTGTACAGTCAGATTTAGTAAATCTCCAATATTTCAGGTGCTCTCCTTCTGTCTTACACATTCCTTTGTGTGTAAATAAGAAGTTCCTTTGCAAACACAAGCAAAGACATCTGTTGACTTTGAGTGTGTCATGGAGTAAAACTGAGAGAAGGTCACCTAAGCATAAACGTAAATCTAATTGGAGGTAATGGATTGGATGATTGGATGACAACACTGATTCAGTTCAATAGACAGAAAACACACGCTCCTAAGTGGCAAGTTGAGGGGCTACAAGAGGCCCCTCAGGGGATGTTTTCACACTCAGTAAATCTTAATATTCTCTGACATGTACCAGACTAAACCAGAATCATCTATAATATACACCTCATTAGTGTGTGACCATATTTCATAATCTCCTCATTTGTCTTCACGGGTCTGCAAGTATATACTGAAGCGCTCACATAACGTTTAATATTCTTCCAACTATTATCACTACTACTGCGGGGGTCCCACCCACCTGTTATCTTCTTAATAAGCACACACATAAAACCCCACAAACCACTCCACAACACAGACACACAAGGGGTGTAACATTGCATCTGGTTATGTTACATAAACATCTGAGTTTGTATCTGGATGCGGACCTGAACCAAAAGTGGTTTGAAATCATTCTAGACAGCATCATTTTCTTTAAGTTGTTTTTCTATTGTCATCTATACTCGTGACCAGCCACCAACATAATATTAATATCACTTATGCTAATCAAAAAATAAAACATGATTTGTAATCGGACCCCATATAATCCCAAAAAAGAAAGCTGTGTGTTAACGATCCGTATGGAAATTAATATTGAAAAATAGTGTCTGTGGGTTCACGTGGAATTAAAGCGGGTCTGAAGTGTCAATAAAATGAACTGTTTGTATCAAAGGAATCTGAATAGTGAATCTGTCTTTGTTAATGTTCCACATTCATACACAACGATGAAATGCAGCCCGATGCAGCACCACCACAAGCTCAAACTACTCGATCGTTGAATGTGACATCATCAGCCAGGTAGATTTACTGCATGCCGCCGTCGTGACGCTCCGGCCACGCTGCTCCGTCTCACCTCTATCAGCCGGTCTTGTGGCCGGAGCCCGGCGTGGTCCGCGGTGGATCCTGGGTCCAGGGAGCGGATGTACTGTCCGGGCCTGGATCGGTCACTGTGGAGGTTGAAGCCGTAGCCCGCGTCAGAGCGCATCAGGTGGCACAGACGCGGAGTGAGCTCGGACGGGGCGGCTGGGGGCCGTGACTCGGATTCGGCCTCGGCTTCAGCCTGGGAGAGAGCCTCCTGGAAGAGAACGAGAACAAATCTTTAACACAGGTACAAAACAAACACGCACAAAAGCAAAGGTTCATCCATTATTACTCCATGATGACAAACCATGGGAAGAAGATAGCAGAAGAGCACCCTGTAGAGATGGGATCATTCTCAGCTCTAGGAAGTAGCTTGAAAATACAGCCAAACATTAGTGCATTGTTTAAAAGGTATCGAAATGGTGCAGCATATGTAGAAAACCCGGGGAAGACAGTGTGGCACTGTCTGCAGGGCATTTTAACACAGCAGGTGACTTCAACACCAGCGGAGGCACTTTACCCGTTTATAACAACCACCTTTCAGGCCAGTGACTCAATTATACGAGAAATGTGAGGGCCACTTCAAAGAACTCATGAATACTGTCAAGTAAAACGGTGATACACTCGGTTTGGAAACTTGAAGGCAGTGTGGAATTGTTTTAAAACCTTTCTTCCTGATAGCCATCAGGAGGATGCAAAAAGATGTCTGATTGTAGTATCCTAGGATAACATGACTTCTCTCTTGATTTATTACATCAGTAAACATTGTAAACATGAGTTTATGTTCTCAAACGCTAGTTTAAAGTCTTTTTCAATACAGCATGATGTTCATTTAGTAAATGATGGTCTTATTTAGAGTAAAATAAACTATAAAGCAGGTAATGCTTTAGGGCGGGGCTACCTTGTGATTGACAGGACACTACCACAGTGTTAGTGTAACAGTTTAAACTCCCCTCACCTGCCTCTGATCACTCCCTCGTTAGTCCCTCATTCCCTTCACCTGGTCCTCACGCCCTTCTCACCTGCAGCCCATCCCCTCATTAGTCCCTCACTATCACTTGTCCTCTGCCAGATTGTTTTGTGTTCTCAGACCAAGCCCTTGAGAGGTCCACTGTTTGTTTCTTCAGTCTGTTCCATTCTTGACAAAGACTAAGTAAAAGATCTTTAAGAGTATTATCTGTCTCCTGAGTTGTGCATTTGGGTCCACCCTACATCCCGTCGTGACAGTTAGTAGATCTGGGTGTTTTTGTCTTATAACTTTAACTCTCTTCCAGTGTCCTTTGAGGTAATTAATGTTAATTATAGCCTTTAAAATTGTTTTCTTATTCAGGTTTGGGTCATACTGAGCTGCCACTTCTAGTTCCCAAAAACCAAGATGGCACCGGCAAAAGTGAAGAACTCGAGGCTGTAAAACCGTAGTCCACAAATCAATGGGTGAGGTCTTATATGCAGTCCAAGATTATAAGGAAATGCAATTTGACTAAATCACATTGTATATTGTGAATAATATACAATAATTCTTCACTATTTTACGTCATTCTTTGTCGATCTATGTTCCTCATTATGTTTCCATTCATTGATAGAATATATTTCATTATGGAGCTTGATAGAACCTGTATACTTTTACCTCGACAGTGTAATAATCACACTGATTTACCACCTACACACTGGGAAAAGAAATGTGGAGTGAGAGAAATGATAGCCGGTTACCAACTCTGTAACCTCATCTGATATTAGCTGTGAGGCAACGCACAGGTAGAGTGGGTGTTGGGTGACCAAATATCGGTCTACATACGCTGCACATATTGTGTGCATGGGAGAGATCTGCAATCCTACGCAACACGGGACGCCGATTGTTTTCTACGTGAAGCTACCATCATGGTCCAGCTTGGGTCTGCTAAAAATACATATGAAGTGTGTGGGCAGAGAGAGAGAGAGAGAACGGTTCTGCAGAGAGAGGAGAAGATTGTTGATGATGTATTCTGACAGAAAGAAAGATGTATGACCTTATTCATTTATTTGACCTCTATCTCACCTTTAACACAACTGTGTGATCAGCGCAAATTCATGTTGGGGATCGTGGCTGACCCTCGATCACACCACCACTGACTGAAAGCTACCCCTCGAATGTTTAAACAAATAACACAGATGGTAACATATAATTGAATTTCAGGCACTGAATTCTTTAGGGGTCTGGGCAGCTTGCGCGGAGAAGGGGGGAGAGAGAGAGTAAAAGCAAGAATCCCTCAAGATCCTCCTTTTCCTGGCTGTAGATCGGGTTGGGCTGCTGGGTCAGAACTTCCAAGGCGGAGAAAAATAGATTTTGAAACAAACGTATTAGCATCGATGCAAAGGAGAAACATGGCAGGAGGAGGGAGAGGAGGAAAAGAACAAGCAGGGAGGGAGAGAGAGAGTGCGTGGGAGTGATCGAAATTAGATGCAGCGAGAGGATTGAAAAACAGAGTTTGAGAATGGAAACAGTGGAGTTAAGAGTATGCAGAGCCCGGGTAAATACAGCAGACGGATAAATACACAGCGGTGCAGAAAAAAAATCAATGACAGAAGTTTCCAGTCTGCGACCACGGGGAGAAGAAGAGATTTCAGTGGGACTCCTCTAACATAAACAGTGAGAGTAGCACAGCTGGAAGTCATTATGTGGGGGAGACGCAAGCGTCTGCCAATCTAACCCCGGACTCCCTCTCAATGCCTGTCCCCCCCCAGCCATGGGGCCTGTGCCATCTCCCAAAGCCTCATTGGAGCTTTGTGAGCATTTTGGAGGCTGTCGACTTGGTGTTGGGTTTGATCTGAACGAGCTTCAGCTGCGTCGAGGACGACGACCCGGCGGTGTGTGTCCTGGCTTGTATGTATATGTGTAAAGGAAAAAGACTCCTCTCCGAACCGAGAGGCCATCGAATGTTTGTTTGAACTCAGGGTGTTGAAAACATCATGTTTTTTTGTGAAAAAAAAAAATAATGTTTTGATTGGGGAGTGAGAGAAATGAGACGCAATGTTTTTTCCCCCCCTTTGTCAGCAAACAAGCGTGACATCAGGAAAGCGGCCGGTTATCAGTTTCTGTCCTCATGGGAGGCCCCGCCGGAGGAACGGTGGGGAAAACACTGTCGTGGCCATGTTGTGTTCCGGGCCCCGTCAATGTTCACATGGAACATTCCGCAATAAATCAGGGTGCTTTCCCAAAATTGGAAACAACATGGAATATTTTACACCCACAGCAGAACATTATGAGAACATGATCAGAGCGTTAAACACACACACACACACACACACACACACCTACTCACTCACTCACACACACACACACACACACACGTGTGCACTGACCTCTGTGTGACTGTGGCTCACTGAGAGGATGTGCGGTCCCTTGGATTCCTTTAGTGTCGTGTCAGCCTTTGTTTCTGTCAGTCTCTGTGAGTGCATGTGGGGGGGGTGGGGTGGGGTGGGGGGACGACGACGACAGTGTACACACAATACCTGTGTTTGGCGGAGTGGTTGGGTTATGCAATTTTGACTTCTTTTTTTGGCGGGGCATCATTTATTGCAACATGAAACGTCACATATGAGAAGCTTTTTTTAGAAAGGACAGGAATTGAATGTCTCAGTTTAAATCTGAGCTAAATTCACGCACATGATTCACAGTTCACTATCCGCCCCCTCTTAGTTACGGTTTCTACCGTTGCTATATGAAGCTTTGAGTTTTTACTAAGCATCATTTTGTGCCGTCATCACCACATTTTATTAACTTTAGCTAGTTAGCTAAACTGATGTCATCTTTGTTAGTTGGTTGAAAACGCTGCCTCCAGCTTGGGGCTCGTGGGATACCTCCATATTATATCATCATTGTGACATGAGACTAGATATTGTCCAGTGATAATGGATATCGTAATGTCGTTATATAACGGTTGTCCTTTTCTGCTTTTAAAGGCTGCATTAAAGTATAATTATGTAACTCTGAACTTACCACAGTGGTCTGGCTGTTCTATTATTTGCCTTTATCCACTTAGTCATTATATCCACATTACTGAAGAATTTCTATCAAAGAAATCTTCAGCATTAATGGTAATTTGTGTGTCTATCTGTGTATTTCCCTCTGCATCCGACGGCTGGCGGGGGTGTTGGCAGTTGATGAAACTAGATCGCACCTTGTTGAATAATTGAGCGGTGGCCGACTGCGATGGATGGATCATGAACCCTTTCACAGCCAAGGATCATTTGCTCACTGTTGTCCTGCAGTGTGCATGGGCATGTGTGTGTGTGTGTGGTGTGTGTTTGTTTGTGTGTGTGTTGGTGTGCTGTTATAAGTGTCTTTGAGTTGCTACAAAGAAACTTTAAATCCAGTGTCGGTGTGCATGAAGCATGCAAAGCATTTGGTCAACAATGCTCTCGCTTGCATGCGTCCCAAAAGCGGATTAACGTAAATTTCTCATAAATCCGCAGGTCAAGTTTCCTTTGAGTCCTGAGTCAAAAGTATGCAGTTTGTTTTGCTTAACAAAGGTGTAACAACATGTACAGGACTGTCTCAGAAAATTAGAATATTGTGATAAAGTTCTTTATTTTCTGTAATGCAATTAAAAAAACAAAAATGTCATGCATTCTGGATTCATTACAAATCAACTGAAATATTGCAAGCCTTTTATTCTTTAATATTGCTGATTATGGCTTACAGCTTAAGAAAACTCAAATATCCTATTTCTAAATATTAGAATATCATGAAAAAGTATACTAGTAGGGTATTAAACAAATCACTTGAATCGTCTAATTAACTCGAAACACCTGGAAACACATTTTCAAATGTTTGATTTTGTTTTGCTGTTATAAATTTTTTTTTTATCTTGGTCTGAGGAAATATTCAAATTTTATGAGATAGGATTTTAGAGTTTTCTTAAGCTGTAAGCCATAATCAGCAATATTAAAAGAATAAAAGGCTTGCAATATTTCAGTTGATTTGTAATGAATCCAGAATGCATGACATTTTTGTTTTTTTAATTGCATTACAGAAAATAAAGAACTTTATCACAATATTCTAATTTTCTGAGACAGTCCTGTATATCTTAGGACCTATTTTCAGTATGACATGTGTATACTCACTACAAACACACATCCCATTGTGGATAAATGACCTGTTGATTTAACTACACGACAATAATGTGGGCAACAAAAAAACTTTTAACAAGCAGATATAATATACTTAAACTAATCAATTAATACACAGGTTAAACAAAGAAAGCATTGGGTTAACCATTTTCAGTGAAAATCCAATCCACAGTTAAAATAAAAAGGTAATTTATCAGTTTTTGGCCTTCATGTCATTTTTAAATGCCTTTCCATAACTCAACCTAACATTGGTAGCCAGGTTTGTTTATGTTATTTCCTAGCACGGAGAATAATCAGCCATGGAGCTGTCTATTTTCCAGTTGGGAGTGCAATGTAGAAATGAACATAACACTACATTGTTAAAAAAAAAGATAAAATCTCTGCATTCAACACAATGACTGAAATGCCCAGAAAAGGGACATTTGCCTGGAAGCAGCAGAGAGTTTATCTCTGAGAATCCATCATCTTATTTTACAATGGAGCGCTGACTAGAAACATAGCGGACTGGTATGATGCCAGTGGAGTACAAACAACTGCAGCACCTGGGACCTTTGCTGATGTCACGGTTGACCACTGGTTGTCATGGAGACAGCAGTGGAACCAGTAGAGCCAGTTTCCTTCTGAGGTGTATATACAGAGCCGTTTTTAATTCAGGTGAGATAACACATCCGTATTTTAGATTTGAATAGTTTGAAGAGTTTTCTGGGTACATTGCTCGGCGTCTGTGTGGCAGCACAAGGCAGACTTCCTGACTTCTCAAAAGTGTAAGCGAAGCCCATATGAGGATCATTTAAAAGGGCTTTACCAAATTAAGAAAATGGATGCGTCTCAGATATTTTGGCCATGACAGCGCTACCCTCAAATTGGGTATGTATGTGCGTGTGTGCGTTTGCAGCTGCTTTAAGTGTTGCTCAATCAGAGAGGAAATGAGCAGATCTGGCCAGTTCTCAGTGGGCGAGAAGGAGAGAGGAGTGGGAAAGCAACAAGAGAGAAAGGAAATGACAGGCAGCTGGACCAAACCAGAGAGGGATTTGGAGCTTGTGAAAATTAAATGAAGGAAAAGGGAATAGGGAGAAAGAAAAGTGAGGAAATAAAGCGAGAAGACAAAGACAAAAAGGATCTCGATAACCAACAGTTTGACCCACTGGTGTTGTGCAGTGTTGCGTAACAGCGCCGCGATGCAACGGCTCGATGGCTAGCTGTGTGTCCATCGTGCTCTACCTGGACCTGCTGAGATCTAGTCACACAGTCTCCTGCTCTGCTGCAGTGTGTGTGTGTGTGTGTGTGTGTCTGTGTGTGTGTGCAATGTGTGGTACCTGCTGTTTAAGTGTTTCTGAGATCATAACTCTTGAGAATGTGAAAGAAACAGACCAGCATTGAGGTTGAATGTGTAAAAATAAAAGAAACAAAAGTGAAGGCATCTCCTGGGAAAAACAAGATAAAGTATTCAGGGAGCAAAATAATAGCATTAGTCACGGAGCAAGTTGTCATTCTTTCCTGTAGTCCGTTGACAATACTCAGATCTATCGTTGCATGTGTTGGACTCAAATTTGATGGATAGTTTTTGACGTAAAGTTCAACCCCTGCTCCAGAGATGAGCCATTGTAATACATCTCATTCACTTTCTTGCAGAATTTAATGCCAAGATTGATGCCACTTTAATGTAGAGCTGGAACGCTGGTGAGCTTAGCTTTGCATACTGGTTGAAAAGGAGAAACGGCCAGCCGGCTATGTCCAAAAGAAATAAAATCCGTCTCCCAGCACCTCCAACGCTCACGATATTAGCATCAATACTGTCATTTATTATCTTTCACTTGCATTTTAATGCTGAAAATCACTGCTTGTTATGTTATTCCAACTTCTGTCACACGGAACTAAATATCTGATATAATTTACGTCTGCAGCTCAACTGTGACTGAAAAGTGGGAAGAGTCCTGTGAGTGCAAAGATATTGTGAATTGTATGGTAGCTGGAGGCTGAACTGAGTGCGAATGAGATCAGGATGATATGAAGGCCCTCAGCCCGACTTGGTACATTCACAACTAGCGCAGAGCTAACGCGTTGATGCGATTCCACTGTGCCTCCTCACAACCCTCCAAAGTGTCACTTCATGCTGTACAGAAGTCTACATATCATTACTGTTCTCCCCATTACCCGAGGTGTGTGATCTAAAACCAACGAGCCTCAGCGATGCCAAAAATAATATGTATTTAATTCACAAAACATGTCCTCGAAGAACATTACAAAAGTCACAGCGGTCATTGCACCACTCATAATCCAAGAATTAAAATGTCCCGGCGTATGTGTCCCTTAACCCTCGTGTTGCCTTCGGGTCAATTTGACCCGATTCAATGTTTAACCCTCCTGTTACCTTTATATTTACTAACATATTTTACCCTTGAGGTCAATATGACCCCAGCTATTAAAATCTCCAGAAAATTATTAGAATTAATATTGTTTTCCAAGTTTAAGTGTGAGGTACTTTATGTTTGTTTGTTGACTCCCGAAAGAACACCGACATTAAACATTGAATCGGGTCAAATTGACCCGAAGGCGGCAGGAGGGTTAAATATTGAATCGGGTCAAAATGACCCGAAGGCAACACAAGGGTTAAGTGTTCAAAGAACTCTTACAGAGTTTAACATCGCAGAAGAAGAAGAAAAGAAGAAACTCGAGCAACACAACAGGCTTGCTGATTCATAGATCTTACATTCGAGCACTAGTATGTGGAGGAAAGCTACCTCTGAAGAGCCTTTTGATAATAAAAAAACAATACTTCAGAATAATTGGAACCATAATCGAGTTGTTTTTCATCAGAAGGCTTTTGTGACTTCATGCTGTGAGTGCGTCGGCTACACAAGTGTTTGTACATGTCGCGCTGAGGCAGCCTCTCTGGGAAAGAATGCAGCTTTAGATCTTAAGACGACCATAAGAGCAGGATTTAATTTTTTAATTGGATTTTCATGGACCTGCAGAAACTACAGAATTGAGATAGATATAAAGAGAGAGAGAGAGAGAGAGAGAGAGAGATCCAAGCAACAAGGGGTTTAAAATGATAAATTCTCTCCATCTCTCCATCTCTATCTTTCAACACTCCATTGTTCCTCAATCTCATTTCGAGGTTCACCCTCCACGTCGTGGACTCTTTAAACCCTTCCGCCTTTCTGTCCTCCTCTTATCTTTCAGTGCTGCGTCTAATAATATTTATTCATATGTAGTCAAGCGGCTGCAGAAGACAACATTTCTGCCAATTTGCATTTAAATGTCAATCGAAAATGTGTGGGCTGCTGGCGAGGCTGATATTTTCAGCAGTTATGTGCTGTTATGTGTGTGTGTGTGTGTGTGTTTGTGTTTGTATAAGTGTATGTGTGTGTGTGTAGCAGATGAGGGAGAGAGATTTTTAGGGCGAATGTGGCTATTTCATCCTCTTCTTCTATTCTCTGTTTTTTTCGGTCTATCATTAGATAACTTTTTCCATCTACCTCTGTTTACACGCCTGACAGGACAGCAGTTGTTGTTGGTGATGCAGTGTGTGTGTGTGTGTGTGTGTGCGAGCGTGTGTGTGTGTGTGTCCACACCCCTGTTATCAGTCTGCAGCAGATATTCCTCGTCACTTGGTTGGCAAGCCTGGGAAACTGTAACCCTTTTTTTAGACCAAAGAATTAATTAAGAATTGTGAAAATAGTAAAAATTGATATTTAAAAATAATTAGTTGTAGCCCGATAGGTTTGTCTTTTTAAACCTCTGGATACCATTTTGACACTTTCAATTAAAGAGACACAAATATCCTCTATGGGAGAGGCCTCAGATGACATCAGGACAAAGATTTACGCAGTTTTGTGTGTGTGTGTGTGTGTGTGTTTGTCCAATAGAGACAGCATGTGTATATAAAGTCATTTATCTTGTCTACTTTCCAAAGCATAATAAATAGATTACAGAGGATTCCTGTCTGCTGCTCACACACGTAAACTAAACCTGTCGTATTGTTTCTCAAGTCGATAGAATTCCCAGTTGATCCACACGGACACGATCTCTCTCTCCCATCACATCGACTTGACTCCCACAAAGAGTGTGTGGGAATGTGTGCTGGCTCACTACTGAAGTATACATGTGCTCGCTAAATCATAAACACACTTAGCAACACAAGAACGTCTCAGCAAATAAGGTCCAGCAATAAATAATTATATGTAGCTACAGTGTTTCTCTCTCTCTCTCTCTCTCTCTCTCTCTCTCTCTCGTTGATAGCAAAGCAGCGTGAGTGGATATTTCCAAAGCGGACATTAACTGATCAAATACAAGTGTATAGATTTCAAAAAGGGATTTCTGAGATCAGCCCCAGAGGATTCAAAGATGTCACGAGCAGACCGGCTCGTCTTCACACATTGTGACCCATGAGGGCGAATCAAAAGCAGAGTAATCTATAAATAACGCTCAAGATTTGGGTCAATGGTCTTAACTGCTACAGTTATACATTTTGGATAGGAGGAGTTCAGAGAGGATGTAACAGCTTCATAACCAGTCCAATCATAGTGTAGATGATAATAAGGTGAGTTTATTCTGGAGCCAGTACTCGTACTGTTAATGCAAAGAGGCTGACGTTGTTGTCATGTGATTTCTATTCCTTGATGCTAACGGTCTAAATGTTATATTCTGTCTACCTTGAAGCGTGAGTGGGCTTTACCGCTCAGGCAGCTAAATAGCTTTTTAAATTAACCCCTTCTGGAAAAGCATGAATAACCATCTCCAAGTAAGAAGGCGATGAAAGCAGTCAGATTTAAAAAACAATAGGAAAATAATGATCAAAAGTTGGGTTAAAATAATGATAAAAAGATCATTCATACATTTCTAAGCCTAACCGCTTGAGCCCGGTTCTGTAATGTATGTGTTTCATGATTCAAACATGATTATGTCAGATTGTACCCTTGAATTTGAGGAATTTTATGGACCATTGTTTTCGGGACGTCAGAGTGCCGGTTAATCCTGACTTTTATAGATACATAAAGTTGTGTGTCCTTGGCATAGCAGTGCAAATAAATGTTCTGATTACTTATTGTAATAAGTAAGTCAAAGTAGAAGAGGACCTAAGAGATGGTGTTCTTTATTATTTCATATCAAGTGATGTAATCACTGTAACCTAATTCCATAACGCAGTGACAAAGAACATTTCCTGTTGAATTCAAACATTTATTTTTGCTGGTAGGAAGTAGGGACAATGTCTTAAAGTCTGAATATCTAATCAGTGCATTGAGAGATGATACATGGAGACACACAGCTGCCTTCAATCATACACCCACACACGGTTAATACAAGACACTCAGTTGTTCAGGTCGCTCCTACATTACCCACCTTACTAATTCCCCCTTTCTTTTCCATAAATCCCCAGACACACACACGCACACACACACACACACACACACACACACACACACACACACACACACACACACACACACACACACACACACACACACACACACACACACACGTTCCCCACTCGTGACCCGTTCACATCCCACAGACTGTGTTTTTACTCCAGGAATCTGGTTTACTCTTATTCAAACACACACACACACACACACACACACACACACACACACACACACACACACACACACACACACACACACACACACACACACACACACACACACACAGAATTCGGCCCCCTGCATCTTGACGTAACACAGTTGGTATTCAAGCGAGGGGGACTGAGAGGGTCTTGAACACCAGCTCCAGATGTTAGTAAAAAGCATCACACACTGAGTTACTCTCACAATCGTACTGTCACTTAAAAATCAAACGTACGGGACTTCATATTCCATCTGATATGGTAACAAAAATCCTTAATATTTACAGTAAGTAAAAAGAAAAGGTTTTGGTAGTCGACATGCCAGGTTAAATTAAGATGAAACAAATATTATGCCAAAAAAGAAGACTTGAAGAGGATTTGGACAATGTTTCTAAGCCCCCACATCACTTGAACTGTGCGGCCACTGTTCGGCCGTCAGAGTATCCGACTGCACGCATCCTCACATGTTGTGTTTATTCAACAGGAAACAGCCTCACATGTATCTTGTCCATCACAGTTCACATCTGGGTGGCAAATCGTGCACAGATGATCACATGTGCTGACTCCCTCCTGTCCTCTGCTATATGAGAGCCGACAGGCAACATCTTTTCCTTATTATGACGGGCAACATGAGAGTCAGAGAACAGGACAAGGGAGGGATGTCAGGCGGCCATCAGCTCATTCTGTGTTATTATAAAGTAATGGCCAGACGTGATTGTGTTTTGATACCAAGGTCACAATGATACCTAAAGAGAAATGTGCCCAAAAAGAAAGTGTGTCTTGTCATGACAGTCAACATCTGCACAGAGATGGAGGAATAATTCGGACAGTTTGCTGCAGTTGTGGGTCCATTTATGTCTGAACATCATCGTAGAGAGAGAGCGCTCTTTCTTCTCTTCTGTTGCTCTCTCTTTCTCTCATGGATACACAAGTTTTCACTATTTGTGTTTATTCAATCCTGACCCCATGACCTCGAGCCTTGACCCTTAAAGCGGTGCTTTCTGTCCGGGGTTTTCCCACACAGATCTATTTCACTCCCAATGCTCCACACATGCACAGGTTTAAGTATCGAGAAGTTCTCTGGAGGAGGATTTTAGGAAAACTGTTGGGCCACTCATGAGCACACACACACACACACTGAATAAAACACAATATGTTGTGAATGTTCACACAAAGCCGTAATACATTCCTGATGTTGCAAAGACACATGTGTCCTCACAAAGACCACCTCCACAAACGTACACCCCGACTCTCACACTAACTGTTTTAACAGATGTGTGTGTGTATGTGTGTGTGCGCGTGTGTGTGCTCGATGGGGAGCTGATGATCACTAGCAGGCCTTTGGCAATCCTGCACATGATGCAGTGACGTTTATTACAACTAAAGTGCTGTTCACATGTTAGTCTGTGTGTTTGCAGCTGGACAATTCATCTGGACTACTGTGACTGTGTCTGCCTGAGTTGTGTCTGACTGAGCCAAGCCATTAGATTATGTTTCAGAGCTTTTGGAAATAATCATATCAAAGGCCAAACTCATAATGGACAGATGCGAAAAGAGAAACAAAATTACCGCCCCAAGATTTGTACGCATGTTTTCTCTCAGTTGCTCTTTCTCACACATCCTTTATTTCGCGATCTTTCTAGCGCACTAATTGTCCTTCCTAACAAGCCCCATGTTATACCCGCCCACCAGAAGTGCAGCAGAACTGGAAAGAGTGACAGAAAAAGACTCCGATATGTTTGTGTGTGTGGTGGAGGCCTCTCCACCAACAGAGAGGGATCATCCTGGCCAGGGACACAGTTTCCACAATACAGCTACTTCCGTATAAGCCAGGGACATGTCTGTTTCCATGTGGCTGGAGAAAATATATATATATGATATTGTATATCTCTGCCTATCCGGCATAACAATATATATGATATTGTATATCTCTGCCAATCCGGCATAAACATATATATGATATTGCATATCTCTGCCTATCTGGAATAAAAATATATATGATATTGTATATTTCTGCCTGTCCGGCATAAGATAAGATAAGATAAGATAAGATAAGATATTCCTTTATTAGTCCCTCAGTGGGGAAATTACAGGATCACAGTAGTATAGCTCACTGATAAAACGAATAATAAAATAGAAACAAGTAATATAATAAGCATTAAAAAAGAAAACATCAGTAGAATATAATAAGCATTAAAAACAGTAGAATATATGTACAGACTGAATAAAAAGTATATATATATATATAAACAAAGTATATAAACAAAAGTACTTCAGCATATTGCACATGTTGTTGCACCAGGTAGTGGTAGAGTGATAAAGTGATAAACTGCTGAGTGACCAAGTTCAGTTTGGTTGTGAAGTGGAGCTCAGCCGGTTGTGTAGCCTAACCGCAGCGGGAAGAAAGGACTTGGTACCTCTCCCTCAGACACCGGGATGAATCAGCCGGTGACCGAAGGAGCTGTGCAGCGCTACCAGAGTGTCCTGCATGGGGTGGGAGGCGTGGCTCATCATGGACGACAACCGTCATCATCCTCCTGTCCCCACCACTTCCACGGTATCCAGAGGACCGCCCAGCACGCTGCTGGCCTTCTTTATCAGCTTGTCCATTCTCCTCCTGTCAGCTGCAGTGATGCTGCTGCACCAGAAGACCACTCCGTAGAAGATGGCTGATGCCACCACAGAGTCGAAGAAGGTCTTCAGGAGTGCACCCTGCACCCCGAAAGACCTCAGTCTCCTCAGCAGAAAGAGTCTGCTCTGTCCCTTTTTATAAAGTGCATGTATGTGGTCGGACCAGTCCAGTTTGTTGTTCAAGTGAACACCCAGGTACTTATAAGATTTGACGATCTCAATGTCTAGTCCCTGGATGCTCACCGGTACCGGAGGTGGTTACCCCGGCGGAAGTCCACCACCAGCTCCTTGGTTTTACTGGAGTTAATCTGGAGGCGGTTCCGCTGGCACCATCCTAAAAAGTCCTGGTTTAGCTCTCTGTATTCCCTGTCATCATCGGCGGAAATGAGGCCGACGATTGCAGAGTCATCGGAGAACTTTTGCAGGTGGCAGTTAGCAGAGTTGTGGTTGAAGTCCGATGTGTAGATGGAGAAGAGGAATGGAGCCAGAACGGTTCCTTGTGGGGCTCCTGTGCTGCAGGACACCCGATCTGACTCGCACGTATCCGCACATACTGAGGACGGTTGGTGAGGTAGTCCAGGATCCATGCGGTCAGGTGGTGGTCCACTCCGCTCTGCTCCAGCTTGTCCCTCAGAAGCAAAGGCTGTATGGTGTTGAAGGCACTGGAGAAGTCGTAGAACATGACTCTCACAGTGCTTCCAGCCTTTTCCAGGTGAGAGAGGCATCTTTGTAGCAGGAAGATGACGGCGTCATCCACCCCGATGCCAGATTGGTAGGCGAACTGGAGTGGGTCCAGGGATGAACTGGAGTGGGTCCAGGGATGAACTCACCAGAGGGCGGAGATGGGCAAGGACCAGCCTCTCCAGGGTCTTCATGAGGTGGGCTGTCAATGCCACCGGCCGGTAGCTATTGAGGTCCTTGGGCCGCGGGGTCTTTTGGTACCGGTACCACGCATAAAAATATATATGATATTGTATATCTCTGCCTATCCGGCATAATATTAAGGTCATCACTATCTCTCGGAGTCAAAGGTGATGAATGATTCCAACATCTCAGAATGTTTTATTATATTTAAATTGGTCAGGAAATACATTTTATTTGCATGTGTGTGTGTGCTTGCGAGTAAAAAACAAAAGTTTCTGGTGGGAAAGTGACACCTGACACTTTATCTTGAGCTTTAATGGCACACCCACATGACATGCCTGAGCACACGTGTGTATGTGTGTGTGTGTGTGTGTGTGTGTGTGTATGCGCAAAGGGAAAAGACCAGAGCACTGACACCTCAGGTGTGTGCTAAGTAAGATAATACGTCTCCAGTCTGAGACGTATTATCGTATTATCTTCCTTTCTCTCTGAAGCAGGCACAGCGGACTCAGTCAGTCATGTGTTCAATAAGGCCGATTGTCTGCTGGCCAGAGAATGGTTGAGCAAGAAACAAAAAATTGCTTGAGCGATGAAATAGTGACTTAATAGAGCTTAAGCTTTAGTTTAATAAAATGTTATCTCCTGTTGTCACAGAGATGGAATGAGAGAATATTTCCGTAAAGTGTTTTTTACCCTCTGATGTTGAGTTCATGTCTGTTTTTAAAGAGCCCACTTTATTTTACTTGGCTTTCAATGTCAATATAGCATTAATACCCAGCTGGGATCCTCTGAAATCATGTTAAAGACACACAACTTGCATTGTTCTTTCTAGACAGAATTATTGTCATGGTGAAAGTGCACTGATTTACATTTTCCAACAATTCACTTGCAGTATGTTAACTCCACGTATCACACACAATGAACAAGACGGACGTTGATTAATGAAGAATACTTTAGGTTGCTACAGCAATATTTGAAGTAACTTTAAACGTAGGAGCTTAGTGAGCAGACTTATTGTTAAGTCAAAAGTAGTTAAGAAGTGAGTGATATTCTCCGTGACAGCAGCACTTCTCTCCATCAAAAATAAAACTGGGCAGGCTTTTATAACGTTGTGTAATTCACAGTAGGTTGTGGTCAACATTAATGGCCTATTAAGACCTGAACATTGGATTTCTAACAAAATGGCTCAAATGCATTTGTGCCGGAGAGCTTTGGTAAAGAAAAGAGCAAAATAGAGAAAATTGCTGTCTTGTCATGATTGATAGTTTTTGATATTGAGTTAGAAATGCAGCGAAAAGAGGAAAAATACAGCCAGTGTCATGTAACCCAGGGAATACACACACACACACACACACACACACACACACACACACACACACAACTCCTCGTGGGGAGATTTATTTGACAAATGTGCAAGTGATTACAGTTTGCAGAAAAGGCTACATGTCTCCCCACGTTACTGATGTGACCTTGTGCATGTGCCTGTAAATGTGTGTATGTGTGTGTGTGTATGTGTGTGTAGTCTCTGTGCGTGTCCTTTAGGGTCTGAGAGAGATGCACATTTGTACCTGCAAAAGAAATCCTTTTGCTTTGAGAGAGAGGACAAAGAAAACAAATTGTAACAAATTCTCAAGCTTTGGTGACACAATGTGTGTCCACAACCATATTATATGAGATTAGATTAGATTTTGATACAGAAATAGCGCCACAACGAATGCCGTCACACACTTGACAGGTGTCTAGTTGAGATTAAAATGAAAGATGGGTGTGGTTTAAGTGGGGCAAGTGGGGCACTATACGCCCTTGGTCTGATGTGACGTTGCGGTATCACAAGATGGGCTGTCATTTTAGCCTATATTTGTTTACATTTGAGTTCCTTGCCAACATTAAAACAATGTGGAATTAGATATTAGCAGTTCCTTTATGCAATGTACACATGGATGAACAGACACATATCACTACATTTCTTTGATAATAAAAGAAAAGTAAAAATAATGAAAAATGAGAGAGATGCATCAGTAGAGTGCTCAGTCTCCACGAGTTGTGCCTGCAACGACCACCGCTGTATCATGTGACTCAACTTCTTCCTTCTTGTGTGTCAGACCTGCTTTGAACAGGTAAGCTCTTATTTTAATCGGTGCAGATGTTTGCACCTGCTCTGTACAGACACGAGTTTCCTCTCTGCGTTTGTTCAAGTTTCAGTGAACTCGAGGTTGATGCCACAAAAAAAGGCAACAACTACGAGAGGTCCTTGAGCGTGCAGCTATAACCGGGCACCCAAAATAATGTGCAGGGTGCTGGAGCAGAATGCTAGATTGGCTGATGACAGACATCGAGGTGCACTCACTCACTCACAGACACACGCATACACACACAGATACGCACACACACACACACACACGTCGATCGCATGATTCTCCTGAACCGTGTTGCACAGCCCAGTTAATAATGGTCTCTGTCTGAACGGGTGTTGAATGTTTTACAATCTCCAGCAGAAGATAAGTTGCTGACAACCTGCAGTACACACCCATCACCACTGACATACTCACATACAGTAGGCACAGTGCCGAGTACGATCAAACCCCCACTCTCCACTCCCCCGGCCCACTGAATGGGGGCCCACTTCCTGAAACTCTTTCCAACAAAGCTTCAAGGTTGTTCTTGGCTGCTCTCCCTCTTGAGTTCCCTCAGTCCAGAAGCTGTCTGCTCTCCATCGCTCCCTCTTTCTTTTTCTCCTGCCTTATCGTGACGACAACAACATGAGAAGAAATGTACCGCTCTCAACAAGCTTCGCTGGAACTTGTCACAGCAAACTGAGTTGACTTTTACGGACATGTTTTCTTTTCAGCTCAGATTATTCACGTGGTGATGGAGGATGATCAGTCTGTTTCCCCTGTGCTTTGTGGTGGTAATTACATTGCACTGATTGCCAAAGCTCCTTACCAGCAGCATGGTTGAATGACTCCAAACACGACGTAATTTGCTTTATCAGCGTGCAGTGTCAATACTGAGTCTGCAAATCTGTGGCGGAACAGCTTCCTTTGAGATGGGACAGGAAACATTGAGCTCTTTGCAGACTCCCGAGGTGCCGATAAAGTGACAGCGGCAGGTTTTAGTGCTCCAGCCCCAACAAGAGGTCTCTTCTGGTCAGTGTAAGAGTAAATAATGTTGTTTCAAATCCATGATCCAACAGCAGCTCAAACACTTCTCATGCTGTTCATTCGCAGTGTTGATGCCTATTGGCTCATCCTCCTAAACTTTATTTCCGTCCTCCATTAGAATCACGGAAGAGAGAGAGAGAAACAAGAGGCCTCTAAGCATTTCCTGAACCCTCGCTGGGCCAATACGACCCAACCAGGGACTAGGATTTCTCTCCACAGGTCACAAAGCCAGAGCTGAACAAAGACGCACACACACACGCACACACACACACACACACACGTTTAACTGATTGGCCCTGTTGCCGCTCACATACGGGCAGGGCAAAACCTAAGTGAAAGCACATGTTTGTGTGAATGCAGAAAGCAGAAGTTGGGCTGCCTCGTCTCTCTGATACATGAAACCAAACTCCGTCAGATCTTTGCGTTCCAGGAGAGACGGAAACACATCCTGTTTTCCATGTCGACGTCGAAGAACAAAACAGTGAATTATAAAACCCTAAACTAAAATGTATCAAATGACCATTGAGAATTATGCAACCGACTGTGACAACGAGTGTGTGTAAATAAACACATGAAGATGAGAAGTGAGTGGCCTGTAAACAACACTCTCTCTGGAATATAATTGCACAATAAATGCAATATTTATCACACAAAGGCATTCAGAAAATCTCCCAGCCAGCCCTGTTCCTTCATACATTTATCTTTATTATGATTTCTGTGGATTTCCTGTTCAGCAGAGCCACTGCGTTGTCCGTTGCCAGATTCCTAACATCCGACGGGTTCCGACCTCTGACCTCTGACTTCTTTGACCCCTAACAGAACATCTGGAGCGCTTTCAGCTTGCCATGTTCTTCCCTCAGGACACACAGATTGATGAACAGGCATATCTGACGCCACATGAATGGACTTGCATGACATCCTCTATATGTAATCTAATCTGAAACTGGCGGAGCATCAAGAGAACACGTCTGAGGTGAAAGCAGGTCTGAGCTGAGGAGAGTGCTCAAAGGAATGACTCAGGATCTGCAATCTGTTTGCTAATGTGTTTCGTATTTTTAATTCTTGGTTTTGGAAGTTGACAAATCTGTTTGACGGTCAAAGGAAACTAAGTCTGAAGCCAGTTATGTGTTGCTGTACTAAGGAGGAAGAGTGTTGGCGAGGACTGGTCATCCTCTTTATGTTGGCAACAAATAATCTCAATGACTTAAATTCCATCAATGCAAGAACCTCACATATTAAGAAAATTTGGGAAACACACCTGCTCTGCTCTTTCTTGCTGAGAGTTCGATAAGAAGCTTGATTCCACTCTCACGGTTGTGCACTCAGTACGAAGCTGCAGTCAGCAGCAGGTCACATTCATTCAGCACAACGACTGGACACATGAGGAAACAGCTACCCTGGCTCTGGTCAGAAGGGACACATGCTCTGCACCTCTAACATATGATATCTTGTTTGTTTATCTTGGACTCCAGGACATGACCAACAAATATTCCCACACTCTAGAAAATCACAACTTTTCCTTTTTTACAGTTCGTTTTTTCGTACTGGTTAAAAAAAACAAGGAAAAAAACTAATTAATGAGCGTTACTGTAAGAGCCAGATTTATGTTGCCTTTGGAAAGAGCCAGGCTAGCAGTTTCCAGTGGATATGCTAAACTAAGCTGACCAGCTGCTGACCATATATTCATATTTAATTTGCAGACATTTGAGTGATGCACTGCAAGAAAGCAAATACGCATATCTTCCAAACTGTAAAAATAAAAATCACTATGTCCATCAATATGTGAATATTTGCTGATTTGCTTTGTCTTCTTTGATGTGTACATCTGACCTCTCAGTCAGATGTACACATTCGAGAACAGCTGCCATGAGCCTGAGAGTGGGGCCAGCTCCTGTATACTAGATTAGTACATCAGGATAACCTCACATATTAATGGATTAATACTTATAGATCCACCTTCGGATATACCTTTTGAAATCACACACCACTTTGTCCAAATGTTGAACCAACAGAAGTTCACTGTTCACTCTTGCTGTGATGGAGGAGGACCAGCTTACCTTCTTCGTGGCCTTCGACGGTGACCTCCTGGTGGGCTTCTGCACCTGGCCTCTCAGCGTGACCGGCTGCTTGGACACCGAGCCGTTCTCCCGCTTCTTGCTGGGGGAGGACGGGACTGACGACGGGGGCGGTGTGGGGGAGGCTGGGGGAGGGGAGGAGGAGGAGGAGGATGGATGCCCGACCATGAGGACGGCCATCTCCTCTGTGGCTGTGAGGCGGAGGCTGCGCAGACCTTCATGTGTCTCCTGGTCCACCACCAGCAACCGGGTCTCGTTGTCCAGGGCTTTGATCCGCTGTACCACCTGAGGGACGGGAGAGGACGGCATCGTACTGGTCATTTGGTTTGAAAGGGCAATAAAAGAACATATGCGTCAATGCACATAGACTGCAGCCACAGGAGAAAAGTCAGATCTCATCAAAGAGAAGATTATTTTGTTATCCTTTCTCTTATAGCATCCAGTCAGCGCTAGAACATCTTTCTATTGAACACATTCACACTTCTCTAGGCCATGTGGGTGTATGGTGATAGAAATACAAGCGTAGACCAAAATATCAGTATGCAAGATGGAAATTCATTTTCGAGGCAAAAAGCCCAACATTTGATGGTTTCAGCCTTTAAATGTGTACAGTGGTTGCTTCTTCTTATCTTACCATTAAAATAAAATGTATATATTAGACTGTTCAACAAAACAAGATATTTGATGAAATGATGGGCTCTGCGAATCACTTATGAGTCCAAAATATGCTCCGACTCAATCCTTCATATGCCGGGCTCTCTAACAATCAAACATCATTACCTGACAACACACACCACTGAGTCTTGTATCATCCTTTGTATTAACTTAAATCAAAAGCACGAGCGCTGCGGAATTGTTCTTCTATTAGAGAATATTCTCAATTTACTGAGAGGCTGTTGGTGTGGATGTTCCTCTGTTTCTGTGAGCTGTAGCCTACAATTGTTATCTGCTGTCTATCTGACCACCAGCCAAGACACCAACAGTGGTCTCAGCTTCTTTAGTCAACGCATAACTGCTGTCCATCCAAACAAAGGGACTGTGCAGGTCAACCCCTTGTATCTGACATTGTTTATGTCACAGTGCAACTATGGCACAGTCAGTGTGTATTCAAAGCAGCGTGTGCTTTCATGTGGATACACTTTAGGAGCTAAAAAGTTTCACTGAGGGGTGTGTGCTCGGCTGAAAGCGTCCCAGTGCCATGATGCACGCGCACCAGCCATGTGTAACCTGTTGATATCGACCTAACCACTGCGCATGCAGGCAACTAACGCGCGTGCTGTGTAGAGTGACGTAGAACCACAAATATGAATGCACATCAACTTGCCTGGTGGTGTGTCTCTTTCTCCACGTTGACCCCATTCACTTCCACCACACGGTCCCCGGCGTGCAGCCCCGCCGCTTCTGCAGGGGAGCCGCTCTCCACTTTGCGGATGAATTGTCCGGTCTTTCCTTTCTCGCCGTGCAAGTGAAATCCATACCCGCTGTCTGCCTTTGTCATGACACAAAGCCGCGGTTTCCGCGCGCTGGCCATTTCGTGTTCAGCCTCCAGGAGTGTTCAGATAAAGTGTAATGATTAAAATGCACGGATGAGCGTTTAGGAGAGCGGGCGCGGGGCTAAACTTCCACGGAGAGGAAACATGTCTGTCCGATGCCCACGCTGTCCCCACTTGTGAATAAAGAAAGATGAAATTCCAATGCAAACTAGCCCGAGTGCACTTAAAACAGACGATCCACAGTTTTTTAAAAAATGCAAGAAAAAGCTGCAAACTTTAAGAAAATGATGTAACCAGTCCTCCAGGTCTCGTGTCCAGCTGAAGCGCACTGCTGGCGACTCCAACACCGATGCGTCGAAGCGCGCACCGACTTCAGAACCTCCAGAGGAGCATCACCGATCTGACTGCAGACGTACTGTTTGAGTCGAGCAGATCACCGCGCGCTCTCCTCTTTCTCCACTTTTATCCATAACAACTGCTCGGACGATGTGCATGCAGGTTTGATATAGACGGCGCAGTGTTAGCGCCTTGCGCGCTGTAGCACCACCTCCCTCTGGCGCGGCTGCCTATTTGAGCCACTGAGGAAAGTGAAATATTCAGGGCAGACACCGAGGATTCAAAGTGAGACAATACTGCCCCTGGGCGGCAAGTCCGGTTCTGTTGAATACTTCTCAACATACAGGGACAACTGTATTATTACAATACTATAAGGCTGCTGTATGTCACAATTAGCGCATGCATTACATGGTGCTGTTGTTTGATAATAAAACACATAATCGCCTCCAGTTAAACTTTTTATAAATTAGATATAATTGTGATATTACTGTTTTATGTCAAAACAATCAAATAAACTATTTATAGTAATTGCGATATAGCCTACAGACATTTAGCGTTTAATTTAATGTAGCGGTGCCGTATCTTACGGTGACCACTCGAGGGCAGTGAGCACTCAGGATTCAAAGTGTAAAGCATCCATCCACTCCACGTCGAGAGAGAGAGAGAGAGAGAGAGAGAGCGAGAGAGCGAGGGGGGGGGGGGGGGGGGGGGGAGAGAGAGTGAGAGCAAGAGAGATATGCACAGCTCCTACACATAACAAGTTCCCCGATCAGTGGCGTCCCTATTCATCGTAGAGGATACGCTCACTTTGTGCACGTAAAGCTCTTATTTCAGTTTGTTGGATCTGTATTGAAGTCAAAGGAACAACTGAGTGTATTGTATTAACCGTGTGTGGGTGTATGATTGAAGGCAGCTGTGTGTCTCCATGTATCATCTCCCAATGCACTGATTAGATATTCAGACTGTAAGACATTGTCCCTACTTCCTACCAGCAAAAATAAATGTTTGACTTCAACAGGAAATGTTCTTTGTCACTGCGTTATGGAATTAGGTTACAGTGATTACATCACTTGCTATGAAATAATAAAGAACACCACCTCTTCTACATACTTTGACTTACTTATTAATTCAATTCAATTCAAATTTCCAATTCAGATCATTTGTATAGCCCATTTTCACAAATTAAAAATTTGCCTCAGGGCTTTACAATCTGTACACATAGACATCCCTGCCCCAAAACCTCACATCGGATCAGGAAAAACTCCCAAATAACCCTTCAGGGGAAAAAAAGGGAAGAAACCTTCAGGAGAGCAACAGAGGAGGATCCCTCTCCAGGATGGACAGGTGCAATAGATGTAATGTGTACAGAAGGACAGATTTAGAGTTAAAATAAATTCAATGAATATGACAGAGTGTATGAATGGTTGGTAGTTGGCATATTCCATGATGAAGACCTCCACAATCCATCAGGCAGATGGAGGTAAAGAGGAGGAGTGAGTGGAGTCTCAACAGGGCAGTGGCATAGTTGGTAGTAGGCATATTCCACGATCCAGACCTCGATGATCGATCAATTACAATAAGTAATCATAACATTTATTTGCACTGCTATGCCGAGGACACCCAAGTTTATGTATCTATAAAAGTCAGGATTAACCGGCACTCTGACATCCCGAAAACAATGGTCCATTAAATTCCTCAAATGCAAAGGTAAAATATGACATAATCATGTTTGAATCATGAAACACATACATTACAGAACCGGGCTCTAGCGGTTAGGCTTAGAAATGTATGAATGATCTTTTTATCTTTATTTCAACCCAACTTTTGATTATTATTTTCCTATTGTTTTTAAAATCTGACTGCTTTCATCGCCTTCTTACTTGGAGATGGTTATTCATGCTTTTCCAGAAGGGGTTAATTTAAAAAGCTCTTGAGCTCAAAGAGAGGAATGGTTCTAGAAGAGGAAAATGATGAACTCTATTAAAGACAAGACATGAGTTGATAGTTAGTTTATTAGACAGTTTATTAGATAGTTAGTTTATTAGATAGTTAGACATAAGCTTAACTCAATCAAACCATGTCAGTGACATATGGTGTAATACAGAACAACTCCATGTGAAGATAATTTATATAAACTGATATTCATAATCAGTGCTCACTTTTTTAACCTGCAAGCTAACTGCGGGATGTGTAAATAACAGTTTGTTCTTCTCCCCTGAAGGAGGAGTGTGGATTTTTCCCGGTAACCATTTCAACGTGCTTATGGCATTGTTTTCGGATTATAAATAAATAAAAAAGAAAAAATATATATTATATATATATGTATATATATAATATATCCTTCAAACAATTTGAACCCCACACTGTTTTATATCGTTGCATTTATTAAAGAAACGGTGAAACAAAACCCAACCACCATTATTAAGAAACAAGTCGGCTCAGGGAAACGTATAAATGCCTCCCTCCATTTAGCGGACAGCGGATTATTCTTTAAATGTATTTTTGTGGAAAGTCATCTGGTCCAATGAAAAAAGAAGATATTTTGACTTCTTGTTTACTATTTTTTCATTAAAACTACTTGAACTTAATTTACAAAAAAATAAAACCATTCATTGTTCCATGCAGGCACGTCAGCTGTCCTCAACTGGGTTGAATCTATGCACGGTGAACATGCAAAAATACGTCATTGTTCATATTTATGATGGCTCCTGTAATTCAATATTCCATATTATAAATGACCAATAATGACCAATTATGTTAAAATGTCCACTGTTTCTAACACACACAAATGTCTCCTATCCATCTAAAGTTCCATTTTAGCAAGTAGTTTTTAAAACAAGCTCAAATTCACCATACACACTGTCAACGTGGTCTTGTTTGGTTTAAATAACAACTCTGGAGATGCTACACTGTTGTCCAGAAACTTCCCAAAAATGATCATAGCTGCTAAACTTCAGAGAAGAGATAAAACTAACAGGCCAAATTACAATTAACCAACAAATGAGTGACCACTCTAGTTAAAGCAGCACACATTAAATACTGAATATATTTCAAATCAAAGAGTGAAACATGGTTGAGTTTCATATAATAGCGTGACTCCTGGACAAAATAAATCACTGATCTGAGGGAAATGACCTATATTATCATGGCTCACATGATAAATTCAGCATAACATTTATTTCCACAGCACTGGTTTAATAGTTGGTCTTCTTAGAGGGACAGTTTCTTAGGTAGATCTTAGCGTAAGATGAGTTTATTAATACCACTCTCTCACGTCTGACAGTTATCGTCCCAATGAAACAGAGATTAGAGCTTTTTAAGCTTTTTTAAAGCTTCAGTCTTGTGACGTTTGCTCTGCTTGAGCGGTTTTATATGACGGGCGGGGCTAATAGACATTATCTCTATGGGTCACGCATACTAAATATTTTATGGGGATTATCAGGCAGACTATGGACAGAGCCAGGCTGGTTGTTTCCTCTCTATGTGCTAAACTAACCTAGCCTATTGCTGACGGACAGATACGAGAGTGGTATTGCTCGTGTCATGTAATTCGAAGCCGAACGTTAATAAGCATATTGTCAATCTATCGCAATAACAGAAACATTGTTCTTACTCCAGTCTTTCACTGAGAAGCGCGTATGACTCAAAACTTCCTGCACAATTGTGTCTTAGTGCTATGACATGTACATTATACTGAATTGATCAAGACTACATAGATGAATAATAGCAAAAAGCATCAGCAGCAAATAAAATAAAAGTACATGAGAAAACAAAGGTTTCTCACAAAAAATTCTCACATTTAAAAAAGAGAATTCTGTTTCTGTTTTTGTTGTTGTCTGCAGTTAAGGTAAATACAGCTACTGGAGATGTTACATCATTTTACAGTTTCATGATTCATGTTTTTTGTATTGTACAGAGATCTCATAAACTTAAACTAATGCTTCGTTCAATGCAGTCAACCCAGTTACAGGACAAAGACACGAGGAACACACATAAATGCTGAGATCTGTGAGGAATGCTGTCTTTTCTCTCTCTACTTGCTCCTCTGGTTCACTCCACAAATGTCCCAGTGATTGAGGGACGATAAGCTTAAAGACAGGAAATACCGATCCATAAAAGTCCCAGAAATCAATCATCCATGTAGCATGTTGCTGCACTCTAATACATGGAGAGGCAGCTTGAAAACTCATGCTCCATTCGTCTCCTGAAACAACAAAAACAGAGATTAGGGACACAAGAAAGACTCAATGACACACTTTGACATATGTTATTGCTGCTGCAGTCAATGAAGGAATTAGTGGAAATGTTTTCGTTGAGTTACAACTTGGGGCTCAGTTTTTTCCTGTCCGTTACATAAAGTGGACTTCATCTCTGGAAGTCCGATTTTTAAATGTTCAGACATCAGAGACACTGGGCCCTTTTTTGTAGGGGCCCGCGACACTCGTGCACATGTACACTGCAGATTTGGTTTGGATATAGTATGATCCTAAAGTATAAGTAAAATCAAGACATGTTTAACCTTTTAATAATACAATTTAAATGTTTTATTTAATGTAATCTATTTAAAGGACAATAATGACGTATTCCTCTGTTTCCACCACTTTTTAAGTTTGAGCATACCGGCAAAAATAAGTGGTAATACAGAAGAATGTTATTACAGGCCACTCCCACCAATTCACGTATGAATGACACAGCAATATATGAGTCACTTGTGTGCACTATGAATGCCTTTCTTACTTTTTGCTTCTCATTTGTACGCCATGTAGTCTGCGATATATAAACAAATCTGCATAACTATAAGACGCTCTCAACAAGTAACGGTTGTATACAATAATAATAATAAACAATAATATTTGTGGCGTGTTTTCTGTACTTATGTGACGTTATTTACGAAGGTATTTTACTTAGGTTAGTAATTTCAAACTAACAATTATGTTTTTCCTCAATCTAAGTGGTTTGGTTCCTATAAGATGTTTTAACCCTGTGGCATTTATATGACACGCAAAAAGTCATAAATCTGTACTTCTGACATTTATGAAAAGTCGTCTCATTTCTTAACCTTCCCATGAGTTTGGGCTGCTTCTTCAGAAATGACTTGCATCACATGAATATTGTTTGCACACTACCTGAATGCTTTGCATTTTTCCATTTTGTGTTGAATTTCTGGTTGGCAGAACAGGAATGTGGCTTTCCGTGGATGCAGTTTGAAACCTTCCCGTCTGGCTTGCAGTTCCAACACCATTTGGTTTGTGGATGCAGAGCACTTTCTGGAAGCTCTGCCGGAAGTTGTCAGAGAGGAAGGCATAGAGGATTGGGTTGGCGCAGGAGTTGACGTAGGTGAGGATGACCAGGAAGAAGTAGATTGTCATGTTGATATTGTTCTCCGGGATGATATGAACCAGGTTGACAATGTTGGTGGTGAAGAAGGGCAGCCAACAAAGTACAAACACCAACACAATGATCACCACCATGCGCGTCACCTTCCGCTCCGACTTGCGGCGCTTAGTCCGGCCTGCGCGCACACCTGCTGACCTCACCTGAAATGGAGGCGGTCGTTTGAAATGGTTTTATAAGAATTTAAAAGAAGAAACTTTTAAAAAAAATGATTCAGACAGCAATAAAAGCCAGACAGGCCAATTGTATCTGTTGTATTACCTTGATGACGATGAGCAGGTAGCAGAGGCAGATGATAACCAGAGGACCAAAGAAGCCCAGTATGGATGTGTAGAGGATGAAGACGATGGCATGCAGTTCATGCGGCTCAGGCCAGGTGATGTTGCAGGCATTGACCTCTTCCTGTACATGTGAGTAGATTGTGACCGGCAGCACAATCAGAAAGGACACAATCCACACCACAGCATTGAAAATCTTGGCAACCTTTGGCTTCCTCCATTTGACACTGCGCATAGGATGAACCACAGCCAGGTAGCGATCGATGCTCATCACCGTGAGGCAAAAGGTGGAGCTGAACTGGCTCATGGCATCAGCAGTCATGTACACCTTGCAGAATAATTCCCCATACGGCCAGTAGGAGAGCACACTATTGGTGCCTAGAAAGGGAATGCCCAAGATGTAGAGTTCATCCGCCAAGGCTAAATTGAGGATGTACAGGTTGGTTACAGTCTTCATCTTGGTGTAGCGAATCACCACGTAGATGACCAGCGTGTTACCCAGAAGACCCACGATGAAGACGCTGATGAAGACGACGAGGGTGAAAACATTGAAGGGCATTAGCGCGGCCGCTACTGAGTTATTGTTGTCGGTGGAGTTGGGGTTGGGCTGGTTGGAGGACGAGTTGACATTCTCGGATATCAACGTCCAATCGTCGTAGCCATCCATGTTGAAGGAGGAAGGGTTGTTGTTTGGTGTCTGTTGGGATTACGAGAGGAAATTTATCACTAGAAACAAGATAGACATAAATGTACAATCATATGAGATACTGAACAATCTATGCTTAAAAAAACAAAAAAACATAAACATTTTTTTTGCTGAAAACACTAATTGTGCCTTGAAATTCTGGTGGACGGAAGTTCTGCATTTCAAATAATAGGCATAAATACAAAATTAAACTATAGTATAATAATTGCGTGCCAAAATTAAAAGTGTTTTTTTGGATCATAAATGTGCATTAATGTTCACCTCACTTTAATGTTGCAGCTGATTATGATGGAGCTAATATGAATTACTTCATGGTGCAGGGTGTAGCTAAACCTATAACAAGTATAATTAAAAGTATACCCAAGTAAAGATCAAAAGTAACTCTTTACTTTAGTAAACAGTTACATTCCACCACAGATTAATGCAACTGGATGTTGGGGAATTTAATCATTACATCTTAACTTTATATTTTATTTCAACTGTAAGAATTAATTGTCTATTGATTGAAGAGTTGTCGTTATTTGCATTTTGCGAGTCAATCTAAACTAAAATAGTCTTAAAATAAAAATATAAAAAGAACACCAGACTGAGTAATTTTGCATGTGGTCTCACGGTTGTGAATGTATATTTTGAATATACATGAATATATGATATTAGATCAATGGCCAACTGGCAGCCTATAATAATGAATTGCATCATGTCTTTGTGAAACTACATCTGTCCTTACCTGGTGCCTTGCGGGTGACCTAAAATAACAATTGCCCTCTAGTTGTCAGACGTTGCATCCCGAGGCTGTGAAAATGTGTTGCGCAAATAAATGGTGTGACGTAAAGATTCACTGAACCGCGCTTCAAAACACGGGAGTGACGCGCAGCCCGCAGCGAGGTGTTGAGAAAACAAACACCCTGGAAGGCCCTCTCCTCTCCCCGTTTGGCTTCACATTATTCACCAAACTATAATAACTGTAGCCCTCAGTCATGAGATGCGTGGCTTATTCAATCTGAGTTAAAAAAATAATAAAACCTTGGTGCCACATACTTTCCAAACACAGTAATACCGTTTCATGTCCTCTGTTAGGAAAATACAACTTTAAAAAAGAGAGAATTCATATTCATTTAATTGAATAAACACGTGTTTTTCATATTAAATTCCGTGACTCTGGAAGATGGGATGGGACTTACCTGCGCGCTCCGGAGCGCCGTCTCCTCTCCACTATAGGATGGAGTGATGCTCGTCTCCCGCGCTATTCACGCGCTTTGCTCTGAGGTCAACATCCACTCTCTCGCTCTTGCCCCCGGCCGCTCGGAAGAGAAACCATCTCACACTTGACTTTTCATCTTGAGGCATTTTTCTTGCCGTCCGCACGCGCACGTTTCCATTTACAAAGGCGCAACAAGCGGCATCTTCCAGGACTTTCCTCACAGCTCGAGTTCGACTGAAATCCTGCGCACGGAGAAATGCGTCCCTCAGCTGAGGAGGTGTCTCTCATAGATTCACTGAAGCACTGCGAGTATTTAAGTGGAAAGCATCACCCCACCTTTGGAATCCGAAGGTCCCGCCCATGGGTGGTTGTTATCACCCCACAGCACAGCACCTGTAGGTGAAAAAACACACAAATAACCTTTTTTTCTTTTCTCTGAGTATAAAGCATCCAGTGAATCTTAAAGTGATACAAACTTCTTTTGTACCCACTGTGTGTGTGAGCGACATGAAGAAAAGTAAAATATAAAGTCGGACGTTGATGACTATTCTTTATGGGCCCTGTTTGACCAGTCCAAATGGTACATGTATGATCATTGGGAGTGTGTATTGCCCTGCAGGGACAGTGGTGTGTTGTGGCACTTCATGGAGAATGATATGTTTCATTGAAACTGCATTTTCTCCGCTGCGGTCAACACCAGCTCTCATTTTCAAGGTTAACGACAACGTCAACAAAAACTCTTTGGACCGTGCACACCCGATTTCCTGTCGTCTGTCAGATGAACCTGTTCGTCCAGATTTTAAAACAGTCTTTTCTTACAACTGTAGAGGTCAACAAAAGCTGTTGGCAGTACAGAAGAAGCAGCCAACGTAAACGTGTTCAACAACCAGACGACAGGGTACATATAGAAGAGAGCGAATGATGTACACTGAGCTCCCAGTGTCACAGTGTTCGGCTCATTCAATTTCATGAACATTTTGCCCCGCCGGCCATCTTTCCAGCATACCCTCCTCCATGCCGGACCTCTCCAACGTTATACTTCACATCTCCATCACATGCCCTCGGACCTTTCTCCTTTCATTGCACATCCCGCCACACCCATCATGCCCTGCAATGACCTCATTGCCCTCACATGAGCTTCTCTTCCCATCTCCTGCACCTGCACCTTGTCATCAGCCCCTTGCTATATATAAATACCCACTGATAAACCATGGACCTGCCACAGATGGTACACTTTTCTTACTTTTTTTTTCCAGATGCCAGTTGCAGCAGCTCATGCTATTTTTCCAATTATTTATGTCCCCCAAGTTGTCCTTACATTGCTGTTGTCTTGTATTTCTTATTTCATATTCTGTTCACGTACTCACATTATTACATTAGCTGCAGTGATCTCATTTCCTTGCTTGAATTGGTTTCATCTAAACAAAACTGCCCGAGTACCAAGAACCGAGTTCATAAAAACAGAGCACACGCGCAATAACTACAATGCAGAACCAAAAGGTTTTGTTTTATTCAAAAGATCAAAGTTACCGTAAAACTATACTCCTGCATATTCCTTTTCTTCCTGTGAGACCAGTGTTACAGCAAAGTGACCACCAGCAGTTCATAGAGGATACATTATGGATGTTCAGCACTTTCTTCATACTTTTTGTAAAATATATATATATTGTTTTACTTTGCCTTGATTTGACATGATGTGCATTATTGTTTTAATGTAACTTCTGTCTTGTGTCTGCCAGTTGTTGCCAGACTGCTGCTGAACTGTACAGGATCACATTGAAAATAAAGATGACACTGAACAGTCCTGTTCTTTCTCCCGGCTCTTTCACCCCCCCCCCCCCCCTCTTGCTCAGATGAGTCATTCTGGCTTCAGGCATGGATATTTCTATATCAAGCTTCTTGTCTATTGGCATGTGCACCACGATCCTTTCAGTTTGGAGTCAGTCGCCGACTTCGTTCTCGGGGGATTGGAGAACTCTCTGAAGGTAACGGGAGTGCGACGGTGTGTGGTGTTTGTGGCCCACGGGAGCAGAAGTCCCCTGAATCAATATCTCTGATCACCAAAATGAGACAGAACCTTTTGTCTGTGGGGGAGGATGGAGGGAGGGTCGGAGGCAAGGGTTGATTGGAGGAGAAAGACATGAATGAGATTACAGAGAGTGGCGACTCTGTGGCTGCCGCTGTGTTTCGATGAGTTTGTCTTAAAACTAATCATAGACAGAATATACAAACAATCAATCGGTCTCTGTGCTGCTTGTTGTGTGTTCAATTTATTTATAATGAGCCGGCCTACAGCATCCATAGACACTATTTTAAAGCCTTTATGAGTCGTGTGTCTCCCAGTGGTTTGTTTGTATCACGGTACATTCATGTAATAACTGTTTAATGCAGTTGTAATTAAACTTTGTATTTTAGGCCCTGGTCTCAAAACAGCTGTTTTCATGGGGCCATACTTATTTGCTTAATGATGTTTATTTTCTGCTTTAATTATCAAATAAATGTTGAGACAAATGATAAGTTGTAGAGGCTTGCTTTAGCTGTCATTTATTGTAGCTGTTCATCTGCACACAGACTCCAGATGGAGCTGTTGACAGCCGTGGACTCGTCCAGCACAGACTGGATCAAACATGGACGTTACATACATGTCACTGTTGATTAACCTGTGATTCTGGTGGCTGCGGCCACCTCATTTCTGGCTCATCAGAAAATGAGCAAAGAGGTGGACCCACCTGTCACTCAAAGTGGCAACGCCCTCAATTATGGCTAACTTTAATCGTCAATACAATTTAAATAGGTGAATAATATAGAAATTCAGACCCCAAACTGGACCAGGCTGTGTAAATGTTCATTCTTTCTGTAAGGTTGGACATTTTAAACTTGGGGTTCCATGGACATAAACTCTGTTCATCACATGTAGCAGACTTGAGTTATAGTTTTTCATTTTAAAACAAGCTAAAAATATTGGGCTGTTATAAGAGGAAAACGCCCTGAAGCTCGAACGTGAGAAAGTGAGACTTTTCTTATATAGCTCACGTCATCACCTTCATATGAGCGAAGCTGTGTGAGTGAAATGTCTATTGCTTTGTATAATAGTTTATTTCACTGACTGCACTCTAGGTAAACACTAAAATATTCGAGGATGAAAGATTTAACCAAACCTGTATTTTGTTCCAGCTGATGCTAGTTTACTATAAATAATACCCACATCCCCAGATATAGTACTGGTGCGTCACTGTGAAAGCAATACTGCTGTGTTTACCTCTGAGTTTATTAAATTAAATCATTTAAATGTTAAAGTAAATTGAGTTGATGGAAAAGTTTGAAGTACTATCTTAATACCTGGAGACAATATGGAATACATATTATCCAGGAAGGAATTTGACTGTATACTCATGTTTCTTTTGTCATTATGCTAATAGATTGCAGTACCTAATATTCCTGTTAAGGCCCCCTTGTACTTGCCCCTGTGGGACAAATCATACTTAATTAGGAAAGACCGAAAGGCTATATTCATTTTCTAAAGTGAACAGATTTGACAATCATAATTAGAACTTGCCATGTGAGATGATGAGGGAGGAATTTTCCAAAAAAAGACACATCATAAAGCATTTTGGCAGCATTAGACTTTAGCGGAGGTGACAGTGTCAGCCTGCCTTTAACCCCTGAGGAGCTGCACAAAGTGGAAGCTCAAAATAATCACTCCCGACGTTCGGTGTGTGTGTGTGTGTGTGTGTGTGCGTGCACGTGTTTTAGAGAAATTAAAACATGAGAGAATATCACACGTATAATCATGGTTATATTTTGTAAATGTGTTTTTTAATATCCACTGAGAATAATCCACTTAAGAATCACTGGTCTCGTGCATTTGTGTCCTTCAGAAATCCAAATCAAAGCACTTTGCCAACGTGTCTGACGGAGAGAGACTATTGACCTAAACGCCTTTCTGACAGACGTGAGAAAAGAAAAGTTACATTTTCACGCCTCAGTTGCTCCTTTTGACTTGAGTTCACTCACACTGATTGGTGTGCCAAGGAGCACAATAGCTCCGAGATTTCAAGTGAGATTTAGATGTCGTCCCTTTAAGTTTCCAATCGGTTAAAAAAAAGAGAAAGAATGAATTGACGTCATACTTCTTCTAGATCTCCGTCCCTTCCTGCCACATCACTGAGGAAGAAAAGAAGGTAAATAAGAAAATAAGAAAGCTAACACCTTGCCACAAAGCCAACTCCATGTGCTGCAGCTGCCTGTTGATTAGAGGATTTTCTTTTTCACATTTCCCACACATGCTTCCGACGTCTTCTGTCCCTGTGAGTCTCACATTGGTTTCTTCTCTCCTCTTTCTTCTTCCTGTTTGCCTGTCAGTGTTCATACGTCCACACATTGATCAGTTCTCCATCTGTAGGCAATTACTTGATCGCACAAAAACACAGGAAAGGACTTTTTATGCCTCACGGCTTAAATACATTTCAGAAAATATACTTGCTTTCTCTCTCGTCGAGATTCAGAAAATAATAAATAAATACCACTCTTATGTCTTCATGATAAACACAGAGCTATACCACACACTGCCGGTTAGCTTAGTTAAGCTTAAAGATTGGAAACGAGGGGAAACAGCTGTACGGAGGGAACAGGATCCACCTGCACCGCTATAGCTTGGACTATCTTTTGGCGAGGTGCAGTAACTTCCCGACTTATTTACTGTACAGGTATGAGTGTGGTATCTAATTTAATATGCATATTACGCAAAATGTCAAACTCTGTGTGTAACACACTGAATTTGAATACGACACTGTAATAAACTGAATCGTGAGCTCACTACCTCCACTGTTTGAATACTCTTTGTGTATCAGGATCCAAAGTACTGACAGGCTATTGTTTTATTTTTATGACAGTGAAACTACAGTTTTAATCATAAACAAACTTAGTACATTAATCGTGTACTGAGCTATTAACATTTCATTATTTTAATCACCGATCTGTGTTAACACCAGATAAAGCATTAGCGGAAGATATATATTGCATTCAGCAAACTTTGAAATGGCTTCTTTTTGTTCACAAGTAATTAAACCCAGGACTCCAGTTGTTCTCAGTTTGTGTTCGTTTTGATGAGCAGCAGCTCACTCGTTACTAACAAAGAACACCAGATATATAGAGTAGGCCGTGTCTAGGGTGTAAACAATAGCGTTGATGATCGCCATGAATGTGACCACCAGAAGTTTATCCCAAATACAGAGGGCGCCACACGCAATGGGTCGCTTATTTCCGCGGAAACTATACAGTGGCCAGATCACCATCGCTGTCATATACATCACTGCTGCCAAAATGTTGTAGACGATCACAACCTTGTCAAAGGAGAATGGAAAGAAAGAGGTCAGTCGTCCAGTGGAGAGCAGGATTATGAGGATGGCGAAGATGAAGCACAAGCAGTACACGGCCACGCACCACTGCAGTTCTGGGGAGCCGGAGAACTGGCTCTTCTCCAGGGACGTGAAGATGAGACAGGCGAAGAACGCCTCCAGCATCTTCATGATGCCGGGCAACGTGGAGAGGAACCCGCTGTTCTGCCCACTTGGACGAAGGCGAGTCAAAGCCACCTCGCCTGCGTAAATCCCAAAGCAGACCCAGGACACCACGGAGGCCCCGATCTGGCGGTGGCAGGTCTGGCAGGTGAAAAAGACGGGGTAGATTATGGAGGCAGAGAGGCACATGAGGCACGCCAGCATGGCTAAGGCAGTGGTGAAGTCCTCCCAGGCAAAAGGTAATTTGTCATTGACGGCTGTGAACTCCAGGATGAGAATGACAAGGGTGAAGAAGAAGCAGAAGCACCAGGTGAACATGCACCACGCCCAGTAGGGAGATGAGACGTACCCCACTGTTGCAACCAGGCTAAAGCATATACAGGTGAGGATGGCCGCCATTATTCGTATGATGCCCACAGGCTGGGTGAGCGCCCGTAAGTCCACACCAATCATGGCTGGACAGGGTGAGCCCGTTGGACGTATACAAAAAGGTATTCCAAAGTCAGTTGATTCTGGTCAGTACAGCGAGGCCGTGTTTTCCAAACCAGGTCGTGTTGAAGAAATCCATGTAGAGCCTCGAGCGGGTGTGTTCTCTGAAACTGAAGCTCAAAGAGTGGTTGAGTCTCTTCAAACAGAGCATCCCAGGCTTATCTGCACGGTTTATGGTTGTGTTTCTCTCCGCGGATTGGATGCCGGCTTAGCGTTATCATATTCACCTCAGGACACAGGCTGGACTCTGGTCCTCCAGCGCTTGGTTCTCCAGCACAATGAAGAGGCGCGCAGGAGTTCTCTTGATTTATTGTACTTTGGTGGGACACATTGGAGAGTTTGAAGAATGGATTTTTCTGGATTTTATAGAATAAAGATTATACTTCAGAAATACAAAAAAATTACCTTTTTAACAAAGTAGAAAATCTACCTTCACACCAAATTGACAGGAAACTACACTATGACGTTTTCTAGTATTTACTTTAGTATTATGATCCATTACATTAGTGTTAACCAAAAGCAAAACATATGAAAACTCTCCTTTTATTCATTGGAAAAGAAGAAAAAAGTTTTTAAAAACCTTTAAAAAAAGAAGAAGATCCCCTGCAGTGTACGACAACCGACGCATTTAATAGATTATATCATACTATCTCTTGTGTCTTCCCTTGAGACTTGTGTTTACAATATCATTATAATATCTATAATAAAGCAATGCTTTGGACTGGTCTCTTAGGTCCCTCCAGTTGATCCAGAATGCTGCAGCTCGTGTTCTCACTAAAACTAAGAAAAGAGATCACATCACTCCTGCACTAGCTGCTCTGCACTGGCTACCCATAAAATCAAGAATCACTTTTAAAATTCTTCTCTTAACCTACAAAGCGTTGATTGGTGATGCACCATCATATCTTAAGGAGCTTGTAGTACCATATTGCCCCACTAGAGAGCTACGCTCACTAAATGCGGGACTACTTGTAGTTCCTAGAGCAGACATGGGCAAACTACGGCCCGCGGGCCACATCCGGCCCGCCGAACTTGTCCAAATCGTGACTTTGTTTACTTCCGGTGTGCGTTGGCGCGGAAAGTACTCGTCACACAAAAGCCTTCACCATGATTTGTCAATCCGTTTGTCTGTCAACATTTTGCGGAAAAAAACAACCAATGAACACTCAGTAAATCACAAGGGACCCGCCCACGACACAGGTGAAGCTCATTTAGAAACAGCCGCAGTGATTTTGGCAAGCAGCGCGGAGCCTGGAGCAGCTGCAGAGCCACGAGGAGGAACACGCAGCCAGAAGAGAGCCACTTGGACCGGGTAAGAGTCTTTACTACACGTTACGTGTCCCGGTGTCCGTCCCGGTGTCCGTAACTTGTGCGCGGTGCTGACTAGTTTTGTATTTTACAGAGAGGATTCACCAGCGCCTGCAGCGCAGCCTGCAGCTCCACCTGCCCGGCCAGCAGAGAGCTCTCGTGACATCATGACATGATGTTATTATAGTGAAGCCATATTGTAAATAGTTTGTCAATAGTTGTGTTCTGTTTTCTATTTCACAACATGTATATAATGTAGAATTGTTATTTATTTATGTACAATACATATTTATATTTAAAAAAAAAATGTATTGGTCATTTTTTATTTGCACACACCCCATGAAACTATCTGCAATATGAAGTCATTTCTCAGTCCCATCCTTATCATTTTGGTGAATGTGTCACAGACCACATCATTTTTACTAAAAAAACGTTAATACAAAATTTGGTTTTCCTCATTTATTCAATTCAGTTTATTTGTAGAGACCAATTTCACAAATTTGAATCGGGAGTGCTTTACAATCTGTGCATATAGACATCCCTGACCTTTGACCTCACATCGGATCAGGAACAACAGAGGAGGATCCCTCTTCAGGATGCACAGGTGCAATTACATGTATCTAGCATTGTATTCAGATATTTCACTGCTTTTGTGAACTTATGACCTTTGGTAAACCAATTTCAAACAACAAAACAGTTCGTCCACATGAGTAAAGGTGTGTTTTCAGAAGAGATATGAATAATTTTTAAAAATCGAACTTCAATTGTCAGCTTTAGGGTAATATTTTCTCGAGTAAAGCGCTGTCAGTCTGTTTGTGACGGGGTTCATACACATGCTGACCAGATGATGCCGCACATTGCCCTCATTTTAAAGACCCCTTTCTAGTTTCTGCTGCAGGCAGGATATTTAATACAGTCTATCTCAGGACAATCCGTCCATTATTTTGCGGGGTTTAAAACAATTAGAAATTATTGAGCTTGAGTATTTCGTTGGGTAATAATTTGTTTTGAATGTTGAAAGTGATTCCATTGATCTCTTTCCAGTAAATGTTGATTACTTTAACTTTGCACCTTAAATTGAAATGTATAAAAAACAGATGCAATCTCCAGGTTTAATAAATTACATTGCGTGTCCAAATGCTCCTGGCCTGGCCCCTCTGTCACATTTTAGAACTGAATGTGGCCCGCAGGTCAAAAAGTTTGCCCACCCCTGTCCTAGAGTCTTAAAAAGTAGAATGGGAGCCAGAGCCTTTAGTTATCAAGCTCCTCTTTTATGGAACCAGCTTCCACCTTCAGTCCGGGAGGCAGACACAGTCACCTCGTTTAAGAGTAGACTGAAGACTTTCCTCTTTGACAGAGTTTATAGTTAGGGCTGAATCAGGTTCACCAGGTCCAGCCCCTTGATATGCTGCTATAGGCTTATAGCTGCCGGGGACGTTAGGATGCACTGAGCACCTATCTCCTCTTTTTCTCTCCTAGGGATGAATTTTCATCTCTCAATCACACGTTACTAAGTCTGCTTTCTGCGCGGAGTCCTTTTGACTTCACGTCTCATGGGGTCATCGGACCCTATGAGACGACATAGATCCTATCTGCTGATGGATCATTGAGGTCTGGGTCGTGGAATTCCTGCTCCTGACTACGCCACTGTCCTGTTGAGACTCCGCCCACTGTTGAGACTCCGCCCCCTCCTCTCTACCGCCATCTGCCTGATGGATCGTGGAGGTCTCCATCGTGGAATATGCCTACTATGAACTATTCATACACTCTGTCACATTCATTGAATGTATTTTAACTCTAAATCTGTCCTTCTGTACACATTACATCTATTGCATCTGTCCATCCTGGAGAGGGATCCTCCTCTGTTGCTCTCCTGAAGGTTTCTTCCTTTTTTCCCCCCTGAAGGGTTATTTGGGAGTTTTTCCTGATCCGATGTGAGGTTTTGGGGCAGGGATGTCTATGTGTACAGATTGTAAAGCACTCCGAGACAAATTTGTAATTTGTGAAATTGGGCTATACAAATAAACTGAATTGAATTGGTCAAAGATTATGTGAGTAACCTCCCACATTATGACTGAGATTCGCAAACAAGGCTTTACTCTGCTTGCTCTTGTGGTGAATGCACCCTAAGAGGTCTGTTCAGAGCAGAATAGCAGGCGGGGAGTTGTGGGACTGTTACCTATAGCCGCTGTGTGTTTCAGGGTATGCACACTGTGACACACCTTTACAAACATACTTTGAGAAGGTTCGGGGAGGTCCCACTGTGACTGTTCAACCATTAAACATATTGCTCATTTATGAGTCATTCATTCATCATGGTGAGTTATTACTAAAGTGCTGAAATAATAGACATGATGATGTCAGCATGTAAATCCAAACTTTTATTACATTTCATTCATATTCAAACAGGAATATGCACTCAACTACAACTGAGATGGCTGTGGTCACATCAGTTCACACAAGTTGTACGAGAGACAATATTCCTGCTCTCATTCTTTGAGTCCTAGCGACTTAGGTTCTGCTGATGAAAAACACCAGCCTAAAAGAGTAAACAGTGTCAGCGATGTACGCAGCGAGGTTGAAACAGGTCATGAACGTGATAACAACTAAATTATCCCAGGGACATATGAGCCCTTTCCTGCAGTAATTTGGTCTGGGGTTGTTCCGGAAGCTGTACAACGGCCAGATGACCACAGCGGTGATGTACAGCAACACTGCCAACACGTTGCAGACTGTCAGGACTTTGTCAAACGGTGCGGGGAAGAGAGTCAGCAGGCGGCAGATGGTAAAAATGATGACGAGCAGGGCGAAAATGAAGCAAACGGAGTACACAGCGACGCACCACTGGAGCCCCGGGAACCTGGAGAACTGATTGTAGTCCAAGCAGATGAAGATGATGCAGGCCACGAAGGCCTCGAGGACCTTGAGGAGGCCTGGCACTGTGGACAGGAATCCACTTATCTCACCGGGTTTAGCCCGGGCCAGCCCGACATCCACGGCGTACAGGATGAAAGCCAGACAGGAAGTAACGCTGGCAGCAATCTGTCGGCCGCAGGTAGAACAGGTGAAGTAGATGGGATAGATGATGGACGTTGCCAGCACCTGTATGAGAGAAAAGTACCAAAAAAAACGCTATGAATTAATCATTCTATATGTTAACCTCGAGCAGTGAAATTGTGGATAATTGTGAAGCATAATGTATTTAAACCGTAACAGTAAACACTCATATAGAATACATAGCATGATATCAAACAAGCTTTCCATCAAGTTTATTGTCTTCATCTCGGCCCGACACACAGTTATTATTTTGTCTATTGTTACCAGTGTTGGGAGTAACGCGTTACTTTGTAACGCGTTACTGTAATTCCACTACTTTTAGCGGTAACGAGAGTGTAACGAAGTATTTTTTAAATCAACTAACGCAGTTACAGTTACTGAAATTTAAATGAGTTCGTTACTCGCGTTACTCTCTTTTGTGAAAAATGAACACTTGCAGACAAGAAGACAAGCTAGGCTACTTTAGCTGCTTCTGATCTGACATCGCAGGACCTTGGTGGCGCAATGATATTGTAACGTCTCGGACGTTATGGACTGATGACACGGAGACGGGACGACGTTATTATTCCTCCCTTTATTGGGCATTCACCAACACAGACAGCTGCTCCTCTCAGCTCAGCAGCGCGAACATCAACAACAACGGTTCCCGTCAACCACCCGTAACTTCCGTTTTCCGACAGGTTAACCCCGCCTCCCCTCTACTCCGCCAATCACAGGCACGCCTCCCCTCTACTCCGCCAATCACAGGCACGCCTCCTCGACCAGCGCGCACGGTGCCACACTGTGATTGACAGCCACTTCCAGTATTGCCAGGTCCGCGGTTTTTGCCGCTGGTTGAATTTTGTGTCCTTGGTTCGGGTAGACCTATTTTGCATGCAAATTACATGAATATCTTTAAATAAAAATCCATATTTTAAATGAAATAATTAATTTATACCCAAATCCTACCAAACTGACTCCAGATCAGCACGTACACGCCTCACTAGCACCCCCCCCCCCCTCAATTATATGCAGCACCTCAAGGCACCTTTGTTTTCTCTTTTAATTAGTGTTAATACTGTAGGCCAATCACTTTTATTTCATTGGGCCTAATGTGGTAAAAAAAAAACACTGTTAAATCACTGAGACAGTTATTTTGTATTAAGTTAACTAAAAAAGGGACTTTTGTACTCCTGCTTGATTTGAAGGCCTGGTTGCCCTGTTGATTGCAATAAATAGGTCTACAACATATGTTTATTGTGTTTGACTGTTCATGACATTAAAAAAGCAGACATAAAAGTAACTTAAAAGTTACTTTCCCTAGTAACTAATTACTTTGGATATACAGTAACTAGTAAAGTAATTCAATTACTTTTAAAAGAAGTAACTAGTAACTATAACTAATTACTAATTTTCAGTAACTTGCCCAACACTGATTGTTACCCTGAAGCCTAAAACAATGCTCAAAGCGGTGGTTACGCCCGTGACACGGAGCACAGAGCTGGTGCAGAGATCTGCATGGATTAAAACCAGAGCGTATCTGTTAAAACATGTGATGTACTCGCAGTCTAACTGTTCCCTCATTTCAAGCTGTGGTTGTTTCAGACACACCTGGGAGAGATCTGCCCTCTACTGTGAGCACCATTGTAGTTACTCTGTTTACTCTCGACAGAAAACCACCCGAATGAATGTGTATCCAATGTCAAGACTGCAGAGCTATAGCCAGTGTTGCATTTGGCTGCCTTGAGTATACCCGTCTGTTTAGGTTTACATTATGTTGGGAATAAAAAGCTCTTGTGTGTTATGGTCTCTCTAAGCTCGCAAAGTGTATTATTTTGAAATGGGTTCTCATTTAATTTGATTAAAATGCAAAAGAAAATATACTTTCGCGTTCCCAATGACAGCAATGTCAGTGGCTGGTCAATAATGCATTTCACCACTAATCTGCGACACGTTTGAAAATAAATCAATCCGTCAAAGACAAATCACAAGAGAGCAAAAAGAAAAAAAGAGCACACACCATCAGAGTAGCCAACATGGCAAAAGCGGTCGTGAAGTCATCCCAAGAGATGGGCAACTGGGCGCTGAGGCTGGTGAGTTCCAGGACCAGTATGAGGATGGAGACGCAGAAGCAGAAGCACCAGGTGAACATGCACCACGTCCAGAAGGAGTTCGTGCTGTGGCCCACCGACGCCACCAGGCTGAAGGAGATACAGGTGAAGACCACCTCCAGTATCCGCACCGCCAGCGTCCTGATGTCCAGTGTAACCATGGCGATTGTAATCACGTGGTTCTGGATAGAATATCTATTAGAGTATCTCTTTGCGCCAACTCGTCTCTTCGATCCTTGCTGATTTAATTCGTTCTTCCTGTATTGCTCTTAGGTTTCCGTCAGTTCTCTCCTCTCGTGACTAGAGTAACGTGAATGTGAAATCTTTGGCCTCTCCCTCATCGCCGGCCTTTCAGACCTCCCTATTATGGCCACTAATCAAACATTTGCACGAGTTCTACAGAGTGTTTGCGTAGGGGGGCAGTATATGTCTGCTTATCGGTTGTGTGCATGGTTAATCACATATTTTAAATATTTTACAGCAGTTGTGTTCGAGGGGAACTGCACCTTGTGACACATCCTCTTTCAGAATGTGTCATCCGCCATGTTTGCTAACTTAACGGCCTGCCCACACATCGATAGTTCAGATCTGAAAATGTGTTACAAGAGGCTGAAGAGGTGCGACAGCGAAAAGAAATGTGAGAAATACAGTACAGGAGATGGTATTAGTCTTTCACTGGATTTGGAAATGTAAGTGTGAGACACACACCTTTTAACAATTGAATTAGAAAATGTCCACATTGAATGAGCTATTTAACTTCCAAATGAAATCAAACCATTAAGAGAGTGCAGGCCTATATCTCAAACATATTAATATGCTTCTGTCAGGATAAACAATGGCGGCATGTACATTACACAAATCCTAGAATAGCGATTTACCTGCAGACAAACACAATTGAAGGGTTCTCAACTTAACCTGGAGGAACTTTTGTCCTATCTGAGAATGTTCTCTTTTGTATGTGCTTGTATGCATGTCCCAGTCTACGGCTATCAAAGTATGGCCGTTTAATGCTTTCTCCATTTTGGGAGAAAATGAAAAACATACTACATGATTCCTTTGACAAAGCCCCTGAAAAACTACTTGTATACAAATAGAAGCAATAATACACACCATGTAAAAGCAATTTAACAATTTCTGCACTGCCGCCATCCCAACTGCCATTGGTTGTTTCCGCTTTTGTCAACACAATAGCCGACTCACTGTTTCCTGATATCTTCTTGTCTCGTATAAAACACACGTTGCCTTTATGTTATGTATAGCAAGGTTTGGACCCAAACGCAGCAGGCAGAGTTCTCAAATAAAAAGGTTTCTTTAATTGGGTACTGAGCAGAACCACAGTCTGGCAACAGGAGAGAAACTAACAGGAACAGGGACAAGAACCAGACAGGAACAAAAACGAACAGACCCAGAACAAGCAGCAAGACACAGGCTAAATACACTGGGGAAACGAGACACAGGTGGAGACACAGGTGGAAACAATCAGGGCGTGGCTGGGAACAATCAGGAATGAAACAGACAAGCACAGGGAGGGAAGAGCAGGGAAACAGGAAACGAGACAGGGACTTCAAAACAAAACAGGAAACACTCCAAATCATAACACTTTATGACTAAAGAAGTAAAAAAAGTAAAAAAAACTGAATTTCCCTTTACTATTGTACTTCTTATTACCAAAGTCAGTAGTAACAAAGGGAGTAAGAAATGAAATTACCTCTACAAAAGTAATGACTTGCACATTGTTGACTTGACATTTCCAAAGTATTTCTTAAAGTTATTTATAGTATTATAAAAAGACAAGAAAACTGTTTAGTTAAAAAAGAAGAAGATTTTACAGTCATGTTTTATCATCATCCTTCTTCTATTTTCATTTTTTTTGTCAAGCAGAGTTACAACAACAAGTGTTTGGACCACCAGCACCTTTGACAAACAAGCGCCTGTTTACAGCTCATTGCTGGGTGTAGGTACGTATAACGTCCATGCTCTTGTGTTGTCATGTGATATGAATTACATTACTGAAAGTTGTTTTGATGTCTGCATAAATCCGACCAAAAGCTAATTCATGATACCTCTTTTTACATTTTCACTCCCCCCCCCCCCCATAATCTGGAATAAAGTGAATTGACTTGAAGTGATGATACTTCCTGCTTGGTCTTAAGGTCAACGCTCAGTCCAGTCTGTTTTCCTGTTGTTATCATTACTTATTATAATAGTTTCATTGCAGCCAGTGATAACACATGAGTCTTGCCATAATGTTGTGTTTCTGGGCTACTTCACACATATGAAATAGTGATATAATTGAGGCAAATAGTAATTTGATTAATGATCTTCACACAGCAGTCATGAAATCCCTATTTTATACCATTTACTTTACTTATACAAAGCAGAAACAACGACAGAAGAAAGAGAACAATGTTGCAAAGCACACGGAAACACAACTCGAGCAGTCAAAAATAGTAACACATTTGCCTGCGATACTTCAATAACCAATAACCAAGTACCTAAGTAACAACAATGAAAGCTGGTAACTGATCCAGAAAAACATATAATAAAGAGCAACTTGTCAGCATGCCAGCATTCTTGGATGCAAGTGGCATCATGAGAGACGCTTTGTTCTTCTGGTAGTCCTCCCGCTGAAGAGTCCTTACATGTTCACACTCTTCAATTCAATTCAATTCAGTTTATTTGTATAGCCCAATTTCACAATTTACAAATTTGTCTCGGAGTGCTTTACAATCTGTACACATAGACATCCCTGCCCCAAAACCTCACATCGGATCAGGAAAAACTCCCAAATAACCCTTCTGGGGGAAAAAAAGGGAAGAAACCTTCAGGAGAGCAACAGAGGAGGATCCCTCTCCAGGATGGACAGAACATAGTAGGCATATTCCACGATGGAGACCTCTCTATACAAAATGTGCTTGTGGGAAAGTACAACATTTCCTGAAATGGGACACTTCACAGATTGAGAGAGTTTTTAAATTTGTATAATATGCGGCAATAAAACTAATGTAACTTTCCTCTCACACAACACACCCTTAAAGGCCCTGCATACACCCTTATGTGATTTAGATATATGAGTTCATCAAACCTCTGTTAACAACATCCTCTTCACACTTTTGTTAGCTTTAGAGATGGAGAGAAATGGTTGCTTGCCCCGAGAGTCTGACGGATACCCACCGTAGCCACGAGGCTCACAGTGCTATAGATGTGAGTATACCTCTACTATTGACAACATTTTCTCTCACTGGGATGACCAATGAGTGCCCAACATCAGAACAAAGAAAAACAGAACCAAGAATAAGTCCAGAAGTCTAGTTTACTCCCAAACCTTGAATTACATTATGTCGTCGCATACTTACTGCCTACTTTAGCTTTAATTGTGGCTTGAATGTAATGTAACATGTAATGTTGCTCGAGAAAAAACCCACCGTGAATAATCACTCTACAGCTTTTCTCCCCGAGAAGGCTCCTCTGCTATCATGAACAAAAAAACTAGGCGGATAGATTGTACACATGGTCTTTTACAGGATTATAGCAGCAAAGAAAGTTGTGGAAAGTTTTTTTGTGGGAAGAAAGGGGGCGGGGTTTTGCACCCCCCACCACCACCACCATCACAAACCCACACATGTTTCTCATTAAGTGAGTTCGACTGAGACTGCAGCAGAAAACTAGAAGTCTAGCTGGAAAGAAAAGGCACAAATAGATGATATAGGTACATCAATAGTCTGGGTCTTACATACAAACAAACACAGGAAGATTTATTTCTGTTCATCTAGAATCTAGATCAAACACTCTCAGTCACAGTGAGCGGTATTGTATGAGATTTTTCCAGGATTGCTGACTGACACACAGAGACAACAGTATGACGCAATGATGTTAGATCAATAAACACTTTGTTCTCGGCAAAGATCCGGCTCGGCTCACCGCTCTTCTTTTCGCCGAGTTCTGTATTCATAACTCTTATTGCCGTACTGACCATTATTTATACAATATTGAACACACACTGTAATATTTATTCTGTTCATATTCTTAAGACCCACCCAGTCACATGGAGGCAAAGGGAGGGGAAAGAGGGAGGAAGCATCGTGAAGCTGACCATAGTCCCTCCATTACATAAGAAGACAAACAGGAAATACCTCCTTCTATATTCCCTCCGTCTCCAGTGGCTTCATCGTGATTCCTCCTGCCTCACTACCAGGCTCCAACAGATAGGGTGGGTACCTTTAGTTTTTATTTCAAGTAACAGGAAGGTGAATCTCAATTCAAACTGATGTGACGATGTGAAAGTAATCAGCTGAGTGTATGTATGTGGATGTTGACCTTCTTTATTCTCCACTTTAAAACACAAATGTAAAGAACATGCGTAGTGAAGCCAGGAAGTCAGGGTGGGACTGGGTGGGTTTATTGAGACTGATCAGCATACATTGTGGTATAAAATGTTTCGGCTTTCAAAACAAAGCAATCACGCATGTTGGTTTGCTTCACCGACAGAGGCTCTTAAGGATGTGGACAAGTACAAAGCAACATTATCAGAGCAAAGAGCTTTTTAAACGCCAGCTCTGTTGCCCCAATACACTTAGTGGTGGAAAGTAACTCAGTACTTTTGCTCAAGTACTGTGGTTCGGTGCAATTTGGAACTAGTTATTGACAGATTACACAAAATATATCTAGTTATTTTATTAGAATTAGAATCAGAACTGTTTATTGCCAAAGTCATCATGGAATTTGACTCGGTGAATGGAGCATATATATAACACGTGTTGCTGTAAGGGACATGTTGATGTTGGGACATCTGCTGCCATGCAGTTATGATTGTGAAAACATGAGTATTAGAGTTGTGTCCTATAACTCGCGTGGCTTGCGCCTAGGACAGTCCGCCGGGGACAAAGCGCGACGCATTGTTATTGACACTTTAATGCAGAGTGCTGATATATTGTGTATACAGGAGACTTTTTTAGCCAAACAAGACCTGGATAAACTTAATTCTATCAATACAGACTTTCATGGGGCAGGAGAATCCACAACATATCTTAGCCAGAGAATAGTGCGTGGCAGAATACCGGGTGGGGTCGCCATTCTGTGGCATAAAAAGTATGATCCCCTGATCAGTGTGATTAGGCTAGAGGTGGACTGGTGCATAGCAATTAAAGTTGTACATAATAAGACTGTTTTTGTCATTTTAAATGTTTACACCCCTTATGAAAGTAACCAAAACGAGGATGAATACCTTCATAGGCTCGCTTTTATTTGTTCTTTTGTCAAAGAAAGTGCATATACAAATATATTTATTTTGGGGGATATGAACGCTGATATTTCAGATAATAACTCCCTGTTTGGTCAACACCTAATGCAATTTTGTCAAGATAATAAGTTGGTTCTTTCCAGCAAAGTGCTCTTGCCAGTAAATAGCTACACGTATACCAGTGAAGCGTGGCATACAACGTCTTGGCTGGATCACTGTGTATGTACAGCTGATGCTCATGACTGTCTCCAGGAGGTTGCAATCTTGTATGAGCTACAGCAGATCACATACCTGTCTCTATGACACTGCATGTTGAGAGTCTACCTGAGTTGACCAGTAATGATGATAACCATGAACACCACTTTAAAGTAGATTGGTCAAAGCTCACAGAAGATGATTTATTGTATTACAATTCACAAACTGATAAGAGCCTCAGAAATATTGATATACCGCTTGACGCGATTCTGTGTGGCAACATCAACTGTAAAAATCAAAACCACAATAATAATCTCTGTGTAATGTATGATAACATTGTGACTTGTCTAAATAATATAAGCAAATCATTTTGTAAAAAAAAGGCTAAACAACATAATCTTAGGCCAGGATGGAATGAATATGTATCTGAACTCCATAGAGAAGCTAGAGAAGCTTTTAAAAACTGGGTTTTATCAGGAAAAGCAAGACATGGTCCAGAGTGCGAACACAAGAAACACACAAATGCACGATTTAAATATGCTGTGCGCTTCATTAAAAGAAACGAACAGGCCATGAGGGCAAACTCCATGGCCAAACATTTTCAGCAGAATAATGCCCTTGACTTCTGGAAAGACGTTAAAGTTGTCAATAACATGAAGACGCCTCTGCCATCCAGTATTGATGGGGCAGTTGGTTCGGACAGTATTGCAGATCTGTGGAGTAAACACTATAGGGACATTTTCAATAGTGTTAAGAGTGACACATTTAATATAGGTAATGTTCCTAATGATGCTGGTGTGTGTATTAGACCTGATGAAGTGTTGTATGCTATTGAAAAATTGTCATTGAACAAAGCATGTGGCCTTGACCAAATAACAGCAGAACATCTGAGGCATGCTAGCAACAGGTTGTCAGTGTTACTTGCTGTATGTTTTTCTGGTTTTTTAATGCACGCACTTCCTGATTCTATGCTCACTGTGTTGTTAGTGCCAGTAATCAAAAATAAAACCGGTAAAATATCTAGCATTGACAATTATCGACCAATTGCTCTGGCCAGTATACTTTCTAAAGTATTAGAACGAATCCTCTTAGATAGGCTTCAAGATTACATCTTAACCACTGATAATCAATTTGGTTTTAAAAGTAAACATAGCACAGACTTATGTATATATGCACTGAAGGAAGTTGTTAGTAAGTACAGGAGACATAACACCACAGTATTTATGTGTTTCCTGGATGCATCTAAAGCTTTTGATCGAATTAATCATTCCAAATTGTTTGTCAAATTACAAGAGCGAGGGGTGCCACCATATTTGATTAGGATTTTGCACTTTTGGTATTCACGTCAAACCATGCGAGTTAGATGGGGTAAGAGTGTATCTGCACCCTTCCTAGTGACAAATGGTGTCCGACAAGGTGGAATACTGTCCCCTGCACTGTTTAATCTCTATATGGATGACCTCTCTAAGGAGTTAAAAAAGTGTAAGACAGGATGTATGGTGGGAGAAAGTCTCATTAATCATCTCATCTACGCTGACGACTTGGTGGTCCTGTCACCCTATAGTGCTGGCTTACAGCAATTGCTCAGAGTGTGCTCAAGGTATGGGGTGCACTATGATATCGAGTTCAATTCAATTCAGTTTATTTGTATAGCCCAATTTCACAAATTAACACATAGACATCCCTGCCCCAAAACCGGACCAGGAAAACTCCCAAATAACCCTTCAGGGGAAAAAGAGGATCCCTCTCCTAGGATGGACAGATGCAATAGATGTAATGTGTACAGAAGGACAGATTTAGAGTTAAAATACATTAAGTTCAACTATAAAAAGAGTGTTATCATGACAGCAAAAACCAGGGAGGATCAGAAGCTACATTTTCCTTCATTCTTTTTGGGAGACCAGGAGCTAAATGTGGTTCAGAAATACAGGTATTTGGGTCACATCATCAGGAACGACCTCAGTGATGATGACGATGTGCAGCGGCAGTGTTGCAAACTGTATGCACAAGCCAACATGCTGGCACGTAAATTTCACATGTGTACAGAAGACGTTAAAACTGCTCTGTTTCGAGCCTCCTGTACTCCTCTGTATACAGCCCACCTGTGGTGCAGTTATAGTAAAGGGATAATGAAAAAGATGCAGGTGGCTTTCAATGATGCCTTCAGAATCCTGCTCAAGCTTCCGAGATGGACAAGCGCAAGTCAGATGTTTGTGAGCCGGAATGTTCCCACTTTTCATGCTGTTTTGAGGAATTTTATGTATAAATTTAAATGTCGACTAAATGTCTCAGAGAATGTAGTTATAAAAGCCGTGGCTGACCCAGCACTGAGTGATACCAGGTATTCGTCTTGTTTCTGGAAGCAATGGAACAAATGTTTGTATGTTTTTTAATCCCGAGTGATTTTTTTTGGCTGCAATGGCTGGACCGGTGTCCTCGTATTGTATTTTATATATTGTTGTTGTATTTGTATTTGTTGTTTTATGGACCCATGAGTCTGGAATAAAGATATATATATATATATATATATCAATAAACATGTCATGCACTGTTATCGATAAAGCAGTAAATAAAAGATTAGATTAAATGATCTTATCTTAACCAACTACAGTCACATGTTGCGTATCAATTATGCCTTAGTTAATCTAAAATTATTTTTATTGTTTCTGGCTGCATTTATAACCAAATCTATAAACTGTTGATGCATGCATTGTTACAATACCAAATGTAGTTTATTAAAAATAAGCCTTCACAAGCTTTTCCACACTTTTTGCTTCATAACTTTAAAACCAGTGAATCAACTTAAGGAAATAATAATGCACATTTCTCATATGCAGTAAAGATTTCTGAAGATGGAAAAAGGATACCCACCCCACGAGTCCGCTCCACCGTACCCTGGGCCCCCCGTGACCTATGGGGTCCAGCAGCCAGGGATGTACCCTCAGCCGGGCTTCTCTCCTGCAGCGCCTCCACCTGCTGCGTATCAGGGAGGTCTGTGTCTGATACTCTCACCTGAAGTTCATTTTGCCCATCTACGGCCTAACAACAATATTTCAACCATTTTTCTTTCAAATAAATGGACCTTTGTTTTTACGTAAGCCTTTACTGTAAGAAAAGAAAGCATATGCACTTGTATGCAAGGTGTTTTATGGAAATATCTTTGTGTTGTCTACCAGGTGTTCCTTTTGCTCCGGCCATGGCTGCACCTGTCACAACAGGTAAGAGCATTGTTTTAAATGTTTTACAAATACATGTCAAATGTGTACGCGCATAGTTTTGCATGAGAGACGATCAGGGTGATGGATAATCGGGTGCACTTTCATACAAGAGATTGCCGTTTGTGTCCCATGTGAAAGAAGTACTTGTGTTGCCTAAACATAAGCGAGTAGTTTAGATGCCTAAAGCTAACAAAGTACTTTTGTTTGCATGTTTGTTTTGTTTAGATTTTGTATTTCTCATTTTAAGCTAATCCATGGTGTTCTTTACTAAACATAACTCAGTAGCTTGTAGGGTTTTCTTATGCTTTATTAACCACGTCTTTGAAATTGTTTTCCTCAAATCAATGGGAGACGTTGAGTGGACATGCTTCGATGGACACACATCTCAGAGCATCAGAGTATTTTCGTTCCAGTGTGTGAAATGAGATTACATAGACCGCAAAGTCAGTAGGCACAGTCTCCGGTTTCCCTCCAAATTGATCAGAAGAATAGCCCGTTTTTAGCCTTCGTGCACAATGAACAGCTTTTGTTTACCGTTTCTTCTTTTGATGCATGAGTGCAAAAGACGAGTAAGGAGCAGATCATATGAAATTCAGACGTCTTACATGAAAGATGTGTTGCAATCTCTCTCCCCCCACCCCCTCCCATCTACATTGATATACACATTAAAATATTGTTGTTTATTGTGCTGACCTTTTCACAAAACACAATGGGAACAATCTAATCTGTCATATACCATCAAACCCTCTATGTCTGGATGCCTTAATAATGTAAATTACAGGGCAAAGAAATTCGAAAGACAGAAACAAAACAGAAGCTCATTATCAAGTTACAGTTGCTGATGCTGGTGCGTCTGAGTCAGTTCACTCAGTAAATTGTATCTTCAAATCTGGTAATGACATTTAAAACTGGAAAGTCTACCGAAAACCACAGGAAATGTCTGACTTGCTGGCCACAATAGTTACACATATGATTAAATACTGCATTATAAAAAAACTGAATTAGTTATTCCCAAAAAGGGGAAGTACTAACTTCCAGGTTTTAGTAAACATGTTTAACATTTACAAGTGATTATGGATACTAAAGAATATGTAGATAAATCCTAAATTTGATGCGCTGTACATTTCTCATCCTCAGTGACTCACTTGGTAGTAACACCGGCACTGCATGATGTCCCGGGACAAACTGTGTGTCCCCACTGCCAGCAGACTGTGATCACCAACACCGAGCACACCGCCGGCCTGATGACCTGGGCCATCTGTGGGGGCCTCACCCTTTTTGGGTAAAAAAACATTTCTCGGCTATAAACGTGTCTAATTTCTATCTCATTAAAAGGAAAAGAGAAACTATGTAAAGTACAAACAAATAGTTTTTTACAAACTGGTATTAACTGGATGTTCACAATTCTCTTTGTCTTCACCTCCAGGTGTTTTCTTTGCTGTTTTATCCCGTTCTGCGTGGATTCCTGTCAAGATGTGGCGCATCACTGTCCTTCTTGCCAAAAAGTCATCTACGTATACAAGCGAATGTAAAATTAACTATGTGGCAGAATATCGCAATGCTAACCTCACTCGCTCACTCAACACTACAACTAACACTGTGTTATATCCAACATGCAGTGAAACATTTGTAATTCCTATAACAACAATCATGGAAATAAAAATGACAAAAACAATTGTTTCCAGCTGTCTGCTGACAAGACGCTCATTTGGCCCAGTGGTGAAACCGGTTGGTTGGCGGGTGTTTTACACTTTATGCAACACTGATTAGATTTTGGTGGTCAAAGGTCACTGTGACCTCACAAAACACATTGTTGTCTGTAATAAGAAATTATGATGATGTCATACAAATATTTATTAAGGTGGTGTGATGATACTTTGGACAGACATCGTTAACTGCGACATGTCCGGTTGTTGGAGGTGTTTACTCCTTCAACGGAATTTGTTTATTTAACTGTTTTATCTGACATTAAATTACATTTTTTCCACCCACCTATTACTTGAAAGTGGGTGCCCAGTTTGTCAGAGTGGAATCACCGCATGTCTTTTCGGTTGAGGCTCAACACCGTTGTGCACCAGGTCAACCGATCACGTCCAAGGGTCATCGATTAAAAGCGTATTCAATGGATTAGATTTAGAAGCTTGGTGATTTATCTGATAACAGTCGAACAACTTCTACATTTTAAGATGATTTATTCTTCTGGACACAGGCAAAGTATCTTAATATTTCGTCTTGCGAGCCCTTTTCCTGTCATTATCTGGTTGTTTTTAGTCAAACTTCTCAGTTCCACAGGTATCACTTTTATAGGTATGATCATCTGAATGTCATGTTTAAAAAAAAAAAGTGATCTATTTTTCGGCTTGCTTTGAGTCTCAAACCCACGGAGAGTTGACTCTGGGTTCGCGTTTGTCTGACACATGGAAGCTATAAACCACATAACACTTCTTTATGGCTTATTTACACAGACTATAAGGACAATACATACATAATTTTAACCGTGGTTAAATCGAAGAAAAGGATTCTTCTCTCTTCTCTGCTCACCAGTGATGACAGCTCACAGTACCGACTGACACGTGGTCAGATCCCCCACAAGGTCCCCACAGGATCGACATTCATAAAACGATTTCGCTCAGCATTTAATTTAATCATCATTACGTTAATTATTTTATTACTCTTTATTTATTCATTAATTTAATTATGTTTATTGGATAACGCACACACCATTTACAAAATGCCTGTTGGTTTATATAGATATATATCTATATCTATATCTATAGATATAGATATATATAACTACCGTTCAAAAGTTTGGGATCACCCAGACTATTTCGTGTTTTCCATGAAAACTCACACTTTTATTTATCAAATGAGTTGCAAAATGTATAGAAAATATAGTCAAGACATTGACAAGGTTAGAAATAATGATTTGTATTTGAAGTATTAATTTTTTTCTTCAAACTTTGCTTTCGTCAAAGAATGCTCCTTTTGCAGCAATTACAGCATTGCAGACCTTTGGCATTCTAGCTGTTAATTTGTTGAGGTAATCTGTTGAAATGTCACCCCACGCTTCCTGAAGCACCTGCCACAAGTTAGATTGGCTTGATGGGCACTTCTTGTGGACCATACGGTCAAGCTGCTCCCACAACAGCTCAATGGGGTTGAGATCTGGTGACTGTGCTGGCCACTCCATTACAGACAGCATACCAGCTGCCTGCTTCTTCCCTAAATAGTTCTTGCACAATTTGGAGGTGTGCTTTGGGTCATTGTCCTGTTGGAGGAGGAAATTGGCTCCAATCAAGCGCTGCCCACAGGGTATGGCATGGCGTTGCAAAATGGAGTGATAGCCTTCCTTATTTAAAATCCCTTTTACCTGGTACAAATCTCCCACTTTACCAGCACCAAAGCAGCCCCAGACCATCACATTACCTCCACCATGCTTGACAGATGGTGTCAGGCACTCTTCCAGCATCTTTTCACCTGTTCTGCATCTCACAAATGTTCTTCTGTGTGATCCAAACACCTCAAACTTGGATTCATTTGTCCAGAACACCTTTTTCCAATCTTCCTCTGTCCAATGCCTGTGTTCTTTTGCCCATACCAATCTTTTCTTTTTATTGGCGTCTCAGATATGGCTTTTTCTTTGCCACTCTGCCTAGAAGGCCAGCATCCCGGAGTCGCCTCTTCACTGTCGACGTTGACACTGGCGTTTTGCGGGTACCATTTAAAGAAGCTGCCAGTTGAGGACCTGTGAGGTGTCTATTTCTCAAACTAGAGACTCTAGTGTACTTGTCTTCTTGCTGAGTTGTGCACCGGGGCCTCCCACTTCTCTTTCTGCTCTGGTTAGAGCCCGTTTGTGCTGTTCTCTGAAGGGAGTAGTACACACCGCTGAAGGAAATTTTCAGTTTCTTTGCAATTTCTCGCATGGAATAGCCTTCATTTCTAAGAACAAGAATAGACTGGCGAGTTTCACATGAAAGTTCTTTTTTTCTGGCCATTTTGAGAGTCTTATCGAACTAACAAATGTGATGCTCCAGATAATCAACTAGCTCAAAGGAAGGCCAGTTTTATAGCTTCTCTCATCAGTAAAACAGTTTTCAGCTGTGCTAACATAATTGCACAAGAGTTTTCAAGGGTTTTCTAATCAGACATTAGTCTTCTAAGGCGATTAGCAAACACAATGTACCATTAGAACACTGGAGTGATAGTTGCTGTAAATGGGCCTCTATACACCTATGGAGATATTTCATTAGAAACCAGACGTTTCCACCTAGAATAGTCATTTACCACATGAACAATGTATAGAGTGTATTTCTGATTGCTTTAATGTTATCTTCATTGAAAAAAACAATGCTTTTCTTTGAAAAATAAGGACATTTCTAAGTGATCCCAAACTTTTGAATGGTAGTGTATATATATACCTAACAGTTCCCAGCTGAACCTTTATTTCTTATTATTCTACATCTTCAGCTCTAGATTTATATCTTATCTATTTAGTTAATAAAGTAGGTCCCTAGTTTTAAGGGTCTGACATATATTTTCTTCTCTGGTGAGAACACAGTTATTTATCGAGCACGTTGAAGCAACACACACACAGGTCAGGGCGAACGTGAGTTAATGGCCATAACTCATGGAAACAAGCATAGGTGGGATTTATGCAGACGTTTCAAAGCATTATACCTTCAACATAAAAGCAGCAGCTTTTTTTACACACTCCCTAAGTATTCACCTGCTCCATCATTCACACACCTTTTCTTTCTCTATGCCCAAGGTCACTGACAAGATTTGTTCCATGGACCATTAAGGCTTTTTACTAATTTTGCATTTTATTTTATCACACGTGTCCTGTGGAGTCAGGCGAATGGATGCAATACCCAAGCTTGTAAACCTGATTTAGAAGCTAGTACTACAAAATAGTTTTGTAGCCCACCTCACGCATTTCAACTTATGGCCGTTTAATGCTTTCTCCATTTTGGGAGAAAACTAAAAACATACGACATGATTCCTTTGACAAAGCCCCTGAAGAACTACTTGTATACAAATCGAAGCAATAATACAAACCATGTAAAAGCAATTTAACAATTTCTGCACTGCCGCCATCCCAACTGCCATTGGTTGTTCCGCTTTTGTCAACACAATAGCCGACTCACTGTTTCCTGATATCTTCTTGTCTCGTATAAAACACACGTTGCCTTTATGACAAAAGAAGTACAAAAAGTACAACACTGAATTTCCCTTTACTATTGTACTTCTATTTTCCAAAGTCAGTAGTAACAAAGGGAGTAAGAAATTAAATTACCTCAACAAAAGTAATGACTTGAACATTGTTGACTTGACATTTCCAAAGTATTTCTTAAAGTTATTTATAGTATTATAAAAAGACAAGAAAACTGTTTAGTTAAAAAAATAAAGATTTTACAGTCATGTTTTATCATCATCCTTCTTCTATTTTAATTGTTTTTGTCAAGCAGAGTTACAACAACAAGTGTTTGGACCACCAGCACCTTTGACAAACAAGCGCCTGTTTACAGCTCATTGCTGGGTGTAGGTACGTATAACGTCCATGCTCTTGTGTTGTCATGTGATATGAATTACATTACTGAAAGTTGTTTTGATGTCTGCATAAATCCGACCAAAAGATAATTCATGATACCCCTTTTTACGTCCCCGTCCCCCCCCATAATCTGGAATAAAGTGAATTGATTTGAAGTGATGATACTTCCTGCTTGAAGTGATGATACTTCCTGCTTCGTCTTAAAGGGGACATATTATGAAAATTCCACTTTTTTAGTCCTTCTATATGTTAATTTGGGTATCTGGCATGTCTCCCAACACAAAAACGCTGGAAAAAAACAACTCACGCGGCTTGTTGTGGTTCCTCTATATCAGAAACGATATGCTTGAGTGCGTTAAATGGGATCATCACCAACGTCTACGTAGATTTTGAAGCACGCCCATGTAGGGAGTCTGGCTACATGGCCTTGGACCGCCCCCCACCACAACTTTGCAGGTAAAGTTTATTTGAAAGTTGTGTTCATATTACAGAAATGAGTCATCAAATAAGTCATAAGTCATCAAATACAACTATTTAATAAGTAAACAAGGTTTAAACGCTTATTAATGGAGGTAAAAACGTTACCCCCGCCCCTGCTTGGTCACTTACTGTTGTCAAATAACACTTTAGTTTACAGATGGAACTTTACTCATGTAGCATTTATATCTTTATGGCGTTCCCGTTACTTGCATTTACACAAACACTTTCACAAACAGTAACTTATATAAACACACTGTATTTGCTACATACTCATACATGCACAAACTATTCACGTACTCGAATCTCTAGCAACACTATGCTCTCAAACCCGCAAACAAGACTGTGAGACCTTAGCCAATGTACAAACAAACAAAATGTAGAAGTGACATTCAGAAACGTCCTGTTGAGCCCTAACTTCTCGAACTTGTTCGGGAGCCTCTTCTTGTTCAGGATCTGACTCTGGTTCAAAACGATATGGTTGCACGACGGTATCTTCATCTGCAGTAGGCAGGCAGCAGCTAGGCGAGCGCATCTCGCGGAGGAGGGGGGAGGGGAGAGGGGGAGAGGGGGGCTCATTAGCATTTAAAGGAACAGGCACTCAAAACAGGTTAATCTGTGGGGAGGTGTTTTTGACAGGGTAAAAAGGGTGCTGTTTTAAATGATTCTTGTGGTATTTTGACCAAAATATGTTACAAACATTTCATTAAGACCCCAAGGAACCATATCAACTTGTGGAAAAATGGGCATAATATGGGTCCTTTAAGGTCAACGTTCAGTCCAGTCTGTTTTCCTGTTGTTATCATTACTTATTATAATAGTTTCATTGCAGCCAGTGATAACACATGAGTCTTGCCATAATGTTGTTTTTCTGGGCAACTTCACAAGTATGAAATAGTGATATAATTGAAGCAAATAGTAATTTGATTAATGATCTTCACACAGCAGTCATGAAATCCCTATTTTATACCATTTACTTTACTTATACAAAGCAGAAACAACAACAGAAGAAAGAGAACAATGTTGCAAAGCACACGGAAACACAACTCGAGCAGTCAAAAATCGTAACACATTTGCCTGCGATACTTCAATAATCAATAACCAAGTACCTAAGTAACAACAATGAAAGCTGGTAACTGATCCAGAAAAACATATAATAAAGAGCAACTTGTCAGCATGCCAACATTCTTGGATGCAAGTGGCATCATGAGAGACGCTTTGTTCTTCTGGTAGTCCTCCCGCTGAAGAGTCCTTACATGTTCACACTCTTCTCTCTGTGAAGGAAGAAACGAAACCTGGAACCAAACATAATAATGTTGCAATTCTGCCGTCCTCTAGTAGCCGCATTTTTTAAATGGACATTTATTTCCCCTGCATTTTCTTCCCATGTCGGCCTGAAACCATGTCAGCATGGCTGCCTGTAGCGTAGTGCATTCCTGAAGTGATGGGTCATGTCTTCGTGATAGTCCTGTGACCTCTCAGTGCGCTCAGCCCCCTCCTGACTGTCCTCGGTAAATGTGTTATCCAGACTCATTTAGTGTGTGAGGAACATATAAGGACTATCCAGTATTGAGAAACAGTGTGTCATGTTTCCATTGAAAACATAACTGAGAAACAAAACTGAAACTAACGAGCTGCAGAAAAGACCGAATCTTATACAAACTCATTTTATTCCACTACTTTTGCTTTAGATTATACGTGTCAAACTCAAGGCCCGCGGGCCAAATGTGGCCCGCCATGTCATTTTATGTGGCCCGCGACGGCATGAAATAAATATGATGCCTTTTCTTAAAAAAGGGAGGAAAAAAATCTTGTGCTCTTATTCTGAAGGTCATTTTTTTTGCAGCGGACTGCGGTCTGTTCGCTCTCCTTCATGCTGCGTTCACGCCAGAGGAGAGGCGAACCCTTGCGTTGCTTTACTAAATGTACTCGCGTGAGTCACTCGCCGGACTATTTGTCACGTTACGCGGAGCATTTCAACAGTCTCGCCTAAACGGTGCCTGAACCGATACTTTTTTTTTTAACGCACAATGAGGACATTAAAAACCTCTTCGGCCATATTCCCTGTAGAAGCCGTTATCATGGAGCACTGACAAACAACGGATATCAGACTGTTAACATCCACAATATATGTTCTCCATTATACAGGACTGTCTCAGAAAATTAGAATATTGTGATAAAGTTCTTTGTTTTCTGTAATGCAATAAAAAAAACAAAAATGTCATGCATTCTGGATTCATTACAAATCAACTGAAATATTGCAAGCCTTTTATTCTTTTAATATTGCTGATTATGGCTTATAGCTTAAGAAAACTCTAAAATCATATCTCATAACATTTTAATATTTCCTCAGACCAAGTACAAAAAAAGATTTATAACAGCTGAGTGTTTGTCAAGGCTCAGGAAACCCTTGCAGGTGTTTCGAGTTAATTAGACAATTCAAGTGATTTGTTTAATACCCTACTAGTATACTTTTTCATGATATTCTAATATTTAGAGATAGGATATTTGAGTTTTCTTAAGCTGTAAGCCATAATCAGCAATATTAAAAGAATTTCAGGCTTGCAATATTTCAGTTGATTTGTAATGAATCCAGAATGCATGACATTTTTGTTTATTTAATTGCATTACAGAAAATAAAGAACTTCATCACAATATTCTAATTTTCTGAGACAGTCCTGTATGATGTGATATGTATTGTCATGTGCAGACTTTATAGGGTTAATCCTGTCACTGTTTTGATGGACAAAGAGAACAACCAATCAGAGGTACTGAAGATGACACGTGACAAATAAAGTTTTGCTTCTGACAGCGAGAGTTACACTGAAACAAAGTGATGCCCCACGGTCTTTATTCCTCCGTCATTATATTCCCGGTAACACCGGGTATACAGCCGGGATCGCTGTACATCAACACATCTGCTTGCAGACTGTCACGTTCGTAGCTCGCGCAAGCTACGAGCTAGCTTAAACATGGTTATTGTAACGGATCCCCGTATATCAATCGGCGTGAGACTTTACTGCTGGTGAACTTCTTTATTTCCTTTCTTCCGTTGTATAAACATGAACCAAATCCTTTGAATTAATACCACCTTGTCACCACCGTAAGAGCGTTAGCCTCATACGGGTCCATTAAAACTATCAAACTTTAAATAAAATGCGCATCCGTCCGTAACATTTAGCCGTACCGTCAAGTTTATATATTAACATAAAATAAAGGTGCGCTTCCTTTTAACATTTCAAAATAAAAGTCAAATGTAGCTCAAACCGGAAGTAGATTAAAACATATACAAAACCATTAAAACAATATAAAAAGGCATACATCAACACCAATAAAGAAGATACAAAATAAGGCAATCAACACAAAACAATAAACCTTTTATTGGGTTATTTACAGTTATAATGGCTAATTTATTATTTCTTGGGCTACTTTTATGAATGCAAGACTTGCAATCAACGTTCCGGTACTAATCTGAGTTCCGGCTGCTCGTCATCATCGGTCTCCCCGTGTTCAGGGGGACCGGTGACGGTCTCCCCGTCGTCCAGCCTGACGCTGGTGTGCTCCACACGGGTTCACGCAGTCACACACGGCGCAGCCTCCGCTGTCAAACTTAAATATGAGAGGCTCGCAACCTGCTGACAGGGCGGAGTCACCAGAGAAGTTCACAACAATAGTTTTTTTCAATTTCAATCGGCTCAGGCACCGGAAAGAAGCACCGAAATGTGCGTTGCGTTTCGGTCCGAGTATTACCGGTTGTAATGTGGCACCGGTTTCCGGTACCCAACCTTACTTATCACCCGCGGACCGGGTGTGACGTGCAGTCGACAGATTCCACCAAAAATAAATCCCCCCCAAAAAATGGATAAAAAATAAAATACAATAAAATTCTCCCCTTATCTCCCGCGGGCCGGATGTGACGTACAGTCGGGCCGAGTCCGATCCGCAGGCCATAACCCTGGCACCACTGATCTAGAATCTAGATCAAATACTCAGTCACAGTGAGCGGTATTGAATGAGATTTTTCCAGGATTGCTGACTGACACACAGAGACAACAGTATGACGCAATGATGTTAGATCAATAAATACTTTGTTCTCGGCAAAGATCCGGCTCGGCTCACCGCTCTTCTTTTCGCCGAGTTCTGTATTCATAACTCTTATTGCCGTACTGACCATTATTTGTACAATATTGAACACACACTGTAATATTTATTCTGTTCATATTCTTAAGACCCACCCAGTCACATGGAGGCAAAGGGAGGGGAAAGAGGGAGGGAGCATCGTGAAGCTGACCATAGTCCCTCCATTACATTTGAAGAAAAACAGGAAATACCTCCTTCTATATTCTCTCCGTCTCCAGTGGCTTCATCGTGATTCCTCCTGCCTCACTACCAGGCTCCAACAGATAGGGTGGGTACCTTTAGTTTTTATTTCAAGTAACAGGAAGGTAAATCTCAATTCAAACTGATGTGACAATGTGAAAGTAATCAGCTGAGTGTATGTATGTGGAAGTTGACCTTCTTTTTTCTCCATCACTTTAAAACACAAATGTAAAGAACATGCGTAGTGAAGCCAGGAAGTCAGGGTGGGACTGGGTGGGTTTATTGAGACTGATCAGCATACATTGTGGTATAAAATGTTTCGGCTTTCAAAACAAAGCAATAACGCATGTTGGTTTGCTTCACCGACAGAGGCTCTTACGGATGTGGACAAGTACAAAGCAACATTATCAGAGCAAAGAGCTTTTTAAACGCCAGCTCTGTTGCCCAAATACACTTAGTGGTGGAAAGTAACTCAGTACTTTTGCTCAAGTACTGTGGTTCGGTGCAATTTGGAAGTACTTTTAATGTACTTGAGTATTTCCATTTGATGCCATCACTACATTTTCAGAGCAGAGGCATGCTATTGTACATTTTACTGCACTAGTTATTGACGAGTTACACGCAAAATATCTAGTTATTTTATTAGAATTAGAATCAGAACTGTCTATTGCCAAGTTCGTCATGGAATTTGGCTCGGTGAATGGAGCATTACATTACATGTCATTTAGCAGACGCTTTTATCCAAAGCGACTTACAATAAGTGCATTCAACCTAGAGTACAAACCAAGAACAACAAGAACACAGGAAGCAACACTTCCTCAACTCGAACCACAAAAGCACAGTCGGGGCGAGATCCCCCTTGCGACGCTGGCACTCAGTGACACTTGCCAGTAGTTGCCAGCAGATGTCAGTGGCACTCACTGGCAACTACTGGCACTTGCCAGTAGTTGCCAGCAGATGAATGTAGTTGAATGTAGTTGCCAGCAGATGAATGTAGTTGCCAGCAGATGAATTTCATGGCGGTATAACAGTATGAAATGGTAAAACAATAAATTATATATATATATATATTTAAAAAAAATATATATTATTAAAGAAAGGCGGGTACATTATACATATTGTAGCGACCCTGTGAAGTGGCTGTCAATCACAGTGTGGCACCGTCCCGTCTCCGTGTCATCAGTGCCATAACGTCCGAGACGTTACAATATCATGGTATATAAGTGTAATAGATTACGAAGTAAAACGTAGTAGTAGCAAAACAATATTAAATATAGTACAGAAGTAACGTACAGCACTATCTTATTGCATTTAGTAAGTAAGTGTCTACAAAAATACACTAATTATATATATATATATATATCCATCTGTGTATCTAGCTAGCTATTTTAGCTATCTATCTATCTAAACCGCAGCTCCTCCATTCTGTGATCCTGAAAGTGATTTCTTCCGCTGTCCGGGCACTTTAATGGAGCTTGTCACTGAGTCGTCGCAGACTCGTCACTGCGCAGACGTGCCTGGCCGACCCTTCGTCTGCTGGCACTTTTTGACTAGCTGTGGCACTTTTTGACTAGCTGTGGCACTTTTTGACTAGCTGTGGCACCTTTCAACTAGTAGTGGCACTTTTTGACTAGCTGTGGCACCTTTTAACTAGTAGTGGCACTTTTTGACTAGCTGCGGCATCTGCTGGCAAGCGCTGGTAAGTGTCACTGAGTGCCAGTGCTTAAACTTTAGACTAACAGTGGCATCTCCTCAAAGGAGAATTTCATGGCGGTATAACAGTATGACATGGTAAAACAATAAATTATATATATATATATATTTTAATTATTATTAAAGAAAGGCGGGTACATTATACATATTGTAGCGACCCTGTGAAGTGGCTGTCAATCAGTGTGGCACCGTGCGTGCTGGTCGAGGGGGCGTGCCTGTGATTGGCGGAGTAGAGGGGAGGCGGGGTTAACCTGTCGGATAACGGGAGTTAAGGGTGGTGGACGGGAACCGTTGTTGTTGACGTTCGAGCTGCTGAGCCGAGAGGAGCACGCTGTCTGTGTTGGTGGATGCCCAATAAAGGGAGGATTAATAACGTCGTCCCGTCGCCGTGTCATCAGTGCCATAACGTCCGAGACGTTACAATATCATGGTATATAAGTGTAATAGATTACGAAGTGAAACGTAGTAGTAGCAAAACAATATTAAATATAGTACAGCAGTAATGTACAGCACTATCTTATTGCATATTGTAAGTAAGTGTCTTCAAAAAGACACTAATTATATATATATATATCTGTGTATTGAGCTAGCTATTTTAGCTATCTATCTATCTATCTATCTAGCTAAACCGCAGCTCCTCCATTCTGTGATCATGAAAGTGATTTCTTCCGCTGTCCGGGCACTTCAGTGGAGCTTTTCACTGAGTCGTTGCAGACTCGTCACTGCGCAGACGCGCCTGGCCAACCCTCCGTCTGCTGGCACTTTTTAACTAGTAGTGGCACTTTTTGACTAGCTGTGGCACCTTTTCACTAGTAGTGGCACTTTTTGACTAGCTGCGGCATCTGCTGGCAAGTGCTGGCAAGTGTCACTGAGTGCCAGTGCTTAAACTTTAGAGTCTAAAGTTTAGACTAACAGTGGCATCTCCTCAAAGTAGAATTTCATGGAGGTATAACAGTATGACATGGTAAAAAAATTAATTATATATTTTATTATTATTAAAGAAAGGCGGGTACATTATACATATCATGGAATATAAGTGTTATATATTACGAAGTGAAACGTAGTAGTAGCAAAACAATATTCAATATAGTACAGCAGTATTGTACAGCAATATCGTATTGCATATTGTAAGTAAGTCTAAAAAAATACATTATCTTTGCAAGTCAGTGGCAAGTCTGGCACTTGCCACTGAGTTGCCACTGAGTTGTCGGTGCCAGTGATTGCACTCGCCCTCTCTCCAAAAGCACCACAATAAATGCCATCCCAGTGCCACTGAAGTGCAAATCTGTGTTTTAATCCAGATATAGTCGGAAAAGATGTGTTTTCAGTCTCAGGCGGAAGATGTAGAGACTTTCTGCTGTCCTGATGTCAGTGGGGAGCTCGTTCCACCACTGAGGAGCCAGGACAGCAAACAGTCTGGATTTCGAGTGATTAGCTCGAGGTGCAGGAGGCACAAGACGATTGGCTGTTGCCGAGCGGAGCGAACGTGCCGGGGTGTACGGTGTGACCATATCCCGGATGTAGACGGGGCCCGATCCGTTCAGAGCACGGTACGCCAGAACCAGTGTTTTGAAGCGGATGCGGGCAGCCACCGGTAACCACTGGAGAGAGCGGAGGAGCAGAGTGGTGTGGGTGAATTTCGGGAGGCTGAAGACCAGTCGAGCTGCTGCATTCTGGATGAGCTGCAGAGGTCGGATGGCCTTAGCGGGTAGACCAGCCAGGAGGGAGTTGCAGTAGTCGAGGCGTGAAATGATCAGAGCCTGGACCAGAACCTGTGCCGCCTTCTGAGTAAGAAGAGGCCGTATTCTCCTGATGTTGTGCAGCATGTACCTACAGGAACGCGTCGTCGCAGCAATGTTGGCTGTCAGGGAGAGTTGACTGTCTAGTGTCACCCCGAGGTTCCTGGCAGTCAGGGTAGGGGCCAACACAGCAGTGCATAACAATAAACATGTCATGCACTGTTATCGATAAAGCAGTTAATAAAAGATTAGATTAAATGAGCTTATCTTAACCAACTACAGTAACATGTTGCGTGTCAATTATGCCTTAGCTCATCTAAAATCATTTTGATTGTTTCTGGCTGCATTTGTAACCAAATCTATAAACTGTTGATGCATGCATTGTTACAATACCAAATGTAGTTTATTAAAAATAAGCCTTCACAAGCTTTTCCACACTTTTTGCTTCATAACTTTAAAACCAGTGAATCAACTTAAGGAAATAATAATACGCATTTCTCATGCAGAAAAGATTTCTGAAGATGGAAAAAGGATACCCACCCCACGAGTCCGCTCCACCGTACCCTGGGCCCCCCATGACCTATGGGGTCCAGCAGCCAGGGATGTACCCTCAGCCGGGCTTCTCTCCTGCAGCGCCTCCACCTGCTGCGTATCAGGGAGGTCTGTGTCTGATACTCTTACCTGAAGTTCATTTTGCCCATCTACGGCCTAACAACAATATTTCAACCATTTTTCTTTCAAATAAATGGACCTTTGTTTACGTAAGCCTTTACTGTAAGAAAAAAAGCATATGCACTTGTATGCAAGGTGTTTTATGGAAATATCTTTGTGTTGTCTACCAGGTGTTCCTTTTGCTCCGGCCATGGTTGCACCTGGCACAATAGGTAAGAGCATTGTTTTAAATGTTTTACAAATACATGTCAAATGTGTACGCGCATAGTTTTGCATGAGAGACGATCAGGGTGATGGATAATCGGGTGCACTTTCATACAAGAGATTGCCGTTTGTGTCCCATGTGAAAGAAGTACTTGTGTTGCCTAAACATAAGCGAGTAGTTTAGATGCCTAAAGCTAACAAAGTACTTTTGTTTGCATGTTTGTTTAGTTTAGATTTTGTATGTGTCATTTTAAGCTAATCCATGGTGTTCTTTACTAAACATAACTCAGTAGTTTGTAGGGTTTTCTTATGCTTTATTAACCACGTCTTTGAAATTGTTTTCCTCAAATCAATGGGAGACGTTGAGTGAACATGCATCGATGGACACACATCTCAGAGCATGATAGTATTTTCGTTCCAGTGTGTGAAATGAGATTACATAGACCGCAAAGTCAGTGGGCACACTCTGCAGTTTCCCTCCAAATTGATCAGAAGAATAGCCCGTTTTTAGCCTTCGTGCACAATGAACAGCTTTTGTTTACCGTTTCTTCTTTTGATGCATGAGTGCAAAAGACGAGTAAGGAGCAGATCATATGAAATTCAGACGTCTAACATGAAAGATGTGTTGCAATCTCCCTCCCCCCACCGGCTGATTCACCCTCGGTGTCTGAGGGAGAGATACCACAAGTCCTTCCTTCCTGCTGCTGTCAGGCTGCACAACAAACTGCACAACAAACTGCAGTAGATCGCTGTAGATGCTGGCAAACTAAACACTTTACTCAGCACTTTACTTTGTTTCCCCTTGTATATTTAGTTTCCTCTGTATATTTAGTATTTTAGTTTTTAGTATTGTTATTGTGTTTGGTGTTATATTTTATTAATGCTCTAAGATGCACCTGCTGCTGTGATCCTGAAATTTCCCGACTGGGACGAATAAAGGGTTATCTTATCTTATCTCTTATCTTATACACATTAAAGTATTGTTGTTTATAGTGCTGACCTTTTCACAAAACACAATGGGAACAATCTAATCTGTCATATACCATCAAACCCTCAATGTCTGGATGCCTTAATAATGTAAATTACAGGGCAAAGAAATTCGAAAGACAGAAACAAAACAGAAGCTCATTATCAAGTTACAGTTGCTGTGCTACTGGCAGCCTCTGCTGGTGCGTCTGAGTCAGTTCACTCAGTAAATTGTATCCTCAAATCTGGTAATGACATTTAAAACTGGAAAGTCTACTGAAAACCACAGGAAATGTCTGACTTGCTGGCCACAATAGTTACACATATGATTAAATACTGCATTAGAAAAAAACTGAATTAGTTATTCCCAAAAAGGGGAAGTACTAACTTCCAGGTTTTAGTAAACATGTTTAACATTTACAAGTGATTATGGATACTAAAGAATATGTAGATGAATCCTAAATTTGATGCGCTGTACATTTCTCATCCTCAGTGACTCACTTGGTAGTAACACCGGCACTGCATGATGTCCCGGGACAAACTGTGTGTCCCCACTGCCAGCAGACTGTGATCACCAGCACCGAGCACACCGCCGGCCTGATGACCTGGGCCATCTGTGGGGGCCTCACCCTTTTTGGGTAAAAAAACATTTCTCGGCTATAAACGTGTCTAATTTCTATCTCATTAAAAGGAAAAGAGAAACTATGTAAAGTACAAACAAATTGTTTTTTACAAACTGGTATTAACTGGAAGTTCACAATTATCTTTGTCTTCACCTCCAGGTGTTTTCTTTGCTGTTTTATCCCGTTCTGCGTGGATTCCTGTCAAGATGTGGAGCATCACTGTCCTTCTTGCCAAAAAGTCATCTACATATACAAGCGAATGTAAAATTAACTATGTGGCAGAATATCACAATGCTTATCTGTTAGTGCTGTGAAAAATAACGCGTTAACTCAGTTAATTAAATTACAGGTTTAACTAGTTATTTTTTTTAACGCATGCGAATGAACTTCCAATCCGTCTGTTGTTGGTCGTCTCTCCAGCAGCATGTCATTCTGTCTCTAGTGTCGCGTTAACACGACTCCGATCTCCGTCTCGCGCGCCGCAGAGCTCGGATGCTGGTGTGCGCACATCGGGACGAAAAAAAAGGCGCTTGCAAAATGAGCTTCCAATACACCACTTCAATCTGAACTCTGTCCGCTCTCATGCAGACGGTCTGTTCATCGGTAATGATCCTTCCGCAGGTTCACCTACGGAAACCTTGTTACGACTTTTACTTCCTGTAGATCAGGGTCTCAACACGTCGATCGCGACCTGCCAGTCGATCGCGGCGTAGTGTTGGTAGATCGCATGACATTAAAAAGATTGGCCCGCCCCCTGACATGTTCTCTATCGCACGTCTTTGTTCTTTTATTAAACTAAACGTCTGTTGTTGATCGTATCTCCACAGCAGCATGTCATTTCTGTCTCTACGCATCTACACTTATCGATCTCCGTCTCGCGCGCCACAGAGCTCCGTGCGCGCGCATCGGGACCGAGCAAAAGAAAAGTCACTTGTCAATCTGTCCCCGTGTCCGGGCCGGTGAGGTTTCAGCTTTGCAGCGGTGTCCCCGCCGTCCCTTTCATCACGGCCCAGTTCATGAAGAAAACCCACACAGTCAGTTTGCCTCAGCAGCTGCTAGAGGAAGACTAGAGGCCTTTAGATTGTATCATGGTGGAGTTAATGGTTGACAAACAAGAGAAAAATGCTCTGTTTAACCCTCCTGTTACCTTTACATTTACTAACATATTTTACCCTCGGGGTCAATTTGACCCCAGCAATTAAAACCTCCAGAAAATTATGAGAATTAATATTGCTTCCCAAGTTTAAGTGTGAGGTACTTTATGTTTGTTTGTTGACTACCTAAATAGCCCATTAAATATATAAAAAAGTTGATATTTCTTATATGTTTGACAGTGAAAAACAGCCTGGGGTCAAATTGACCCCAAAGAACACCGACATTAAACATTGAATGGAGTCAAATTGACCCGAAAGGTAACAGGAGGGTTAAACATTCTGTTTAAGATGAAGATGTATTAATGTTCCATATGGAAGAAAACTGCTAAATAACTGCTGAGTTGCAGCACCATTGTATAGAAGAATGTATAAATGTACACTACCGTTCAAAAGTTTGGGATCACCCAGACAATTTCGTGTTTTCCATGAAAACTCACACTTTTATTTATCAAATGAGTTGCAAAATGTATAGAAAATATAGTCAAGACATTGACAAGGTTAGAAATAATGATTTGTATTTGAAGTATTAATTTTTTTCTTCAAACTTTGCTTTCGTCAAAGAATGCTCCTTTTGCAGCAATTACAGCATTGCAGACCTTTGGCATTCTAGCTGTTAATTTGTTGAGGTAATCTGTTGAAATGTCACCCCACGCTTCCTGAAGCACCTGCCACAAGTTAGATTGGCTTGATGGGCACTTCTTGCGGACCATACGGTCAAGCTGCTCCCACAACAGCTCAATGGGGTTGAGATCTGGTGACTGTGCTGGCCACTCCATTACAGACAGCATACCAGCTGCCTGCTTCTTCCCTAAATAGTTCTTGCACAATTTGGAGGTGTGCTTTGGGTCATTGTCCTGTTGGAGGAGGACATTGGCTCCAATCAAGCGCTGCCCACAGGGTATGGCACAAATGTGATGCTCCAGATAATCAACTAGCTCAAAGGAAGGCCAGTTTTATAGCTTCTCTCATCAGCAAAACAGTTTTCAGCTGTGCTAACATAATTGCACAAGGGTTTTCAAGGGTTTTCTAATCATCCATTAGTCTTCTAAGGCGATTAGCAAACAATGTACCATTAAAACACTGGAGTGATAGTTGCTGGAAATGGGCCTCTATACACCTATGGAGATATTTCATTAGAAACCAGACGTTTCCACCTAGAATAGTCATTTACCACATTAACAATGTATAGTGTATTTCTGATTGATTTAATGTTATCTTCATTGAAAAAAACAATGCTTTTCTTTGAAAAATAAGGACATTTCTAAGTGATCCCAAACTTTTGAACGGTAGTGTATGTATCCGTCTTTTGTCATAAATCTCTATGTTCTCACAAAATATACCGAGAATATCGGTAATATGTGATTAATCATGATTAATCCACAGAAACCTGTGATTAACCTGATTAAAATTTTTAATCGTTTCACAGCCCTATTATCTGTATAACCTCACTCGCTCCACTCAACACGACAACTAACACTGTGTTATATCCAACATGCAGTGAAACATTTGTAATTCCTATAACAACAATCATGGAAATAAAAATGACAAAAACAATTGTTTCCAGCTGTCTGCTGACTAGACGCTCATTTGGTCCAGTGGTGAAACCGGTTGGTTGGCGGGTGTCTTACACTTTATGCAACACTGATTCGATTTCGGTGGTCAAAGGTCACTGTGACCTCACAAAACACATTGTCTGTAATAAGAAATTATGATGATGTCATACAAATATTTATTAAGGTGGTGTGATGATACTTTTGACAGACATCGTTAACTGCAACATGTCCGGTTGTTGGAGGTGTTTACTCCTTCAACGGAATTTGTTTATTTAACTGTTTTATCTGACATTAAATTTAAAAAAAATCCCCCACCTATTTCTTGAAAGTGGGTGCCCAGTTTGTCAGAGTGGAATCACCGCATGTCCTTTCGGTTGAGGCTCAACACCGTTGTGCACCAGGTCAACCGATCACGTCCAAGGGTCATCGATTAAAAGCGTATTCAATGGATTAGAAGCTTGGTGATGTATCTGATAACAGTCGAACAACTTCTACATTTTAAGATGATTTATTCTTCTGGACACAGGCAAAGTATCTTACTATTTCATCTTGCGAGCCCTTTTCCTGTCATTATCTGGTTGTTTTTAGTCCAACTTCTCAGTTACACAGGTACCACTTTTATAGGTATGATCATCTGAATGTCATGTTTTTAAAAAAAAAGTGATCTATTTTTTGGCTTGCTTTGAGTCTCAAACCCACGGAGAGTTGACTCTGGGTTCGCGTTTGTCTGACACATGGAAGCTATAAACCACATAACACTTCTTTATGGCTTATTTACACAGACTATAAGGACAATACATAAATCATTTTAACCGTGGTTAAATCGAAGAAAAGGATTCTTCTTTCTTCTCTGCTTACCAGTGATGACAGCTCACAGTCCCGACTGACACGTGGTCAGATCCCCCACAAGGTCCCCACAGGATCGACATTCATAAAATAATTTCGCTCAGTATTTAATTTAATCATTACGTTAATTATTTTATTACTCTTTATTTATTCATGAATTTAATTATGTTTATTGGATAACGCACACACCATTTACAAAATGCCTGTTGGTTTATATATATATATATATATATTTATACTTAACAGTTCCCAGCTGAACCTTTATTTCTTATTATTCTACATCTTCAGCTCTAGATTTATATCTTATCTATTTAGTTAATAAAGTAGGTCCCTAGTTTTAAGGGTCTGACATATATTTATTTACCCGTCTTCTCTGGTGAGAACACAGTTATTTATCGAGCACGTTGAAGCAACACACACAGGGCGAACGTGAGTTAATGGCCATAACTCATGGAAACAAGCATAGGTGGGATTTATGCAGACGTTTCAAAGCATTATACCTTCAACATAAAAACAGCAGCTTTTTTTACACACTCCCTAAGTATTCACCCGCTCCGTCATTCACACACCTTTTCTTTCTATATGCCCAAGGTCACTGACAAGATTTGTCCCAATCGACCATAGAGGCTTTTTACAAATTCCTTGCCCCAATATGTACAACTGTTTCAACTTTACCTTTCAACTTTTTCTGGTCACAGGCAAAGTATTGGCACTGCAATTGCAAGAGCAGGTGAGAAGTCCATTCAACTAGCAGGTTGAAGTGGAAATCTGACAGTACAGGGGAAAACAGTCTTTTTCCACACAAAGATAGTCATCTGACTTCTTTCAGAATCCGCAATCTTATTGGACATAACATATACGCTTTCATAATTCATCAGAGAGTCAGTGTGCTGTCATGGTACTTCAGTATGCAGCTTACAGACATTCTTTGTCACCACAGCATCTCTGTAGTTTACTGTTGGTGACCAAGATTACTGAAGCTTTAGAGTGGTGCCTTGTGAAGGATCTTTCTGTCAATGTGTTACACATCCGAAGTGCATCTTTACACAGACTGGCAATAAAATACATTTATTTTAAATCACGTGATATAAAGGAAACTGAAAGGACGCTCTGACAGTAACGCCTCTCCGGAACAACGTTGACAGCACTACTGTTATGCAATGAGTGTTGTGGAGGACCCAAACGCACGCAACACAGTAGCTTCAGTATTCTATTCAGGATCTTATTAACCTGAATTCACAAAACCAAAAAACAACAAACAAACAAATCTCAACACGGGGGAACTGGCAGTCTCACTCCAACGTCGGGAGGGCAACTCCACCGAGCCTGTGGAGTCGGGAGGGAAACTCAACCGAGCCTGTGCGCTGCTGATGAACAACTGGTCTTACCGGAACGACCTGACAGTGAGCCAGAGAAAGACATGGTCCCTATAACCACTGCTGGTGATTACCCGAACTCAACACAGCTGGTCCAATGGAAGCGGGCGTGGCAGTGGGCGGAAACCGGGGGTGGATACTATAGACCAGGGGTCCCCAAACTTTTTCCTAAGAGGGCCACATAACGTTTGCCTTGTCTGCTGGAGGGCCAGCGGGGGTGCTAGTGAGAATGTGCTCACCTGTGTGCGGTATTGTGTGGTTGTTGCGTTGCGAACAAGCATCGCTAAACATGTTTCAAAGTGTAAATATCCGCTCAAGGTAACCAGTTGTTCCAGATCCCTTCGACCAAACTGTTCCCATGAAAACATAAGAAATGTCACTTAATGGATCAATATATAAATTACTTGACTTCAAACTAATATCTGGTGGCGCAGCGCACAGACTGCATGTCTTTGAGTGCAGACTCCTTTTGCGTGAAAGAGATCGAAACCAGGTCGGGCGATCTTTTTATTTTTATTTTTCTAAAATGTATTTCTTCATCCGTGGCTGTGATGCACTGCTCACTTATACAATCGTAATCGCCGAAATGGATATGAACGGTGGCTTGAAGATCTCCAGCAATATGTTTGTGAATGTGTGACTAATCTGGTGAGCGAGACAGAGCCCCGCTGCAGATGTTAAGAGAACACAACGCACGCACGCGCAGGGAAACCAGTAGGTTTGAAAACCAGTAGGGGTGTAACACCGGCATATGTGTTTCATGGCAGAGGAGATCTGCCGCCGTAGGTGGAAAAGTCAGAGACACGTATCAAAGAGAGAAGAAGAGAGAGAGCAGCGAGAAGCGCAGTGGGAGTGCAGCTCAGTCCACTAAAAAGTGGAAGTACTCTGCGGTCGCGACGCGTCTGGTCTGAACACACTTTTTTTTCGACGCGCGTCGAGACTGCTGCGTCAGACGCGTCGAGAATTTTTTCGACGCGTCCGGTGTGAACACACCATGACATTCAAGCTAACCTAATTTCCCAAACGCTGTGGACATCTGAACGCTGATTGGCCGAGACGCGACACGTCCCATCAAAGATGTTCTATTGCGAAGAGCACCACTCCACATTTTCTCCGCGTCTCACTGTAATCTCAACGGCAGCGGGCCAGGTGAAAAAAATAATAAATCGGAACGCGTCTCTGGTATTGTTCAGGGGGCCGGTCCAAATGGGGAGGCGGGCCGGATCCGGCCCGCGGGCCGTAGTTTGGGGACCACTGCTATAGACAGACAACACCACACAGACAGAAGGGAAACAAGACAGGGAATCACACACTAGGAGCAGACAGGAACCCTAACAACTACTGGTTGACAGCACTACTTATTCCTACGGGCACAACAGCTGAGGTAAGATTGTTTTTAATATATGATTTATTCAGGTAAACTTTGCTTAAAAGGTTTCTAGGAAAGAAAAAAAAAATAATAAAGCGTCATCTTGAACTATGTTTACCCAATGATCTTATGATTGCATGACTTACGGTATGGTACTATGCACTGTTTCATTAAATTAATACAGAAGTGCAATTACATTGTGGTTTCTGTCCTGATACTTCTTTGAGTCAAGTGAAAAGTAAAAAAGTAAATTTTCTCGAAGGTTGAGCTTTCTACTTTCACTTTCTCTTATTGAAAGCGCTAGTTTGATTGTTTTCTATTTATTCATTTGGATCGATTTCCTTTTTCCGGTTATAACAGTCAATGTCTGAATTTACCAATTAATATTCTGAAATATGAAGCCTCAAATATTCTGTTGACGTTTGGTTTGTTTTTGGTCAAATGTAATGTTTAATGTTCCTTGTTTACACTTTGCCTTATTTTATTTTTTAGCCGTGGCTGCAATGTGGAAAAAACTGACTTCTTGGTGTAAGATACTCAAATATTTCAAAACATTGTTTAAACTTCTGTATTACTTTGCACATTCAATTCAGGACTGTGAAAGAGAGGGGCGAGTAGATAACAAGTTGTAAATAAAAACATGCACACAGTGGAATTCAAAGATACGTTTAATACATGTATACAAAAGACTGATTATTTGTATTATGGATATATTACATCATGTGTGCAGTCTATTCGTCAGCTTTGATGGACGACTGGAGGATCTTACAATGGGGGTGAGTGGTGTGTTTAATTTATGGTGCCTCTGGTGTTTAATGTCTTTTCTTTAACAATTATTTAAAACTAAAAATGTGCAACTACACACATTCCTTTTATGAGATTGTCTCTATTCCTACCATTGTTTTTTTTGTTTTAAGATTAAGTAACATGTTGGTTTAATTACAGAGATGTCTGTCATAACCATGCAACAACCACAAGATATGTGCAGCATCAAGTTGAAGTGCATTGTAATATGAAATATAATAATTTTCCTGATTGAACAGCGATAATGAGAAAGACCTGCAGTTGGTAAAAAAATATCAGCCTCAAAACAAAGAAGTCAAACAGCTCAGAGTTCTGCTTCATGGACCTGCTGGTGCTGGCAAGTCCAGCTTCATCAACTCTGTGGACAGTGTTTTGCAAGGCAGAATTACTGGTCGAGCTTTGACAGATTCCAACACTCAAGAGAGCTTCACCAGAAAGGTATGAGTCCGTTGTCACGGATTTATCTGAGGAAGTATGTCATGCACCGTAATACTTCATGAAATGAAACAACTCTTTCAGCTAGAATTATGATTTATTACATTCTTGTGTATATATATATATATATATATATATATATATATATATATATATATATGCAGTACTAGTTGTAATGAAACCAATGAGACAAACCGTCTCGTAGACATTTGTCAACAGGTTGAGATTATTGTCATTAAAACTGCACTTTTTTGTTTGTTTTACAGCACACAACTTACACAATCAACAAACGACCAGGGGTTATTTACCCTTTTGTGTTCACTGACACCATGGGCCTTGAGGAGGGAACTGATGGAGGAGTTTGTGTGGAAGACATCAAACTGGCCATGAAGGGGCACATAAAAGAGGGTTACAATGTACAGTCCAATTAATTACTGAATTTGTTTGATGTGTTTCAGTCATATGATCTTTTATTTACGTAAAGATAGATTCATTTTATTCTTTGATTTGATTTTTCCTTCTCCAGTTTGATCCTCGCTATGAAATATCAGAAGATGATCCAAAGTACAACAAGGACCCCACTCTGGAGGACAAAGTTCATGTTCTGGTTTGTGTCATCGATGCCAACACAGTAGGTATACTGGGTGATAAACATCTCAGAAAGATGAGGGAAGTGAGACTAGCAGCGTCAGACATGGGTAAGGTTTAATTTGATGGGTTCATAAATTGGATCAAATAACCTGAAAAACATTTATTTGATTGAATTGGATTCTGCTTTGAATCGGCAGGGATTCCCCAAGTGGCAATTCTCACCAAAATTGATGAAGCTTGCCCCGAGGTGAGAAAAAGTCTAAGGAACGTGTATAAGAGCAAGCTCCTAAAGGAAAAGGTTTGTTTCCATCAGTGATTGCATGAGTTTGTAGAGTTATTATTTAAATTAATACAATTTTGCTTAACATTTAAAATTCTAACACTCACACATCACTTTTATTTCTTATATTTCAAATTCAGATGGACAAATTGAGTGCTACACTGGGCTTGCAACCAAACTTTATCCTTCCCGTGAAGAACTACCACTCAGAGTTCAAGACAGAGGATGACGTTGATGCAGTGATACTGAGCGCACTAAAACGGATCCTTGACTCTGGAGAAGAATTTCTCAACCACCTGTAGTTCTATACTGCTGCAGACAAACCTTCTATGATCGAAAACAAAAATATATTTTTCAATAATAATGTGGATTGGGGTTACTTTTTATGTTAATTTTAACACATATTATTGCAGAATTTATATATTTCATATTACAATGCACTTCAACTTGTTGCTGCACATACGTTGTGGTTGTTGCATGGTTGTTGTTCAGTAACTAATTTTTGGATTTACCTGCTAAGTAAGTTTTCTTTGGGATATTTCTTTATTAAAACCACCATTTATCATTCTTATGCTCCCTGTGTCTGCATTTGGGTCCATCCCAATTGTCTTTTTCCCTGACCGTGACAACCACAGTATTGTCTGAGAGTTGTGTTTCCATCTTAAACTCCAACCCTTTAACAGTGAAAGTACTTTTTAACAATTTTGGTTTCCTATAATGAATATTTTTTCTACTCAGCTCCACCTTCTTGTGTCACAAAAGAACAAAACGACGACTACTGAACTTGAGGGTTCCAAACCATATTTCTCAAACAAACCGGTGATGTCACAGGGACTACGTCCACTTCTTATACCCAGTTTATTATAAGGATGTCATAATATTGCTGAGTGACACTGAGTTGAAACATTGTGTTATGTATTTAGTCGTTTTTTCACTTATTGATTTTCGACAGACCGACTAACTGATTTAATTGATGTAAATGGCCCTACATGATCGTGGACGTGCTCTTATTTTGAAGTCGGCTGAGGCTCTTACATGCTGTATCTATTGTTTTATTTGAATGTCTGGACCTGCTATTGAATCATTGAGCTATTGCTGTTCAGGTTAAACCACAATAAATACAGAAATTAGTATTTAGTCTCTTTTTTTTTGGAGTCTTTCTACTCTATTCCATACACTAACTTGTCTTGCAATCCATTTGAAGTGATCCATGCGAATTGGCCCCTTATATAGTGACACATAAAACCAAATTATTGTTGGAGTAATTTCACCTCGGTCCAGAGTGCCACTTTTTAATAAAACTATGTTGAGATTCACTGTAAAAGTGACCCATTTGAGTCTGGAGTGTTAAATGAGTCACTCATGAAATCAATATATGTTTGTTTATAATTTACATTTCCTCGAACCAAATGTGTAAAGCTTATGATGTTCTCGTGTCATTTCTTCACAGAATCTCTTTCAGTGTCTGATTGAGTTATTTGTTTCTCCTGCTACGCCTTGAAATACTTCAGACTGTCAAATAATCCGACGTTGTTAGCCCGACGTGACGTCATCACGCGATCTGGTCAACAAGTCAGCTGTTGTGATGATGGCTTCACGTGCCGTCGGAAACAACAGAATTATAAGGCCACCTCGATGACAAAAGCAAAATGACCATTAGGACGGGAGAGCTCGTGTTTCCTTATAAACTCCCAGCAGATGTCATGCGAATGTCACTTTTTGTAAAAGTATAACTACAGAGATTAATACAACACATTATACGTAAGTATTTTCCGCTGTAGTTTCCTCTCCATTATAGTGTTGCAGCACCAAAATATATGCAGGTGCCACGCTACGATAACATCGTGATATACAATATGATTTGTACTCCCACAAGAGTGAACATGTTCGTGGATTCAAGAGACGTCCGACTGTGATTTCGGTTGAGGCTCAACACCGTTGTGCACCAGGTCAACCGATCACGTCCAAGGGTCATCGATTAAAAGCATATTCAATGGATTAGAGGCTTGGTGATGTATCTAATAACGGTCCAACAACTTCTAAATTTTAAGATGATATATTCTTCTGGACACAGGCAAAGTATCTTACTATTTCTTATTGCGAGCCCTTTTCTTGTCATTATCTGGTTGTTTTTAGTCCAACTTCTCAGTTCCACAGGTACCACTTTTATAGGTATGATCATCTGAATGTCATATTTTAAAAAAAGAAATCTATTTTTCGGCTTGCTTTGAGTCTCAAACCCACGGAGAGTTGACTTTGGTTTCGCGTTTGTTTGACACATGGAAGCTATAAACCACATAACACTTCTTTATGGCTTATTTACACAGACTATAAGGACAATACATACATAATTTTAACCGTGGTTAAATCGAAGAAAAGGATTCTTCTCTCTTCTCTGCTCACCAGTGATGACAGCTCACAGTCCCGACTGACACGTGGTCAGATCCCCCACAAGGTCCCCACAGGATCGACATTCATAAAATTATTTCGCTCAGTATTTCATTTAATCATTACATTAATTCTTTTATTACTGTTTATTTATTCATTAATTTAATTATGTTTATTGGATAACGCACACACCATTTACAAAATGCCTGTTGGTTTTTATATATAATTATATATCCTTAACAGTTCCCAGCTGAACCTTTATTTCTTATTATTCTACATCTTCAGCTCTAGATTTATATCTTATCTATTTAGTTAATAAAGTAGGTCCCTAGTTTTAAGGGTCTGACATATATTTTCTTCTCTGGTGAGAACACAGTTATTTATCGAGCACGTTGAAGCAACACACACACAGGTCAGGGCGAACGTGAGTTAATGGCCATAACTCATGGAAACAAGCATAGGTGGGATTTATGCAGACGTTTCAAAGCATTATACCTTCAACATAAAAACAGCAGCTTTTTTTACACACTCCCTAAGTATTCACCGCTCCATCATTCACAAACCTTTTCTTTCGATATGCCCAAGGTCACTGACAAGATTTGTCCCATGGACCATGGAGGCTTTTTACTAATTTTGCATTTTATTTTATCACACGTGTCCTGTGGAGTCAGGCGAATGGATGCAATACCCAAGCTTGTAAACCTGATTTAGAAGCTACTACTACAAAATACGCATTTCAACATTAATTTCTAAGACTATACCCAGGGTAATTGGAAACCCCTCATATGTTAACTATACCTTATCCTATTCCCTAACTATGGACACTTATTTCCTTGCCCCAATATGTACAACTGTTTCAACTTCAGCTTTCAACTTTACCTTTCAACTTTTTCTGGTCACAGGCAAAGTATTGGTTTCAAGTTTCAAGTTTCAAGTCTTTTATTGTCAGATACACAGAATGACACAGGGTCAGACTGGGCACTGAAATTCTTAGGACAAGGCCCCACACAACAACTATCATAGCCGAACATAATATAACATGACATACACACTGTACAAGAACTCTGAACATAATACTAACATATAATACACATAACTAAACTACAGACAAATGGGAGTAGCAGGTAGTGAAAGCAGGTAGTGCAATAGAAAGTGTAGTGTAAGTACAGGCTGAAAGTGACAGTGTATGTAAAGTGACGAGTGTAAAGTGTCGAGTGCAAAAGTGTCGAGTGCAAAAGTGTCGATCGTGTGTCAGTGTCCATTGAGCAGCCTGATGGCTCTCGGGAAGAAACTGTTCTCCAGTCTCTGTGTGCGAGACCGGATGCTACGGTACCGCCTTCCAGAAGGCAGCAGGGTGAACAGGCTGAAGGCTGGATGATGGCAGTCCTTTAGGATCCTGCCAGTCTTCCTGAGGCATCGTGTGCGGTATGTGTCCTGCAGGGCTGGGAGCTCCCTACCGATGATGAACTCCGCAGTCTTGACCACACGACGTAGGGCCTTGCGGTCCTTGGCTGTGCAGCTCCCATACCACACTGTGATGCACCCAGTCAAGATGCTTTCTATTGTGCATCTGTAGAAATTGGTGAGGATGACTGAATCCATGCCAAACTTCTTCAGTCTCCTCAGGAAGAAGAGGCGCTTCCGGGCCGCTTTGACCACCTTGTCTGTGTGAGCAGACCAGGTGAGGTCGTTGCTGATGTTGACCCCGAGGAACCTGAAGCAGCTGACCATTTCCACTGCAGAACCGTTGATATACAGGGGTGCGTGCTCCTCCACCTGCCGTCTCCTAAAGTCCACAATCATCTCCTTTGTCTTGCTGATGTTGAGAGAGGCTATTATCCTGACACCATGTAGTCAGGGTAGCAACCTCCTCTCTGTAGGCTGACTCATCATTGCCAGTGATGAGGCCCACAATGGTTGTGTCATCAGCAAACTTGACAATGAGGTTGAGCTGTGCGTAGCTACACAGTCATGTGTGAACAAGGAGAACAGGAGGGGCTGAGCACACAGCCCTGGGGGTGCCTGTGTTGGTGATGACTGTAGATGAGGTGCGGTCACCGATTCTCACCACCTGTGGCCTCCCGTCAGGAAGTCAAGACCCATTTGCATAGGGAGGTGCTTAGTCCCAGGTCCACGAGCTTGAGACGAGGTCTGGAGGGATGATGGTATTGAATGCTGAACTGTAGTCAATGAACAGCATCCTCACATATGTATTCCCTTTGTCCAGGTGGGTGAGGCGGTGTGCGTGGTCAGGGCTATGGCATCGTCTGTAGACCGGTTGGACCGGTATGCAAACTGCATCGGGTCCAGGGTGGGAGGCAGCAAGGAGCAGATGAATGATTTGACCAGCCGCTCAAAGCACTTCATGATCACAGAGGTCAGTGCTACCGGGCGGTAGTCATTCAAGCAGGTGACCTTGGTGATCTTGGGCACAGGGACGATGGTGGTCCGTTTGAAGCATGTGGGGAGTACAGACAGGCTGAGGGAGAGGTTGGCACTGCAATTGCATGAGCAGGTGAGAAGACCTTTCAACTAGCAGGTTGAAGTGGAAATCTGACAGTACAGGGAACAGCAGTCTTTTTCCACACAAAGATAAAGTCATCTGACTTCATTCAGAATCTGCAATCTTATTGGACATAACATATATGCTTTCATAATTCATCATAGAGTCAGTGTGCTGTCATGGTACTTCAGTTTGCAGCTTACAGACATTCTTTGTCACCACAGCATCTCTGTAGTTTACTGTTGGACCCATTGGTGACCAAGATTACTGAACATTTAGAGTGATGCATTGTGAAGGAACTTTCTGTCAATGTGTTACACATCCGAAGGGCATCTTTACACAGACTGGCATTAAAATACATTTATTTTAAATCACATGATTCAAAGGAAACTGAAAGGACGCTCTTACAGTAACGCCTCTCCGGAACAACGTTAACAGCACGACTGGCACAACAGCTGAGGTAAGATTGTTTTTAATATATGATTTATTCTGGTCAACTTTGGCTAAAAAGATTCTAATAAAAAAAAAGGGGGAACAAAACATATTGAACTGTACTTTAAGGCACTTTACAGACATACTTTGATGTTTACCCAATGCTCTTACACTTCAATGACGTACGGTATGCACTGTATAGTTACATTAATACAGACGTACAATTACATTTGTGTTTCTGTCTGGACACTTTTTTGGATCAAGTGAAAAGTAATGGTATTCTTTAATCTTCTTGAAGGTTGAGCTTTGTACTTTCCCTTTCTCTTCTTGAATCCGCTAGTTTGATTGTTTTCTTTGAATTATATTGGATTGATTTGATTTTTATCTGTGATAATTTACAATATTTCTGAAGTTACAAATACATATTCTGAAAAATAAAGTCTTAAATATTGTGTTCACGTTTGGTTTGTTTGTGGGAATAAGTCATGTTTTATGTTCCTTGTTTATATGTTGCCTTATTTTCTTTTTCCAGCCATGGGTGAAGTTTGACTAAGTATTCACACACTTGGAATTACATTTTACTCTGAAATACCATTTGCAGGCGATAATGTAGTCGTTTGTTCACTTATTTATTGTTAACGGACGGACGGAAGGACGGATAAAGGATTAAAAAAAACTGTAGTTTCTAGTCGTTTGGATGACAACAAAAGAAAGAAAAAGTGACTCCACGTTGTTCAACAGACACGGCTGCATATCATGTGACAACGTTGTTAAACCTCCCCTGTTTGTTCCAATCTCCAGTGCTCCTCCTGAACCCTTACAGGCTCAATCTTTATCCTCGGAGGTCAACACGCGCTCCAGAGAAAAGTGTCACGGCCCGGCTCTTAGGCCACGACAAAGACGAGGAAGACACCGGGTTGTTTAACAGGAGTAACAGTCTTTATTCTCGCTATCATAGTACGAAGGTTCCCGGCCACCCCGACGACTGCTGATGACAGCTCTTAAAAGCTTCCGGGGACGCGTCAGCTGTTCCCGGCTGTGATGATGCTCCGCCTCCTCCGCACCTGCAACACATGAAGTCCTGGCAAACCCCGCCTCCAGCCAGAGGGGCGTCACAAAAGGCAAAGCGCAAAACGTAGCCATGACCAAGAGAAGTGTATACACCGAGACAAGAACAGTAGTGTCATGTTGACACATGATTTAAGAACGGGTCAAAGAGCAACTTTGAAGTTGAAACTCTCCCCAAACTACTGTAATGTGATTTATATCAACAGGGCAGCTGTGGCTACTGATGTAGCTTACCACCACTGGGATGACTGTGTGTGTGTATGACTATTGGACTCTGAACTCTGTAAAGCGACTTCGGGTGCCTTGAGAAGCGCTATATAAAATAAATGATTATTATTATTATTATTATTACATGTTCTATTTATTTGGTTTAGAATGTATACATGTATTGTGAATGATCATTTATCTATCTAAGTACCACAATGTTTGTTAATGCCTCTTTCAGCTGATAAAGCGAATTGACATTTGTGACCGTATCATTTCAGTGGTGTACATGTTCGCTCAAAACTTTGAAAATAAAAAATATATAAGTGACAGACAGACAGAGAGACTGACTGACTTCATTGATGTAAAATGGCCCTACATGTTCGTGAATGTGCTTTTATTTTGAAGTCGGTGCACGCTCTTACAGTAACACCTCTCCGTGGACTGCGGAACAACTTGTTAGACAGGGTTTTATCAAAGTGGAGGCTGGTTGACAGCACTACTTCTTCCTGCGGGCACAACAGCTGAGGTAAGATTGTTTTGATTCATGATTTATTCTGGGAAACGTTGCTTAAAAAGCTTCTATGAAATGAAACAAAAATAATAAAGCGTCGTCTTGAACTAGTGTGATGTTTACCCAATGATGTAATTTTCTTGAAGGTTGATCTTTCTACTTTCACTTTCTCTTCTTGAAATCGCTAGTTTTATTGTTTTCTATTTCTTCATTTGGATCGATTTCCTTTTTACCGGTTATAACAATCAATGTCTGAATTTACTAATTAATATTCTGAAATATGAAGCCTCAAATATTCTGTTGAGTTTGGTTTGTTTTTGGTAAAATGTAATGTTTAATGTTCCTTGTTTACATTTTGCCTTATTTTATTTTTTAGCCATGGCTGCAATGTGGAGATCACTGACTTATTGGCGTAAGATACTCAAATATTTCAGAACATTGTTTAAACTTCTGTAAATCAGAAGATTACTTTGCACATTCATTTTATTCAGGACTGTGAAAGAGAGGGGCGAGTAGATAACAAGTTGTAAATAAAAACATGCACACAGTCAAATTCAAAAATACTGATACATGTATACAAAAAACTGATTATTTGTACTTTGGATATATGACATCATGTGTGCACTCTATTTATCAGCTTTGATGGAAGACTGGAGGATCTTACAATGGGGGTGAGTGGTGTGTTTAATTTATGGTGCCTCTGGTGTTTAATGTCTTTTCTTCAACAGTTATTTAAAACTAAAAATGTGCAACTACACACATTCCTTTTATGAGATTGTCTCTATTCCTGACATTGTTTGTTTTGTTTTAAGATTAAGTAACATGTTGGTTTAATTACAGAGATGTCTGTCATAACCATGCAACAACCACAACATATGTGCAGCATCAAGTTGAAGTGCATTGTAATATGAAATATAATAATGTTCCTTATTGAACAGCCATAAAGAGAAAGACCTGCAGTTGGTAAAAAAATATCAGCCTCAAAACAAAGAAGTCAAACAGCTCAGAGTTCTGCTTCATGGACCTATTGGTGCTGGCAAGTCCAGCTTCATCAACTCTGTGGAAAGTGTTTTGCAAGGCAGAATTACTGGTCGAGCTTTGACAGATACCAACGCTCAAGAGGGCTTCACCAGAAAGGTATGAGTCCGTTGTCACGGATTTATCTGAGGAAGTATGTCATGCACTGTAATACTTCATGAAATGAAACAACTCTTTCAGCTAGTATTATGATTTATTACATTCTTGTGTATACCTACGAATACATATGCAGTACTAGTTGTAATGAAACCAATGAGACAAACCGTCTCGTAGACATTTGTCAACAGGTTGAGATTATTGTCATTAAAACTGCACTGTTTTGTTTATTTTACAGCACACAACTTACAAAATCTACAAACAACCAGGGGTTATTTACCCTTTTGTGTTCACTGACACCATGGGCCTTGAGGAGGGAACTGATGGAGGAGTTTGTGTGGAAGACATCAAACTGGCCATGAAGGGGCACATAAAAGAGGGTTACAATGTACAGTCCAACTAATTACTGAATTTGTTTGATGTGTTTCAGTAATACAATCTTTTACTTACGTGAAGATAGATTCATTTTATTCTTTGATTTGATTTTTCCTTCTCCAGTTTGATCCTCACTCTGTGATATCAGAAGATGATCCAAACTACAACATGGAGCCCACTCTGGAGGACAAAGTTCATGTTCTGGTTTGTGTCATCGATGCCAGCACAGGAGATCTACTGGGTGATACAAATCTCAGAAAGATGAGGGAAGTGAGACTAGCAGCGTCAGACATGGGTAAGGTTTAATTTTATGGGTTCATAAATTGGATCAAATAACCTGAAAAACATTTATTTGATTGAATTGGATTCTGCTTTGAATCGGCAGGGATTCCCCAAGTGGCAATTCTCACCAAAATTGATGACGTTTGCCCCGAGGTGAAAACAAATCTAAGGAACGTGTACAAGAGCAAGCTCCTAAAGGAAAAGGTATGTTTCCATCAGGGATTGCATGAGTTTGTAGAGTTATTATTCAAATTAATACAATTTTGCTTAACATTTTAAATTCTAACACTCACTTCTTATATTTCAAATTCAGATGGACAAATTGAGTGCTATGCTGGGCTTCCCACCGAACTTTATCTTTCCCGTGAAGAACTACCACTCAGAGGTCGACACAGAGGATGACGTTGATGCAGTGATACTGAGCGCACTAAAACGGATCCTTGACTCTGGAGAAGAATTTCTCAACCACCTGTAGTTCTATACTGCTGCAGACAAACCTTCTATGATCAAATCATGAAAACAAAAATATATTTTTCAATAATAATGTGGATTGGGGTTACTTTTTATGTTAATTTTAACGTATATTATTGCAGAATTTATATATTTCGTATTACAATGCACTTCAACTTGTTGCTGCACATACGTTGTGGTTGTTGCATGGTTGTTGTTCAGTAACTAATTTTTGGATTTACCTGCTAAGTAAGTTTTCTTTGGGATATTTCTTTATTAAAACCACCATTTATCATTCTTATGCTCCCTGTGTCTGCATTTGGGTCCATTCCAATTGTCTTTTTCCCTGACCGTGACAACCACAGTATTATCTGAGAGTTGTGTTTCCATCTTAAACTCCAACCCTTTAACAGTGAAAGTACTTTTTAACAATTTTGGTTTCCTATAATGAATATTTTTTCTACTCAGCTCCACCTTCTTGTGTCACAAAAGGACAAAACAACGACTACTGAACTTGAGGATTCCAAACCATATTTCTCAAACAAACCGGTGATGTCACAGGGACTACTTCCACTTCTTATACCCAGTTTATTATAAGGATGTCATAATATTGCTGAGTGACACTGAGTTGAAACATTGTGTTATGTATTTAGTCGTTTTTTCACTTATTGATTTTCGACAGACCGACTAACTGATTGAATTAATGTAAATGGCCCTACATGATCGTGGACGTGTTCTTATTTTGAAGTCGGCTCAGGCTCTTACATGCTGTATCTATTGTTTTATTTGAATGTCTGGACCTGCTATTGAATCATTGAGCTATTGCTGTTCAGGTTAAACCACAATAAATACAGAAATTAGTATTTAGTCTCCTCTTTATTTGAGTCTTTCTACTCTATTCCATACACTAACTTGTCTTGCAATCCATTTGAAGTGATCCATGCGAATTGGCCCCTTATATGGTGACACATAAAACCAAATTATTGTTGGAGTAATTTCACCTCGGTCCAGAGTGCCACTTTTTAATAAAACTATGTTGAGATTCACTGTAAAAGTGACCCAATTGAGTCTGGAGTGTTAAAGGAGTTACTCATGAAATCAATATATGTTTGTATATAATTTACATTTCCTCGAACCAAATGTGTAAAGCTTATGATGTTCTCGTGTCATTTCTTCACAGAATCTCTTTCAGTGTCTGATTGAGTTATTTGTTTCTCCTGCTACGCCGTGAAATTTTTTCAGACTGTCAAATAATCCTACGTTGTTAGCCCGACGTGACGTCATCACGCGATCTGGTCAACAAGTCAGCTGTTGTGATGATGGCTTCACGTGCCGTCGGAAACATCAGAATTATAAGGCCACCTCGATGACAAAAACAAAAAGACCAATAGGACGGGAGAGCTCGTGTTTCCTTATAAACTCCCAGCAGATGTCATGCAAATGTCACTTTTTGTAAAAGTATAACGACATAGATTAATACAACACATTATACGTAAGTATTTTCCGCTGTAGTTTCCTCCATTATAGTGTTGCAGCACCAAAATATATGCAGGTGCCACGCTACTATAACATCGTGATATACAATATGATTTGTACTCCCACAAGATCAAAAACATGTTCGTGGATTCAAGATGCGTCCGACTGTGATTTCGGTGATCGAGTGAAACTGAGAAGTCCGAAGCTTCAGGAAAGCATTTGAAGGCAACATGAGACAAGTGAGGGAAAAAGAGGAAGACATCCACGTAGCCTTTCTCGCATCGCAGTCGCACAGCCGTGTAATGTCCTCCATGTGTAACGTTACGTTTATTTAATGAAACGCTGCTTGCAATTACGCTGATAGCGGTGTTCATAGTGGCGGGGTAACGCGGAGCGACCCACACCCGGCCCCGTTTGCTGAAAGAGAGGACTAAAAATGGAGCTGGAAGACGGAGTTGTGTACCAGGACGACCCGGGGACATCAGCGATGATGTCTGAGCGGGTATCGGGCCTGGCCAACTCCATCTACCGCGAGTTCGAGAGGCTCATCGGGAAATACGACGAAGACGTGGTGAAGGAGCTGATGCCGCTGGTCGTGGCGGTGCTGGAGAACCTGGACTCGGTGTTCGCGGAGAACCAGGAGCACGAAGTGGAGCTGGAGCTGCTGAAGGAGGACAACGAGCAGCTCATCACCCAGTACGAGCGGGAGAAGGCGCTGAGGAAACATGCGGAGGAGGTGAGTTTGAATGGTGCTGGGATGGATCCATGTGTGTGTGTGTGTGTGGGGGGGGGGGTGGAGGTGGAGGCGGCCCTCCCAGCATCCCTTTTGTAGCGGAATTGACCTGGACACGTGGCCTGGGCAGCATCCCGCCCGTCCTGCCACGGGGCTCGTCGGGGATGTAAACAAGGCGGTGTCAAGGCTAAGGTGTTAGTATGAGCCGTGTGTCATCGTGGGACGGTCAGTGACGTAACACTGCATCTCCGAGGGTGGGACTTTTAACCCTCTGCTCCAGCAAAGGCGTCTTCACAACAACATCAGCACCCCTCTGTCAAATCCATCTACAGCCAGCCTATTGCATCACGTGACGAAGTCACATCTGAGCCCTGTGAGACCCTGACTGAGTAACCAGCAGGTGAAGTGACTCAGCGTTTTGGCGGCATCACTGAAACATACATAAAACAAAAATAAAGATCCCAGTGATAAGAGGATGGAGACGGACACACTCAAAACATGAAACGTGATTATTTTACTGTATTTAAGATCCTTCACCAACCAGTTACTGCCAGCAGGTCATCAGCTCCGACCTTCCCCCCTGTGCAAAGCTCTTTAGCCACATGCATCACCCACATAATGACTCAATCGGATACTTTAGGCCACATAAACTGTACATTGTATTCAGGATGCAGTCACATATAAACCCATCAGGGCCTTAAGTTGCGCCGGAGACAGAACTCACTGAAACTCCAATTAATTACAGAAAGTTGTTCATCATCTTCTTTCACCTCAGTTTTCACTATATTGCATGTTTTGCATTGGTTTGCAAATATCTGCTATTTATCAAGTAATGACCAGTAGTATACTTCCATACGGTTGTTGGTCATGTGAGATACACATGAAAAAAGAAAGAAGCTAAGCTATGTATAACGTTAAGATATTAGTTCACATATGCAGAAAGCTGCAAAAACAATGCAATTCTAAATTTCCCATAATAACAGTACTTGATGCATTTCTCATGAGACTCTCGATGCCTGTTCAATGCCCACCCCTCCAAACGCCATACCTTCCGTTGATAACAGTCTTTCTGTTATACATTTGTTATAAATGAGACAATTTGAGGCAGTCGTGCTCCGCGTGACGTGAACTTACTTTGATTTGTAAAATCGGTGGAGTGGCCCTTTTAAGTGAACAACGATGAAATAAAGTTCACCACAAAGTTTGTATTTAGCATAAAAATGCGTGAATGTTTAAGCAAAAGCTGTCACTAATTCGTGTTGGACATTGCCAACGAACATGGCGTGTGTGTGTGTGTGTGTATGTGTGCGTGTGTGTGTTCTTGTGTATTGGCTGGGATAATGTCTAAGACGTGTGTGGTTTAAATGTGTGAATCTGCCTCCCTTCTCCCCTGAGCTTTTGAATTGAAGGGAAACGTGATATGACTCAGACCGTCTGTCCCAGCATGCAAAGCAGAGACACAGGCCCCAGTCTGCTGTGGACACATAGACCCCTCTGCACACACATTGACAGTGCAGCAGTGTGACAGCCAGGCACACACACACACACACACTCATACACATCCTTCACACTGGCAATATGACTGCACCCTGCACCGTTGCCCTGGAAGTCAAGGAGCAGGTACACGCTGAGTCTGTTGAGAGGCAGCACGGTATAACTTCCAGGTCATGTGATCCTTCAGACACGAGCCAAAGGGAAATTCTACCAACTTGGGTTTAAGTGTCACATTCTCGCAGACTTTCTTCTTCCAGATGAAATAGATTTGAGTTTTCAGACTTTTTGCTTGCTTGGCCATTGATTGCTTTTAAATCAATTTTACACAAATGCAAAATAGATAGTCCTATCATCCTCCTCCCGACTCTGTGCAATCCTCTGTCCTCTAATTTGGAGACCTAGCCTTTAAATTAAATGTACCTGATGACTGACATTGCATTGATTTTGATTAAGTCTGAGGCATCTAGCCACCTGTTCAGATCATTAAAAATAATTCACAGTCTTCTCCAGTTGTTTCTTGGTTTCATACCCGAGTTACTGCTGCTGTTTTCTGACGGGTATCTAGACCTTCAATCTGCATCACGAGTTATCAGCTACTGGTTTGATTTACCCTGCCTCATTTAGACATTTAAATACCTGCAATAAAGTATGACCATGTATGGTCATACTCAAGGATTGCTGCTGTTGAGAGTTCTTACATATATCCACACTTCAGCTCAACATTATTTTATTATGTATTATTTATCTAACTGTTAAAATACTTTTGCACATTTGTTGAACTTATGATTTGGGCAACCCTGAGTGAAAACTCTGTAGTGGCCACTTCACCTTTGCAGCAGGCATAGTGCTCCATGTGAATGAGATGAGTTTAATCTTGAGATAATTTGTCCTTGAGTCTGAACAAATTATATTTTAGTTTTTCAGTCGTCAAGCACCAAATACCAGGCTGCCGAGCAGACTGTAACACTGGTTTGTACGTCAAACTACAGTAGCACTCTGCATCCAGAGGAAGAGGAAGGGCAGCCACATTAGGGTCTTGGCTTGCTCAGCTGGACAGGATGTGGATGCTCACCCTCCCGCTCAGAGGGCCGCCTCGAAGGAAACTGGGAGGAACTGGAATTTCCCAATTAACCCTTAAGTCAAAATCCTGCCCCTCTAATATTTCTAGAAAGTTACGCTGTCAAAGTGTCACAGGTCTTCTGTGCTATTGTGTAATGCACTGTGTATATGGCTGCAACTATTACTTATCAATTATTTTCGTTATTGATTAATCTGCTCATATGTTTTAATGCATCAATTATTTCTATGAAATGTATTGGAGAAAAAAAAATGCTCATCACAACTTCCCAGATTTTCAGATACCATGTTCATCCTCTCATTTGAGAAGCTGTAAGCAGAGAATGTTTGGCATGTTTTCGACTATTTTAATCATTTTTTTCATGATTTATTTTCTCGGTTGATTAAGGGGCGGTGTCAACGTGGCTGGCTGAGTGTCTTTAAAAAGATCTCCCGGGGCCAAGTCTGCAGTGTGCATTTTCTACCTGTGAGGCGAGACTACTGACTACTTGGATCCTGCTAAGTATCTTCTTTAAACTAGTTTTATCTGCTAAAGTTACTGTTGTATTTGTTGATTAAAGCTGCTAGATTGTTAGTCTGTCCTGTTTTAAGGAGTTGTTTTGGTAGAGAGGTGTGTCCTGTGTTCCGACACCTGAATCTTCACTGATTGAATGACGATCGTCACCTGGTTTCTATTGAGTGTCATTTGAATACCAAAAGCCAAGGGGCGGTGTCAACGTGGCTGGCTGAGTGTCTTTAAAAAGATCTCCCGGGGCCAAGTCTGCAGTGTGCATTTTCTACCTGTGAGGCGAGACTACTGACTACTTGGATCCTGCTAAGTATCTTCTTTAAACTAGTTTTATCTGCTAAAGTTACTGTTGTATTTGTTGATTAAAGCTGCTAGATTGTTAGTCTGTCCTGTTTTAAGGAGTTGTTTTGGTAGAGAGGTGTGTCCTGTGTTCCGACACCTGAATCTTCACTGATTGAATGAGCGATCGTCACCTGGTATCTATTGAGTGTCATTTGAATACCAAAAGCCAAGGGCGGTGTCAGCGTGGCTGGCTGAGTGCCTTTACAAAGATCTCCCGGGGCCAAGTCTGCAGTGTGCATTTTCTACCTGTGAGGCGAGACTACTGACTACTTGGATCCTGCTAAGTATCTTCTTTAAACTAGTTTTATCTGCTAAAGTTACTGTTGTATTTGTTGATTAAAGCTGCTAGATTGTTAGTCTGTCCTGTTTTAAGGAGTTGTTTTGGTAGAGAGGTGTGTCCTGTGTTCCGACACCTGAATCTTCACTGATTGGACGACGATCGTCACCTGGTTTCTATTGAGTGTCATTTGAATACCAAAAGCCAAGGCGGTGTCAACGTGGCTGGCTGAGTGTCTTTAAAAGATCTCCGGGGCCAAGTCTGCAGTGTGCATTTTCTACCTGTGAGGCGAGACTACTGACTACTTGGATCCTGCTAAGTATCTTCTTTAAACTAGTTTTATCTGCTAAAGTTACTGTTGTATTTGTTGATTAAAGCTGCTAGATTGTTAGTCTGTCCTGTTTTAAGGAGTTGTTTTGGTAGAGAGGTGTGTCCTGTGTTCCGACACCTGAATCTTCACTGATTGACGACGATCGTCACCTGGTTTCTATTGAGTGTCATTTGAATACCAAAAGCCAAGGCGGTGTCAACGTGGCTGGCTGAGTGTCTTTAAAAGATCTCCGGGGCCAAGTCTGCAGTGTGCATTTTCTACCTGTGAGGCGAGACTACTGACTACTTGGATCCTGCTAAGTATCTTCTTTAAACTAGTTTTATCTGCTAAAGTTACTGTTGTATTTGTTGATTAAAGCTGCTAGATTGTTAGTCTGTCCTGTTTTAAGGAGTTGTTTTGGTAGAGAGGTGTGTCCTGTGTTCCGACACCTGAATCTTCACTGATTGACGACGATCGTCACCTGGTTTCTATTGAGTGTCATTTGAATACCAAAAGCCAAGGGGCGGTGTCAACGCGGCTGGCTGAGTGTCTTTAAAAGATCTCCGGGCCAAGTCTGCAGTGTGCATTTTCTACCTGTGAGGCGAGACTACTGACTACTTGGATCCTGCTAAGTATCTTCTTTAAACTAGTTTTATCTGCTAAAGTTACTGTTGTATTTGTTGATTAAAGCTGCTAGATTGTTAGTCTGTCCTGTTTTAAGGAGTTGTTTTGGTAGAGAGGTGTGTCCTGTGTTCCGACACCTGAATCTTCACTGATTGGACGACGATCGTCACCTGGTTTCTATTGAGTGTCATTTGAATACCAAAAGCCAAGGGCGGTGTCAACGTGGCTGGCTGAGTGTCTTTAAAAAGATCTCCCGGGCCAAGTCTGCAGTGTGCATTTTCTACCTGTGAGGCGAGACTACTGACTACTTGGATCCTGCTAAGTATCTTCTTTAAACTAGTTTTATCTGCTAAAGTTACTGTTGTATTTGTTGATTAAAGCTGCTAGATTGTTAGTCTGTCCTGTTTTAAGGAGTTGTTTTGGTAGAGAGGTGTGTCCTGTGTTCCGACACCTGAATCTTCACTGATTGGACGATCGTCACCTGGTTTCTATTGAGTGTCATTTGAATACCAAAAGCCAAGGGGCGGTGTCAACGCGGCTGGAGGTGGCACTAACTTGGGCTCATAACGGGCCCGGGTGGGGTTTTTTCGCGTCAGCTGTAAGCGTCAGTGTGACTCATCGGACGAAGACTGGGGAGACAAAGACATAGGAGTCTTCCGTTGGAGTCAAGACTGGAGGACAAAGACATAGAGTCTTCCGTTGGAGTCAAGACTCGGACAAAGACATAGGAGTCTTCCGTTGGAGTCAAGACTGGAGGACAAAGACATAGGAGTCTTCCGTTGGAGTCAAGACTCGGAGGACAAAGACATAGGAGTCTTCCGTTGGAGTCAAGACTCGGAGGACAAGGAAGGTCTTCCGTTGAGTCAAGACTCGGACAAAGACATAGAGTCTTCCCTTGGAGTCAAGACTCGGAGGACAAAGACATAGGAGTCTTCCGTTGGGGTCAAGACTCGGAGGACAAAGACATAGGAGTCTTCCGTTGGAGTCAAGACTCGGAGGACAAAGACATAGGAGTCTTCCGTTGGAGTCAAGACTCGGAGGACAAAGACATAGGAGTCTTCCGTTGGAGTCAAGACTGGGAGGACAAAGACATAGGAGTCTTCCGTTGGAGTCAAGACTCGGAGGACAAAGACATAGGAGTGTTCCGTTGGAGTCAAGACTGGAGGACAAAGACATAGGAGTCTTCCGTTGGAGTCAAGACTCGGGAGGACAAAGACATAGGAGTCTTCCGTTGGTGTCAAGACTAGAGGACAAAGACATAGGAGTCTTCCGTTGGAGTCAAGACTCGAGGACAAAGACATAGGAGTCTTCCGTTGGAGTCAAGACTGAGGACAAAGACATAGGAGTCTTCCGTTGGAGTCAAGACTCGGAGGACAAAGACATAGGAGTCTTCCGTTAGAGTCTTCGGGGTGGCTGAGTATTTCCCCATTTTTTGAATATGTGTGTCTTTTCCATACCTGTGCGTATCTCTACTCGTAGTTACTATAGGACTCGCTCATTCATGTGCGGAACCCTCCTCTGTTATCCTTCCTACCCGTTACTCACACCCAGCACCTGGTCACAGGAGGCCTCTGGAACTGTCAGTCAGCCAACCGCAAGGCCGACTTCATCTCTGGCTTTGCTGTGGAGCAGTCGCTTGACTTCCTGGCTCTCACTGAGACCTGGATCACAGTAGACAACACGTCTACCCCGGCTGCTCTCTCCTCTGCCTTCTCCTTTAGCCACACACCCAGACCCTCTGGTCGGGTGGAGGTACAGGTTTACTCATCTCACCCACATGGTGTTTCTGTCCCTACCCGCTTCCACTCTTTATCCCACTGACTTTTGAGTTTCATGCGGTGACCGTTACTCATCGGTCCAACTTCACATTGTTGTTCTCTACCGTCCCCCTGGTTCTTTGGGAGATTTCTTGGACGAGCTAGACGTCCTCCTATCGAACTCATGAACACGGCCCCCGCTCATCCTTCTGGGTGACTTTAACATCCAGACAGAGAAGTCATGTGATCTCTTACTCTTATTGTCTTCCTTTAACCTCTCACTCAGTCCCTCCCCTCCTACTCACAAAGCCGGCAACCACCTTGACTACATTTTCACAAGAAACTGCTCTACCTCTAACCTCACTGTGACTCCTCTCCATGTCTCTGACCACTTCTTCATCTCTTACTCTCTCGCTCTCTGGTACTGACAACCCACCCATATCTACAGACTCTGCACCTGTACGCCGCAACATTCGCACCTCTGTCCCTCCTCTCTTGCCTCCTCTGTCCTATCTGCTCTCCCTCAACTGACTGCTTCTCACTCATGCATCCTAACTCTGCCGCAGACACTCTCCTCTCTTCCCTGTCTTCATCTCTTGATTCTCTTTGTCCTTTTAAGACCCGACCGGTTCGGAAATCCTCTCCGGCTCCGTGGTTGTCGGACTCGTGCGCCGAGAGAGCCACCCTGCGGCGGAAAGAAAATGGCGCAAATCGAATCAAGCGGAAGACTTGCTCTTCTATCAATCTCTCTCCTCCTTCTCTTCCTCTATCTCTGCAGCCAAAAGCTCGTTCTACCTGACCAAAATTCAGTCTTCCTTCTCTAACCCCAAAAACTCTTCTCTATCTTTTCCAACCTCCTTGATCCCCCCTGTCCCCCTCCTCCTTCCACCCTTTTGCCGAGCCACTTTGTCGACTACTTTATAAACAAGATAGACGACATACGCTCCTCCTTTACAAATCCATCTTCTATCACCTCACCAACACTAACTTCTTCATCCCCCTCTCTTTCCTCTTTCACCCCTTTGTCTCCCAATCAAGTTCTTAGCTTGGTGACCTCCGCCCGACCGACCACCTGCGCCCTTGACCCGTCCCGTCTCCCATTCTCCAGGCTATTGCTCCTGACCTTCTGACCTTCCTCACCCATCTTATTAACAGCTCCCTCTCAACTGGCTGTTTCCCTAACTCTCTGAAGGAGGCGAGTCAACCCTCTCCTGAAGAAACCCACGCTCGACCGTCTGAAGTCAGCAACTACAGACCGGTCTCTCTTCTTCCTTTCTCTCCAAAACTCTGGGCGAGCTATCTTGAGCCAAGTGTCCTCCTATCTCCACAGTAACAACCTTCTTGACCCTCACCAGTCTGGATTCAAGGCCGGCCACTCGACAGAGACGGCCCTCCTTGCTGTCTCTGAGCAGCTTCACACTGCTAGAGCAGCCTCTCTCCTCTGTCCTTATCCTTCTCGACCTTTCTGCAGCATTTGACACCTGATCTCTTCTCTTCAGGACCTGGGGATCTCAGGCACTGCACTCGCTCTTTCTCTTCCTACCTTAAAGACCGCACCTACCGGGTAACTTGGAGAGGATCTGTGTCTGATCCTTGTCCTCTCACTACTGGGGTTCCTCAAGGCTCCGTCCTGGGTCCCCTCCTCTTCTCTCTGTACACAAATTCTCTCGGCTCTGTCATTCGTTCGCATGGCTTCTCCTACCATAGCTATGCTGATGACACCCAACTGATCTTCTCGTTTCCACCGTCCGAAACACGGGTGGCGGCACGAATCTCTGCCTGTCTGACTGACATCTCTCAGTGGATGTCTGCTCACCACCTGAAGATCAACCGTGACAAGACTGAGCTACTATTCCTTCCAGGGAAAGGCTCCCCCACCCACGACCTGACTATCACCTTCAACAGCTCTGTGTTGGCCCCTACCCGGACTGCCAGGAACCTCGGGGTGACACTCGACAGTCAACTCTCCCTGACGGCCAACATCACTGCGACAGCACGTTCCTGTAGGTACATGCTGCACAACATCAGGAGAATACGTCCTCTTCTTACTCAGAAGGCGGCGCAGGTTCTGATCCAGGCTCTGGTCATTTCACGCCTCGACTACTGCAACTCCCTCCTGGCTGGTCTACCTGCTAAGGCCATCCGACCCCTGCAGCTCATCCAGAATGCAGCAGCTCGACTGGTCTTCAGCCTCCCGAAATTCACCCACACCACTCCGCTCCTCCGCTCTCTCCACTGGTTACCGGTGGCTGCTCGCATCCGCTTCAAAACACTGGTCCTGGCGTACGGTGCTCTAGACGGATCGGGCCCGTCTACATCCGGGATATGGTCACACCGTACACCCCGCACGTTCGCTCCGCTCGGCAACAGCCAATCGACTTGTGCCTCCTGCACCTCGAGCTAATCACTCGAAATCCAGACTGTTTGCTGTCCTGGCTCCTCAGTGGTGGATCAAAGTCCCCACTGACATCAGGACAGCAGAAAGTCTCTACATCTTCCGTCGGAGACTGAAAACACACCTTTTCCGACTATATCTGGATTAAAACACAGATTAGCACTTCAGTGGCACTTAGATAGCACTTACTTATGGTACTTTTGTAGTTCGACTATGTTGAGGAAATGTTACTTCCTGTATTCTTGTTGTTCTTAGTTTGTACTCTAGGTTGAAATGCACTTATTGTAAGTCGCTTTGGATAAAAGCGTCTGCTAAATGACATGTAATGTAATGTAATGAATCCAATTGGCTCTGTGTCGAATACCAAATACATTATTAATCTAATAATACTTATATGTTGCATATAATAGAACAAGTTGCTAAAACATGAACAGTTTCAGGTGTGCGTTACCTTCAGTAACATCAATAGCACATTTAGTTCAAGTTATCATAGTTTTTTTCTGATATGTTATGAAATGGCAAAGAACCTGATTATCCCTTTAAGAAGCATCAGGCTACAATGGGTTATGATGGGTTTGGGATTAAGTGCCTGTGAATCTGACCTCTCTGTGTGTTTTTGTGTGTTTCTGTGTGTTTTTGTGTGCGTCTGCCTTCCTGAGTAGAAGTTCATTGAGTTTGAGGACACGCATGAACAGGATAAGAAGGACCTCCAGAACCATGTGAACAGAATGGAGTCCCATTCGCGGCAACTGGAACTCAAGATCAAGAACTACGCGGACCAGAGTGAGCACACACACACACACACACACACACACACTGACTGACATACTCACAGAGCTGGAGGATATATTATGAATGTCACGCTTCTCACAATCACTCTTTTCCATTGTGTCACGTGGAAGCATCCATTCACTCAGATGACCATTCAGTTATGACTCAGTCGTATGATCTTTTATTTACCCGTATGTTCCCATGTACGAGGCATTTCCCTATTCTCCTCTGCTCTCTTCATATCATCTTTCTCACTTGTTTGATGTCTCAGCCATGGGTAACTAACAGTAAAGGGATTATAGGATTTCTGTTATTCACGTCCTCCTAATGCGGCGATGCATTACCGGCCATCTCATTGGTGGATTATGGAATGGAAGGAGAGTGATTGGCTCTCACATTCGGTCTGGTTGGAAAGCGTTGATTCACAGTGTGACTGGTCTGCTATGTAGTGGCAAAGCAACACAGCTGGTTAAAGTGAGTCATTCAACCACACAAAGCTGTGAGAAAATATGAATTTATTTTATATCTAACGTTTAGCAGAAGCATTAACAAGGCAAACGCAAGTAGCTCAATAATTGGTTAATTCTTGAAAATTAAATGTAATGTTTACTTTGCATCAAGAAAATGGGAAATCCTTGAATGTACACGCTCTACGGAACGTATCAGCGGGTTCAATCAGCTCTCGGCCTCTCCCAGCGAATAGTAAATCATTCCTTGATGACTGTATGTTGCAGCACCTGAGCTCATCACGTCCTGAGGTATAAAGGACAGAGTCCACAGCTGATGATGGGCCACGACACTTTCCAAGCTATTGTCCTTACTTTGGTCTTGTCTTTATTTTCACTTGTGTGGCACCTTTTGTTTTCTTCCTCTCTGTTCTGAACCCCCATTGGGGACATTTGAAGCTCATTTTATCTTTACAGTCAGATCAGACATCCAGGCTGATGTTTGCGAGTAGTTGTGAGATATGCAGCGTTCTTTTAAAGGAGAATTGAGCTATCGGGGAGGCCCTGTCAAAAGGCATCCAACAATCTGATCATGAAAATATATATATATATATATAGACATGTGTCTCACCCTCTTGGCTTCCCAGCAGATTTATGACACACTATATTTAATGGACTTTAAAGTGTAATTATGCAGCTCCCACGGAGACCAGGGACATTACCCTGTTGGCACTTCTTTAGTGTTGTCTTTTTTTGATGTTGTCTTTTTAGGAAAACAGTTATTAATTCAAACAATATCATTGGCTTAATGTTCAGCCACCCAGTAATTTGCCAAACTCGAATAGCACTTAATGCGAACACACAGGAGGGATTACTTCGGTCCTCAGTTATCTCCCCCGTGATTAGTGTCTGTATAGCCTTCCGCACTTCTACATGTCTTCATCCCCCGGGAATGCCAGAATACACACAAAGTTAGTCGATCATCATACAACATGAGAAGCTTGAGCCGCTCTCATTGATAGTATCCAGCCTTTATGCCATCTATCCGTGTGTGGCAGGAGCTTTCTGTGTGGATTAGGCTAGACCTGACGCGCGACTCTGGGATTAGGTATTTTTGTCCCTTCATAAATCAGACCAACATTGAAACCCATTTGAGTGGGATTACCCCCTGTAATGCCTGGTAGAGGCACAGTTATGCAAGCGGGTTATGAACAATTATATGTTCAATAATTTACAATGTACTATAACTATGATGTACAAATGAATGTCTATGTCTATTTTATATACATAGTTTTGTTATTATTCAGACAGTCGAGGCCCCTCTCATGTCGGTACAGTAGATATGAAGCTACCGCCACCAGCTGCGTATTGTAGTTTAGCGTAAAGACGAGCAACTCTAAAGATCTTTATATATATTAACGTCGTATGGACTATTTCTTGGCTCTGAGCAGTTGCAACTGGGAAGTGACTGGAACCAGGCAAGAAACAGCCTGGGACATATTTGTTTTACAGTTTTTGTCCAAACAAGATATACCATGTTTTTTGTATCTTTTTCATTTTGCAATTCGCTCATAGACAACGTGTTATCTTTGCCTTATGCCTCGTCAATTGACTTCCTGATACTGAGCAGCGTCGTTTTGTGTTTCAGTTGGCAGGTTAGAGGAACGGGAAGTGGAGGTCAAGAAAGAATACAACTCCCTCCATCAGCGACACTCAGAGGTAAGAGAAAGGACGAGGAAGGAACTATTGTCACGTTAGTATCATTAACCACGCTGATGGCGAGTTTCCTCTGGCTCTTTGGTTTGACTCCTGCAGATGATCCATAACTATATGGAGCATGTGGAGAGGATAAAAATGCAGCAGATAAGTGAGACTTCAGAGTCGAGCGCAGTCGTTCGAGTCAGGTAAGACGACGACAGATACTTTAAGTTTAGGATATGTGGAAATCTTATTTTAGCCTAATTTAATACAATTCAAACGTTGTTTGGGAGTTCTTTTTAGATATGTCACAGAAATGCTAATTACCAGATGATGGAAACCCTGATCAAGTCGGCAGTATGATTTACAGAGTTGGTTAATATATTTATTAATATGCTGTGCATTGATAATGCACCATCATCTTTGGGTTTAGTGCATTGGACGAAGCAGCTTGGGTACAGTTGATGTGAGACATGACAACTTTGATTTGATGTGAGACATCAGGCAGCACGCATTTTGGTCGATGAGAATAAATACTAAGTTTTCAGAGAATATAATATGTATATATATATGTATATATATATATGTATGTAAGAATATATATATAGATATATATCTATATATGTATAGATATATATATAAATATATAATTTTCCCACTTTAAATTACAACTTGAATATTTACGATAATTCTTCTATGAGAAGAATGCTGTATTAGAGACGCACGAGAGCTCCCCCAGGAAAAACTCTATCTTAACACAGCAGATAAATCTGTGAATAAGTCTGTATGAACAAAAGTAGGACTGAACTTTGAGGGCTCGTAAAGTGTATTTTCGCAATTATACATCAGGAACCATATTGCTGTATTTCACTTATGCTATTGTATGAACTTTGAGCAAAAAGAGCATGAACATAACATTCATAGTTTCACATATTCTCCCTTTCTTAATATTTTACATTATTTTATAAATATTCAATCGGTTCATAAAAGTACCTGCAATTCAAAACACTACAACAGCAAACACTTAGTGGTTCAACAAGACCTTTGAGAAAATGAGTAGCTTTTATTTTTTCCATCCAGGAGAGAGCGGCCTCTCTCTTTGGGGATCTTCCCATCACCCAGCGGAGCGTCGGTGCTCATCCCCGACTCCCAGGCCAGGGCAGAGACACCGGGCACAGAGGGCTGGAGATTCCACCACCCAGCGTCCAACAGCTGGTAGGCGTGTGCATGGCTCATTCGCGTGAGCTTTAAGCCCTGTAGGTGAAGAATAATGACTTCATGAAGTGCGTTTTTTCTTCTAAGAACAAAGTCATGTCTGGTTACCGATATCAGGTTGATGAATCATGTTGGGATTAATAAAATGAGCTTCAGACATGATGTGTATGGTAGTGACAGACAAGTAATCTATGGATTACAAACGCAAAAATGCAACAAGGCAGAATTTTGTGTTTCTGGCTATCCTACCTGATGATATGATATGTACACTGTGAATTATGATCAAATGGTCATTTAAAGTGTACTTTCAGCGTTTTAGCTCTTTGTTCAAAATGAGTGTCAACCATATACAAAATGCTTAAATGTGGATGATATGATCGTTTAAAATCCCTTTTCCTGTTGGAGTGTTCTAGTCCTTCGGCCAAAGCTGGAAGATGGAGGAGTTTTGGCTTTGGATCTATTTATAAATAAGGAACCTTTGATGAGGCTCAGGCGTGCCTAAGCGTATTTGAGTAGGCGTCTGACAAGGCCATCTCTGTTTTCAGACATCTTCCTTTGAAGCCATTGACGAATATGCAAACGTGTCCTTTCTCGCGGTGCAGCAGTTACATGTAGGAATATCCATATTCAGAATAGATAGTTTCTATGAATGCAGGTGAAAATCCTAATCCAGAGCTTTATTGTATGATGTGTATTTTTATTGATTTTCAGTTCATCTTTAAGTCATTCTTCTAACATCGATATTATTGTGGTTATGTTCACTCGGATGAAATGAAGCTGTTCATGGGTAAAACTGACTGGTGCTCAACACGTTTTGGTGTGTAGGTTATGTTTGTGTCTGTGGTGGTTAGGACCTGGAGGGTGACGTGATGTTAACTCATCTAACTGCTGCGTCTTTGTTAAACGTGGGACATCAGCTCTGTGGCGTGATGCATGATGGGCGTGATGCCACTGTATGGCTCGCCGCCAGTCACTGCAGGAGAGAAAGGCGAGCTGCAATGTGATGAGTTCTTATGTAATCAGTCATACAGGATGGTTATTGTTGAGCTCTACTCTTTTGAACATGAGGGGCTTTGATATGCAGACAGGCTCTTAGAGTTAAACAGAGATGTGATATTTATTGACGTTAGTGGGCGGTGCCTCAAATGAAGAGCAACGACAGGTTAATGAGGTGCATATGCAGCACGCCAGGCATGATCTAACCTCCATCCACCATAAGGGCATCCCATTGTCTTTGAAGTTGGCATAACTATTCTTTTTAATCGCAGCTTTTTTATGTAATGTAACGGGACCTTTCCAAAGCAGTTAAAGGGGCTGAAGACTAAACCTTTGAACATGAAAACTAAATTGAGGAGTTCTGATTCTGACACATTGACAGTTCAGATTTCTGCAGTTCATATCAGTCCAATCACAGCGTGTATGCATCTTGGCTGTCGGTTGGACCAAAGAAACGATTTGGTCGGATGGCAAACTACTAATATCTGTCAGAAAATTGTGAAAAATACCCCAAAATAGCTCAATGTGACCAACACAAGATAAAGAAAAGCAGATGAACATGGTTGCATCAACTACTTGTTTTAATACTCAAAATGTTACCATCATTCACTTATTGTAAAACATAGATTCTATGAGGATATTATATACAGGAAATGATTCATTAACTTGAGTAACAATTATCTATTGCTTGTGGTCTAAACTAGACAGGTTACTGTTTAAGCTCACCACATTTACACACACACACATACACACACAAACACACACACACACACACAGTCAATTGATAGCACTGATCCATTCACATGCACACTTTGTTGCGTCTGCATTTCATCGAAACTGCTTCTGCACATGTGAGCTTCATTCTTACTCTCCCCCCCTCCCCAAGCAGTTGGACTTTGTCGACCCCCCAAAGCCAAGGGAGGGTAAGAGTGCGCAGGACTCTCCTTGGGGGAATTCACTGGCAGATGACTGCAAGGTAGTTGGATAAATGGCAGCTGGCGGAATTGCCATCAGCACGCCCGCGTTGGCTGTGGACAGCACACTGTTTGTGTTTGTGTCTGCGTGTGTGTGGGCTTCAGTAGTCTCCCCCCACTACGCCGTTTCATCATTTCAAAAGCGTCGCCTCTCACTTTGTGCATTTACAGACCCTCACTTCACAGACCACCTGCGCTCGATCGTGCTGCATGCAACCATGTCCTGTGTGAGCGCTTCATTGTTTGGGGTCTTTTCAAAATCTAAGTGCACACAACCGTCAGCTGTGTCACGGATGGAATTGGTGAATTATTTGAATTATGAATCTTTCAAAATCAACAGCGTGGTTGCATCTGGTCACTATTGTTCTTTACCATTGCATGACTTATATTTTGAGCGTATTTCTAGCATATTTTTAGCATATTTTTAGCATTTTTACCAGAGCATGACTTTTATATTTTGTTATACTTTTATATCCTTCTTTGTGAACTTGCTTCATTCATGCAGATCTTCAACTGAACTCACATTTTCTATCACTCATTGTGCAATAACGTAGCGTCATACATACGAATAGTGTCTCTAATGCTGTATTTGTGCCAAACGTTCTAACGTGCAGTTGATTTATACTTTCAGTCTCCGTGCAGTTTCTTCGCAACTGTGTTGAGTTTTTGAATATTGTGTGGGTTTGTGTTGTGTACTGGAGGTAGAATTGCAGCTCCTATTGTGGCCATGTTTCATTTCAGTTGATGTTGTGTGAAGCCCCGCCCCCTGCAGTCGGTGTCGCTCTGTGTGAACTTCCTCGTCAGTGTTTGTGTGCTCGCTCTGTGTTGCTCATGTTTGCTCTCTGCATCTAATCGGAAAAGTCTTCAGTCTCTAGCCGCAACGTTGTTTAGTGTTGCAAGGATATTTTTCTTCTTTTTTTGGTGTTAATTCATAGTATTTCCGTTAGATTTCCTGATGTTTTAACACACTCCAATTTCACAGGAAAAAAAAACAATTCCCTGTAGTTTAGTATTTTCAAATTGTTGTGTTGAAGGGAATTGGACTTCTGTTATTCTGCATGTCGTGTATGTCGTAAACCCTTTCTAGTTTGTGATTAGCTCTCTCAATCTGTCCATCCATGTTAACCTGTTAGATCGTCAACTGTGTTGTTATGCTGTTGTTTTGCTGTTGTTATCTTTGTGGCCCACATGTGATCTTTATCATTTTTGCAGTATTTAATTGTATCCCCTGTCTTTTAATATATATCTGTAATATTGCTGTATTTAAGGTTTGTTTCATTACAGGATGAGCTGTCGGACCTTGCTGGCTCTAAGTCAGTCACAATGTCCACAGCCTCCGACATGGAGAAGGGAGATGGGAACAGTAAGAGCACAGAGGTGCAGGCTGCCCCGGGGACCAGGTCCATACTCGTGGGTAAGGTCACAGAATCACCTCAATAGTCGGCTGTCTTAATGACGATCATATTTCTTTTAAACATACAGTATACTAGACAAGAGTGTGACATATGGTGTTTGTGTTGGAGAGGTGTCATTGAAATAAATACTTTGTGTATTACTTAATTGTGAAAACATCCTAGTTTTTTCAGATTTGGACTAACATACATTATCCTTTTTCTCTTTTTTTACTTTGGCATGTGCTGTGCACAACGCAGGTTTGCCTGAAAAGGAGGAGAGTTCAGATGTGCAGGACATCATTGAGACCACCCCTGAGCTGGACATGGATCTCATTGGATTCAAACCCTGCAGGTAGTAAAAAGCTACCAGGCCAGTTGTAAACAATGTTTCTCCAGGTAGCGTAGCATCACCTCCTGTTTTCTTCTTCTTCTACTAGTACTCCTACTAAAGGCATTGAGAACATGGCATTTGACCGAAACACAGACTCCCTGTTTGAAGAGCTGTCTTCTGCAGGCACTGGGATGATTGGGGATGTGGATGACGGGGCCGACCTGCTGGGTGAGTAACTCCTTTATTGTCGTTGGAACAAGTAGCAGCGATCCTGTCAGATACTCTGAATACATTTCATCTGGATTATGGTGGAATAGTTGATATGAAATGTCTTTATTTCATTGAATTTACTTAATAGTTGTTGGAGTGATTACGCCATGCTGTCCTCCTCTGGTTCTTGAGTATTCACATGATGTAATGGGTTGTTGTGGAAGAGTGTCCAATGATTAGCATATTGTGTGAAGATTTAGCTTATACATGTTATTAGTGAATAATACCATGGCCATGGAACATTTTTAGTTTGTAATTTGCTCACAGGTGTCCATTACATTGTATTATCTCTATCGGGTATATACATAATATTCAGATTGGAAAAATGGCCAATGGATTTAGGCCCTCTATCCTAAACCCCACCCCAAAATCCCCAGCAGATTGTAATTTTTGGCCGCAAATGAAACCACCAACAATAACCAATTGAACCAACATTACTGTATTAATTACTGTAGTAGAAGTCATTCTTATTGTTATCTTCCCTCAGGATTTCCACCTGTGGGACATTTTATTAATAAAACATACCTTCTTTTCAGAGGTCAAATATGTTTAGTTTGTTTGAATGTCATTCCAGGTCATTAAAAAAAATGATACAGGAACCAATCGAACAAATGTTTTGATTTTATTGCACCTGATTTTAAGAAAACAAACACATATAAAACAAGAAGTTATACTTTCAATAATTTAATTTAGACTTAGTCTGTATTGTTCCCTCAGAATAAACTATAGGCAACCCAGCTAAAACTCACCTTGTCTTAGCTCCTGTCTATCCATATTTAAAAAACATATTTCCATAAAGCTGTTTTATTGGCGCTCTACTCTGCTGCTCTGTTTAGTAGCAACTGTTGCTCTACTGATCGCACTTGTTTCAAACCCATTGTGAGTCCAACACCTGCTGTTTGCTGCAGTGCTTCACCACTTTGGTCCAGCTGTTCTGCACAGTGTTAACATCACCTCTCTCTCTCCCGTGTCTCATCCTCTGGCTTTTGTCCATAATCCCAGTGGAGTACTCTGGTGTGTATGACCTCAAACCTTTCCTTAGCTCCATATTACTCTGTGAATGTCCTTGACCTCTATTCATAAGTCACTTTCTGCCATATCCGCCCTCGTTACCGCTCACAGCTTCTTCTTCTTCCTTATGTTTGATATCAGACGACATACAGTTGGCTCAGTAATGCACCGTTTACATCTTTTAAGCCGCCTACTTTTGGACAGAGTTTGATGCATGGATGATGGAGTTCAATGCTTCCTTTGTTGGCCTAACTTTTTTTCTTTTTCCAGCTTGAATTACTTTTTTGGCCCTTGTATATTCCTGTTTTTCCTTCTCTGTATTGCTACAATTGTTGTATTAACTAGCTTTAGAGGCCTAACAGCATCTTTTGCTTGTGGAGTCAACAGCTACTCGTTTAGCTCTGGCTCCTTCATCACTTTGATCATTCCACTCAAACTATATCCATTTCTCTCTCTCCTCCTCGTTCTTTCCGCCTGACTTGGATTGCATGGTTTTCTCAGACCTTAGTTTGATTGGTAAGACCATCCACTCTACCCATCCTTCTCCTGTGACATGTGCTGTGGGTTTGTGTGTCTGTGGTAGTTTATCGTACTGTTGTTCAGTGTAGATCACATCCTTTGTAGTGCCTCGTTGTGTTTGACCCTCGTAAGAATTATTTACAGTGCTGCATCTCAGTCTGTAGTCCTTATGTATTCACTGTTTTAGCTTGTTGTTAAACTTTTCTTTATGTAACACAACTCTTTCATCATCATCTCTGTGAAGGAATGGGCCGGGAAGTTGAAAATCTCATTCAGGAGAATTCACAGCTGCTTGAGACAAAGTAAGCACATAGTCTACTTACATGACTTTGATATGTGATATCGACTTAATCTTTTGTCTCTGATTAAAAAAAAGTGCCGGCAGTATTTAACAAGTACATTGCAATGCTCCCGCCTCCTCCAGGAATGCTCTGAACGTGGTGAACAAAGACTTGATACTGAAGGTGGACGAGTTGACCTGTGAGAAGGAGATGTTGGAGGGAGAGATGGAGGCCGTGCTGCAGGCCAAGACCACGATGGAGGACAAGAGCAGAGAGATGGAGGAGGAGCTCAAAAGGTCGGTCAACTACTGTCCGTGTTGTAATCATGATAGACTAACAACAGAACACAGCAACACGATTTGATTTCATTCGGTTTATATCCTTGAAAGTGTAATAAATGGTCTTTTCCAGAGTGAGACTGGAGATGGAGGAAGTGAAACACAAAACTAAAGATGAAGAAGATGTGAGTATTCTGCTCAATGTCTGAAACAGTAGACCTTCTGTGTCTATAATATATACACACACAGTACACAGCATGTTTGTCCTGTTTCTGTCAACACGTAGCTATGTCTGAGTGGTCACGTGTGGGTCTTATTTGTGTGCTACCACAGAGTGACGTGCCGACGGCCCAGAGGAAGCGCTTCACCAGAGTGGAAATGGCCAGAGTGCTGATGGAGAGGAACCAGTACAAAGAGAGACTGATGGAGCTGCAGGAAGCTGTGCGGTGGACGGAGATGATCAGGTACAGAACAACAGGCTGCCAATCAACACCTGTGCATAACCACGTTGTTGTTTACATTAAGGTTAGTGTTGGAGTATCTCATTGGCTGTCACTAATTGTACCAGGCAGTGGTAAAGTATTTCTCACTCGTAGTTAATATTCATCCCGTACAAACGTAATCCCAGTGTCCTCTTGTGAGAATGATGTCTGTTGTTTTTCATAAAGCTGAAATCCATAATCTGTAAAAATGACAGCATGACCATGTGACACTGGTATATTATTTCTTATGAATTTATGAATTTAGACTGCGTTGCTGCTGTAGACAAGACTTATGCAACATAAGCATTTTTTAGTTTTAGGTGTTTCACACTCTAAACAGATGAATACCATAATGACATATCAACTAAACAATGTAGCAGATTTCATCCTATTAATGTAAAAGACAGTTTGGACATCCTCAAACTGTCAACAGCTAACGTGATATCATCTCGTTCCCTTTTTAGGGCCTCGAGAGAAAATCCAAATCTCTCGGAAAAAAAGAAATCCAGCATCTGGCAGTTGTAAGTCCTCCCAAATGTATTTATTTTGTTTACTATCTTCGTCAGGGCATTTGTAATAACTTAAAAAGGTCAACTGCTGTGACATTTTCTCTCAACTATTCAAATACATTTCTTTCTCTTTTCTTGGGATGTGCAATTGAATTGGCAGCATTAGGTAAAGATGGTTTAATAAACCTTCCCCCAGCCAAACCTCTCTTTTTCCCTCCACCGACACAGAACTGCTCCTCCATTACATATAGATTCTACTTCAATGTGTCTTTATCCATAATGTTTTCTCTCCGAGCGATGCATCAGATGTCAAACTGCTCAGACGTGACTCTCCTTGTGCTCCCGGGCTCTCCTGTCTCCTGCCTGCTGTGTGCCTTGGTTTTCCTCCTCTGTCGGCTCACAGGGAGCTTAAGAGTGACAGAGTTCCCCCTGCAGCTTAAATACATGTACATGCCTGTTTTAAGTCAGGTTGCACCATCAGATCAGTAGGATCATTTTACCAGATGTAGCACATGTGTTGTCCTTGTTTTATCCGGCTCATTTGGAGTAGACATCAACAAGATATTGACTGAAAATGTTAAGCGGTGATCAAACGCCTCGTGTTCAGCACAATAGTCACACATAAAAACAACATATATCACTGGAGACACATTCAGTTATTCCCGTTCAGTCTGCTATGTGTTCATGTACTGAATGGACTGTTTTCAACATTGTATAGTAAATATAATCGCTGAGAAATTTAGATATTTTTTTTGTTGCTTTTCTGGAACTGATGTTTCTATTCAAACTTTTTGCTCAACATGCTGAATGATTTGATTCTACTTAAGTATACAACTCACGTGACACTTAAGATACCTGGTACTGAAGACATAATTTGGTTCATGCTTAAAAAGGGTTGATGTTCAATGCCCATTGGCCGTCCAATGCTCGGCTATTTCTCGACTCCCAGCATGCTCTACGTCACAGTAAACGTTGGTGTCCTTGTTGTCTGTTTGGTTGGTGACCCCCTACCTTGCTTTTCCCCTACTCCTGTCTGCTCTGTTACCCTCTTTCGCTTTCTGTAACTTTGCCACCTGCAGCTTCAGCAGACTGTTTAGCTCCTCCTCCAGTTCCCCTGCTATAAAGAAGGTGGAGTCCCATTCCAACATGAAATACAGCGCCCCGGGCAGCATGGTGAAGCGGAGCAGCACCTTCTCCCAGTTCCCAACCGAGAAGTCGAAGACGTTTGACTTCCTTAATGAAGAGTGAGTAACACAGTCAATGACTGTGAGTTTGGTGTATTTGTTCAAAGGGATCATGTGAACACAAAACACCAAACATACAACATGACTGGACATTTTATTTTTTATCATTAGACGGTTTGTTTTTCCATTTGTGTTTGATGTCCGTCATGACTCATTCCAAAAATATTGGTAGTAATATTATTTTCACCGTATGGCCTGCAATAATGTACATGTATACAATGTATACAATGTATCCGAAAGCTGATAACATTTCTCTCTCTTTGCTCTTCTTGCAGGAAGGACCAGTGCAGCTCGCCGTCGCGTAAAGAGCAGAAGAGAGCCCAGTACAGACAAGTGAAGGCCCACATGCAGAAGGAGGATGGGCGAGTCACTGCACACGGCTGGAGCCTGCCCAGCAAATACAAGGTAGGACGTTAGAAGAGGACACAAATAAGAGGACATATGGCAGTTTTTTCACGTGATAATTATTAAGACTCTCAATTCTAACCATGAGATTACGTCAAGGAACCAGTGACACAAAAATTAACATTGTAAATGTGTATGTGCATGTTTATGTGGGTCCAACCTCAGACAAGATTAAGACAACTGCAACCCTCCTAAATATAAGCCACCTCTAAATATGACCTCAAAGCCGACTGGACCAATGGTTCATTTGAACCTCGTATCTGTGTGGCGGATTACATTTGGTGTCAGACTTCTGAAAAACCGTTCACAGCTCCAAGACATTTTCTGCTGACTGTACCACGACTGCAGATGGTCACCGTGTGCAGAGTGTTACAGAGAACCTTGAAGCTGTGTTGCCTTTCTGTCCACATTTGAGTGAAAACTTGTTTGTTTTGCATGTGCTGGTTATTCCCCGACAGGTGGCAAATGGTGGACAAGTGGAGAACAAAATTAACCTACCGGTACCAGTATACTTGAGACCTCTGGATCAGAAAGATGCTTCTATGAAGGTAAATAAGCCAATACCTAGATACCACTCGGATATAAACTGCAGACTGTGTTTCTTAATGTTAAATAAAATGTGAAACGCACAATGTCTTTTCTCTCTGTTCCCCAGCTGTGGTGTGCTGCAGGGGTCAGCCTGTCTGGGGGAAAGACATTATCGGAGCTCATGAAACAGACAAAGGGTTCTCAGAGTAGTCTGGACCAGTTAGAGCAAGAGAGTAAGGTAAGAGTAAGTTAATTATGGACAAGGTATTGCTCTTCAGTGAGTTCCTCGACTTTTGGCTTCGTGTCTGTGGAGGCTGTTGGCTGATTTAAGTGTTGTCCATAAGGATCAGGAGAAGGGGGAGCAGGAGAAGGAGCTGGTCCTTCAGGAAGAGACATCCAGTAGGGTGTGGGTGTGCACCAGCACCCAATCCTCCACCAAGGTCATGGTGCTGGACGCCATTCAGCCCTCTGACTTACTTGACAGCTTCTACGCCTGCAACACCCACGTCGTCTGCATAGCCAGCGTGCCAGGTAGGCTGAGTGGGCACATGGTTGGTTTGGGGATGAGTAGTTTCCTTTGTCCTCGTCATGCATGATTGCATCTTTACCTTCGCATTGAAAATGCAGAAGGTTATGTTTTGATCGCCGTGTATTTATTTATTTGTATGCGTGTTACTCGCATAACACAAAAAGTATTAAACCGAATCGCATGAAATTTGGTGGGATGATTGGTTATTATCCGGGGACCATTTGATTAGATTTTGGGATCAATCGGGTCAAAGGTCAAGGTCAATGTCATGAAAAGGTCAAAATCTTCTTTTTACCATAGCGCGGTCAATTTGTATACAATTGGCATGCTACTAATGCCAAAATGTTCATAATTCAATGCCCAATCGTGTGATATGCGAAGGTATACGCTCTACTGAGGGCCCATTCTAGTTCATGAATGTTTTTGTTTACAGGTGTGTTGGAGACGGATGACTCGGCAGGTGAAGATGTACCCCAAGACCTTGAGGCTAGCCAAGGGGACGTGGAGTCACTGGCCGGAAGTGTGGCCAGTGCGGGCTCAGCAGGCAGCGACGGTGCCATGGCAGCAGAGGGGACCACCGCCATTCCCCATACAGCCATTGCAGGTGTCGCGGATCAGCCGGCTGAGCACAGCGGCATCGCTAGCTCAGGTGCAGTAGTCTCCTGCTGAAAAAATACTTGAATAGAGTATGTCTTTATTTGTTATACTGCGAGCATCAAACACAACGGTGGCCACCAGGAGGCTCCATCTATGTGATGGAGGTTATCCACCCCAACCTTCCCGTATCCCTCGCGTACTCTCTGATCAACCCTGTGATCCACAATGCCCACAGTCGAGCTGTCCACAACGACCAGTCCAGCAGAAGACAGCGTTCTTACAGCAGAAGAGGCAACGGAAGCAACGGAGGCGAACGCTGGCGTGGGCGAAGAAGGAGACGAGGACCAGGAGGCGGATCCAAACCAGCCAGGAATCTACACGGAGCATGTGTTCACCGACCCACTGGGGGTGGGACCCACAGACTCTCCTTCTGCTCACACTCAGAGGTCAGCAATGAGCTTCTATTTAACTCTTCTTTAATTGTTTGGTGAGTTTAGTATATAGTAATATATGCAGAAGTGCGATCTCTTATTTTATTAAAGGTTTTTCAAGGTGCAAATCTCAAATAATATTTTTTAGATAACTAGAAAAGTAATGTTATGCCCGATGCAGAACTTTTAGTTAGAAAAAAACAAAAATAGCTTCAGTAGTTTATGATCAAGTGGGCTTTTTAAGTGAGTATTTATGTCAGTTTCACATTCAATTCAATTCAATTATTACAAATTTGTCTCGGAGTGCTTTACACATAGACATCACACCCAAAAACCTCATCTCACACCATCTCGCCCCAAAAAAAAACAATAACCCTTCAGGGGAAAAGGGGAAGACAGGGGGGGAAAGAAGAAGAGATCCTGAGGGATGGACAGGGAGGGTAATATGCATGTAATGTGACAGAGGACAGAGAGTTAAAGAGGACAAATTCATATGATATGACAGATGAATAGTATGAATATATCATAGCCTTCATCATAATGAACACGATCCATCAGGCAGACCATCAGGCAGATGGAGGAGGTGGCGGGGTCGAGGACAGGACAGTGGTAGCGTCAACAGCAGGAATTCCCACGAGCACAGACCATCCATCAGGCAGATGGGATCTATGCCGTCTCACTTATGCGTGACCCCATCGGACGTAAAGTCAAGACTTCGGGGAAAAAGGAGTTAGTAACGTGGTGATGATGAGATGAAATGAGATGAATTCAGGAGAAAAAGGGAGAGAAAAAGAGGAGAGTGCGTCCTAAGCGTCCCCCCCGCAGCTATAAGCCTATAGCATATCAAGGGGGGCTGGACCAGGGCAAACCTGATTCAGCCCTAACTATAAGCTCTGTCAAAGAGGAAGGTCTTAAGTCTACTCTTAAACGAGGTGACTGTGTCTCTCCCTTCTTTTCTTTTTACCATCTATAAAGAGCCGATGTGCCGGAACCATACAAACTGTGTATACTACTAATAGACTTATTATTATACATAAAAAACAAGTATATAGTGTTTCCTCCCCTGTTAGACAATACATATGAAATAAACATTGATCGGATATTTAGCTTATTTAGAAAATGTCAACAAGAACAACCCGGACTACATTGCTATTTAAAGAAATCGGTGTTACAGTTTTCTTATGACGGGGGCATTGATGATGATTTTTCTACCTTCTGTGATCCAGGGGCTGCGGACATGATGGCGAGACTTCCTTTCCAGGAGACTCGGACCCATCAGATGGTGAAGTCCTGAGGATGAGCAGCGCACTTCCCACCATGTGGCTGGGAGCTCAGAATGGATGGTAAGCAGGATAACAGCCACTAGAGGGCAGCAGCAACACATAAGGACTGACACACACGCACTCACACTCGCACACACACTCGCACACCTACAATGTGCACTGGTGTGAGCATTTACTGCATTGTTTATGACATTACTGAAGATCATGCCTGTTTTTATCCATTGATGTTTCTTTTAGTTTGAGCAAATGTATTTTCAGCAGCTCTATTTGTCTCGTGTCGGCAGCGCTGCACTCTGATCAGCATTTTTTCATCTCTCTGTCTCTCCCTCTTAAGTCTCTATGTGCACTCGTCTGTGGCTCGATGGAGGAAGTGTCTCCATGCCATCAAGCTGAAAGACTCCATCCTCAGCATAGTGTGAGTACAAAGTCAGTTGTGTAATTCTGCAAGGACACACACACACACACACACACACACACACATACACCAGCTCCAGAGTTATACCCATCGGAAGAAGTGTTCAAAAAAGAGTGTGTTCATGTCTTGTTACAGGCACGTTAAAGGGAGAATCCTGGTGGCTTTGGCTGATGGGACATTAGCAATCTTTCACAGAAGCCTTGGTGAGTCTGTGGCTTGGCACTCGCTGTGGAAAAACACTGGTTTGGACGTGCAGAATTCAGAACAATTTAATTCCAGTTTTTGCATTTAATTAAATTTTTCGTATGAATTTAAATGGACCGCACCTTCATTGTGACCATATTTCTGTTGTTTGTAAATGTTTTATCAATTTATAAGGAAAATATCAGAAGATGTTTAATATTTGGTACAGTGTTTATACTGCTGGATGGTTATCTCGAAAGATCATAGATTCTCAAGCTTTTGTTTCTCCCATGCAGACGGTCAGTGGGATTTAACCAACTACCACCTGTTGGATCTGGGCCGGCCTCACCACTCCATCCGCTGTATGACAGTAGTCCATGACAAGGTGTGGTGCGGTTACAGGAACAAGATCTATGTCATCCAGCCGAAGGCCATGAGGATAGAGGTAAAGCTGGGATCAAATGACATGCAAATGAGTTTTCCAAACCAACAACATATTGTATAACCTTTATTTAAAACATGGCTTATGGTCACATTTGACATTTCCATAATATTGTAACGTCGCATCGCCTCGTTCCCTCATGTCTGAGCAGAAGTCGTTTGACGCTCATCCTCGCAAGGAGAGCCAAGTGCGGCAGCTGGCCTGGGTTGGAGACGGCATCTGGGTGTCCATCCGACTGGATTCAACTCTGCGCTTGTTCCACGCCCACACCTACCAGCACCTCCAGGACGTGGACATCGAGCCCTACGTCAGCAAGATGTTGGGTACGCACACTTTACTCCGCCTACAACGAGTCCCTTCTCTTAGGAATCCTTCTCTGACTGTGTGTGTGTGTGTGTGTGTGTGTGCATGTGTGTGTGTGCGTGTGTTTGTGTTTTGCAGGTACGGGTAAACTGGGCTTCTCCTTTGTGAGAATCACAGCTCTGGTGGTGTCCTGCAGCCGACTCTGGGTAGGGACAGGAAACGGCGTCATCGTCTCCATCCCGCTGTCTGAAGGTATGACACACGCTGAACTTCGGTTCTGTGAGGCTACATCAAAGCACGAATCTTAAGCGGATACAATATGTGAGCTTTAGAGACGGCAGTGGGGGAATGTGATTGTCTTTGGCTGGAACAAGACTGGCTGCTTTCCAGTCTGTGTGCTAACCTAAGCTAACTGGTATCTTCATGTTTACCGTACAGAGAGGAGAGTGGTATCAATCATCAAGCTCTTAGCAAAAAAAGAAAATGGGGGAATTTCCCAAAACCATTTTTTCAAGTGAAAAGCTCTCTTTGACTTTAAATCCTGGCTGCCATGCATCTCATGTCCCACTCTGCATCTGTGTCTTAGATTTCTCTCAGACAGTGCAGCCATTGTTACCACACAGGTGCTCCTTGTTGAATAAAAGAAAACTGGGTTGCCATGGATACAGGTCTTACAGTCACCTTGTATCTCACATGACACTGCTTATATATATATATTTATATATATATGTGACGTGTATATATATATATATATATATATATATATATACTCCCCTCTTCTTTTGCTTGGGTGTCTCGCTCTATTGATGTTTTCAAAAACAATGAGGTCAAACTGATTTGAACCCTCAGACTGCTTTCTCTGAGAGACGGTTTGCATTCCTCCTCTACTTGAGAGTGTGTGTGTGTATGCGTGTGTATGCACTGATGATTTTTTAAGCAGTTTCTACTTCAACCTTTTGTCAGAGACCAAGATTTGATTGTTTGACCTCACCTTTTGTCTTTTGCTCACCGCTGACCTTTCTGTGCCAAACTAGAATAATAAGCACGATGTGACATCTGTAGCTTTTATTCATTTTGTTTGTATTCTGCAGCCAACAAGACGGCGGGAATCGTGCCAAATCGTCCCGGCAGCGCTGTACGGGTTTACGGGGACGACGGCTCAGACTGCGCCGTGCAGGGCAGCTTTGTGCCGTACTGCTCCATGGCCCACGCCCAGCTGTGTTTCCATGGACATCGAGATGCTGTCAAGTTCTTTGTCACGGTGCCAGGTAAGCGGCACCTGTTGATGAAGTGGCAGAAATGGTGACAAATGCTGCAAGATGAATATCCATGAAACCAGAGAAAGTTTGGGTACAATTACCGTATGTTAGTAATATGACAAACGACCATTTATGTCTGTGGTATTTATGTAGAGCTGCAATGATCTTTTTGTCACAGGTCAGGCGATGCCCCCTCCAGGCAGTGCAGGTTCAGGCTCTGACGACCCTCCATCTGAATTCTCAGACGCAGCCACCTCTGAGCCTAACACGTACCTGGTCATGAGCGGAGGCGAAGGCTACATTGACTTCAGAATGGGTGAGTGTGTCACAACAATAACACATGCAAAATATAAACGACTACATTTGAATCCACATGAAAGTAATGCAGCCGCTTCCTGTACGGTCTCACTTAACCCTCCTGTTACCTTTCGGGTCAATTTGACCCCTTTCAATGTTTAATGTCGGTGTTCCTTTAGGGTCAATTTGACCCCAGGCTGTTTTTCACTGTGTCAAACATATAAGAAATATCAACTTTTTTATATATTTAAAGGGCTATTTAGGTAGTCAACAAACAAACATAAAGTACCTCACACTTAAATTTGGGAAATAATATTAATTCTAATTTTCTGGAGATTTTAATTGCTGGGGTCAAATTGACCCCGAGGGTAAAATATGTTAGTAAATGTAAAGGTAACAGGAGGGTTAAAATAGCCAATGTATAGCATTTAGGATCTATTGGTAGATTTGGAATATAATAGAAATAAGTACATTCTATTCGGCGTGTGATGACTTGAAAATAAGAATCATTGTGTTTTTGTGACCATAGAATGAGACGTTAGTCTCTACATACGCAGCAGGTCCAGAGTCCACCATGTTGCACTGCTGCTGCTACAGCAGTCCAGAACAGACCAATCATACACTGGCTCTAGATGGGGCCATTTGCTTGTGGCCCCCGTAGTTCTCCTACAGGCTTTGCACACGGAGACGTTTAAGTTGGTCGCAATCTGCAACCTCAGCGATTCCTGTAGCCAAATCGTACACAATGGAACTTTTAAAGCGGTTTCAAAGCCCAACATGTCTTCCCTGTGACCCGCCTGGTATGCTGTTTGTTTGACTCATCGTCCTCCTCCTCCTCAGGCGATGAAGGCGGTGAGTTGAACGGTTTATCAGAGTCAACGGCCAGCCAGCAGTCACCTCCTACCAAGGCCGAGCAGAGCCACCTCATTGTGTGGCAGGTCGCAACCGCCCATGACTGAAAACAAGACTGTTGTGTCAACGCCAGGGCCGCCCACCAAACAGCTGCATGTCCTTCTCAAAGTTTTTTATTTGATATTATTGATTGTTCTTAATGCTTGGGTAGTTTACTACTTTGTAAAAAAACAACAATTATTTTTAGTCCATGTTTTGTACAGTTTATTCTTTGTGAGTTTGAATTAGATACAGTGCAGTTTATGTTAACTTTAAGAATCCGTCCACGTGTTCCCATCTGCTGGGTTGCATGTTGGAAAGCTGGTGTGCAATGGAGACGGGCCGAGTTAACTGGATGTTGAGGGCATAGTTTGATCAGGTAATGTATGGAAGTCGGTCTCCAAAATGCTAAAAAGATGGGAAATATAAAAGGGAAAAGCGCTTGAAGCAGTTTTGCAGTCATTGAAAAGGAGCAGAAGTATATTTTATACGACACAAATAAGACTTTTACATTTGTAAAACCACATGTCTGTATGTGTGTGAACATCAGGTGCGCGTATGCAGTCACTGAGTGTTTTTTATTATATTAAGCATTAAGGCTGGGTGTCAGAATATGTTCCTCACAAGTCAAAACTTATCCAACATTTTTAAAAGGTTACATTTATTGAATGTGTGACCAGAGACCAATTACCATACTGTATGGTCTGATTATTAGAAAAGCTATTTGCACCTAGCAAAGCTATTTGCACCTAGCAGTGGTTAATTCAATGTGCTTTTATTCAGCAAAGGTTGTAGGAGGCTGTGTTCATATTACCACTGAGCCCTATTCCCCACAGGTTTATGTTTTATAACATGAATAAATGTCTCAGCAGTTTGGGTCCTGCTACTGAATAGAAGAACCGGCGTACTGTACTACAGGTTAGCATAAGCCTGCATGTGTGTCTGTGTGTGTGTGTATGTGTGTGTCTGCTCGGACGTTTTCAAGTCGTGTGAAGGAAATCTGTCTGTGTCTCGGTGCTTCCTGTTTGCTTCGGCTCATTGGCACTTTAAAATGTGAAATGTTAGTCGCTTGAGGTTTGGAAGAACACCCGTAGTAATGCACCCGGCCATACTGCGCGCTCACCGACTGGAGGGAACAAAATGTACAAAAATATCCGTTGCGATGTGTCACACCCTAGTAACCAAAAGCCCCGTGAAACTGACCCGATTTTTATTATTTTCATCTTTTCCAACAAAAAAACGTCTCGTGAATCTAATAATTTGAGGGTATGCATGTTCACTGCGTTGCCCTTTTGGGAAATAAGCTTGAAGAAGGGAATCCGTGTTTGTTTCACCGACTAATTCTAATGCACTAAAGGGAGTCTCTCCTGATCGCTTCATTCCTTTTGTTGTTACAAATACATTTTGAGGCCTGGAAGGCAATTATTGTCATTGTTTTGGTTATTTTAGGGCGTTTTTGAATTGAATTTTGAATTCATGTGAGACACTTTTATTAAGTATTGATGACTGTAACAGATCACAGGATACCAATATTAAGCAGGTGTTTTAATTTGTTTTTATATCTGAAAAGTTGGGCCAAGATTGGTCTTCAATCCATTACAAAATAGGAACTTCTATTTTGTTTTTTGCCATTCCAGTATTTATTTCCTTTGTCAACGAGCCATCTCGGTTCAGAATGTAACTTTCTACATGAGCTAATTAAATTGGGAGGCTATTGTAAACAAAATAGTCCAATGAGTTTACGTGATTGTTAATAATGGTCAAATAAAAGAAATGAATGTCATCATGTTGGACATTTTTGATAAACCATGAAATTAAAGTGTGCAAACTTAATGTTTTTAGAACAACACATTCATGTACTAAGCTATGCATGTTTTTTTTGTTTTTTTAAGAGGACGTTGCTCAGTTTTCAGCTAAATAAGATTATTGCCACCGTTCTGGGTGGGGTGGATGTCTATACGTGTCTTTGTGTGTACAGTACATGTGTAGGAGAGCGAATGCAAGACGCAGATTGTTCATGTGTGTTTGATTTGAAGTGTGTGTGTGTGTGTATGCTCACTGTATGTCCATCTGTACTTCAGAGACTGGTCACATTTACTCGTTCTCTGGACGTGGTTCCTCCTGGTCAATGTTTGCTAAAACAGCATCATAGCCTTATTTTTAACAATCTATTAAACTCAATTTCATGGACACGTTTCTGTTATTTTTGCGTCTGATTATTATAAAAAAAGAAATTCCACTGAAAGATGAAGCAAAGTGTGTTCAGGCCATAAAAGCCGATGCTCTCAATCAGCCTGTTACGATGAGTAAGGAGCTCCTACGTGCTATTTCCTTCTGTGCACCAATCAGATTGAGGCGACTTTTGAATCTAAATAAAGCAGATTTACTGAAAATGACTAAAACTCAAAAATAGTTTTGCAACTTTTGTTGTTGCGTATTTATTCAGGAATATGAAATATAAAGAATACTTAAAGATTTGAAGACAGGTTTTCAGGACAGTCCTACAGTATATGCTTTCTTCACTCTGTCCTCTAGCGGCATACATACATACATACCTACATACATATACAGGACTGTCTCAGAAAATTAGAATATTGTGATAAAGTTCTTTATTTTCTGTAATGCAATTTAAAAAACAAAAATGTCATGCATTCTGGATTCATTACAAATCAACTGAAATATTGCAAGCCTTTTATTCTTTTAATATTGCTGATTATGGCTTACAGCTTAAGAAAACTCTAAAATCCTATCTCATAAAATTTTAATATTTCCTCAGACCAAGTAAGTAAGGCTCAGGAAACCCTTGCAGGTGTTTCGAGTTAATTAGACAATTCAAGTGATTTGTTTAATACCCTACTAGTATACTTTTTCATGATATTCTAATATTTAGAGATAGGATATTTGAGTTTTCTTAAGCTGTAAGCCATAATCAGCAATAAATCAGAATAAAAGGCTTGCAATATTTCAGTTGATTTGTAATGAATCCAGAATGCATGACATTTTTGTTTTTTGAATTGCATTACAGAAAATAAAGAACTTCATCACAATATTCTAATTTTCTGAGACAGTCCTGTATATGTGTGTGTATGAGACTTTACTGTGTGTCCTTTGGTTTCTATGCTGCAGTTACTAAAATCCATCCAATTACTTAATGCATCGTTAAAGATGGCTAAATGACAAATATTCAGTTTAGAATGAAAGATATGCAAGTGTATCAACCATAGAGTGACAATTTAATGCTCACTGTTTTAAAGCATAATTAGTGTAATCATATAACCACTAGATGGTGCTGTAGGTCTATTTTCTAACATAGGAAGCGGAAGCGTCTTCTCAGTCCCACAGTGGTCACCACATTGAAATCTGTGTGGTTTATTCCATTTGTCTGTTTACAGCTCATGTGAAGAACCGAAGAAATTATAAAAATGTGAATCCCCTCGACACGAATGATACCCTGAAGCTCCAGGACGTATTTTGCCATTTGCTCATCGAACAAACGCTGTCGATGCTCAAGATAAGGAAACACTCCTCCTGACCATCAACAATCAAAGATAGCAACAGAAACATATTTTACAGTTGGACACAGTTTGGATATTATCTCTGCCAGCAGATATACTTTCGACTGCCTGCTCACTCTTCTGAACCAGCCCACAGCTGACCAGAGACACATCGGGGGAGGGGGAATAGTTTGCTCACTTGTTTTGACGATCAGCTAGAGACAGTTATTCCTCGTTTTTTCAGTTTTACACATTAACATATTTACTGTAACCTGCAGTCTAGATGAGGGTTTAGCAATGCAGCAGTACTCATTGCACGCCATCTGCCCTCTACTGGGTTTACCTCTGCTCATGGGGTCTTTTCCTCGGCCAGCAGGAGGCTGTGCTGCTCAATGCTCCTGCAGGATGCAGCATCACCCCACACAACCGTTTCCATGACATTACATCACAGCGTAAAGCCCACCTCAGTCTCTCTCTTTGTCCCTCCATCCTACCTCGGCCTCCCTCCTCCTCCTCCTCCTCCTCCTCCTCGTAAGCCATGCGGGGGCTGACAGCGAGCCCTGCTCAGGCATACAAAGAGCTTTCTGACGTCACAGAGTTTGTTGTCACCCAGATGGGGGATTCTTCAGACTCCAACATGCCAGGATTGTGCTGCATTACAGCTGTGATGATGAGCTGATCCAAACTTCCTGTCTGTAGCTGTTTTCAATGAATAAGAGTGAAGAAGTCATTTCAATGGTGGCAGTTACCGACTTTCAGTAAAAGCAATGCTTAAGAGGTTAGCTTTAAACTTTCTCATCCTTATCTTAATTTGTTTCATAGACACAAGTATTAAAGATGGAGAAGAAGAATTTCAAATCTGATGGATGACTTATCTTCAATTAGCAGGGATGGGCAGAAGGAAAGGGATGGCTCGGGTTGCTGTGTTGTGGTCATTTGGCTCACTGTTTAGTGTGGAGCTTTACTCATATGCAGATGACATTCAAAGAAACCCAACAGGCCCCAAGAGATGGAGGCAGGGTTCACCTGTCATACACCACTCCCCGGTGCCTTCTCTGTGTCTCTCTGTCCTTCTCCGTCTCATGAAAGTCAAATGTTATGATGGGCTTTTCTCTCTGTTTGTTATTGTGATTACATTAAATATATTCCTCACTAAAAGCTAAAGCCCCTTTGTGCATGTTTGCTGAGTTTGATGAAACGTGCTGGTGTCTCAACAGTGAGATGCAACACAGGCTGTCAGATCCACCGTGTTGTTACTCTGTGATCTCAGGGTCGAGAGGAACGTCAGAGAAGGGAAGACGGGGGTAGAATCTCCTCGGTGAAAGAGAACATGTTCTCTTCTGTATAACAGCTTCATGTGGTACCTTATATTTTCATGGGAGCTTCCATGGGCTGAGGTTCATAGATAGTTGCAATGCATTCAAGGATGCCTGTGGCATGTTCACATAGCAGTGTGTGTGTGTGTGTGTGTGTATGTGTAGGGGAGTTTCAAGTCTCCTGGCTTCTTAGCTGGTGGTGGAGGGGGCTAGATGAAGGAAGGTGAGAAATACAAGAGAGTGAGAGAAGGGAGGAAGTCAACAGAGTTAAGGGAACGAGAAGAGGCCCACCAGAGGACACTGGAGAGAGGGGAAGAGATGCATCTGCTACAAATTAACAGGGTTCCCCCTGCAGGTAGTGCAGCTGAAAGGCTTGGTAAACAAGAAGAGAGGTGTGTGTGATATAAGAAGAATAAGAAGAATATACACTTTTATTAATCCCCAAGGGGAAATTAGTTCTCTGCATTTAACCCATCCTTAGTTATGTGTGTGCAGTGTGTGTGTTTATGTGTGTGGAAGCAACTGCGGGTTCAGTGCCTTGCTCAAGGACACTTCGACTTGCAACTAATGGGGAGAGCGGGGATCGAACCCACAACCCTGCGGTTGCAGGACGGCCCTCTTACCCCACTGAGCTAAAGTGTCTGCATGATCTAATGAACAGTTTCTGTGTATATATTTGTATGATTCCAAAGCATGACTCTCAATGAAGGCCTGTGGAGGGAGATCATAGATATACTCACATATTAGATCATTAGCATTGAGTGTGTTGGAGTTTTTTTTCAGTATCAGATTTTATATTTTCAACTTTTATTTTTCTTTCTTTACAGTTTTGAATCTTATTTTTCAGGTTAAAATCTTTTTTTCAGTTTTTTTTCTTTTGCCAGGGATGTGGCGTGGGGGGCTTGGTATCAACTACAGGGGGTGATATCAACTACAGGGGCGTGGTATCAACTACATATGCGTGGTATCAACTACAGGGGCGTGGTATCAACTACATAGGCGTGGTATTAACTACATAGGCGTGGTATCAACTACATGGGCGTGGTATCAACTATAGGCATGGTATCAACTACATGGGCGTGGTATCAACTACATGGGCGTGGTATCAACTACATAGGCGTGGTATCAACTACATAGGCATGGTATCAACTACATGGGCGTGGTATTAACTACATAGGCGTGGTATCAACTACATGGGCGTGGTATCAACTACATGGGCGTGGTATCAACTACATGGGCGTGGTATCAACTACATGGGCGTGGTATCAACTACATAGGCGTGGTATCAACTACATAGGCGTGGTATCAACTACATGGGCGTGGTATCATGAGTGACAGCATAACAAAGAAGGCTGAGGACCTGCTTCAACTACGTTGCCTTTAGGAAGCGTGGGTACCTCGAGAATTATGACTCTGGATACTTTATATACTCCAGATTTACGAGATTGGCAGTAAACAAAATTGACGCTAGTGACTAAGTTATGTTTAGCAAGTTGTTTCAGACCATACTTAGTATGAATTGCAGTATAAACTATGCCAGGTTGTGCCTTTCACACAAATCTGCTACTTAAAAATAAATAATTATAGATTTTTTAAAAGTTCAAGACCAACCAGTGAATTTTCAAGTTCAAATCTTAAACAGTGTGGATGCCTATCTATAGCAAGCATGTCCAAAGTGCTTAGGGGACTGAACCAGAGTTGAAAGAGGGGACACAGTTTAGTGTGACACTACGTGCTGGCTCGCAGTGGGGCACAGGTTATATAAGGGTGCAAACCAGTTAGATCCTCTCTCCCTGTCTCCTTTCCTATACTTAGGTAGCACTTTTGAAGTACAGAAGTTTTCAGTTTGTGGAATGAAATAAATGAAACGTGTACATCCTGCTGCCCTCTTTCTGTCTACGTGGTGAAGTTTGACTTAAATGTTATCTGAGTTTTTTTTCTTCTTTTTACAGCATCTGTAACTTCAGGGAACATGAAGGGAGTAAGAAATAGATTATCAGTGAGTGTGAAAGGCAGTCATTGGTAATCGCTGCAGTGTAGTATGAATTATTACACGATTATATGAAGAATCGTGTGTGTGTGTGTGTAAACATATATCTGGTTTAATAAGTAAGCACCTGCAGTATGTGTGTGCAGTTCTACATACTCTTGTGTGTTTATGTTTGTGAGTGACACTACTGCCGAGCTAGCGCATGACAGGCACCCACAAGCAGCGAGGAGTGTGGGTAATTTTACCCACACTCCTCGCTCCTTTATTTATCCCCTCCGCCCCGAGGGTCTGGTTACTCTTTCATCGATGACGTAGGCATACGGCTCTTATAGTTCTCCTCCTCCCTTTTTCTCCCTGTCATTTATTTTTGTACTATTGTGTTATTCTTGCATTCAGGCAGAAACTGGACCATGAGTGACGTTCTCTATGATGTTATGATTCTTGTGGCTGGCAGTGGTTTTCTGTCTGAAGAGGCCCTTTAAGCTGTCAGGCACTCTGTAGACGACTCTTTCTGACATGGATGCTACCCTTGAGATGTATGTATATCTTCTGCCATCACGCACACATCTAGACAAGAGAGCTGAGCCACTTCTTGTGCGTGGGAACTTCTTGGTCGATAAGGATTTTCATTCCTAAATGCTACATAGACTTGCTAATTCACCAAAGATTAAGGAAATTTAAAAAAAGAGTAGACCCTGCTCTGCAATGAATTTGAGCCTTGCATGCTCAGACGCTGCCATAAGAGGGTGCACGTCACACCACAACATTAGCATGTTAACATTGTCAGGCAGCATGTTGGCGTGCTGACATTCACACTTCAATTAAAGCAGCCTTGTTCCATTTGTACAGAATAATCTTTTTCTCAATGTTCCTTCTGAAACACTGTTTCATACACGCTTATGCAAATACACATGGTTGAACAGAGGTGAGTGGAACATAACTGTCTGGACTTCAGCCCTCAACAAGAAGGAAGTATTCGCACTGCTTCCGGCCTCTTGCTCTCCGTATCCAGTCATTTATCACCTGCCACAGTCTAACTGCATTAGTGTGGGAGTCGGACTGCACAAATTAGTGGAGTGACAATAGCTGCAGAGACGTGTGTCACTTTGGAAGGCTTAACACTGGCGTCTACTTCCCCGTCTCAGATCGTTTGCCGTGAAAGGGGAAATAGCAAAACATGGGTTGTGATTTGTGCCTCGCATTATGTCAAACACAATGTGCCCACGGAGGGGCTGTGGGAGGGTTGCTGCGTAGGGCACAATCAGGGATCTGCTGCCCTCCCAGTGTTCATGTCTACAGCGTCTCTCCTTCTCCTTCACGCTCTTCTACCACACCCTCTCCGTGTCGTCTCATCTCATCATCAATCTCCTCCATCGCAGACCTCCATGATGCTCCCCCGCCAGGTTTGACTGGTGGGTTACATCCTAGCTTTTGATCCTTTGTTGTTGTCTTAGATGGGTCTCCACTGGCTCTGAGCTGCACTGACCTTTTCCATGGGCCCCCTTCCCAAGTCACGCTTAGCCGAAGACCCCTGGAGTGAGGTTTCGGGAAAATATTGACATCTTCTATCATCAAAAGCAGCTGACGGCTTTCTGTGTGCAGGCTGTTTGTGTGTTCATACTTGTCTTGTTGTGTTAAATGTGTTTATACGGACATGTTTATTCATTTGTGACGGAACAGACCACATTCTCCTTTTATCTACAGAAATGTGTGTGTGTGTGTGTGTACATGTGTGTGTATGAAGTGACCATCTTACAGAGGATAGGTTTGTTTTGAAGTCATCAATAGCTGATTAATCCCGAATATCGTCTCGATCTCACTGAGGTGTTATCCTCCTGGGTTCTCAAGCTCTCAACTCATCATTTTCTGGTTGAGCTTGAATATTATTAACTTATGGGGCTAAATTTGACATAAAACAGACTAATGAATACATTATGTTCCTGGCCCTTGACCATATGTTCTCCAATAAGCTGTAAATCCAAATTTCCTAAATAACTGCATGAACAAGTATTGATCATAACAATTCATTGAATATCAAGATCATATTATGTAATGACTGAAAGAAAAGGTATTTATACATTTTCTTGACTGAGTACCTGCCATTATGATCTCCGATATGTGTAAAGGCAGGACACATTAATAGTTTAACTACGTTTATTGAATATCATCAAATGCTGCTCATTTAAAGAAATAATGTATAGATGATCTATATTCTTCTGAGAGATATATTTCATGATTAATGAGATGACTAATTACATTTGTATATATGTTCATAAGAGCAACTAATACAATGCCTGTCATTTAATGTGACCTCACGAATCCTTTCAGGGTGGTAACTTCTGTGTATGCTGTTTTACTATAAATATAATTACTATACTAGAGCTCTAGTGATAATTATAATAACAGGCAAGAACTGGGGTTCACGAACGTGTCATCTTCTTTTTGCTGCACAGTGGAGTATTTATTCAATCAAAAGGGTTGAGGTTGGTACGTGCGGGAGAGAAAGGCCAATCGTCTTATGTTCACACCTTTGAGAATGATTCTGCCTCAACAATATGTGTCCATGTCCTCGCCGCGCCACAGAGAGATACGCAGGACTGATGCTGCGAGGTTAGTTGTTACTGCGATGTCAAGGCAACTGGAAGACACACAAAAGATAATTGGGCGCTTGTGAATTGCGAGGAGAACAATGCCGAATATATTTGATACTATCTGTGTTCATATCAAAGGTTTGTTGTGATTGTGGCATTACTTTTCAGGGGTCATCTTGTTGAGCTTCTGCAAACAATGTCTTCCCTAATCGACTTCTCATTGTCACATTAAACCTCCCAACTGGAGGCACAAGAGGTATAATGTGTGTCATATCTCACAGATGGTATTCTGTCAGTCAAAAGTCACATGACGTATTCAGCATTTGTTGTTGTTGATGAAGCACAAACATATCAAACTATTCACCCTCCCTCAGCCACTCACAGCTACTTGTAATACCTCCCTTTTTAACGTGTTCATATTTCTGCCACCCTCCTGTGCATTATGGTTCATATTGAGCAGAAGGCTGTAGGCATAGCAGATAATCTGCTAGTCTACATGCACTTTTTTGATGGCTCAGAAAACATGTACAGTTTGTGTTTCAGATGCTCACAGGACCGAATGGAAAGGTATATGGTAGCGCCCATCCTCCAGTAGTCAGCCTCGAAACTGCTTTGTCCATCGATTTCACTGTTATCACCGCCTCAATTTCCATTCCGTGAATGTTCGCTGGCACAGAAGAGAGTGTTTGCACCTGCAGAGGTAATCCAGCAGGTAATCCACTGGCACTCTGGGTAAATACTGTGTATTTCATGATGAATCCGTCTGTGATGTGGCTGCAGTGTTAGATGTTACACAAGAGGGATCCAGAAGTGTCAAGAACAAGTTACAGCATAGCATGTCTTAATGAAAAGTAATTGTATAATATGACATGAAAACACACAACAAATAGTTCGTACAGTATGTCATAAAAAAGTTATTAAAATGGCATTGTGAACTAAGTAGTTCAGAAGGTCATGGTATTAGATGCTATAAAGTAATAAAAAAAAGTATGTATAATATGCCATAAAAAAATAAGTAATAAAATAATAGTAGTTTACTTTCATGCAAAATAATTAAAAGGTTATAATTATTATTAAGAAAGGCATAGTCTAAAATGCAAAAAAGTAATAATATAATATGATCTGAAAAAGTCAAGAAATTACCTCAATGTCACATGCTATTAAAATGTCATTGTGTAATATCCCAAAAAACAAGTTATTATACATTTATATCAGAATATTCCTTCAAAAAGTCATAAATCATAGTATAGTATCCCATAAAAAAGCATAGTATGCCATAAAAAGTCAGTAAAGGTTAGCTATCGTAAAAATGTGATAACAAGTCTTGGTATAGGTTCAACGCACACACACACACACACACACACACACACACACACACACACACACACACACATATGAGCACGTGTTGCTGCTGTGCACTGGAAGGCTCGTGGTGAGAGAGAGTCATAAATCCCCGACAGGGAGACAGACAACCCGACAGATGGGAGCAGAATCTGCAATTAATTTATTGTGAGAGCGCCACAATATACGAGGACGATTTGCTTATCTTACCGGGAGTGAGACGAGACACTCTCGCGTCTGTAAATACGTTGCTGGATTCAGCATCTGGCTTTAACTTCGTTGAGCTTCTGACAAAGCGCGGAAACAAAGAGGACACAGCGGGCCAGACTCTGAAGGGAACACAATCGGTTTAGAAGGCAAGGTCGCTAATTAGCACGTTATGTATTGGTTGTCTAATTCATATAATTCCTCGTTTAACGAGAGAATATGTGCCAGACTATTTCTTGGCCAGCACCAGCAACTTCCTGGAGTTTCCTCTGGTTGCCTGGAAACTGGTCGCAGCGAGTCTCCAGTCGTTGATAAGGGAGGTTCGCCACCTCTTGACTCCAGCTGCACGCACACGACAAGCATGGCATCCATCTGTGACAAACCCTAAACTGATGGCATGCCATTAAAAAGGTGCATTGAACATGATAACATGATATCTGGGTTGTTTTAATTCAGAGACCTGAGGAACCAGATCAAAATGTTTGAGGGTCACTGACCATCGGCAGTGCAATATATACAGTATAAATGTATCTCACTGTCCCTGAAGCCCCCGCTGCCTCTCGTGCCCCTCTACTCAGCCCTGATGCCTCTCCCTCCGTCCAATGCCTGAACGTCTGCCGCCTCCTGAGTGAGTTTCTTTGTTTTTCCCGCGAATGAGCCGAGAAAACTGTCAAAGATGTGTTCCCATGACAACCTCCATCCAGCGATAGCAACTTGAAGTGTCAGGGTATATGAGAAAGAGAGAGAGAGAGAAACTTCTTAAACCGGCTCAGACACACACACACACACACACACACACACACACACACACACACACACACGCACACCCATATGAAAACACACAAACGTATCCTTTATTGTGTGTCAAGAAACACAACTGTGTTTTCTTTTCACTCATTTACTGTAATTTACTCTGTTATATTATTAATACCTAGCTGTATAAATTGTACATGTGTATGTTGTTGGCAATACTGTCTTTTGCAACATGCATGACAATAAAAAAAATATTGAATTTAATTGAATTGAATTTGATTTAATTGAAAGAGAGAGAGAGAGCAACTTCAAATGAAGCATAGAATCAATAAATGTGGGTAAAAGGTCACTGTTGATTTGCAGTGGACAGTTTTTCTCAGCCAGTTAGCAAACATAAATAAAAATGTATGCACATGCATAACTATATATATATATATGTACATATGTATTTATGCATGTATGCATATATCAATATATAATATATCTCAACATAAAGTAGTAGCAAACAGATTGTGCTGGATGCGTTTGTGTTGTTATTTGCGTCACGTCCAGCTCGACGTTGAAGGCCTTACACAAGTGTTGCTATGCTACAAGAGTTTTCATTGAGAAGTCACAATAGTGAATATAATTAACATTGTACACAGAGGACGGCACAACAAAAACAACGTGCTGATGTAACATTATCTTCTAAGCGTTCATAAAACCGTCCCTTGAGATTAGTATCTTGAGTTTAAAAAATAATTGAGAAATAGGTCATAGTTTTAGTGATTTCGCCTCTTCTTTTGAAATAAATCATCTTGTGACATGTTTCTGGCACCTGTCAGCTCGTGGCCTGAAGTATTCACTCACACTGTACCCCTGCACCTCCTACCTATCTTCCCTTTTTATTTCTCTCTCCTTCATTGTCAGAGTCATTTTCAGTCTCACTCTGGTCTTTTCCCCTCTCTCTATCTTTCACCGCTCTCATCCAGCCTTCTTTCCCTGTGCCTTCTGGTCTTCATACCTCCATTACACGGAAGCGCAAAATCCTTTTCCAAATCTCTTGATATTCTTTGACATTCAGTTTCTTTAATAAACAGCCCACAAAAACTCCTGCAGGTGTTTTCTTCTTCTTTTCTTTTACACACAACTCTTGCGAAACCAAGCGCATCTTCAAAGTTGCAATTTCGAGATACAATCTTTCTGAAACTCCAATTCATAAACCTTCCCTCCAGGGACGTGAACCCGTATGTACATGTCAAACTAAATGAATCTCTCATGAAATACAGCTGAAGTAACAACGGCTTCTTGGGTTTTACTGGACGCTGTACACACAACTAAAAGACAGAGAGGAGGAATTAAATGTACTAATGTCTCTGCCAAGGTTGGACCGCAGTGGTGCAACATGGCTGCCTGACCTCTGGGACGCCTCACGAGAACATCAGTCTCCTTTATGACAGGTTGAGGTGAAGAACCTGTACATCTTGGCCAAAGGGGAGAATCGCATTTCAGTGTGTGGCGACATTTTTTATGTGACATAGTACCTTGAGGTCTCTGCGAGGGTTCGTAAAAGGATTGCGAGGAACAGATTGATGATCGATTGGAAAGCAACGCGGTGCGCTGTCACATCGGTGTTATCGGGTGTCTGGAGCTGAAAATGGTCAGATTCTGTTTCATGTGTGTGAAAATTCTTAATAGCTGAAGATAGACTTACATTTGATTATCTTAGAAATGTGATATGGACTGATGCATGTGTGACTCTGCAGTGTCTGGGCACATTTAGTGTTTGTGCGCCCCGAGCTAACAGCCAGAGGTTATCACAAAATATATATTCCATCTGATCAAATCTCATTCTCATAACCATGTTACAAACTCAATTATCTTAAATAAATATGGCGGCTTTCGCTGTTGTCCTATTACGAGAGCGTCTTGCTTGGCAGTGGGGACACGGCAGTGTGTCGTCCCTCCGTTCTCTCTGTGGTGCACGTGCCCTTTTAGTGACGGAGCGCTGCTTGGGCGTGAAAATGCCAGTTTGAGAAACTTTGTGTGCAGTGAGGTGTAGGGGACATTGTGCCAACCCCGAGGGACACTCTACCTTTCTGGGAATGTGGGCACCATTAACACATTTTCAACCGTTTTTGAGCTTTGAATGTGACTGCTCCTCACAATGCCGACCCAGCAATTTAAGTTGCATAACAGTGTTTTTTCTCTTTTACATCGCAGGAGCGATGTTCCAGTTGGTTTGTGCAATATAGTGCTTCAGTGTCCTGCTCTGCCAGCCTGATCGAGAACCAGCGGCATGATATCAGAGCTAATATTACATTATCAATCACGAGATGAGGCGTGGCTTTAACGTCGCGTTGAGACCTGTGTGTGTGTTACTTTTTTTTTTAATGAGCTTAATAATGCTAAAACCTTTTTGATTCATCACTCTTTTTACATCCCTCTCTGTTTTTTTCTGTCTCACTCTAAGTCTGCGTGTCTTTGTGTAAACTCACACCTCATCTCATGCTTCTTTGCCAGACTTTGTCATTCTGCGATGTATGTTTAAAGGAATCTGGAGTCTCGATTTAGACCCTTCTAATTAATTCCCGTGGTAGAAGATTGTTTTCGACGCGGCTGCTGCACAGCATCAAGAAGTGAGAGAGGAAGGTTGAGCGGTGTGAATTTTAAATACCAGGCCTGTGGGTGGAAGTGTTTGTTAAAGAGCAACACCTCACTCACTGTGAGTCAAAGTGTATATTCTATGTGTGCCGGGTGGCCACTAGCTCTTGATTTTAGTTTGGGTTGCACATGATTTTTGGAACTAGGGACTCGCACATCAACCCGTATCAATCAGCCGCTCGGCTGAGGTAGTTCTGCTGTCGAGAGTATTTGACCAGTCACATCCTTTTTGGCTCGCGGCTGAGGAGACGGGAGCTTGAGAGTGTAGCTTTGCTCGGGTATGAATATCAAGGCTGATCGCTCCGGGCCATGGGAACCAGTTAGCTGCAGGGCTAAGAATATGAGAGTTAGAGAGCGGCTCTGCCAGGCAAGACGGTGAACCCCCAGTGGGAGTAGATGGAGGTCAGCTCGACACTTTTTCTGCAACCAAAGCTAGTTCAAGCTTATACAAGGAGAATAAGGAGCACTTATAATACTAGACAGGCACTAAATGGTCACTTTACTTTTCCTCTACCCAGAACAAATGCACTTAAGAAATCAGTAATGTACAGAGCCATTGCATACTGGAATGTGCTCCCCTCATATGTGACTCTCACAAGAAATAAATGTGAAAGGAAACTTAAGGCAGAAATAATCAGAAAGGAAATTACAGTAGATTAGGTTATTATTTTAGGTATTTAAGGTATTTGGGTATTATTATTTTACTTTTAATGTAAATGTTGTTTTCAAAGTCTAAATGTTTTTGTGATAATTGATCATGCTATACTGCATTTTATGTATTTGTATTGTATTGTAATGTTATTTTGCCTGGACCCCAGGAAGAATAGTCTCCACTACGGTGTAGACTAATGGGGATCCTTAATAAACTCAACTAAACTAAACTAAACTGGATGTTATTAGTATAGTGCGTACAAAGCAGATGTGTGAAGGAAAGGGTGAGATTAGTGTGATCTTATAGAAAGTGTAACAGAGAACTTGGGGCTATCGACAACTTTGCCCTCCTGTAATTGTTTCCTATGCTGCTGCACACAGAGACACACAGCAGCGCTGTATATTAATAATGTATACGTCGTGTTCTGATACGCTGGTTCTGCTCAGAGAGGTCATATTGTCTTTCACAGCTTGTTTGTTTAAAATCTGCTGACAAGCATTAAAGACAGCCGTGTCCTGGATTTTGGCTTATTTTAGCTCATTTGCTAAAGATCACTTCACATTGCTGCTGCCCAATTCCCAAAGGACACCACGGTGATTTAGATGTGTTACTGTTTTAGCGCAATGCTTTACATTCCTGTCGTACCAGAAGCAACTTGCAGAGAATTGAAGCGTGACTCACAATCCATCACAGTGAACATCAAGTCCTGTTTTTTTCTTCTGAAAAGGATTTTGGTGGCCTCTCGCATTACAAGAAATGCTGCAAGTGGAACAAAGTCGGGAGAAGTGGGAGAAATGGACGATGTTTACACGCCAATGATAACACAAGATAAGAACACTTGATTGTTTCTCAGGATTTATCTTTATATTTAGCTTTTGAGAGGACAGGGCAAACCAGACTCCTTTTTTATTTATTTATTATCATTTCTCATGCTGTTGTTGTTTTTTTTCTTTTCCTGTATGAATGTGTTCTGTCTGTGGTGAAAAGACAAAAGTAAAGTGTTAAAAAAAGAAAGAAATGCAGCAGGTCATGCTAAAATCCACAATAAATGAAGATCCTTGAAGGCATTCATACTGAATAGTCGCTCTGAATGAATTAGTGCTGACTATCAATACTCGCAGTGAGAAAATCATTATCAGTTCCTTCAGGATGGAAGAAATCTCAACAGCATGCGACCTCCGATGATCACCTCCCCACTCGAGAAACATGCTGCTTCTAATTGAATCCTGTCATTCTGCATCAGAGACGAGGCCGCTGCATCTCAACCCCTCTAGCCAGTCTCTGTCCATACATTTTTCATTCTCTATCGACTCTTCCTACCAATATTTCTGATACGTAAAGAAGCCTTTAACATTCACGAAGGCCCGGGGGTCTAGGCCATAGCGGCCAAACTGAGCGCCATTCTAATGAACCCTGCAGACATTTTTTGGGGAAATCCAAAGAGCACATTATTCTTCAACCAAAACAACTCACAATGTTATGCATGGAGGAGATTCAATCAAGACCAGCACATTGTGTGAAACATGAAATGCTGTAAAAATGTGAGGCACCATTGGGCAAACATCTGTATGCTTCTTGGATATGAGAAATGATCTGCAACGACAGCTGTAGTGGAAGAGAAAGAGCGGGAGAAAAAAACAAAAGAGATAAGAAAAAGAAAGCCATGCCATATCTCCTGCTCGCTCTGCTCTGTCTCAAACACATTCACTTTATTTGATTCAAATTCAACAATGCATCCTGCAAAAAAAACAGAGAAAATACAAAACGCCACGCCGTCCTGCTGCAGATTGCAGGTCAGGCATGATCGCAGAACATTGATATATTATTGCTCATATAAAAGGAACTCATTTGTAAGGAAGGCGATGCGGGTTGTTGGCCGATAGTTTGACCTGTGAACGTGCCGGGTCACTACACATTGGGAGGCGCCATCAGAGCTATTAACGACCACGCTCCATCCGCCCTCAGTGTGCCAGGGTGCTTGAGAAATAATCATCAGCAGAAAGAGTGCTGAGTTTCTCTGACAGCTGCATCTTGCCCATCTTCTCTTTCCTTCAATCTGTCGTTCTTTCTCCCTCCCCTTCACCCTCTCCTCTCTTCAGCATCATACCTTTCTGGTTTTCATTGCTATTCCCTCAACAGATCTCTTTCTCTTGCTTTGCTGGTTCCATTTTTCTGTCAAGCTCTTCTCATTCATTTTTCTTTTAAAAAAATAGCAAATATTCATGCCAAAGAAGGGAATTTGAGGAATAAAAAAGAAAGAAAGGATGGGATACACACTAACTGACACTCTCTTTTCCTCTTTATCACAGTTGTGCTTACTGTTAATACATATCTTACTCTTATGGATTAATTGTACAGTTCTGAGGAAGGACAGGAACATGTGAGGATAATTTTAGCAGAAATTAACACATTTATGAAACACTATGCAAGTGTGATAGACAAATGCTGCAAATGTAATGCTGGAAAGTCATCCATCCAAAAGAATACTGTACACATTTGACATTTCCAGTGAAGTGACTGTTGATTAATCACCATAAAGAACATTTGCTCCTGCAGCCCTGCTAACTTATTTTGTTTGCTGCAGACAGTCTGCAGTTATGTGCTGTGTTGACGAGGAAAACATGAGGGGGAGGAGGTTGGTCACTGCATCAGTAAATGCCATGACCCGGTCGTCTCTAAATGTAGTGCATATTAGCTGTAATTCAGTTTATTGTTGCTTCAGAAACCCGGCTAGAATCAGCCTACGCAGTTCTTCTTCTTCATGCCTGAACTGCCAAGAGGAAATATAATGATGGTTTAAAGAAATACTCAAGGTGAGAAGCAAGCAGGATATATATAAAAAAACATTTGTGTATTATTGATATTCAGTCATTTCTTCTTCTTCTTCTTCTTCTTCTTCTTCTTCTTCTTCTTCTTCTTCTTCTTCTTCTTCTTCTTCTTCTTCTTCTTCTTCTTCTTCTTCTTCTTCTTCTTCTTCTTCTTTCTTCTTCTTCTTCTTCTTCTTCTTCTTCTTCTTCTTCTTCTTCTTCTTCATTTATATTTGATCACCGATCAAATAGGGTGGTGATATTATTTCCATACTGGAAAGAAATACCATAACAAAAAACTAATAATGTACAATGTAATGCGATTATGCAAAGAGCATTCTTGCTATCAGGTTCCACCTCTTTGACACCATGCCTCCTAATCTAAACGCGGGTCATTTTATGCCGTCTGACCGACGCTGGGCACAGTGCAAACATTAGCAAAATTACATTAGCGATTAAAGTGTTCCTGACTTTACTGGGTAAACGTTGATTAGATATCTTGACAGAGAAAGCAGGTTCTATTTTACTCTCCCTCCAGCGTGTGTGACTTGAGAAATAACTTGTGTGACGTTACTGCTGGAGTTGTTAATTTAAGCACATTCAATGGAGTACACCCTGTTGTGAGATCAAACACTGGTGTGCTGAGATGTGCAACATAATGAAAGAGGCAGATGCATAGAGGCCATTACATGAAATATTTGGACACTCTTCATACTGTATGAATTTGCAACATATGATTTTATTGACTTTTTACCAGCCGAGTTATGAGTGAGTGTCTCTGACAGAATGTCTGAAAAGAAAAGTAATTTTCGATCCATGCATTCACTGCAGCATCGACTGACTGTGTCCATTTCAGGGTCAATTTCAATTTCAGCCCACGCAGATGTGATAACGTCCGTGGCTGGAGGGTGAAGCCTGGGTAATAGAACATAAACATACTGCTCAGTGTACAGTCAGTCATGTTTAGATCTTCTTTTTTTACAGCATATAATAACTCTTGCGCCGACACCTCGCACCCTGAGGTGTCAGAGCAGTGTGTGCTTTATGACGGTGTCTGAAAGATTGGATGGACACGCCGTAATACCGTGAAGGTCACCGTGTTAGCTTTGTGTTATTGTCATCAGACTCCGTTTGCTGCATACTCTAGAGCTAACGCAAAACAAAAACAACAACTAAAAACACAAGCATGGGTTCAACAGTGCCTGGGACTTTGGTCACAGCTGTAGTTCAGAGATAAACAACAACAAAAAGCAGTGTTTAAAAATGAATTTTATTTTGTGTAAGCAGCATTTTTTTTTATCAGCTCTGTACTGTGGGATTTATGCCGCCCATGTCGAAAAGTGCCCTCGCCCCGTGCTTTATGGCACTAATATGAATCAGAGTTGGTGTGCAAAGAGCATGGAAGAGTAATATATGTCCACCGGCGAGTCAGCTCATCATGCCCTCACTGCAGGTTCCCATCAGAGTGTATCGCTGCTACAAATGGACGAAACATATAGTGACTTTCGAACCAAATTATTTTATACTGCATCTAGATTTTATCTAGACATGTATAACTTCATAGTAGAAAATGTCTTTTTAAGTGATATAGCTTCATGTGGCAAATTCACTTTAAGTTAAATCAGACCTTGAGCACTGGGAATAACAGTTAGTTCTCTATATTGAACACCCTGTCGACTTTTGGCTCAGAATGAAACGTTGAAAGCTTTCATGACACCAAAGACAAGCTGAATATTAGTTTCACATCATACCTAAGCCGTTCGTGTCTCCCATGATCCATTTACGGCTTTGCACAAACAACCGTGTGTCTGGTGCATGTCTTCTATGGGTCTCTGCATTCAAGTAGATGATGATGATGATGATGACGATAGATAATGATGATGTTTTATGACACTGTGAAAGTCATTTAAATGCTCCAGGAAAGTCAAAGTAAATTCATATAAATGACTAGAATCATCACCGGGAGTCGTGTTGAGGGCTGTTTAGGAAAGAAAACAACATAATAACACTTGTCCAGCATCCCAACAATTTGTTTTTGTTCCTATTGACTTTTAAATGAAAAAAACGGCTTCTGCATGTGTTTGATCTGATTGATGATGAAAGCTGTAATTCATAGCACCAGCTTCCTGGTTTGTTGAATGCTTCTTCAAACCCCCATCTGCTTCCCCACTGATGCTCTGAGTTCAGCTGGGGGAGCATCTCGTGGTTATTCAAGTGGAATGAAATATGTTGACTCTACTTTTTATTATTTTCCTCCAAACAAATATATAAATATATACTTTTTAAATCAAATCTCAATTTAAATTCTGAAAATGAGTTTAGTGGAATGCAGTTCCTCCATGGCCGCTGGTGTAGAAGCAGTAATGTTAAGAATTGCTAATATATAATGCATTGATTTTAGCCACTAATTGTAACATTTACTGAGATCACGGATGCTAAGCATAAATTATTTGATGTATTCCGACAGTGCAGATATGCTTTCATGTTGCTGTGTTTTGGTGCTGCATTATTTATTGTGGTGTTATCAGCTCCAGTAAAACAATGCATGCTGTTAGTTTGGGGTTCAGTGCATCAAAACAACATTGTGCTAACACTGTTGCCATGTGATCAGTGATGACCGCATATCACCACAGATGTCACAAAACCAGAGCTAACAAACCAGTCCAACATAGATAACACACTCACACACAATAGAGCACTGGACTTTATTGTGATCGAGGCAGTCTAATCATTATGTGTGGAGGAGTTTTGTGACTTTGTTGTTTTCCCCTAAACTTGGATGAAAACAAGGAAATGCAAGTTTGCTTTTAGTTTAAAAATAAATAAAATACAAAGCCTCTGCATGATATTCTTAGCTCTGGATTTCTTCACTATCTATATTGCCATGACAACGCTGCACAGTCACAGCTGGCTTTGCATAACTAGAAATGGAAAACCCTCACCTGTCCATCTAAAGAGGCAGGAGGCGAGAGGAGTCACTGCTTTTATGAAAGGATGGAGCGTCCCACAGTGAGGGACTGAAGTCCTGCACTGGTTTTGAGTTATTTGCCAGTTTGCACCAAGAAGCCTTAAGCAGATTGAAGAGACTTGATTTGTGAGACTCTAAAGAAATCTGACTTATAGCCATTGCATGTATGTTCTCAGCAGTACGCTCATGTTTTACTTTAAAGAGCCCGACCTGGTCTCTGTCCTCTGAGCTTCAGTTGAGGCTTTGCACAGGTGAAGAGAAACAGGCAGCACTAAATTAATTATGCAAAAGCAAAGTCTGAAAGGCTCATTTTCTCCACGTATCTTGTTATGTTTTGATCAACCTACAAACGTGGCAAATTGAACCTCTGACAATCCCTTCAAAGATGTGAATTCTAAATCCCTTGATGTGCAATCTGCGAATATATTTACCACCTAAACTGATTTACATTTCTATGGCTGCTGGGCAATATGAAAGGGAGGGGCAAGAAACCACCAGGGGCAGTGTTCTCACTCAGATCACTTCAACTGCACATATTAATTGAGACATTAAACTGCCAGGTTGTGTCTCTGACATCAGAGTAAGACAATTGCCATACTCCCATTCAGCACACACACACTGAATGATTATGGCAAACAATCGTCAGTACATGCTGTACACTTCAAAGCGTTGTTAGTTCAGCCTCGCGTACCGCAACATCAATTAAGCACCATATGAACAAACACACACACACACTCACATCGATCGCATATATGTTCAGCTTATATATATGTATGATTTTCAATTCCAGCAATGCAGGCCCGTCAACACGCTCAATCGGGGCAACTTCATTAGGCTGACGTTGCCTAAAAAGCCACTTTCTGAGATTAAATTATGAAAAATGACGGGTGGCATTAAGATGAGGAATGTGCTTTAATGTGAATAAATATGAAAAGCCACAGGCAATCAATATGATGGTGGGCTGTGACTGCATACTTTAGCATGTTGTTTTTGACATTTCTCATGCATGCAGGAGATAGGAGACGTGTCTAATAACACTGAGTAAGTATCCAGCTCATTTCATCTGGACTTAAAGAACAATAAGCTTGCAATACAAATGGCAGAGATTTTTTTGAAACGGGACCTTAAATTGCTATGTTTCCCCTCCATCCATTTCATTTCTTGTATTACATGTATAGTGTATAGTGCTGAGGCTTTCTGTTAATCTAATGCTGAAAAAGGATACTCAGCTGCTTTCATTGCTGACCTAAATGTTGACTTTTCCAACCATCCATCTGTCCCCCACTGTTTCCTCTGCTTGAGAATAAGAGCAGATGGAAAGGGAGCATGCTGCCTGATGCCAGGAGGTCAAGCGATAGAGGGAGGGAGGGAAGGAGAGATGGATGGAGGGGAGGGAGCGAGGAGAAGCCAAAGTGTACTCCTGCGGTCACGGCACAGCGGTGCGGTCTGCTCCGACCTGTGATAAGACAGCGGTGACCCTTCCCTGAGCGGCCCTGGAAAATCATGTGGATTTTTCCAGATCTTTGACCTTGCCTGCTGTTGATGGCTGAGAAATCCCTGTATGTTCTCCCATGCGTGTCATCTATTCCTCATTAATCTCATAAATGTGATTCTTCCCTAAACTTTAATGAGCTGCCATCAAAAGAAAAGGGCAGCCGTTTCTTACAGCAAGAGATCAAATGATTCAAGAGTTACTTTCACAACACTCTCCCTTGTCTCATAGAATAACAAGCGAGCGCCATGATGAATAAAACATAGGGAGAGGAATGTCTAAGCTGATTCTGAATGCTGGCTTTACCTCCCTGTCGTCTAGAACAAATATGTTTCTCTGCATTACATGGCTCTATGTAATTCATGGGATAACATTAAACATGAAGGTATTCTGTACCACCGTCTACTGCCCTGCTCCTGTCCTCTTGTTGGATCAACTCAAAGCCTGGAAGGATGTCACATTGGCATGCTGACAGCCCAGGCACACACACACACGCACACACACACACACACACACACACACACACACACACACACACGCAATATCTGAACATATATCTTTGAAAAGGTTTTCTCCCAGGGGAGTTTATTTACCCTGTTTTTGTGCAGGGAGGTGAGGAGGAAGACCGGAGGATCATTTGGTTCTTGAAGCAGCACCTCCCTCTTTCACACTGTCAACCCTCGCTTCAGGACTTTGGCAGCCTATTTCTGTGTGTGTGTGTGTGTGTGTCTATGTGTGTATGTTAGCTGATGGGTAAGAGCACGCCAGCGTCATGTCAAGTGATGCAGCGCCCTTTGGAAGGAGGCCCATTAAGGAGGGAAGCAGAACACGTACCAGCAGGGAACAACTTCTACTTACATGAAAATGTTAAGCCAACTGCAGCCCTTGCTGTTATTTACCATAAAGGTAAAATGATAAGGATTTATCTTTATGAAATTGCAAACATGACACAATAAGGTAGTTGTTTACCATTAAAGAATATCAAGAATCAATATCAAAGTCATTTAAACAGGATGTTTACTACAATTAGGTTCACGTGTTGAATCCCACTTTCTCTCACCCATCAAATGATTCTCCAGTTCCCCGTTTTAGAGACTCAACAACATGTGCACTGGCCACTGTGCAAAATATGATGGAGATGTGTGTGTTTTTCATTCATCCTTTGTGACTGTTTGTTCCAAACAGATTTGCCCTGTTTGTTTGACAGATCCGGCTTCATGTTGTTTCAAATGTTAGATTTGCAGATTCAGTATTTGCCGAGCTGTTGCACGCTTTATTTTCAGGACTTTAGCAATTTGTTAATGCACAAGACAAATCGTTAAAAAAAACTAGTTTCTCTTAGAAAGCATGCATGCTCAATAAGAGAGAGATGGTGTGTGTCCTTGTTTCCTGTCTCCTCATCTCCCTGAGGACAAACCAAGACAGCCCCGTCACTTCTCATTCGTTGTTTTCTTTTGTTTTTGGACATAAAGTTAAAAGTCACATTCAACACTGACCTGAACCAGCATGCATTAAACACGTCAGTAAACAACAATGCAACCAAACCGTCTGCATCCTAGAGGCCAACACCGATAGAAAAATAAGAAGAGAAAAAGCAATAAAAGCGTTATCCAGGTGTTTATCCAACCAACAACGAGTTGTTCCAGAAATGATTATATTTGTGGAAAGAGGTTTATGTGGTAGGGCCGAGATGACATGCATCCATTTACAGAGTGATGTAACATGATTATCAGTTGTTCGAATCAACACTGCCCTGATTTTGAGAGATTAGAATTCAGACTAACATCAACAAGCAGACTCCATTTCCATCCGTGAAAACCCCCACAGATTGCCGAGATAGTCATGCCAACTAATTAGAGATAGAGCACGAGGGATTAGGATGAAAGAAAGAGTATTTGAGGTGAGATGGGTGGTTGCATGTCATGATGCACTTAAAAAAACGATTCACGCCCTTCTTAGAGGTGACACATTTAAATATTGTTTGATACATTTAAATAAATCAATTACAAAACGAAGATATTTATAGTGAATGGGTGGAACACAAAATGTATGAATACTTTCATTTATTAGATTTATTTAGGTTACACTCACAAAAACGATTCAAGCCCTTCTTAGAGGTGACACATTTAAATATTGTTTGATACATTTAAATAAATCAATTACAAAACGAAGATATTTATATTGAATGCAAAATGTATGAATACTTTCATTTATTAGATTTATTTAGGTTACACTCACAAAAACGATTCAAGCCCTTCTTAGAGGTGACACATTTAAATATTGTTTGATACATTTAAATAAATCAATTACAAAAATAGTTAGTTTATATTTTGAGTTGGACAAACACAAATTAATTTAATTTAATGAATATCATTATTTTATTTTAGATGTATTTGATACAAATGAGTTGGACTAACTTAATTACATTTTATTGCACTGATGTGCTAAATTTGAGTTGGAGTTGCATATAATTATTGGATGGAAAACCTGCCAACAATTTAATTGAGTTCATCCAATGAGTCATTTCTTTGAGTGTGGAGAGGGCAGATGGCATAAACTCAGCAGAGGACCGAGCCACCGATTTACAACAGGAACGCTCCTCTTTCACAGAAATTAATCTCTCTGGAAGCCCCGCACATACGGCAGGACTAGCTGCTGTTTGAGGGGGGATTACATTATGCAATCTCACACCTGGGTGCACCCGAGGTCAAACAGATTTGTCCAGTTGATGGTCAACATCAGAGCAGTAGAGTCGAGAGGGAGCAGACGGCCTGAATCGAAGCCCCCGTCACAGATTTTGCCAATTTGTACACATTTTGATCTGTCAAACACTCGTGTAACTAACACCGTGAACAACGGCTGCATTCCAATCAGCTTTGAGCCCCGGCGTACTGTCTTGGTCACGGCAGAGCGTACTGGCACTGAGGTGGATCAGCGGCAACACAGATGTTACACCTGTACTCTTCCTGACAAAATGTTTGCCATGAAATGGTTTATTAAAAAGTGTTGTTGTTGCTCTCATGAGCGGCTGTTTCCTCTCAATTTATAAATATTTTAAAGCAGCGTGCACACATGACCGTGCCCTCAAGCTTGCATGGTAATGTTTGACGCTGACTCTACACTGGCAATGCTCATTGTAAATAAGGACTATGCTGAACTATAAGAGCTCAATTTCAGATTAAGACTGAATATATAGGAGTATTCAGTCATATTTTTATTTCAGAACTTAACCTTGTTATAAAGTGTTTTTACACTATAGCATTTCTTATTTTTATGAATAAAAGGATGTATATGATTCTCCAGCAATGAATGCTTTATTATTTTTTCAATTGAAGTACATTTCTGGACGACATCCCAACCACTCTGTCATTTCTGTACCAACAGAGTTAGCTCAGCAGCTGAGGATGAACGCAGTGTGGTGTGTGGCAGCTGGTACATTTCTCATGCTGGATTTGTCTTCAACAGTTAATCACCAGTTATAGAAGGCAAGAGTGATGCAGTGTATCCTCCACACAACACCAACGTGAGACTTCACCTTCATTTGAGGTGTGTGTCACTACATCATTTGTCTTCATTTAAATGTTGTCAATCTCATTTATCTTTATTCCATATAGCAGGCTTGGGAGAAGAGGGTGGATGATGTCGAAAGTCAAAATAAAACCACCCCACCACACTGCCTTCTCTCTCCAGCTGACTCCCGAGGGAGCAAAAAGACAAACGAACATATTGAAAGACATGTCAGAGGCCATGGATGATTAACTCTCCTCACAGCACCATGTTCTCTCTGTCAAGGGGCTGTTATTGAGAGGGTCATGTTGTCTGTCTCTCTGGTTACACTGTTGCTGAATACAACAAGAAAGTAAGACTATATGTAAAGAGTAAAAATCATTTCTGTCTTTAAATATAAATCTTTATACACAAGTTAAAGTATCTGAAAACTAATGGAAAGAGAGATGGAGCAGGAGGGACAATAACTATTAGCAAAGTTAACCTCGGTTTAACATTTTGTTGAGGAGAGTTTACTGACAGATGTCAGATCAGATTACCTAACGATGTGTTCTCTAACTTTAGCAGCCGACAGAGCACAAGTAACTGGCCGCAGAGCAGTTGTTTGTGACAGAAGGCTGTGCTCAGTGGAGACGTCAGCGTTCCAAGCGGTGGGGCCACCAAGACTGCATCGACCAATCACAGCGAGGGGTGGAGATGTGCTTCTACCCAGCAACAGAAGAAGAGGACTCAGGTGGGCTGACAGAACCGCCTTAGGCCTGACAGGAACTCGGTTTGACCCTGTCTCACCACATAGGTCGACGTGCATGAGGAATGCTGAGACATTGTGCCCAAGGAGGAAAAACACTCTGAATCTATAAAATGCTTTTCAGCTTTGATCCGAGTATTAGTGAATGAAAGCAGTCACTGAATTAGGCTTCAGCAGTTTCAATCAAGCTGATGTGCTTTTTTTAGGGGACAGGAGGAGAAAATGAGGCAGCAAAAGAACATATTGCAGTCTGTGAGGGACAGATATTGAAAGTGTCAGGAAGGAAACCGAGAGGGAGAGAGAGGTTGTGTTTGCACAAGCAGTTTTTCTCTCCAGGACGCCCTACAGTGCAGTTTTAGGAACTTGGCAGATAGACTGCCAGAGTGAGTGAAACATTAACACTCCTCAACCTTTGTCACTGCCAAAAGAACTACAGCTGCAATCAAGACAAGGAGGGAACTCAGAGAATGTCTGTGTGTGTGTGTGTGTGTGTGTGTGTTTGACTGCAAATGCAATGTGTGTGTCTGCTTCTGTGTGTCCCTGGCTGCACAACTGCTGTGCGCATGTACGCACAAACGAAGGTGATGAAATGTGGAAATAGCCATCTTTCTATTTGCTTTCACCACCAATTCGCCCGGTCTGCCTTCCCATCCCTTATCAAGAGTCAAAATAACCCAAAGCATCCTGTGGGTTATTTTGTAATGTTGTCTCTGCTTCAGGGTTTCAATTATAGCTCTGAACTTTTCCATTGTGTTCACTTTTGGAGAGACATTCTCTCATTAAAAAGTGTTTTAATGCATGCAGAACACTTTGTCCTTGAAAGTGCAGCTCGTATGTTGTGCACGCCAGCGTATTAACTCCTGGACCATTTGTTTTTGGTGTTGACACCTCTCTTAATGCTGAAACTGTAAATCACTGAGCGAGGGTGACAGCGGTGACATTACCAATTCATGCAATAACAGAGGCTGCTGAGCACACACTCACAATATACACATCGACACATTATACATTTATGCAGTTTTCTTTCTCTTTGGCTGTTTTGATGTCTCAACAGAAATGTCAGTACCCTCACACAGTAACTACTGCGTCCATCAATGGTGCGTACACTCTGCTGGAGCAGACACGAGCAGCAAGACGAGAATAAGATGGAGACGGATAAATATCAAAACAACTTTAGAGAGTGAAGGACACGCCTGTGGTCCGAAAACATGAGCTTATGATGAATTTCACAGATCAAGATACTTCACCAATGTCTTTGTTTCTGCACACATTGACTGTTTTTGCACAGAAAGAGTTGGTTATGTTGTAGAAGACCTCCAAATTAGAAGACAGAACATATTGTTGGGCCACACGAAGAACAATACAGAGATCATTATTCACCCCTATGTACTAAAGTATATCTGCAAGAAGACATTATTTATTTGTGATTTAAACAAATTTGATAAATCACTGTTAAAAAATAAATGATAAAAGACGATGATGAAATAAGTGAGATGGTTTGGGTTAAGATTATATCTTTGTTGATAAGAGGCTTTGTTGTTATGGTTACAACAGTACACACAAGGTTGAGGCAGGGGAAATGATCGTGGTCATACTAATTAAAGACAACATCGACTGACTTTCTGTTGACCCTTTGCAGACTTAGTCGCTCTTCAACAACATCACGTCGCTTGTTTCCTTCCATCCGAATGACTGTGGCCACTAGAGGGCTTTGTCCCTTGAACCTAAACATTTGCTCTTTACCGCGGTTCCTCTTGGGGAAGACGGCCTCCATCTGTCTGGTGAAGCTAATCATTGTCACTCCTCGGGCCTGCGGTGGGGTGAGCTGTGCTGTGGGCGGGGTAATTGGACATTCCAAATTGAGGGGAAAGTGTAGTAGAGAAATGCAGCCAGAGGAGTCACTCTTAGACGGAGTGAAATGTGTTGCTTTTGATTATTCAGTCAAGTGTCAGGACACAAGTGCTACCGCGCACAAGAACTCATCAACTGACTGTAGAAGAGCAGAGCAGCTGCAGGCTGGCGTCTGGCCGGACAAAAAGAGAGAAATAAGCAAAGATATGATACCGATTGCCCCCTCAGGGCTTCTAGTAGCAGCACTGTGCACAGCCTGACATTAATTGGACAACAACATTGCTTGAAAACGTAGCTGAGTGGCGATGCGTCTTGAAGAGATCCATGCCTTAATTTATGGAGATGAGAACACTTCTGTTTTCCAATTATTTATTTAGGAATACGAATTAAGTTTGACTCTGAAAAAGCTGGCTAAATAGAAACAACGCAGCTCTGGAGATCTCTTAATCAGGTTGGGGATGGAAATCGAAGCCACATAACTTCAGTAATAAAAACGGGTCCCACCCGGTCTAAGGTGTTGCATGAATTCAAAGACTCTATTGTGTGAATGTGGAGGTCTGCAGATTTCTCCTCCTTATCCAAACATGGCATCGGCCTGAGCTGCAGCTCTATCCTCCACACACAGAATATCTCAGTCGACAGGATGTGTGGCGGAGGGTCACTTCCTAAAAGGCCCCCCAGCACAGATACAGAAGCGTCCTTTATTTGGGCCTGCATCAGTTCACAGTTAAACATGAGCACTTAGTAGACGACCACAGAGATAACCAACAATAAAAACAAGGCTAATTTCCTTTTTTGTCTTTTGTCATTACCGACAATTAAAAGATAAGGGTGAGGATAATATATTAGATTCCCCAAAGGTGCACATGGGTGCTGCATGCTCAGTGGCTTGATGATAGCATAACGTCAGGCCAACACTTGATACCCTCTAGCAAGAGTATACAGGTGACATTTTAGGTCAGAATTAACGTTGGATCAGGAAGACGAGCTGAATTAAATAACCGCTAATGAATTCAGTGGTAACAATTTGAACTGTATTTGTTTGTTAGATATCTATTTGATTTGAGGCATCTGCTACCACTGCGTTCACTGAGACAGGAACACATGTCCGTGACATTGAAACATACAGCGTGCACAATGCAGGATTTGAGTCTTCTTACAATGCATTTGTCTGAGTAGAAGCATGATGCTGAGAAAGAAACAGTGTCATTGAAGACGGTGAACGCCTGTGTCCAGAAAGGATGTTGCTACTTATGCAAGCAGCCTTATTTACTATTCAGTGTGTCTGCAGTAAGTCTCAGTGGTTTATGTAACACGTTGATTACATATTCCTTTGAGTATGAAGGCATGGCAGTCAAAAGTAATGAGTGGGTTTCTCAGAATAACATCCAAAACCCCCCCCAAAAAACTGCAACTTTGCAACATTAGACACGCCGTGCTAATGAAAACATAATCATTCCCTCTGTTTACATCGCGGTTACATGATTTGTAAAATATTTCGATCCAACACCAATTTGTCAGAATAATTATTTCAGAAGAAGTACATTGCAGGGGCTGCTTGAGGAAACCTGGCACGGCGGGGTCAGAAGTGAGACCCCTCCTCAGGTGCCTTGTTGGCATTTTAACAAAGCAAGAGAACGGTGCTGTCTGATGCCCTGAAGTATTGATTATATGTTCAGAATTTCTCAGCTGGGGGACAAGAATGACTCAGCATTTACCTCTCCTCCACTGGGGACGATCTCCCCTTTCTGGCCTGACCACGCTGTCCTTTCATACCGTATGGAGAGGAAATCCACTGAACAGGGAATATGGTGTTAATACATTATGTTGACATTTACAGCCTTGTCGATTTTCGTACGCTTAGTGTAGTGATGAGGCCTGTATTTTTATTTTTTAATTTTTTTAATGCAGCTTTTGACCTATTATTCTGTTGTGGACACAAAACAGCAACAGCTTAATCCAGATGAGCAGCAATATTAACACACTCTGTATATGCAATGTCAGATTTGAGTAAATTATCTAAAATCTCTATCTAATTTTCATGATGATCTAAAGACAATTTACCGATTAAAATGTTTAAAAAAGATGTTGTGACATCTGATTTTGATGGTCTGTATTCATACTGTGAAATATGAAACCAAAAACTACTTTCAAAACCGGCAAGGCTGAATATTGCGAGCTGTTTTTAGAGACTTGGTGGTCTAATGAAGTGCCGGCTTCTTCAATCTTGTGCCACTGCCACTAAAGGGGATCGGCACCGCTCGGCACAAAGGCCGTCGACGTTGCCGTTGTTCACTCACTGTGGTAACAAAGTAAATAGAAGATACATTTTCTAGTGAGGGTGTAATGGAAAAGGGTAATAATGTCGGTCGGTAAGCGGCGGCGTGGGAGTCACTTTGTACATTTAGTGGCACATGCAAATACTCGTGTATCTGGCACACACGTCGAGTAACAGAACACACGGCGGAGTAACACACCTAACGGGATGCATGTCCGTGTCCTTGGAGATGGACTGTGATGTAATAAGTGATCGGGCCGGGCAAAAGCAGTAAATTAAATAATCTCCAGGAAGAATGACATTGGGAGCCCGTGATGCAACACCACAGGGCGGATTATTTTACCCCAAAATATCCTGCCACCAAGGACGCCGTATTGAACATCAAACATCACTTTAGTTAGCGCACACTTCTAGCAATTGGCATGTGGTACTGCGAGTGTGTGTGTGTGTGTTTAAAGAGAGTAATTGAATTGGCTCAAAGCAGCTGTTCAAAAGGTGTAGGTTGACATTTCATGGCTCTAAATGAACACGGGGAGGTTGTTGTCTTTCAGACACAGCACTGGGAAATAACTTGGAAATCCCTAAAATCAGCAGCAGCTAACAGAGAATGATTTTTTTTCTCCCTTCTTTCTGCATGAGATATTTCTCCTCAAGCCTGTTGCTGAATCTGTGATGTTCATCTCGACCATTTACCTCGCTGAATATGTAACGAAGGAAAAATATTATTTTGACGTGACCCTCCACAAGGTGACATGAACCCTGTGTCTGTAACTGTGGCAACAGTAAATGTTACTGACAATCTTTTCCTTTCACCAGATTGAAGAAGCCGGCACTTCATTAGACCACCAAGTCTCTAAGAACAGCTCACAATATTCAGCCTTGCCGGTTTTGAAAGTAGTTTTTGGTTTCATATTTCACAGTATGAATACAGACTATCAAAAGCAGATGTCACAACATCTTTTTAAAACATTTTAATCGGTAAATCTTCTTTAAATTATCATGAAAATTAGATGGAGATTTTAGATAATTTACTCAAATCTGACATTGCATATAAGGAGTGTGTTAATATTGCTGCTCATCTGGATTAAGCTGTTGCTGTTTTGTGTCCACAACAGAATAATAGGTCAAAAGCTGCATTTCAATCTATTCTCATTTTTAATCTCGAACCCTTAAATGCAGAACATTTGATAGAAAGGTTTTATTTGAAACCTTTTTGTATCAATAAAAGCAAAATGCAACAACAACATTGAATGTAAACAGATTTAGGGAAAAAGGAAATGTGTCTTCTTCTGCAGCGGTTTATTAGCATTCAACTGGAGCACTTAAAATGCGTGCTGCATTTAGATGGGAACCTGGCTGACATGTTGATGGTGGACAATAAGGCAACACTTTCAAACTTTAAACTACTTTTTAACATTGTTTGTTTATTGGTCTCTATTTCAAGACAGCGTTAACAGATAATAATGGAAAGTTCGACCAATAAGTGAACAAATGTAAATAACAATGTCCATCTCGGTGAGAATATTTACGCGAGTATACTTAAATACCATGTTGCAGGGGAGTCTACTCACACAGGCTCAACACAACTCATTGGAGCTGTGCAAAGTTAACTTTGTGTCACTGCTTTATCGTCCAACACTGCATAACCTTGTTACACAGTGATTTTTTTGTGAGTGCTGTAGCAGAGGCAGGAGAAAGAAAATCCCAGTATACAGAGGAATAGCTCACCAGGTTCCCACCAAGGAAGGAGGAAGTAATTCAATTCAATTCAGTTTATTTGTATAGCCCAATTTCACAAATTACAAATTTGTCTCGGAGTGCTTTACAATCTGTACACATAGACATCCCTGCCCCAAAACCTCACATCGGACCAGGAAAAACTCCCAAATAACCCTTCAGGGGGGAAAAAAGGGAAGAAACCTTCAGGAGAGCAACAGAGGAGGATCCCTCTCCAGGATGGACAGGTGCAATAGATGTAATGTGTACAGAAGGACAGATTTAGAGTTAAAATACATTCAATGACTATGACAGAGTGTATGAATAGTTCAGAGTAGGCATATTCCACGATGGAGACCTCCACGATCCATCAGGCAGATGGCGGTGGGGAGGAGGAGTGGGCGGAGTCTCAACAGTGGGCGGAGTCTCAACAGGACAGTGGCGTAGTCGGTAGCAGGAATTCCACGACCCAGACCTCGATGATCCATCAGGCAGATATGATCTATGCCGTCTCATAGGGTCCGATGACCCCATGAGACGTGAAGTCAAAAGGACTCCGGGGAGAAAGCAGAGTTAGTAACGTGTGATTGAGAGATGAAAATTCATCCTTAAGGAGAGAAAAAAGAGGAGAGAGGTACTCAGTGCATCCTAAAACGTCCCCCGGCAGCTATAAGCCTATAGCAGCATATCAAGGGGCTGGACCAGGTGAACCTGATTCAGCTCTAACTATAAGCTCTGTCAAAGTCAGTACCTGAGAGCACCGGGTCGCAGCACAGGGATTGTATGGAGTGAACCTCCTTTAGCAGCTCCATGCAGCAAGGTGACGAGTCTGGGATGAGCAGCCAGCCAGCAGCGCTGGATGAAGTGCAGGAGGGACCACTCCGTCCTGCACACCCGAGGCTGGCTCCGGCATCCCGGATGAGCTGTGGGAGCTGAAGGCAATACCCTGGAGGGACCAGAGGAAAAACACAGCTGGAACAAGGCAGTGGGCAGAATCGCTGATGGCTGAGTAAAGTTGAGTTCAAACTTGGAATGGGTTACGTTTTTTTAGGAAAGTACTTCAGATGCTACTCAAAAGTCTCCTCCCAATCTTAAATAATTAGATGGCAACTAGTGTCACTTACGTCTGTTTTTTAATCCATTTATGAATAATCTATCATTTGTGGAAATTACGGGGGAAACAAATCCATCAGCCTAACCATGTCAGCAATCCAATAATGATAAGAAAACAAATAAAGCTGAGGAGCAAAGATTCATATCATAACCACATTTGAACCTTTGGTCCAATGTGCATTAATTGATTATGTTATTATTCTATGTATTGGCGTAGGTGTAATAAAAGATTGAAATGTAATCTGCTCGCTATAATATGATACTCATCAACAGCGAGAGGGAGACTGAGACAATTTCAGTCATAAAAATGTATGACAGCACACAGCACATGAAATATAAGAGATGGTTCCACATAAACGAGGGAAGCTGTTTTATGAATCCTGGAAAAGCCAAGATAGATTTATAACTCCAATTACATTCAAATAGATGGTTCTATATTCATTTATAGAGGTTTTTTTGCACTCTGCAAAGTCTCACCAAGTCTTCATTCACAGCAGATTCATAATAACATAGTCTATATACCAATTCATCTGACACATATTATTAGGAAGGAAATTTGTGTTACTTATTTTGGTGGTGCATGGAGTGCTTTCTTGTCCCGCATGTTGGATGTCCAGATGTGAATCGAGCCCTGGTCAGATCACTAAGCGCTCCCTTTATTGTTGTCCCTCTTCTTATTTCCGGTGGTCATATGTCACCTTGCCGCTGCTTGGCCGCACTTATTTTTAGCTCCAAGCCCCATTTGGTATTGATTGTATCAGCTCTTGTGTTTTTTTGTGGGCAACTTGGAATTAAGCCTCATCCCTCTGGTCCTCCACTGTCCTTGAGGGTAACCTGTCATTATGGGATCCTCGTCTTCCAACCAGAGGTTATCAAAGCCACTCACATGTTCCCTTCCCTGAGCATCATGGCAGTGGTGTTGTATATTAATACGTCTAACAGCTAACAGCTAACAACTGATATGTTATTTGAGACGCTGAGATGCAGGGTGGTATGCACAGCATTTATGTTTTGTTTAATTATATGACATTAAAACTGTGTGTAGGTGTTTACTAGTGCATGCACATTTAGTCTATTCAGTTGTAGAGTTTCATTAAACAGACTCGTTTCAGGGGAGAGGTAAAGCAGGTCACATGCACACACACACACACACACACACACACACACACACACACACACACACATCATAATGACAGGATCCAGCAGCTTGTACACAGGATGCAGATGTTCAAGAAACGAAACAGCATAATGTTCACTACTGATTCCCAATGGGCACAGTAATATCTGGCGTCATCAGCATCCCAGAAACTAAGACAATGTCCTTCCTCCAATATTTGCTTTTTCCTCTCTGCTCCTCTTCACCCTCCTGTCATCGACCCATTCGCATCCCAAGCTCCCAAACAAGGTAACTCCATCTCCATCCTTCCATTCTCCCTCTTGTCCCATGACCCACAGTTGAGCCAGAGAGCACTCACTCGTAAAACACAAAATATCTTTCTCTTCCACACATCTCCACTGTACTTCCTTTTTTGTGATGCCTTTTCACTTTTCATTGCCGATATTAATCTGATCTGAAACCGCATAGGTAATGATTATTTCACGTGCTCCCCCTCTCGGGTTCTTCGTCCCTGGGGGCTGCTGCTTGTTCTCTGCAGAGTTTGTATCCTCGCTGACTGTTCACAAGGACCAATCCCCAAGCGACCGCTCCTCCGTTGGCTTCCTTGTTACTTTTCATCACTCTGCCATCATTCCACATCCATCCCTGTTCATGCACAAAGGAACACGTTAAAATGCTGCTTCCACACAGCCTCACTTCTAGGGCACTGGTTCTGAACAAGGGGACCATTGAGCGGTGCGGTAAGGGGGGGGGGAGTCTTTGACAGAGGGCTGATCAAAAGGCTGTGAGACTCGGTCTGTAACACAGGCTGCAGAATGCTAGAGGGAGATGTACTGAACTGAACTGGGCATGTGTATCGGAAACACTTGTCATTACTGGGAATGCGCTTGTGTTTGTTTAAAAGAGATATTCAGTTAATGGATGGAGTTGTGCCACTCAAATGTTACGCATCACACTTGCGACAAATTGTCTGATCTGTTTCTGAACTTGTGAGGAACGTACATTTATTTTGTATATACATGCGCCTTCGTTTTTTCATGACTGGATTTTGGATTCTGTTCACATGGCCCTTGGCTGGCCGCCACCTCAATCGTCGGCCTCTGCGTGTGTTCGAATCGCCTCCCTCTGACTCTGTTTATATCCTGTGTGCCTTCCCCATCTCTTCCACCTTTAGAGTGTCTCTCACACTCTGTCTGTTCATTGCAATTGTCTACTGTTCGTTCTCCTGGCTCTCCTGGTTATTCTGTCTTGTGTCTGCCAACATCTCGCATGGCGTCTGTAAATTGTTTTAAATACTATGTTTCTGATCTCCCTAAAAGCATTTCGATTTACACAAACAATACATATTCCACATCTACATACATCGGGAATAACTGCGGCACAATTGTGCTAACCAGGTCGGTGTATGTCCCCCATCTCATTACACATGCGATATGACTACGGCCGCTAAGACCCGACCTCTGAATGACCGCTCTGCAGTCGCCATGACCCGGTCTTTGATAAGAAAGAACAGAAACAAAAACAGGTGAATGCTTGTTAATATGTTATGATATACCTATTGCAACAATATGGTTGTCAGTTGTATGATGTGGTTTAATTATTGAGGTCCATCAGAGCACATTCGGTCATGAACCCCACTAACATCCTGCCAACAGGTCATAGCACATCAATCATTTGCAATACACCAGCGTGACATATTCCTCCCACATGGTGGAACCAGCACAACTGGGCCAAAGCCTGGGGTTGAGGAAAGTGGGCGTTTCCTCTGGGAGCGCTCTCTAAAAATAAACCTGTGCCCTTACGCAATAACGGAGTCTGTGTGAGCCAGCAGGTCTTCACTCCGACCGGCTCCAGTGGACGTGACGCGCACAAGTCGCCTCACAGCCCTGGCTGACTTATTAAATATACCAAACCCAGAAAGGTTTTGACCACGACGCCATGCTGCTCATCACAATATGTTCATCAGTACAGGGTCGGAAAATAACATTGACATCATCACTGTACTTAAAGTCCATTTGAAGTACTTGTACTTTCATAAAGCACTTCCGTTTTATGTGACTTTATAATGATACTTCACTAAATTTCAGAAAGAAATGTTTATTAATATGTTTCATATTTACGTCACTACATTTATTTGGTAGCTATAATTGCAAGTTAAATTGCTGATATACATTTTACAAGCAAAAACTTTATACGGCAGAAAAAATGATGAAACTTTGCTTGTTTATATATCTTAACGGAAGCTTTAGAGGCGCTGTAGGCTGAATGTGTTACATTCATAAAGAGCAGGCTAGCTGTATGTACACTAAGCCAAACTAAGCTACCTGGCTAATGGATATTGCTTCATATTTAATGTACAAACATGAGATTGGCGTTCATCATCCAACTCTTCACCAGAAAGCGAATGAGCATATTTTCCACCGTCACCATCGACCAGACCGAGCAAGAGCTGCTGGGTAATGCTGATGCAAATCAGGATCAAGCTTCTGATACTGAACATAAGAAAATAGTTTTATATCTCTGCATATGCCTCCTCTCCTCCATTCTCTCTCCATCATTGCATCTGTGCAGTGTTCACCACTGCTGAGTCCCTCATCCATCACCACTGCCTATCTATCTCATCCGTCTCAGAGGCCAATGCCCCCTCCCTCATCCCTCCCTCATAAATCAACAGACAAATGCATACTAAACAGCAGCTGTCTTCCTTCTTCTTTTTTTTTGTTTGGTTATCCTCAAACTACCTCGTCCTGCTTTTAATCACGAGCCGGTTTCAGTTCTCTCTAAAAAAGGAACCTCACATGAATCTCAAGTGAGCAGGTGTCAGTTTGCAGAGTGACCACCTGTGTGAGCTGTTTGTGTGAGGACAATGACAGAGTAAAATATGCTTTTCTGCTTTTTAAACATGCAGTATGGAAATTACCCGGAAGTTACATCACCCTGTCCCAGGAATTATTGGCAACATTAGAGTGGCACAGTGTCGCTTGTATGTGTGCAGATGGAACGTCACTCGGAGGAGCTTTTTAAAGTATCAAAGAGGGTGAATGGGAAAGGGGGTTAGGGGGGGGGCATGAGAATAGTTACCATGGCGATCATGACATCACCGGAGGCTTGTGCGCTCTGCCTCAATGGGAGTTTTGTTTGTGTGGAGGTGAAGGCAAATAACAGTCTTGAGAAGACAGAAAGAGGCACTTAGTGAAACGTAAGTGACAGAAATGTGGCTCTCAGAGCCGGCCTCTCCTGGATATTAAGGACAATCGGAGGAAAACAATGTCCCTCGCTGCTTTCTTTCTCTTTACTCTTCATCTCTATGTTGTGTGCGGATGCTGGAACGGATCTGAGTAACGTCAACACGCTAATAAAACAGCATGGTTGTGGGGAGATGAATAGCATGTTCCAGTCAGTCAGCTCGGGCATTCTTAATTGTGTTATTATTTTTGAGTGAGAGAGGCAGAGGGAAGGAGAAAGAGAGATGTTGGATGTCAAGTGGCAATATTGTGAATTAATTAATACTTTTTAATAGTTTTATTGTGCCATGCTTATAATTATGGCCAGCCCACAATGGCCCCAACACATCCATGCACAATACATTTACAAAAAATAGAGATGCAACGTCACAATCTTTCGCAATCCAATTTTTTCAGACCAGCATTGTCTGTTGTGTTATATGATACTGGATAAATCAGGACAGATAACAACTAAACAATCCACTTTGGATGAATTGGAATATCAACTTATTATTTAAGTAATAAAGTAATTTAATGTATCATAATTTGGCGAATACAAACAAAAAATAGAATTCACTGTCCACTTCACTCAAATCACACAGCTCACACATTACGTTTTCCCCCTCAATGTTTTTATTTATTTATCTCCCAACCTTAATGGACTGTGCAATGTACCTTCTATGCCGTATAGATAAACCTGAAGGAAAGCTTTACTGACTGTAAAGAAACACGCATTAGTCCTGTTGGGTACAGCATCTACAGCCACAAAGATTGAGCAACGTTCTTTTGCCTGATGGAGAAAGTGTGATTAACTTAACATAAACACGTTCTTATTTATTCACTATCCATTCAGTAGACTATATTGAATAGCCAAGATCATTACAACATTTTATATGATGATCTTGCCGCTCCTCGTGTGCTTGCAGCAGAGTCAACGGGGTACCCAATTCCAACCTCATAATTCAGAAATGCATCAAAAGAAAAACCTAAGTATTTGTATTCTAAAGCGACTGAGACAAAACATCCTTGTGTACTTCTTACCATACTTTTATTCCTGAAATGCATTTTTAGGTTTTTGCTAATCTCTATATCTATAACACCACATTCAACACATTCTGTCCGTCATATTATTTGCATTTCATAATGAACATCTTTTCCTCTTGATGATGTAAAACTGCCATTAGCAGGATTCAGTCATGTACAAGCCCTGAGGAACTTAAGGACCCAGTCCTTATGGCTATTCATGCTGAGATCTATACCCATTCGAGAGATAACGTTATCGTTATCCCATTTGAAGTCATCTTTATCTGAGATGCAAGTATCAAAGTTGCCAAATAAAGAAAAAACGCCAGCATCTGAGTAGACCAGAGCCAGCAGATGGCTACAAAACTGAGTGAACACATGCCACTTAAATAAAACTCTTCGTGTGCTGAAGCAATATCCATCCAATCATAACCACTTATCCAGGGCCAGGCCGCGGGGGTAGCAGGCTTAGCTTGGTATTCCAGGCATCCTTCTCCCCAGCTATGTTTCCCAGCTTCTCCTGCAGAACTCCGAGGAATTCCGAGGCCAGGTGAGATGTATAATCTCTCCAGCGTGTTCTGTGTTTACCCCCGGGGCCTCTTGCAAGTTGGGCCTGCCTGGAAAAACCTCTAAACAGGATGCGCCCAGAGTTAGACTTTTTGTTCCCCGGCCGAAGGAGTCGAAGCAAGAAACTAGCTGGCTATGAGGAGGGAGATGGGATATCGTTCCAATATGGGGATAACAGCACATGTTTTATCTGGAGGGCGAGATGGAGAGAAAAGTTCAAACCAAAGCTATTCCACAAGCCCTTACTACTGAAGAAGCATACTGGGATCTCACGCTGTCCATATATGGTCGTGTATGCTTTTTAGTGTCTGCAACTAAAACCAAAGTTTTCCCAACAAATGTTATCTGCCAATATTCAATAAAAAATGCAATAAGGACATCGGCATTCATGCTTTTCTCATCGCCGATCTCTCATAAAGTAACATTGTAAACAACCAATCTGTGTTTGAATCAACAGGAGAGCTGGTAACCATGGCAGCACTGCTAATGGTCAACGAATGAAGGTTCCGTTTGGTTACATTGTGATGCATTCAGGCTCCGTTCAGTTGAAATGAGTTATAGAAGAAGGTAAATTATAACGTTATCGTGTTGAGTTCACATGTGATCTTGTAGAAGATGTCGTGTTGTCGTGGAAACATCCCCTTCGAACAACCTTTATTCAAGTTTATCACCAATTTAAATAGATTAGAGATGAACGATGAGCTGTTTACACAAGTTCTAAGCAGCTAATACATAATTGAAACTACTAATGGAAAGATTAGATTTAATCTCTAAAAAAATCACAATAGTTGATTATTTATTATTTTATTAAATAATCTTATATAAAAGAAATCAAGAAATCTCTAAAAGTTATATTTGCCCCCCTTTTTTATACTATTATTTTAGGATCTGTCGCACCACTACAGTTCGACAATAACAGTACAACAGTGTCTTCAAATTAACTTCCTTAAATTCTCCAGGAACCAAGACCCTAGTAGTCAAATGCTCACAGAGGACTTTTTCAGATGACTGTTGCAAACGTCAGAGTGTGAAGCTCAGCCGCTGGTCGCTTCCCTTTGGTAGCTGGTGAAAACATTATGGAGGAACAGAGTGTTGTGGAGTCGTGTTGTTTATTGAGAGCTCTTCGTTTTGGGGGCAACTACAGCAAAGGATGTCCAGCATTTGTACCGCAACTGCATCTGAACACAAGTGAGCGAAAGGGAATGTCAGTGACATAAACACACGTCTCTGACTGGACTTTCAGTCGTGGAGTTGCGTTGTGGATCAATTAAGTGCAATTAAGGGGAATGCGTAGAATAACAAAGACAATATCTCTGGTTCTGCTCCATCAATTCTAATCAACTTTCAACTCACCATTGTGAGTCCAACAGTGGAATGCTACATTTTGGGAGCAGAGTTTTAACAAGTGACATTTCAGATATGTCTGCACCAAATGTATCTCTTAAAATAGAATCTCGAAAAGAAAAATATTGAAACATCCACACACACTTCCACAAGATGATTTAAAGCGTCTTTGAGTATTATGAAAAGCGCTATAGAAATTTGATGTATTATTATTATTATTATTATGATTAATCCGAGCTGTTGTCTATTGCGATCCACTTCTATTTGCCTGCATGCTGATTCTCACTCAAGGGGAAAGCGCAGAATAAAAAAGACAATATCTCCAGTTCTGCTAAATCCCCTTCATTACTAGCCAGTTTGCTATCTGATGCCGGTTCACTGCTTTGACTCCAAAGGACAGAAGCTAGATAAAGGAAAGGTTAATGTGCTATACTCATTTTACATATGCATCAGTCACTTCATGATATCTGTTCCCACAACAGGTACAAACATTAGATATTGGGAGTCACGCACTTTGCTAATGTATGTCCGCGCGTGTGTGTTTGCATGTTACCATGTCTGTGTGTGACTCACTGTTAAGGCAAGGGATCTAACATAGTGTCGACTCCAACCAGATGCACCACAGGGCAAAGTATGAGATAAAGAGTCATATACCCTGAGCCACGTTTCTCCACTACACATACAGTATAATCTATTTTAATGCATAATCTTTCCCGGAAAGAAATATCAGAAATAATGCAAATGGTTTCAACCATACATTTGTTAAAACCTCATTTATAAATGATGCAATGCACATACAAATATGATATTTGAACATTACTCTTACATCTTTAGCACTTACATCTCTGTACGTGAAGCGCTCTGTGAATTACATTGAGATTTATTCTTGGAATTAATGAGCTGCATCGTGGCCATAGTCTCGTCTCCGGTTGTTGCGTTATCTCATATTTTGGGAGAGGAGAGCAACCGATTCAAATGACATCAGGTTAAAGAAAAGGCAAGATGTTCTCATTCTATACATACAGTATATAGTCTTATTGTCATATTTTCCCTTCCTGTCTATACACTTTTAATTATTTCACACTGTCCTTGGCCTCGGAAAAACCAGGTTAAAAAGCGTATAGTTATCTCTGATCAACAGTGATAATAATAGCTTCTCCTCAGCCTGTTTGGGCCACACACGATACATTAGACAGCCATATTGAAATACAGTCGGTTTTCTCTGGAGATTGCTTTTATTCTTGAATCAGCACTTTGAAAAACGTGTACATAATTCAGTGTTGTGTGTCATCAAATAACAAATGGAAACACATAAAAGTAATGCAGCATTCTCACACACACACACACACACACATTTATTTATTGCATTCTCGGTCAGGGGGCTGGGTAGACATAACATATGGGCCTCCGAGGTGGGATGAACGTAGACTTGTGAACGTGTGAAGGAACCTGAGAGCTCTCCCAGGCTACATAGAATGCCGTAAACTTATTTTATTAAAGGGATTTACATTTTGATTTTAAAAGACAACCTACAAGATGTAATTTGCTGCGTGTGATGGATATGGCAAGTTGAATATTATTATGGAAATGGAACTAGAACATTTTAAGATAATACGTGTGGTTTATAAAACAATCATTTGAAGGTATGTAAGTTCTCCGCTGGAGTGTGACCACTTTATCTCCTTTGATTACCGAACACACGTGCATGCACATGTCTGGAGGAGACATACGCACACACGGTTAGTAGAGTTGGGTGTGATAACATATTCAGGGAATGTGAGACGTGGCCTGCTGGGAGACAGTGTGTGGGGAGTTGGACATACAGATTCAACAAAGTATTTTTCCACCAGCCAGGAATACAGAGTAGCCTGCCACCCTCCCTCCTTCGAAACACAACGGTGAGATTATTATTCCCCCTCTTTCATCCTCTGTCCTCCTCCTCTGTTGGCTCACTCTGTCTCTCCTCACATATATTGGGAACTCTTCTCAGCAGACAGGCCCTGCTGTTTACTTTTAATTCCTCTCTGTGAATCCTAATTGGACGCAGTGTCTTCCCAGGGTCAGTTCTAATCGGAATTATGAGAAGTGCATCGGACTCTGCTGCCAACTCCTCCAAACCCCCTGAAGCGCTTTTGTCATGGGCACCACCGTTGTTGGTATGGGGGTCTTCAATTCGCTGACTTTGCTTTGTGAACACCAAATATCTTTGCTTTCCATCAAACCCAGAATTCATTTGAAGTTATGTGCACAGTATTTCTGCTCTGAGTAATTTCTGTTCCATGACCCATGTCAATGTTTCCATCCCAAATGGACCATCTATAACAGCTCTATCCTCATTTTGTTTCCCTCTCATCTCTCTCATAATCCCTTTGAGGTCACACCTGGCCCTCAGGGCACAACTGTCTTCTTTCCTGTCCTTCTTCCTTCATATCCTCCCAGATTGTAATCCCCCTCATTTCCACACTCTTTCCATTCTTGCACATCTACACTCTTTCAAGCTGGAGACTATTGCTTATCCAACACCTCAGAGAGTCACACTAAGCACCAACATGTGTCCTAATTGATCAACATTCAAGTAAACAGCTCTATATCAGGTGTGAATGTAGCCACTAGGATGCACTGGGGCTGAATTCTGTGAGCCACATTTCCCGGTGACCAGGGACAACACATGTGGCCACAGATGTGGTGCAATGTGAATGTGACTGAGTAGGTGTTAGTTCATAGGTGCCAGGAAGCTTTAAAAAAGCCCAAAATAGCGGTAGCCAAGAGTAGAGGTCTGTCTTGTGTTCGTTTTGAGCACAGGTCCTGGTTCATAAAAACATGTTTCTCTGCATGAGCGTGGAAATGCAATCCAATGAGGTGGACACTCCAGAGACATCTCTGATGCCAGGTGTGAAGATTCGTCTCGATTGAATCCAAAAATATTTGATGCCTTTTTCATAAGGTATCCCTCCTCAGCCAGACTACTGGCATTTTTTCTCTATATCAATGAATTTAAAAAAAGATCCGGATATAATTCAATGCAAGACATATTACAAATATTAATATTACACATTACAGTCAAAAATAATGAATGCCATGAAGACTCGTATGGCCGCTGAAAGACAACTACAATGAAGGAAAATCTTGAATTGGTTACTTGGCATGTAAGATTACAAAGTGCATGTTAAATAGCTACTTTTTTTTGAATAGGATTATGGACGAAGTAGCATCGTCTTTTTAGTATAAATAATACATATAATGTGCTGCACGGTGGTTTAGTAGCTAGCACTGTCACCTCATAGCAAGAGGGGCAAGGGTTCGATTCCCACTCTGTTCTCCCCGTGTCAGCGTGGGTTCCCTCTGGGCTCTCTGGCTTCCTCCCACAGTCCAAAGACATGCAGCTCAGGTGAATTGGACTCTAAAGTATGAATGGTTGTCTGTCTCTATATGTGCCCTGCGATAGACTGGCGACCTGATAATGGTAAACCCTGCCTTGGCTCAATGTCACCTGGGATCGGCTCCAACGCCACACGACCCTGAATAGGATAAGTGGTTCGGATAATGGAATAGAATAATACATCATATGTGCTATACAACGAGATTGGGAGCATTTCTATCGCCACTCTCGGCTCTGATCCGGCGGATAACGGTGCAAACTATTGCAAAAGTGCTCACATCGCGAACAATGTTAACCTGAGGGGAGGGGAGGCGCTACGCTCCCGCTATGACGCCGTCGATCAGGCTGGTTGCTATGTAAACAAAGAAGGGAGAAGCTTGGTTTACAACACACACACAGAGGGAGAGCGACTGCTCGGGGAGACGTTACCCAACTATATTTTCACATTGCAAATAGTTTGCTGCTTTACCATGACCTGATAGATAGCTCCTTTTATTAAAAGCAACACTAATGCACCACAATCCAATCCTTTCTTTTCAGCATGTATTTAGTTGTTTCAGTCAGAATCAAACACTGAGTCTTAGATCCTTGGGTTGCATATATATATATATATATATATATATATATATATATATGCTATAACTGTGGTCAGTAAATAATTCATAACACAATGTGCTTTTCTAAACACAACATGCTGCTGTAAGTCTGCTGTCTTTGTTTACTATTTTTATCGGTCGCTCAAAGCACAACAACTCCTGCTGTTTAAAAGTCATCCAGAGGATGTGAAACATGTACAAGAGCACCCAGGAGACCTTCACCCCTGCAGCCACATGGTATGCACCCAGCATTTAAAATGAATGATTCGAGAGGGAGATGAGTTCAGAATTAAACACATGTCAGGTACTAGACCACACAAAGTCATCTGCCTTGTCACTGACGCAGATTCATCAAAAATTCCCCGGCACCTTTCTCTTATTTTTCCATCAACTGTCCACATATCATTACTAAATTTGTTCTCCACGTCCTTGAAGCACAGGAACTGTCGCTCTATCATCTCAGGCTGTTTATGTGCAAAGAGACCTGGGGGGTGGGGAGGCGTGTGTGTGCTTGGACCTGGTACATACAGGGCGTATACAGAGCTATTCTATTAGCTACCAGCCTCCCTCTTTCTGCCTTTTAAAGCAGTCGCAGCGGGTGGATTTGATGAGGAATCATCAGAAGACATATAGGATAAATAGTATAGAATTTGCTTTCAGAAGATTTCACGTGACAACCCATTCACGAGAACATACAGGACTGAGGGATTTGACCACTCGGTTGTGTTTTCTCTGCCTGGAGGTTAAAGCTGAAGCATGCTGCTATTGTTCCTGCTGAGCAGGGCTACAAGGTCAAAGTGAGAGAAAAGAGGAGAACGACCAGAAGGAATGTATAGAAGCAGCTAAACATAACAACACAGCATACAGCAGAGAACCGCTTATTATGCCATATCTCATTTTGAATCTAAAACCAATATAACATAACTCATTTACATGGCTCATTGATTAATTCAAATTAACATGTTCCCTTTATTCATGTGTCTAAAACTGACTAGATTTTTTTAATGAGCCATTTCACACAAATCGTCAAATTAGGATATTCTCTTTCAGCCTCGTTTTTCCCTCACTGCAGATGGCGAATGGATCTATTGATGTTGCCCCAGTGGGCTGACATTGGATGAATTATGTAACAGCCTCCACGAGTTACGAAGGCGACTGTGCAGGATGAAAACTACTCACGCTACTGTCGTGACAACTGATAAAGTAACCTCTGTATTTACATATGCCGTGCCATGTAAATCCTCCATGTGTTTGCGTGCCGTGTGGCTCGCTGCAGGTCACTGATGTACAATATTTAATGGGAAGGCACAGACTGTTCCAGAGCTAAGAGAAAGTACAACTTGTCATTTCCTGATAACCCCATCAAATGTTGGTGTAAAAACCCAGTCACTCATGAAATCTAGTTAATGAGATGTTCTACCAGGCGGGTCATTTCATGGATCGATGACAGAATAACTCAGGAGGCATTTGAAGGTTACAGAAAAGATGAGTTTGATTTTTTTAGATTCAATATTCAACACTGAATAAAAAATAAAAGGCAAAGAGGAAAACTGACCATATTCTGCTGTTTAAGCTTCAGTGCAGCTTTAGCTGCTAATGCTAATGCTAGGTGATGCTGATGGATTGTATATATTGTGTTGCGTTGCGTTGTCATGCTACTATGCTAAGAGAGAGAGAGAAAGAGGGAGATAACTGCATACTAACTGCAATGTACACGTTTGATAAGTTCGCTTTCCCACTTAATTGATATCTTCATTATGGCCTTACTAAGATAATTAGCCTTTTCCTTCTGTTGCCAGGGAAGATTTGCTCAGTTTAAAGCCTGTAAGATCATCACGTCTGAACAGGCACATGTGTTTGCTTTCCTTTTTTGTCAATGATTACATCATTTCTATTAAAGCTTCTATGAAAATATGTTAGATCTTTTTAATGATCTTTAGGGCGAGCAGTATTTATTTATTCATTTTGTAATGATCACCTCCTTTTGTTTACATCTCAATTTGGAATAAATCCCCTCGTTCGACAGAAGGCTTAAAAAGACAAATTAAAGTCTCAATCTCGGTGCCAGTGTTACGCCTATACTTTATCCCTCTCTTCTTCTTCTGTCTCCTTGACTGCATGTCTTACCCACTTCCTCATTGACTCTTCAAAGGGAAAGCAAAGCATCTGTCTATTACGAGGAGCCCAGGGCGCTCTGCAGAGTTGTGTTAAGTAATAACAACCAGTGACGTCAAAGGCTCTCCGTCTGAGCTGGAAAGAGGGAGAGCGAGGGGGGCAAAAAAGGGATGGAAAAGAGAGGGAGGAGAGGAGGCAGAATGTGTGAAAAAGCTCCTTAACGTGTGTGTCAGTTGCTTGTCTTCTGTATATCTGTCACTGCTGAATAACATTGAACATAGATCGTGTGCAACAGTACAGTCTGTAAACACAAGCCTCCACAATGTACATGTGATTCCTGTTCTTCTCCCTTGTTTCTCCCTAGCAACGTATTGCTTCACCCCCCCTCCCCCTCCCCCATTGGTTCAGAGAAAAGCGGAAGAGGTTTATTATGCTCCGTCACGCATCTGCTGCTAAGCACAGCTCAGTTTATGGTCCTATCACCGGAGTCTATATTTTTATCTCATAGGCGAGGACTGAAGGAGGAGCAGCCTCTGCTTAACAAGTATCTTTTTGTTCGGCGGAGGTCCTCTGACAAATACAATGTTTTTATTTTGCTCTTCAATAAACTGGAATAATACATGAATTGTGAATAGTAAATATAAATATATCCCACACACCCCGTTCTGTTTCCTAAACTCCCATAGAGGAAGTGTGTATTGTCGATGTTGTATTGCCTCAGTGTAAACAAACAGCTCAACTAAGCCCTTGTGAGTCGGATTTTCATAAAACGCTGAAAACTCATTGAAGGGAATTTCTCCCTCTACCCACATTCACATTCCTGGAATGTAAGCACCGACTTCAACTGAAGACCGATTGTGGGATTAGAGATCTCAGGGTGTTACAGTCCTTCATAAACACACGCGACAGAAGCGGCACTGGGTGGAGGATACATTAGAGGATTACACCCTAAGACAATATAGAAGTCTTAACATGCCTCTATGTGGCTGCTGACCTTGCTCTGTCAGGTGACAACTGTTTGTTACACACAACACACAATTCACACACTTCTGAAAAAGCAGGAAAGCCATGCATGATATGTAAACTACCTTAAAAAGGCACACGAGACATTAGCTGTACCGTGCAGTGTACAGTAAACAAGCCAGAAGCCTTGCCAAGACTGTGGAAGTCAATGTGTTGTTGGCAGCCAACATGCTCTCCCACCCACTTCCACTAAGACAAACTAGATTGTGGAGATGAATCCACGGGGCAATGTCAAACTATAATCTCTCTTTGCTCAGCCCCTGCCTTTGTGTCATATGTCTCATGTAGGGTCTATTTCCTCCCCAGAACGTTTTCCACAGGAGCCCTTTCGCACACATTTACAGCTCACAACAAGCACATGACTCCGCTTGGCAAACCTACTGTAAGTGCTTGAGGAATGTCTAAAAGTCCACTCTGTCAGCAGGCCTACAGATAAACAGCCTTCCGTTTCTATCACAGGCACAGCTGTGATGACGAAAGACTCTCGTGTTGTCGAGAGATATTAATAGAAAACACAGAGAAGGTTTAAAGACAATACTTATAATATATTATATCATAATAATATATATATAATATATATAATCTAATAAGCCAATATTAATCAATACTATAATTAGGACATTATTTTGTGAAATGTATCTTACAATACATATTTTTTTCATTATTGTGGTATAATTCACATAATAGTCCTATATATCCAAAGACGTGTTCCCTTTTCAATGAAAAGAAAAGAAGTAAAGTTAGACTGACATTGTATAGCAGTGACTTCATATCATGAACACACAACTGTGTGTGTTGGTGCACTTTAAATTTGGCAACAATGTGCGTTCAGCCGAGCGATGACGTGCGCGGCCTGCATCAGCACCTTAGATACCGGCACACCATTCACCGGAGGGCTCCTGCCCCGTTTTAGACCAATCAGCGCGTGTGTTTTCTAGATAGCGCTCAGCGCCTCCCACACTGCTGCCAGCTGTAATGCTCGGCTATAGGGAATCTCCTCTGCTTGTACGTTCATCGTAACTCCTGCAGTTGTTCGTGGCACGTCACGAAAAATGAATGTCCTATATGAATACAACATTACTTAAAGGATGTATATGACATACATGAGATTAAAGTCGCGTAACCGGCTCTATGAAATGCGCGAGGCTAAATATGGCTTAGGCATTACAAGAGCAGCGAGTCTCGTGCGTCGGCTACGGTGTTGAGTCGATGGCGTACTTAATTTCGTCTGTTTGATAACGATGTGCACCGCAGCTTCCTCGAAAATAGAGATGGTTTAGTCTGTAAAACATCTACAATAGGACATGCTCATATTGATGAAAGTGTTTGTTTCAAGTATGTTTAAAGTCAGACAGGATATATATTTATACACTACCGTGTCTGTCTTTACAATAATTACTTTAGCTTTCGCTGTCAGCACAGACCTAGGTTATCTCTGACGCAAACGCTCATCAGAGGCGTCTCTCCCGTTTCACAGAATCATATGTCACGGATTGACATCTCAGATCGGCCAATCAGCGCGCGACTTTGAAGGCGGGACTTGCACTTTGGACCAATCGCAGCCGCTCGTATTGTTTTGACCTCTGAAACCGCATCACCGCCTACCTCGTGCCCATGGCGGAGGAAAGCTATAAATAAAGGTAACGCTGTAACAGGAGGGGGACGAAGTAAAAAAACTCCCGGAGAGGCGGGAGCTACTCTGCAGCCTGCTGAAAGAGGAAAACAACGAAATAACCTTAAAAACAGAAACTGAAGCAGACGCCAATCCTCAGAAATGTACATTTACTGGAATACTTTTTTGTAACGTTGATAACATATTCTATGTGAAGAAAGTATTTATACTTTTTTTTCTATTTGCACTAACTAACGGTACTTAAGAACTACTGCGAATTTTTATTTTTTACAACAAAAGTAAGTATTTCCATTGCCTTCTTTCCGTCACGTGTGATGTTTAAAGTCATTGTATTCATTTTGCTTGCTGTCGTACCATAGCTGTATCTATAACGTTACTTACTAGGGTGATTTGCTGCGTCAGTCCACGAAGTTAGGGAGGGGTGTGTGTGTTTGAGAATAGTGAGCGTGTGTTTAAGCGCGTGCATTCGATTTCAGTGTGCACTATCTCTTTTTTTAATTATCATATCAGGTGTATTAAAAAAAATAAAAAAATACAACAACACCCAATTCAAAGACTCGTCGGACGTGCACGTGAATGTATACCATTTAATTAATACTTAATGTTAATGTGTAATGGCGTCAGTACAGGCTACTATTGCCACTGGGTTGTTGCATATTTTGTGAAATCTCTTAACTTAAGCGATAAGATGAGAGACCTGTAGCCATGTCGCAACACTGAGAAATCTCCTCTAGGGCAGCTTCATGAGGGAGGCGACAAATGTTGGTTATATCCCCGTGTAGATTATATTCCCTATATTAGATGAATAAAGTAATAAAACATTTTTATGGACGGTTAAAAGACTCGACATGGTCCCTCTGTATCCCTAAATTCAGCTCTATTCATTTGCAAGGATTATTGCAGCACATCCCATTTCTAGTTGATGACATTTGCATTTTATCCAACGTCATTGTGAAACTTTAACGTCTTTCGTCTTCTCTGTGGAAAATTGCCAAACATATGGGTGTCGCAGTAAAGCATAAAGTCCTATTTCTACATTGTTGTTTGATGTAAGAAGAGCTCACACCACGCACATCAAACCAGCACCCGTGACAGGATTGTTTTGAAGATTGAAGCCATCTAAATAATTTCCTCAATAGGCATTATTGGCCAAGCATTTCCTCACTTGAGTTCATTGTTTATGTTCCTTAAATGCAACAACTCCGCTTTGATTTCCTTGTCTCCTGCTCTGGAGGCTGTCCAGTGTTATGTAACAGGATTACCGAGTATTAGTGCAAGGTTAAAATGCTCAATACATACACAGCAAATGCCACATGAACAAGAAATATGGCCTGATCCAGGATCAGTGGGCTCTGTGTTGACATTTCTGCAATAGCTGCACATTTTAAGTCTTGCTGTGAAATTCCGCTTCGGAGGACTGTTGTGTGACAGTCAACCTGAGATATTTGAGCCCACAGCAGTCAACACAGCAATATGCACTGACGTTAATGTTTAAAGGACACTAACTTGCCCTCCCCTCTATAAAGGCTGCACGAGTTGTGGTGAAACGGAGCAGAATCTGTCCAGTTCATATTTCCAATGATTGTTCTTAGAGGCATTTACATTCACTTGTGACTTTGTTAACATTTAGAATTGAATGATTAAGATGTTTTTTTTTCTTCCTTTCCCAATTGTTGCAGGAAAATATCATACCCTGTGGAGAACATCACTTCACTACCAAACCAGCACTTTTCCTTTTGAACCTGTTTTATCCAAATACTGGTTGCTTTCGCCATCCTGCCTGGAGAGCATCCGTGTTGCCAACCACGGATAAACAAAGCAGACCCAGTGGAAACATCCAAGGTCAGACATACCCAATCTTTACCTACCTGGTAAACATCGGCAGTTCGCTATGCAGCTTGAAATCCAAGTAGCTCTCAACTTCATCATCTCGTACCTGTATAACAAGTTGCCAAGGCGGCGCGTTAACATTTTCGGCGAGGAGCTGGAGAGGCAGCTGAAGCAGAAATATGAGGGACACTGGTACCCAGAAAAGCCATATAAGGGCTCAGGATTCAGATGTATCCACGTGGGGGAGAAGGTGGACCCCGTGGTGGAGAAGGCAGCCAAAGAGAGCGGGCTGGACATTGAAGATGTCCGCAACAATCTACCACAGGACCTCAGCGTGTGGATCGACCCCTACGAGGTGTCCTATCAGATCGGGGAGAAGGGGCCAGTCAAAGTATTGTATGTCGATGACGGCAATGAAAGTGGAGCTAGTAGCGGGGGGCTTGATCTGGACAAGGAGATCAAGAACAGTTTCAATCCCGATGCACAGGTCTTCATGCCCATCACTGAGCCTGTGAACGCAGCCTCCCCGGGTTCCACCTCACCCTCCCCTCCATTCGGCCACTCGGCAGCAGTCAGCCCCACCTTTATGCCCCGCTCCACGCAGCCTTTAACCTTCACAACAGCCACCTTCGCCGCCACCAAGTTCGGCTCCACTAAGATGAAGAGCAGCGGCCGCAACAACAATGGCAGCAGTAGTGCTGGGAACAAGGTGGCACGTACCTCTCCCACCAACCTGGGCCTGAATGTGAAAGCCATCTCCACCTCCATGCACTCTCTTTACGGGTTGGGCCTCGGGGTGCAGCAGAAGCAGAAGCAGCCCTCAGCACTGTCCCCTAATGCCAAGGAATTTGTGTTCCCCAGCCTCCAGGGCAGCCAGAGCGCTCTCTTCCCTGGAGACAGCTCGCTCAGCCTCAGCCCGCTGCAGTACAGCAATGCCTTTGACATGTTTGCGGCCTACGGTGGCCTTAACGACAAGTCCCTTATGGATGGCTTGAATTTCAGCTTGAACAACATGCAGTATTCTAACCAGCAATTCCAGCCAGTTATGGCCAACTAGTACACATAAAAAGGTACTACTTAAGCTACTACTTCACACAGAACGACCAGAGATAGTGTGATAGGGGGGGAAACAAACACATGTCAACAAAAACAGAATGTCATGATGGAAGGAAAAAGTGACTTGTCGGCTGTCAGATCTATGTAACGAGTCCAAGAGCATGAGCCCGAGGGTGAATTACTTTGCCCCCCTGAGTTATACCTTTAGTACAAGATGTCCACGCTTGGTGACCTTCAACATGCATCATTGTTATTTCTTTTGCCAACCAAGCACAACTTTTTTTTATGTGACTGTTTTAAGATATATATATAAAAAGACACACAAAAAACACCACCACAAGTCATGGCCTCTTTCAGTATTTAAAAATAACTGGACACTGCCAATTTCTTCAAGAAATTGGCACAAATAAGTGGGATTTCCTGGTCTTTTTTCTAATTGTATAATTTAATTTAGTACAGAGTTTGTAAAATATCAGAGTATCTATTGTTTCTACGACATGGTATTGCATTTATATCTTTTTACTACTTCAGTGATCTGTGATGGCTGCAGCAACTTTATGTTTTCTTTTTTTATTGAAATTATAAAATGAATCCATCTTTAAAAAACATCGACTCTATTCTAAAGATTGTGTACAGAATATTCCGTAGTGGTGGGATTTTAAGAATATTTGCTTTTTTGAAAAACATAAGAGTTGTATTTTCTGTTAAGAGTTTAAAGATTTTTGCTATATTATGGACAAAATGTAATCGTATATTAATTTTGTACCTACATTGTGCAATACTTGATAAAAACAAACGGTATAACAAAGTATTTGGAGTCAGTGTCTTACATGTTAAGAGGGACTGATAGTTTATTAAGTTTGTATTAAAAATCTTGAAAATATCTACTTGTTCAGTTTCATTGTTTGTTGTGGTTGAGCTGGTCGCTCGCGGTTTGAAAGGCGGTTATGCAGATTACCACAGTTTGGTATCCAGTATTCTGTCCTGAGCGCAGAAGAATCAGGTTTGTCCTAGATGTGCCCACCTCCACCTGTCTGGAACATCGTTATGTCCTGAGCAAAGAGGGTTGTTTTCCCCACAGTTACCTCCCACAAGAATGGGTCCAAAATGCAATTATGCAACATTACAGGATATGTAACGGCCCTCGACACATTGGATATCCTCTGCCTGTAACATTGACATATTAGTACACCAGCCCGCGGTAACGTTTGTTCACACCATGCAGGCTGTGTTGGCCGGCGGTTCCTCTTGAGCAAAGTGTCATCACACATATGCATACTGGGAGTGTGATTGTGTCAACCTGATAACCTCCTGAACTAAAGCGAGAACTTGTGTGTGTATGTGACTAGGCTGTTGGCTAACAGGCTGCGAAACCATGAAACACATTTCAGAGGCATAGGCTACACAGCTGGTGGGTGAAAACCTTGTACTATGGGTCGAATAATACAGATCTGACACTGCCTGGAAGATGGGGCAAAACTAAAATGTTTCTCGTTGACAAACTGCATCACGATACCATCGGTGACTGACCGCTGAAGCAGACGTCTTCTGGTGGCAACCACAGGAAGAGCATCTGCTGAGGTGCTGTTCATGTAATATATTAAATCCCTACTAACCCCAGTGAGCTATTTCTCTCATCGCCTTGTTGATGGGAGGCCAGATTGAAAACTCTCCCTCCAGAGAGTTAACCGAGTCACTTATTAACTTTTAATAATAAAATCCAATATGCAGTGTTGGAAAACAGTACTAAAACCTGTATGGGAGAGTGTATCTGAATGCTAAGCTGGCCAGTTACATTTCACCCAGTGTCCTCGAGGATGTGGCCTGTTAATGGATAACTGCAGTAGTTTGTATGCAATGGGATCCAAAAAGAGTACTGTGATATACTGGGGCTGGTGAAATCACGCCTGAGTCAAACTCAAGAGGCCACCTCCTGCATAATTTAGTATTTGTTATTTCACCTTTTCAAAAATGGCTTCTACAAATGGGGTTTCCAACATAGAAAGTAACGCTGAAGCTTTGGAATTTCTTCTGCTGCTTATTATTTATCCATGTCAATTAGTTACGGCTGAAGGTGAACCGTAGCTTCATCAACGTATGAGTCGATCAATAAGTTCACTCTGCTTCATCGGTGGAGTAAAAACTGATTTTGAGACTTGTATAATCTTCTGTCGGCCGAGATGATGAAGAATGTTGGTGATTAAAAGATCTCTGCGGACACTGTCTTGTTGCTGATATAATGCAGTTTTATTCCAGAAAGAAAACAGGTCTAACTAGAACGGGCACTCGGTAGAGCGCATACCTTCGCATATCACAAGATTGGGCATTGAATTATGAACATTTTGGCATTAGTTGCATGCCAATTGGATAGAAATTGACCGTGCTATGGTAAAAAGATGTTGACCTTTCCATGACCTTGACCCGATTGATCCCAAAATCTAATCAAATGGTCCCCGGATAATAACCAATCATCCCACCAAATGTCATGCGATTCAAGAGGATGTTGACCTTTTCATGACCTTGACCTTTGACCCGATTGATCCCAAAATCTAATCAAATGGTCCCCGGATAATCAATCATCCCACCAAATTTCATGCGATTCGGTTTTAAAACTTTTCTTGTTATTAGAATAACACGCATATAAATAAATAAATACACGGCGATCAAAACATAACCTTCCGCATTTTCAATGCGAAGGTAATTACGAGCGTATACTGCTTACAGCCCGGGTGATTTCAGAAAGTCCAGAGAATCCACGAAACCCACGAAATCCACACAAATGAATTTGTGTTACCTCTTTTAAGGAAGCAGGAATGGGCGTGCTGCTCCAGCCTTGGAGCAGAATCACGTCATTCCATAAGGGTCTCCTTATGTAAACATCTGGTCCAACTCTAAACAATGGCATCCTTTACCATGAAAACCTTGTGGGCCTCTGAGCCCATATCTATATTTATGGCTGTATCTTTAAGAGCTGTAATGCAAAATACACTACAAGACCTTTAGTGGTTACTGCTGTTCCTCGTGATGCGAGGTCGTTGGACTGGACGATGCCAGCGCTGGCACCAAATCACCCCGAGCCTGCTGGCATATCATGGCTCATCATCGCTCGTCACTCTGCGTGTCGCCTGATAAACGCGGGGCTCGGTAGGCCGAGTAAAGTTCAGCCTGCGCATGTGGGTGCATCCCTGTTGCTGATACTGTGAGTGTTAAAGAGGCGGGTGGGAGTGTGCTGGCTTATCTTGCTCTGTGACACTGTTTGTGTACATGTGCAATCAACAGGGTGGAACAGCTTGTTCTGAAATGACCCTTTAATGCTCGTTTTCTTTGGGTGAATGGTCCTCTGTATGACTAAGGACTGTGTCCCTCCAAGCTGCTTGAACAGCAGACAAGGAGTCACGCACAGCAACACTGTTTCTTGATCCAGTTAATATGTCTCCACACATAAGAGCCGAGGCCAGTGATGTCCTGTAGTTGTAAATGAAAAGAAGCGTGTACAATGACCTCCAGCCATCATGAAAGGGCATGACTATCACAAGATCAGTTTTTATGTCCTCTACTAATTTTAATTGGATTGTTATCATACTACTTTGTGTTGTGCAAAGAGGAGGTTATCTTTTGATCATTATATGAAATATACGGTTTCTGTTTATGAAACAGGCTTTCCCTGACAGTGCATTATTTCAAGATGCTCAAAGGTTGCCACACTGTGATTACAAGTGGCAAATAAATGAAAGAATACATTTGCACTGTATGTCTGATATAATCATTTTAATAACTTCCCAAACCTGGCTACATCCCCAGGTGTGACAGAAGGACAGTGCAGGGCAGAGGAGGGGTTCAGACCAAATAGAGAGCAAGGAAGTGTTACATGGAGTATGTTAATGCCATACAAGTATGGTACTAAGAATACCAGTGAGAAGAGGCTGAATATGGAGAGACTGAAACGAAGAGGGAATGGGAAAGGTATGGAGCAACGTGACTGGGAGAGAGCGAGAGAGTGAGAGTGAATCATTGCCAACAACACTATTGATGCTAATCCGGTGCCAAGCACGCCCCCCCCCCGGCCCCCCTCCGCCTGTCATAAAAACAGGTGGAGCTCAACTCAGCTTGTGGTCCCAGCAAGCCTACGAGGCCTTCTGGTAATGTCACCCTCCTCAGCAAAAAAACAGCTAATGGCTTTTCAGCACCTTGCCTTAGTCCAAACCCTCACCCCATCTATTTCTGGAAACACACTGGAGCTGATTGAGCAATGATAGGCTAAAGAGAAATGTGCTTCCCTGTGTAAATGACTCCACCAAAGCGTATCTCTATCTCACAGGGGAAAGTTAAGGATTTCAAGCCTGAAAAGAGTAACTTATATGTTTTTGTATTTGCTTTTCTCGCTTAGTTTTTCTCAAGAAAAACTAGAAAAACAGACTTATTCCACGTCCTAGCAGACCCATTAATGAGAAAGATAACACGTGTTGACCGGTCTGACAGTTGAAGCCTAAGTGAGCACCGATGGAACTGACACAGCTGCTCACACGTTTGGCACATCGGAGCCGGTTGCTGGTCGGCAGACGAGAAACACTTTACGATCACTCAAATATATTCTGCACTCATGCACCCTGCAGCTGTCAAACAGTTCAAGGGCTTGAGTTTAACGAAGGATAATGTGTGCAGCAGGCAATGAATATTTTGGTTTTTAGGAGTCTTATGAGGATTTCTTCCCATGGCATTTGGTAAATATCCATGTAGCATTTTGTGTGTTGATGGATACATTGCATGTCTTCTCATACTTACTTTATTACGTTCCTGTGTACACACTGACTACACACACACACATTCTCACTTATGCATAGTGGGAGTTGTCAGGTTTACTTTGCACACTGTTGATATCATCAGCAGACACTCTTGCACCCAGCCCTTTAAAGTGCAGCTGCTCTTATCCGCAGATGAAAACCAAAAACAAACACGCATTCCTGGGCCTCCCCTCCCTCACCGCACCTCTTGGTTTCCAGGGCAGTCTATCACGGCACTCCCTCACCTGCGATCGGGTTCCCCCACGATGCTTTGCAGCTTACGGCGGGGAAGACGACGCTCACCATCAATGTTACGAAGTCAACCTCGCAAAATAGTTAACATGCAACGCAACTGTGGCTCTTCTGTGGTATCTCCAGCACCACGCATTCCTCATTATCAGTTAGAAATAAAGATTTACCTCACTTCGGATTTGTTTGGATTGATTCCTGATCAGATATCTTAACTGCTTCATGATTTGATAAGATTGTCAGCTCTGTGAAGGCAAGTCACAGCATGCTGTGCGCTACTTCCAGAAATATCACTGACATTCTCACGACCATGGCTGTTGTTTGGGGATCGCACCACTATTTCTGGATAAAGAAGGCACCGATTTTTAACATTAAAAGTATCCATGTGTCTACAAAGATAACACTGCAACGGTGCCCCCGCCCTCACCCTAACTGTTGGCAGTGCCCAAGCTACATGAATCTGACTCATCTTGTCGAGCTGAGATCAATCAGTTCTGGGCAATCTGCAGGTCTGTGGCACACACTGGTGGGAAGCTTACACACCTGCTATTCATCGCTCCTTAGCGTCTATATGTGTGTCTTCAAGTGAGAGTGAAAGAGAGGGAGGACGCTAGAGCAACAAACGAATATTTTGGTGTCTCTCGGAGGCTTTGTGCTCAGAAGAGAGGAGGGCATGCTGGGAAACACTGGAGAGGAGAATCACGCACGCACAAATGCATACAAATACATAAATCCATGTACACAAACTACTTTGACATGCTCCGAAGTGAGTGGAGCACAAAGAAACTGAAAGGAATTAGAAGTCCTTCCTCAGAACATTTGAAACCTTCTCTCCACGACCACTTAATCCATAATATCTCGAGCCTGCACGTCACCACAGTCTCTTCTTTTGCTGAGGTAAAATAGTGTTTTCCTCCTCAAACACCTTTCCTGTCTACTTAGAGTCAGTCTGGATTTATATGCTTTGAACACTTTCATGAATAACATTTCCACATATTAAAGAAAGAAGCCCTGGTGACGTGTGGCCATGCAGCTTCTGACTTGTACCTAAGTCATGGGTCTTGAGGGCACTTTGCTCTTTTACTTTCCACAGCAGGACTCATGTATTGTCAACACGGTTAATGTGTCCTGAAGCCCTCAAAGGAAGCTCTTTTTCTCCTGTTTGTCTGAGGATGGGATTGTTGGCAAGGACAGCTCGCACTGCTAAGGATCAGTGGGACAGGAAGTCAAAACATGGCGAGATAAAGCCATCTCTGTGGCATTTACTGGCAGTGGTGCAGGGCAGTATTCGTGAATGAACACTACTATGGCAGTCGTGTGCCCTTGAGAAACGCTGAAGAGAGGGTATGTGTCTAAAGCCCCAAAGGAGAGGGAAGTAAAAGATACTCTCCAGTCTTATAAACGTATTTCATGATAATTAGAGGGGCACATGGCACGTGACTGCAAATAATAAGTACAGAGTGTAATGGCTTCTCTTCAGTTGTTTACAATGCAGTTGAGCTTATCGGGGCTCTCTTGTCGAAGTGAAACCGATGTGGACATCACCAGGAGGTCTCCACAGCAGCCCCGACTGACTCAGGACTCTGGAATGTCAACCATCTCGCTAATGAGGCTTTCTGGGACAATCACGTGCCGGCCTGAACACGCTCTTTACATGACTCTTTTTGCTTTAAATACTTCAGTTAAAAATGGGCTTTAAACTATTTCCCTAGCAACGATGTCCCTATTTAGATGTCACCGTATCCATGCAGTTTTTTAAATGGTTCTTTAAAAGAGAAAGAGAGAGACGACCGTGGATCGAACTACTCAGAACAACATTTTAGCCCCTAAAGTGAGACAATTCTTGGAAAATTGTCAATGAAAAGACTAGTGAAGTCAGAAAACTAACTCAGTAATGCCAGTTTCACAGCAGTATCCATCTAAGTTTAGCTAATATTAGCGAACTTAAGCTACTGGTCATTCCAGACCAAGTCAGGGTGTAGCAGCAGAACCTTTGATACCTCAGCTGAGCAAAGATGCATTTTATTGATTGGGAATTTGACACGTCACTTTGAACTATAACCTTTCAAAAGTGATACACTCTCACTTCACGATGAGGCAAACTTTATTTGACAGAAGACAGTTGAAGGGACATAAATCCTCCTGCTAGAACAAGTATTATCAGTGCTGTTGACTTGACATATGCTGTTGGGGGCGGGTGTGCACAATTATGCAAAGGATGCAGTTCTTATTTACAAGCATTTACGCGACACTAGATATTTGCATTCATAAGTGTCAAAACAGTTTCACCTTGGTGTCAATTTAATTCACATTTCCTTCTTTCCCTGAGAATGTTTCTTCCCAAGTATCTGATGGCTGCACTGCCTCGCACGTTAACCTCACCCTCAGCTGATTTGGGCTGCATGATTTTACCTTGTCTCTTGTCCCGCAGCTTCCCCCAATGTCCTCATAGAAGTATGGCCTAGTTTGTGTAATAATTTGAGGAATGTACCACACACCTGTTAACCACCAGCACTGCAGACAGGCTCTAATGAAGCCAGACTTGGTGGTGATGAGAGAGATTCCTCCATCCAGCCCATTCTATTTCAGTATGTTGACCATTACCGGGAAAGTAGATCCGTGGATCAGGATTCAGGAAATACTTTTTTAAAATGACTTTTCCAAGAGACTAGTCCTATTTTAAATTCCTCATATAGGAATAAATTAAATTAAATTGAGGGCTGAACGATAATGCAGTTGTAATTGGTAAAGATATTAAAACTAGACAATTTAAAAGTCTTTTCATTGCTTCATCTTTATATTCTTCAAATATGTTGACTTGTCTTCCAAGTCCTCAAATGATTGTATTGTTGTGTTGTTGTGTGAGACACGGAAGCTTATAAAACTATAACACCAGGGCTCGTTACAGGCTAAAATATCACATGACACAAATAAATAGGCAGAAGGAGTTGGAGGATGTTAAGTTGCTGTGGAATCCGGTTTGAGCCGAGGATGCGTATGAAATAAGGGATGATTTAATCACTCTGTGTGGGTGACTGGTGATGCAGATTCCTGTGCTCTTGGCTATAAACACCGACACACATGAGAACTGGAGCCCTGGAAGAACCTTTCGCTTTTTGCCTCACAACAAACTTTAAGCACCGTCAGCACTTTATCAAACAAAAGTGACATAACTACATGTGTTAATGAGTGTTTGTGTCTGACGGTAACACACAGAGTGTGTTTCCATCGTTGTCAGATGTATCTATTACTGTGTTTGCACTAGGTCTTAGCATCGTGCTGCAGGGTCTTTCTCCCACACACACACACACACACACACACACACGTACACACATCGCCACTTTCACCAATCATTATGATCCGATTAACATAATGCTCTGGAAGCAACTGTGACAAAAAGGGCTCAGTGACTCATCACAGGACAGTTATTTATATTGATGTATAGTAAAACTACATCCATGTCCTAATATATACAGTATGGTCTACTTTGAAAGGAGAAATGTGAATGTGGTTTTTTTTTTGTCACATTGTTCAGTATTATAAATCATCCGAATGTACCTTATGCATTTTTATCATAAACTGCTAATTTCCCATGACAGTTCTAAATATTATTGCCTGTATTTGCCATTTGAAATATATTAATCACATTAAAACACAAACAATGTTAACAATGTGTTGTGGAATCACATATAACATTGTTTATTGTTTATGCTATTATAATGTTTATCTTCATAAACATTATAATAGCAACTGAGTGTAGGTTATGTGGCCATAGTTACCATGAAATCCCCCGTTGGTTTGAACACTACATTCTTAGACCTTGTGTTTGGCATTTTGTCCCTCGCCATCTTGGTCTTTGGCCGTGACCATCCTGGTTCTGTGACACAAGAGGGTGGAGCTAAGTATAAAGATATTTTTTAGGCAACCGAAATGGTTTCAAATCCATTTCATGAACTGCAACCAAGGTGAATCCCAAGGTGGCCACATTCTGCGTTATTTTTACTCTAAATAGGACCGATAACATGAAAAGAAACATGTTGAATGTTACACGGTGAACTTTAGATTTACAGTTCAGCCATTAAGTCACTGCAAGAAAGTGAATCAGTGTATTTTCCAAAATATAAAACCATTGCTTTAAGTTTTGTGTTTACCTTTGCAACCTAAAACTATCAATCGTTAGTATTGGTTTAAAACAGTCAACTCCTCTGTAGTTACTTGAAACCAAACCAATGCTGTTCCTCTCTCTCTGGTTGAGGTGTTTATCAGTGAAGTCTCATTGGTTAAAATGGAAATCTGATCCTCATCAGAGCATTCAGTATATTTTCATCTCTGAATCAGGCAACTCTGTATGTATGTTGTAATATTAGTTGTATACACAGGTGGACTAAATGATGTCACTCCACACCCACACAGCACAAATATGCTGAAGGCTACTTCTTGTGTGTAGGCCCATCGTATGTGTGTGTGTGTGTGTGTGTGTGTGTGTGTGTGTGTGTGTGTGTGTGTGTGTGTGTGTGTGTGTGTGTGTGTGTGTGTGTGTGTGTGTGTGTGTGTGTGTGTGTGTGTGTGTGTGTGCGTGTGGGAGGTGCTGGTTGGTCCTCAGTGGGTGGCGTTGCATAAGAACCTGAGCACTGAAGGTTAGATAGAGAATTAAGAGAATGGGGGCTTCTATCACTTAATGTCCTTCTCTCTCTCGCCTACTCTCCTGTTCTCTCTCTCTTGCTGTCTCATAAAGTAGAGCACAGGCACGTGGACTGAGCCCAGGCACGCAGTGGTGTCTGAGTCGACTGCGTGGACCACGATGTGTAGAAAAAAGCCCACCGAGCTGCGGCGGCAGGTAAACACAAGACAACACCAGACCAACATCTCAGATCAAATCAGATAGAGAGAGGGATGCCGAGAAAGAGGGAGACAAAATAAAAACATATTCCTTATTCTTCATATCCCAACACACTGATTGGCTTATACTGTTGCTGGCCCCAGCTTCCTCTCTTGACATACCTTCACTAAAGGCCTTTAATATTGATCAGTAAACATATTTACTTGAAGGAAATGCGTTAATATGTTTTGATTATGTATTTTATTTATTATTTATTTATTTGCGTATTCGTATAAGTAAAAAAAAAAAAAAAAAATTAAAAAAATGGTGTGGGATGATTGGGATTATTGGAGACCATAGATTAGATTTTTGATAGATCAATCGGGTCAAAGGTCAAAGGTCAGGTCAATCTCTTCTTTCTTCTGCACCATCAATTTTTTATTTTAATTGGCATGCAGCTAATACCAAAATGTTCATAATTCAATGCCCAATCTTGTGATATGCGAAGGTATGCGCTCTACCGAGTGCCCATTCTAGTTTTTACTGTGACTATGAAATCTAGAGACGATATAACTTTGTTATCATCTTCACATTAAGATATGTTTTATATCCTTTCCTTTTGTTGACACAAGCTGTGACTTGCTATTGTGGAAATGTGTTTGTATTCCTTATCCAATGTGGTGTGGTACATTGTGTTAACACTTAGACTTTTTAATGACAAAATATAGGCAATCTAATAACAGTGCAACAAACATTTAAACGCTTCCTTACATTTTGCAATGATTTTATCGTATGAGAATAAACGTCTTTCTCTACATTCAGGCACAGACTGTCTAACGAGTGCGTTTTTTACACAGCGGGCGGACTATGTCCTAGTGTTATTTCAAGTGAAATATCAGATCAGCTTAGCAAACATGAATTTTCCGTCACTAATGTGACATAATTACAGTCTCTGTAACTTTTGGAGTCAACAATTTGCCCTTTGCTTAAATGTCAGGGTATTCTGGTTCCAACTGTTCTCGACGTGTTGACACTTGCACGCAAGTGAAGACTGTAGTTCTCCCACCTCACATTACATTACTTTACTTTATTCATCAACCACAAGTAGTGAAGCTGTGCGTCTGCCCTCCAACCTTTTGGCAGTACGTTGCTCCGCTGTTGTGTTTCTTCTCGCCAACAGCGAGAACTCGTCGTCATGCTGTTTCTGTGCTGACGCACACAGCGCTAAAGAGGAGTAGAAACTGAGCTCGTCGGAATAATTGGAGGGTCATAAAGTGTCTCTCTTTCTCTCCCGCTTACTCAGGCATTGTGTTGAGCCACGCCAGCAGCTTGAGGAAGACTCAGACAAATACTTTGATGTTCAGGAGAGCAAGGAAATCATCTGTTGATTTACATTACTTTTTTTTTACGGAAGCTGCATTTCTGTCCTGATTTATATTGTGTCTCCTGCTCATGCTTCTCCCTCCCTTAGGCTCATAACGGAGCACATAGCGGACCAATAAAACATCAATCCCATCATGTGATAGAGGGCCTCTGTGCTGTCAGCCATCGCAGAGGATTACTGGCAGTGTTGTGAGTTTTCCGGCGGCCGGCTGCAGCCAAATGAGGAGAAGGAGGAGGAAATGAAAGTGGAGAAGCGACAGAGGGCTTCTGCCAGGTCATGTCATCCCATGTCACTGAAATGTGATCGGTAGTCTCACTTGAAGGAGAACAGTCCTTATTAAACACTTCTTCCTTCATTACACTGACAAAGTACACAATGTCTCGAATTGAATATTTCAAAAATTACATATTGTATTTTTTCTTTTGGGTATATTTGGAAAATATGGGTCAGGTAACACAGATTTCTGAGTTGAGAGAACGGGATGTTTGAGGGGAAATGTTATATGGAACAGACGGGCTATCGTCTGTGTACAGTATTGAAGCCAGAGCCAACCAACTGGACACTTTCCAGATTTTATAAAAAGCAGAAGGTGAGCTGAATCCCTCCAGTGCGAGGCTCTTTTAGTAAACAATGTTGTCATGGAAGCCTGTCTATATTTGGAGACATACATTGACTCAGGGTTAGATGTTATACACATATGGATGCATTATATAAGGGAACAGGAAAAGAGCTCTCTGAATAGAAACAACAAGAGATAAAACAAGCTAAAAGCTCCAAAAGAGAGAAGTATTTCATACCGGGAGCCTCGATCAGAATGAAACATTTAATTGTCAGACAGTACAAGGTGACTTCCTTCATGTTTTTATTTATACATTTGTACCAGCAGTTACAATTACACAAAGTTAGGTGATTAAAATGTTTGTGTATTTGTATGCAAAATTGCATGTGGAGAATATTGGTGTGTGTGTGTGTGTGTGTGACACACATACCGCGGCTCACATATGTGTGATGTACGTGTGCATTACATTAGGAGTCGGTGAGATTTAAGGCAGCCCTTGGCCGCGCTCCAACGCTTCTGCAGACGTCAGCAGGCCGGCCATCCTGAGAAGGATGGGATGGGAGAGGGGGGGGGGGAGCAGATGGAGAGAAGGAAAGACAGAAAGTTTGAGGTGGGAAGGAAGGAATAGACATGATGGAGAGGTTAGCAGCGACAAGGATGGATGGAGAAATGAGTGAACAGAGGGAGAGATATGGGAAGGGACTGAAATAGGGAAGAGTGATGGGCAGCGCTGCAGCAAGCGAGAGAGAGAGAGAGAGAGAATAACATAAAAGAAACATGTTGAATGTTAAAAATGGTACTTTAAAGGGGCTTGTAGGTAGGTTTGTCACAAATATGCATCATGCATGCACTGAATTATCTGCAGTTACAATGTGCACTGAGTAATCATGTACACAAAAAAGTGAAATGAGAAGGTCATTACCACTCTCCCGTCTGCACAGCAGATAGGTAGCTGGAGCCAGTTAGCTTATAGCCTAGCAGAGAGAGTAACGCGATGTGACAGGCTGTCAGGGACAGCAATAAGCCAGCTAAGTCCCCAGCAGGAAAGCAGTCTTTACTGAAGCCAATAGTCGGGGTGTCTCAGGAGAATCACTGTTATTAGCATAACCCTGCAGGGTGCCGTGCTACAGGTGGCTAAAGGGAGGAGAGAGAGACCGGGACAACATTGAGCCACAGATTGGAAGAGCAATCATTGCGGCGACAAAGATTCAGATGACGACAATGGCGGTGACGGTGAGAATGGGGATGCCACGCATGGCAGCAATGATCCCACACGTGAGTACGATGACGTAGTGCTGATTGCACGTCGACATGAACGCCAACATGAAGGGAGACATCTTGAGGAGAGAAAAAGATGATGTGCTTGGTTAGTGCAGACAAGTGTGCTTTATAGAACAATGGCTGATCGGTAGAACTCAAGCAGGTGATGTGACATCTTCTCTCTGTCATCTCCTTTTCGGACTGGACTCAAAAATGTCAAAACTGTTGTCAAGCCAGAGATGAACATAACGTTGTCCCCGTGCCATAAACTGTTGGATTCTTTCTCCCAGTCTGCGATTGAGCGTCCAGTCGTATTCAGGGTGGCTCGACAGCCACACACAATAGACATGGTAATGGTTGGGTACTCACACACACTCACTGACAAAATAGAAACGTATACGGACTTGCAATGAGACCACAGGCTTTCAGAGAGCCACAACATAAATATCATCATTTAGCCTGCCTCTCTGTTACGTCTCTCCTCTCTCCACCGGAAACTGCAGACACTGATTATCTGTCCTTTCTTTGTGTGTGAGAAGAATTTATACATTACATTTCTGAGGTTAACACATTTTTACTACCTGTTTTCTATCAATTCCCATATCACCAGAAATATATATTTAAATGGGTACTCGAGCAATTTAGGACAGCACATCCATAAAGTTAAGAGACTGGTAAGAGACAAATAAAAAAAATAGCAGAGGCGGAGATAGTATAACTTTTAGTTAAGAATATGGGCCGAGCTTGGAAAATGCTGCATCCTACATTTCCATAATACAAGTGGAACCCTCCCTGCCTGTTAAGACCCACATCTTTAAAGTACCATCTTTGACAACGCTCCCCCAAGAGCAACAGAAGACTGATATGAAGTACTCTCTGTGAAGAGTGAATGGATATTCATGTGTCACAGTGTGAGGCCATTTTCATATAATAATATGGTAATAAAGTGGTAAGTGTTGTCACCTGTGGAGGGGTAATATTATGGGTTTTTTGGTGTGTGTGTATGTGTCTGTGGAGTTTATACAACTGTGTACATTGTGTTTTTCTTCCCAAATGTAATCATTCTGATCAATAACTCCAAAGAAAGTGTTTTCATGAGCCTGTGTTAATGATCTTTATTGGTCCTCTGTGCTAGTTGCACCGAAGCAGTTTTATTAGAAGTTACCACTGGAGTTATTGAGCAGAGGATGAGCCTTCTGTTTATGTCTTTCAAAATGATAACATCCCCTATTCAGGATGGTTCCCATGAGAAACATGCAGCACTCAGAAAAAAAGTAGAGTGCGCCCGTAAATTACAGGAGTGGGGAGTCTTCCCAGAAGAGCATCTTCCTTTAACTCTCGAACAGAGCATGTGGAGAAAGACATTTGCTTAAAATACAGTCAAAACAAAACAAAAAATCCTAATGATTGTTGACATTAAATCAATTTGCTCAATGTATTGTTATTTATTTGTACTCTGAAATGCAGAGTGTGGGAATGTAAACACAGCTAATGAGGCAAACATTTCTGGTCTCTCAGGCACAATTAGAGAAGGTATGTGGGGATTCTTCCATTCATATCGCTCTTTATGTGGATCTTCTCAACCAGGACTGAGTAATTACTACAGCTGCTTGCCATTATAATTTCAAGATTCCATGCCTAAACGAACACATTGTATTTCATGTTTTATAATCTCAAGATGAACCACTATTCCTTCTGCAGGAGTTATTGAGTGAGAGAAGCTGTGTGTTTTGAAATGAAATCTCATTGGGAATGACACTTCTTAAATAAGGTGGAGACACAGCTATAAAAGTACCAGACAACAGACACAGTCTGCCATCAGCCACTGATGCCCAGCTCCTGTTCCACGAAAAGAAGCTGTTTGCAGAGTGCCATCACAGGCTTGAGACATGTATTTCCATCAGTGTGGGGTATCTCAGTGCCTGGCTGATATTTAAAGTTGAAATCTGAAGAAGCTGTTGACACATTCAGCTACTGCCTCAGCACAGCAGGGGCTTCAACCTTTTCCGTGTATTACTATTATAGCTATGTTGTTATTCGACCACGTAATCAGTCATTACAGGCAAAAATATTTATAGCACTGTGCAATTATTCATTTTTATTATTTCTGCATGGTATTGATAATCGAAGTGTAGGATAGAGAAATGTCCATTATCTCCGCTGCTAGTTAGAAAAAGAAAAAGCCGTCAGATGGGAATTCCGTGCCAATTGTTATCTATGTGAGGCTTCCTGATGAGATGCAGATCTATTTGGTGTAATGAGTTTTGCGAGCCTCAGACCCTAACCTATAAAGGGATATTGATTAGACTCGATATTGAGTCAGAGTTTGAGTCTGGGAATATAAATCTTGATAATAGATGTTGTTATGGCGAAGTGGCTAAGGCACTAGACTAGCAATCCTTTGGGTGTTTGACTCTCCTGCTTCAGATGCTGCCAACAAAGAACGGTTGTTGTTTTTTGCTCAGATGTTTGGCTGAGATGTCTGTTCTGTCTGTACAATAAAAGGATTGTTACTGGCTGCTTTACCCCTTGGAAAATACATATCTTATCCGGTGGGTTTCACTTCTGTGTTCTCTCTTTTGAGAGGAATTGACCCCCTAAACACATCGTTTTTAAATGTAGTTTTTTGTACAGATTAACCAAATGGAATAAAACGTGTTATTAAAAGGCTGGAATGAGGCAGGTTAAGCTGTCTGCCAGCCTTTGTGTTAAGCTAAGCTAACGGGCGGTAGTTTTACAGATAGCATACACTCAGCTGTGAGTGATATCGATCTTTTCATCTAATTCCCGGCGAGAAAGACAAAAAGCCACTGAACTTGCGTTAATTGTGATTCCTGTATCTACAAAACCCCGTTCTCTCCAGTTCAATGAAATATCCTCTCTTGTCTTATGTACAGTGGAAGTAGTTTATTTGCCCTCATTCCTTACGTCCTTCCCACTAACCATATGTTTGTCCATGTAGGACTGAAACACCAGCCACACTACACTAAAAGGACATTTGAGGGAGAGTGCAAAGAATAAGGACATCGGCCATTAGCGCTTATGTGAGGTTACACTGAAGACACCATGACAGTTCACGGGGGAGGCTTTACATATCAGGACCCGTGTATGATATATGGATACTATACTTTATTGTCCCCATGGGGAAATTAGACTCTACAAAGCAAACTGCAGCAGATGTTGGGTGGACGGTTATAGCTGCTTGCTCAAGGACCTCTCGGAAGTTGTGGTGACTCACAATTTCTCGAAAATTTCTTTTTGTTGTCTGTTTTATAGTGACATTGATTGTTTAGTTTGACAAACTCTCATGCCAAGAGAATTTCTGAAGAAGTTCGGGGATATCCGTTTTCATCACCTTAACTTGTAATATGATTTGTCACCTGATCTCTTTCCAGAGCCGCCTTGACACGCCCGAGCTGGGCTTAGTGGTGATCTGGGAGCGAGCGAGCCTCTGTGTGTGGAGAGCAGATTTCATGAGGCATTGAGAAATATTTAAAAAGCAGATCAGCCTCATCTGAGACTGTACACACACCCTGAAGACACACACACACACACTGGAGTCCCACCACACCCACCCACTCTCCCCAGTTCAGATCTCCTTTTCCAGTTACTGGTAGGTCAGCAGAGCGTGTGCTCTACTAAAGATAGTAACACACAAATCACCAGCTATCTTATTGTCAGAGACAGTGAAACACCGACCTGGAGTAGAAGCAGATACAAGACAGGATTTTACACACATACACACACACACACACACACACACACACACACACACACCCTTTCACACACACGCACCAACAAAATGTTCTCGAGTGTATCCCTCTCTCTCTTTCTCTCGCTCGCTCTCTCTCTCTCCGTGTGTTCATTCTCAATTTTGGATTGAGGCCTCAGAGAAATCCAAAGTAATAAATGTGAGCAGACAGCCTTCTACTCCTCAGAGGTTGAATGTGGGCTGTTGGACATAATCAGCCTTCTACAAACACACACACACACACACACACACATATAAAGCCGTCCATGCGTATGTTTGCCGTTTTTTGGGCTCTCATACATAATGTCAATGTCATTCTGCCTTTTTGTCACATGACAGCCATGACTGTTTGTGTGGAGCAGCTGTGTTTCATGTTATAATGGGATCAAACATGCGGAGCCATTGCTTGTTCAATTTGATCCACTGAAAGTGTGCTGCTTGAAAGTTGGATTATTCTTTCACTGCTGTGGACTCCGTCTATTCAGTCAAAGCAGATTTGCCTCAGCAGATGATCTTCAAAAAGACCTCTCACTGAAAAATGTGTTTCTTCGTAGATGGGTGGGCCAATATAGCCGTTTATGCATTTTTTTCAGTTTTTAATTCTGACAACACACTGGAGCAACACATAACACATGATCGTGTTATTTTGTATTATGGAAAGTTGATATTCGGTTATTCAGTGCTTTCCACCCATCTCTTTTACCGATGTGAAGTGTTGTAATAGTCCAATTAACCGTAACACACATTAATCTGTTACTCCAACTAGACACTGCCCCAGATGTTGTTTCAATGCAGGCCGTGTTTCAGTCTAAATCCTCACTAAGTCATGTGAATGGGGCACACCCTCAACTAGGTGATGTCTTGGCCATGTTTGGTGCTAACAAGTTTTTTTTTAAAATACCTAAAAGGAAACTGTGGAAATGAAGAGGAATAGAAAGAGTAGATCATCCTTACTTTTAGTGATGCAGCCGTGCATCCATCCACAATACATACAATCAAAGTTTGACTAAAACTGAAACTGAAGTTAGTGAAAATATATTGGTTTCCACTGCTTGACAGTTGCCTTTTTGTTATATGAACAAATGATATGGCGCTACTGCGGTCTCTCTAGGTGGTGTCACTCCAAACGCCTGCAAAATTGTAAGTGAAGAAAACACACATCATAACCATGTCATGACCTTCATTTCCTCCAATAGTCTTGTTTCTCTTGGAAGTGTAGTCAGTGACTCAGTAAACGTTGCACCTGCTGCCACATCAATCTTTTCTCCAGCTACACCCATCAGATTTGGGAACACATATTTAAACCTCCTCCCACACCCGGCCACCATTCACTCTGTGCCCTCGGTCATGAGCCGTGTCTCTCTCTCTCTCTCTCTCTCTCTTTCAAATGACATGCTGTGCCAAGTGTAAGTGACTCAGCTGACTCACAAGCAGTGTGGGTTGCCAGCTACCACCCTCCTCACTCCAGCACACGTCCTCCCATTAGAAAGGTAGAATAGAACAAGGCTGAGAAAACGGGTGAGAAGATGAAAAAAATATATATACAGATTCCAGTTGAGATTCCTGTAAGATAGCAATCCCTCAGATCCCTCAATACGCTGAAGAATTTTTTGTTCTCTTTACTAGTTCATCTGTTTTCCTACTGAAACTGCAGTCTGGCAGAAGTGGATACAGATTAATAATTTGCTCCCCAGAGAGCACCAGACTGAGTCACTCCTCCAATTACCACTGGTGGAAAGTAAACACAGGAGCACATAAAGGTAGGCAGAGAGCCCCCATGGGGTAAACTACTGCCCTCCTTTTACACAAAGACACACACACACACACACATTTCACAAAGAACACACACAAAAGAGCACACAACCTAACCCTGTACTCTGTCAATATTAGACACCCTCACTTCTGCCAGTATAAAACAGGGTCACCGTACACATTTTTCTTTATTAAAGCTAATTTGTTCAGCTAAACCTTTTTCTTTCATTTGCATGAAAGTTGATGTGCTTGTCTTTCTCAGGTTGTTTTTCAGTGTGTAAATAGTGGTTATAATTGCTGTGGTAAGTTGTATAATATATAATCTTATGATGAATACGTACCAAGGGAAATGAATGGTGTGCATGTGGTATTTAGCTAATGCCTTACTATCAAGTACAGATCTAGCCATGGGACACTGGACGCTGGGCCTCATTAGCTCCAAGGGACAAGGTTGTCACCCTAACACACACACACACACACACACACCAGTACATTCCACGTGACACATGTGCTTGTGTGTGTGCGTGTAGTTGTAAGTGTGGTATTGAAGGTGGACATTAATCATCTTTATTGTGCAGAAGCGGTCATTTAGTCTAAGGTAACACAAGGTTATCTGGGCTCCTCTGCTCTGGTAGGCCTACTTCTGCATCACACCTTAACACACACACACACACACACACACACACACACACACACACACACACTATCTTATCCCACTGTTACAGCACCTGGCTCTAATTAGGTTTAAAACATAGAGATGATATCAGTAAAGGTCTTATAGATAGGTGAAGCCCCTCCCCTTCCAGGTGACCACCATCTGACCTCATCTCAGAAAAAACATGTACTCTATTAAACGGTGTGAGATAAATCATATTTTGATCCTGTTGAAGGAAGGGGCAGGACTTTGTCTCTCTATTAAGTACTGTAGCAGTCGTAATAAAATACAGTTAACCTTGATTATTAGAGGTAGCGTTTTACACACAGTATGATGCCATATACAAGTGTGTTCATACAGTGTGTGTTTAGGGTCATTTTTAAGGGTCTCGGTAATAAATTGTGTGAAATAAACAAACTAAAGATGCATTAGTTTTATGGATGTACCAATGGATTCTGTATGTCTCGTTTATCATTTTACACGCATCTATGAGTTGTTTTTTTCACATTTCTTCTTGATTTATAGCCAATGGCAGTGAAAGACAGAAACAAGGAAAGTAATTTAAATCTCATATTTGAGATGTTGTTGTACTGTATGTGTAGATAAGACCACAAACTGCAAACTCCATGCTCGTAACTATCCAGCTCAGCAAGACAAACTTAAACAACCCACAAACTGCAAAGCTTACCATCGCACCCATACCAACCCTAAACTTCACCACCCCTGATCCACCCAAACCACCACCGCTCCACCAACGGCCACCCCACCCTTTCGGTTTAGAATCAGAGTTGCCGAGCTAAGCAGAGTGAAAGCACAGGAAAGACAGTGGGGGCCGGTGCTCGTCCCCCATTCAGCGCAGTCGGAGGGCCGGCCCGGGCCCCGAAAGCTCAGATTACATCCCACATAATGAGAGGCCTGGCTCAGCAGGCTAGTCTCTCTCTCTCTCTCTCTCTTTCTCTGTGGCATTATTGCTGAAGTCCTGTTCTGTTCTGTTCTTCTCTCTGGTTACTACACTGACAACTGCCAGCACAGCTGCTTTACATGTCACTGTATGGCCATGGGGGAATAGCCACACACCTGGTGTGGTCATGGCCGATGTGGATAAATTGCAAACTGACTCTTTTGTCTTACTTTTTCCCCTCAACCCACACTATTCCAGCATTTTCCACAAAGCTTTTCAAAAAAGCTCTCTTGGTTGCTTTTTTTTCTTTCTTAATATGGCCAATAAAAACACAGGTGTTTGAATTAGTCTTCATTGTCAGGGATCTTTGAAACTATACAATGGTGATTAGCCTGAGAGTGTCAGTGAGGTAGCTTGGCAGTCTCTCAGGTAGCTATCGAGTCAACAAGTTGTAGAGAAACCAACAACTATACTGAGAAGAACACCTCAACTGCTAGATTGGCTTAGAGATAAGCACAAGATCCCCAAGGGGGAATACAGATGGATAGAAGAAGTAATAAAAGGAAATAATGCATAATAAAGTAGAACTATAAGTCAAGACAAAATTACCAGGAAAGCAATAAACATCCAGAACCCCACGGCCAGTGTTGCACCCTGAACTAATAACACAGTGAAATGTCTCGAGGCAAAAGTATTCAGAAACCAAATTTTGGTTTGAGAAGTTATTACAAATCATCCCGAGGGGGAGATGAGTTTCTTTCACAAATATGGTGTAGATGTTGAGTTGTTTCACTAAAAACCTGCTAGTGGTGGGAGAGTAAAATAGAGGTTATCCTTAAAGTCAGTATGATTCTTCCTCTGGACTCTATAAATGTCTCTACAAAATGTCATAGCAGTTCATCCAAGGGTTGTTGAGTTGTTTCAACCTGGAACAAAGGGCCGACAGACTAACATTGTCATCCACAGAGCCACAATGCTAGCGAGGCAACAAAAAAAACACAATCAGACTATAAATTAGAGCACACCACACGACTGTTAGTTTAGTTTGTTTCATGTATTTAAAAGCAAATCTCTCATGAGTTCACAAGAGCTCCCAGAGACTTTAAACTAAGCGTGATGTGAGCTGAGATACAGGGAACGGTTTGTCCTCTTTGAGCCTCAGTGGCAGGTCCTTACAAAACCAGACTGAAACAAGGCCTTTTCTGGAAGCTCAGTGTGTGGAGTGCTGTGACAAAGCCTGGCTCCTTCGCAAACACACACACACACACACACACACCACATATCCATTCAGCACACAACTCACAGCCGACTCACTCACATGCCGTGTGGGCCGGCATTGTGTTTATTGCTCTGTGATTTGGTGGCACCGAGGCCATTAGCATTGTGTGAAGCTGGATCGAGGCACAGGGAGCTTGTGTGTCTCGGTGTGTCAGTGCTTCAGCGTATGTACCTACACAGCATGTGCCGAGGGTCATGAGCTTATGCTTGTAAATACAAAAACACATCCGTCAAGATGTAATATGTTTCTGTGTGTGTGTGTGTGTGTGTCCGTGTAATAAAAGGAATGAGTGAGGTCACAGACTTTCTCCACAAAGGCTCCCAGCTAAAGGTCTACTAGAGAACAAGCATCCTTTGTAAAGACCATGTGTGGACTGCACTGTGCTGCATTACAATGGATGAGAAAGAGAGAGTGTGTGTGTGTGAGTGTTGGGGGGGGGGCTATAACAACTTGTATTGATTAGCAGGAAAGGGTTCCACCTAATGCCCCATCCGCTGTTACTGCTGCCAACAGGAAAACAATAGCACCTAATGGATATCTTTGTCTTTTGGAGAAATTTTTTTTTTAAAGAAATGTGACATGTTTCCATATGTTTGATATGGGGTTGCATATGTACATGTTTGTGTGACATTTGTACATATACGTATGCACACACACACACACACACACACACACTATGTATAGGTGCGTCTGCCTGCCTCGGCTTGTTGTCTGTTCTCACGAGAGGAAACATCAAGCTTATGCAAAGCAGCAGATACGCACAGAGCTCGTTTCGGGCGTTGCTCACAGCTGCTACATACATTCACACGTGTTATGACATAACCTGCCCTGTATGATTCGCTCCAGGCAGACTGGTCCTCATTCATTGATACGACGAAGCTGTCAACAGCCCATCAGTCAGACTTGCGTTGGCTGTATGAATGCCAATAGTGCAGCGGGGATATTTTTATGCCAGAGATTCATCGGTGTGAGTTCATCACAATAAAGTCTGGTTGAAGGAAGTGTGCTGGCGAGGTGAGGTAAAGGTGGCAGGAGCACGAGAATATTGCCCATAGGTTGAAGGACATAGTGTGTGTGTGGGTGTGGGTGTGTGTGTGTGGGTGGGTGTGGGTGTGGGTGTGGGTGTGTGTGGGTGTGTGTACGTGCATGTGCATGTTAATGGACTTTAGAGATTAATGTTGAGAGCAGATGAAGGTGAGCAAGTGGAATCATCTTTTGGGGGTTGTGCAAATGTGTGATTGATGCCTTTTAGTGTGTGTGTTATGGGTGTGTCAAGTATCTATGTCTATGCATATGTCTTTTCTATATTGCTTAACAAGTATCCTATGAATGCGTGTTGTGATAAAGGTTAGCCAGCCTTCCCTCTGTGAATTTTAAGAAGAGTCCGACGCACCAGCCCAATAATCCACTCTACACCTCTCAAAACAATATGTTACGTAGTTAAACACCAGCAAGCAACACCAGAAATCATAGGGCTTCACTTGAGGATTGTTCGTTCACACACTTGGATGTGGCTTTTCCAAAAGAACACAAATATTTAATGTAAAAAACATTGTGAGGTTGTTAATCAAATACACAAAGCCAAACAATCCAACACATTTTCCATTGTACTTTGCCTGCTGTTTCCTCGACATGGACTACATTTAAAAGCTATTCAAACTCTGAGATGTACAACGTTCTCTGCTTTTGAGAAAGACCGTGTCGTCATTGTTAGTCAGGTCAGACTTGTCTTGGTGGACAATACCAACAAAGTCCCTTCAAAGCAAGCTTGTTGTGAAGAAGAAGTGTTTTCCCTTCTTCTCTTCTCTGCCTTTCAGCTTTCAAGTTGACAATGAAAAGCAAAGATGCTGTATCATTTTGTTTGTTAGTTTAAACTCTGGCAGACGACAGCACGAGGCATCTGTTGCTGCGCACCTCATCAATGTTGAACAAAAACACAAATCCGAAACACTCCCAGATGAATTGTGTAGTTCCCTCTTAACACCTGTACCAACACATTGTTCCTTCCTTTGTTTCCCTTTCTCCTCTCTTCTAACTGCCTCCCCACTTCTGCTGCAGACGAACGCACAGGTGATTGAATGCCATCGTTGTTGCACATCAAAATTGACTGTAGCTGGAGGTGGAAACTAATGGCTGTTCAGGAAGACGATTTAGGCTCTGAACAGACATTAAAAAAGATATTACAGACAACGAATGCCATATGGGAGAATGTCTCAGGCACCACCAAGGACACAATCATATTACCTGGCAGCTGTACAGATCAGAGGACACACATAAGCACAAGCCACTTTAAAGGCATTGGAGTTACATGTGTATTAGAATTGTATGTGCAGTAATGAATCACAATATCTCAACGTAATATTAATTCACATTAGGCGGAGATGTAGGACACATCTGGTGATGAGATTAAAAGTGATGTTTCACCGTATCGGGGTAATCTCTATAGCACCGTACATGTATCAGCCAGTAAGCCTGGTGGAAAGTTGTTTCAATGAGAATCAATTATTATTATTAATTGGTGAGAGCGACATGTTTTCACTGACTGAAAGGCATGACATCACTGTAAATTCACGGTATTCATACAGCCACGTTATATCGAGTGTGCAGTCCTATAAATTTGCTATTCATTACGTGTTTTTAAATGCGGCCCTCTACGAATAACCCAGGGTCTCAATTTCTCTCCCCCAAGAAGCTCACTCTCAGCTGGTGTCTGAGTGCAGGACGCGCTAAGGTCAGAGGTCAAGTGTCATGTAATCTGGATGTGTAATACACACTGACATGCTGCCTAAGCTGCTCTGGACGAAAGCATGACGTCATGGGATCAGCCACACGTAAATGTGCACACAAACACGCGCACGCATGTGGATACTTACAGGATGCGTGCGGTTTGTGCACTACGCATGCAGCCTCATCCTGCCATGTGCTTGTTGATAGCATATTAGAAAGACTAGAATAACCCAATGTACACACACACACACATGCGCACACACACACATAGACACAAACCTGCTTAGACGTGAGCTGCACGTGAGAGCTTTGGCTGTAGCCAGCTTAGAGGCATTTGCCTTGCACCCAACACACACATGTAAAGTAAACACATACATATGCCTCACAAAGGCCCTTCTGTGGAAAGAGTCATTTATCTTCCTTTTTACCTGTTGATTACTAATCATCGCCTCTCTAAACAAATCTGAAAGGACAGATTGTTCACCCGTGCAGCCGAGCTTCCCTTCCACACAGACTCTTTCATGTCTGCTCAAGTCCTCTGCTCTCTTTTCGCGAGAAATGTTTTCGACTCATATGGTAATGCAGCGGAGGGGAAAACAGGTTTACGGCTTTCCTGCCATTCAAACAGAGAGGGATCCTTTCCATAACAAATGACAAAAGCATCTATTAATATTCATACTCTCTCATGGTGCAGAGGCACACACTGTGTGTGGAGAAAGGAGACCTGACTGAACTCCCAAAATAGTTAGACTGCGACTTCTTCTCCTTCTCTAACTGTGGCAGGCCCAGGCATTTCCTTCCATTTCAAGGAGTGAACGCTTATGTAACGCTTCTCTTGAAATAAGGTCAGACACCCACTCCTTATAATAAGCATCCAGGTGTTTGAAAGTGTTTTCTGAAAAGGAGAAACCCTGTTTTCTATGTACCTGTATGCTCTCCGTAAACTGTGGCTTAATGTTGCATAAAAACCTGGAGGACTCTCACTTTGTCACCATGATCAACAAGGACTAAAGATGATGTTGATTATAAACGGTTTGTAAACTGTGTATTCAATAGATTGTATCTATTCATGGGATAGTCGATGATGGTGACTTACCTAGGAAACTATTTGACAAGCCTATTTTACCTACCCCAAGCCCAAGGGGTCTCAGTGAGTGACTAGTTAAGTATGGGCCAACATTACTCGGATGCTACAAATGCAAAGAAGGTTCCAAACATGGGATAGCGACAGGATAACTACCGCCCTCCCTCACAAACCACAGAGTTTTGGGATGAAATGTAAGTTTATTTTGAAAGCACCAAAAACAGAAATAGATGCAAAAAGAAAGACAGGTGTTTTTTGGCCACAGGAGGTAGATGTTTTCTGTGAAAACCCACTGTGACATGGACACAGTTAGCTGCTAGCTTTTAATTTAATAATCCATGAGGAATATTTGACTTGCATTCCTTCCACTCACCCCATTAAAAAATAGATAAATGCCTCTGACGTGTCAAACTTAGTATCTTGGCTTCTGAGTAAATGGTCTGCACTTTCCTCTTTGAAGAACAACTGACCTTTAAGCGTCACTTTTGAGATGAAACACAGTAACTTCCTCTGCCTTGAAGTGATTGTGATGGGCAGTAGTCTAGCACTCCCTCCAGTGTCTGTGGAGCTTTACAGCAGAGACGTGCATCCATTGGCCCTCCGGTGCCACAGTAACAGGCGGTGAAGTCATTGTGGCCCAATTCAGAGACACTGCTATTTACAGTCACTTTATATGTGCTCTGTGTCAATGGGGAAAGGTCTGGTCTATTTTCTATGTCAACAAAAACAGACTGACTTCTGGATCGAGATTCTCCAGTGCTCATGAGTAATGAATGATATTTTTATTTCCATGTATATTCGGACGACTGCAGTGATCATTTTGAGCTATACGGTCCGTATGAATCACCACAGTGAAAGGTGTACATCGTATGAACAACTGTACGATATATTAGTTTATAATTCTATGTACATATAAAATGTACAAAGTCTGAAACGACAACAAACCTGATGCTTTCATTCAATAAGTCATGCCATCTTGCTGTTGGACTGTACCACGATAGTGACTTTTCTATTGTTTAAATACTAGTCGGAGTAAATATTTCTTTATCAAATGTTTTATTTTCCATTAATTATTAATCTATGTCTATTTTTCTTTTTTTGTAAAGCCCTTTCAATGTGTTTACATTTCTCTTTCTTATTACAGTTTAAAGAAGAGTCCACATAAAGTTGTGTGATGAAATATTAGCAAGACGTGAACCATTGTTATCAAAATATCATATAGTATTTGACTTACTCATCAGTAATTACGAATAACTGTACAACTGTTGCTTAAATCATAACGCCTGAGTTAATAACCGAGGGGAACTGAAATAATAAACAAGCGGAAGTGGGAAGCAGATTGGGATGTTTGGACATCCAAATACCTGAGGAGACGATTTAAGAGAAGCCAATTCATCCAACCGAAGAAGGCTGAGAAACACATGATTTATATTTATATATTTTATTCATTCTCGGGACACATTTACTGCAACCAAGCACGTTGGAGCGTTCATGCTTGGTGAAAGCGATATTAATAATAACACACAGCTCAGTTGTAAAGTCCTGAGCATTTACTATATTGGGTCACTGAAGAACGGTCCCCCTGGGTCTAATTACAGCAAGAGTTTGGACTCCCCTGCTGTGTGTGTGTGTGTGTGTGTTTGGTTGTGTGTGTGTGTGTGTGTGGGGCTGCATGCATAGTGTGCACAAACCGCACGCATACTGTAAGTATTCACTTGAGTGTGTGTGTTTGTCTCAAGTCCCCATAAATAGTGTTTTGTCAGAACTGCGGGTCAAACGACGCCCCGAGGCCTACAACAACTTTTTACACAAGAAAAAGATAATTACTCAACAGCAAATGTAGTTAGTGACTATTTACTTTGCGTCTGTTCAGCCAGCAGTTTGGAGGTATTTACTGACCATCAACAGCTAGCTGCACAACATCCAACTCCAAACCAAACCAAGAGATTCCTGTGTAAAGCATTACAGATGCTCACTTAAGTCAAAGTCAAAGTCATCTTTATTGTCAATGTTCCTTTTGTTGAACATACAGAAGATCAGAAGTATGTTTGTCTCCTTTGTCCCACATAAAGTAGGTAATAATAATAGTAATAAAAAGTGATTAATAAGCCAGCTAAGAAGACACGGCATGTATACAAGAACACGATGAAGTCCCTGTGAGGCACATCTCTCCTCTTCTGGTGGCAGCACACCTCCCCCTTCCTTCTGCCACACATTAGTTATATTTCATTAGTTATGTTTCATCAGTTATGTTTCATTAGTTATGTTTCATTAGTTATTACATCTGTTAACGTATTACATGTGTAACGTATTACATTTGTAACGTATTACAAAGGAAATACTTATTGCCCAACATTGGTAATGGCGTAGTGTATGTGTGTTTACTGTGTGCACTAGCATACATCAAAAGCATGTGCATGAATGAGATTCATGAGATGATCATTTTGAGCTCATTTGCAAGCAACTTGACATGTGAAACTTTTGATGTGAGAAGGTCGTCTCTCTCTCTCTCTCTCTCTCTCTCTCTCTCTCTCTCTCTCTCTCTCATACTGTCCTTTGTCTAATAACATCATCCCTTTCATTCTAAAACACTCATCGAGGTCTCTACTTGCTGCTGTGTCCTTCCCTTCATCTCCCGGAAGATTCTCTCATCCAATCTACGTGAAGATGATGCCGATCAGTCCCACCACCAGAGCTCTGATTTGTCTTGTTTCACTCCTGCTGCCATTCTGCTGGGTCACACCAGGGGAACTGTCTTCATCCCAAAACAGAAACAAAGTGCGATCCCTGAGGTAGACTCTGTGATGTCGGTTTGGGATTAGAACATTTTGTCCTAAGCATCCCTTCATCCCCACACCCTCCCTTTCTCTGTCTCCTTTATGGCCACTCCCCAGCCTATCTCCCATGCTGTGTCACTTCTGTTTGGATTTTCTATTTTCTGTGTCTCTCTATCATTCCCATTTATGAAAAAGCCTTGATTGTAAGTGACACATGTGCACATGCAGGCTAAAACAGATAATTATCTAGCTACATTGTCTCTGTGTTGTCCCTACACAGAGGAAATGGACGAGGAAAGGGTGTTTGTGTGTGTGTGTGTGCGTGTGTGTGTCTTTCTGTGGGCATAATACATTTATGTATGCATGATTCAGCGTGTGTGTGTTTGTGTGTGTGTGCGTGTGTTTGTGTGTGCATAATACATTTGTGTGTGCACGTTTTAACGTGTGTATGTGTGTGTGTGGAGGGGGGGGGGGGGGTGTAGAGGTGTGTGTGTGTGTGTGTGTGTGTGTGTGTGACATGAATCAACACCAGGCTGGTGGTGTGACATCTCATTAAAGAGACAGTCTGCCTGTATACATTGGCAGCACATCTAAATGTCCCAAACTGAATGCCTCAGACGTAGTTTTGGGGGGACGAGGTACTTTGAATGCATTGTTTTATGTGAGGCATACAGGTCCCTGTGTGTTTATGTGTTAGAATATGTGCATATGTTTATGCATCTGCCAGCATGTGTCATATTGGATGAGGGCTTGCAGCCTGTGGCTTGTATTTTAACCATATTTCACACGTACGATGAAAACTTCCTCCAAAGAAACAGGAATTAAAATGAATGTGTAAACATTTTTCCATGCAGCAACAAGTTGGTTAAAGTTAGACATGAATTATAATTCCAGTATACAAATGTATATACAAACATGGATTTGAAAGGAATAAATCGGCGTCATTGTCACCAATAACTGATCCAGCTATTTTAGTCAGTATTTATATCGCTACATCCCATAATGAAGGCTTTTATTTAACTGGCAGTTTGGCTGTGGTTGGGTTTCAGTTTGAGTTATCAGGAACTAAACTCTGCTTTTATTCTGTACTGGTTGTCGCGGTTTTAATTGATTCATTTCTCCAAATGTCACCAAACTGTATTTGTGTTGAGTTGCATGTCGTGGCATGTACAAGGACGCGTTTCAGTTTCAAGAGTTTATTGCACCAGCCCCTCTTCGTCGATGACGAGAAGGCAGAGGTTTGTTCAGTGCATCATGCAAGGCTGTAATCCAACGGAGGAAATTGCTATTCCTCTAAAATAACATGGTTATTATTCATATGAAGAGGGTGCACGGAATACGTTATAAGTTCACAATTTGCATGCTTGTAATGTTCCCTCATCATCACAGAACAGAAATACATGTTGGATACAGTTGTCACAGCAGCTTTCCTCTCGCTCCGATGGCATTGCTACGGTGTCAAACAATGAATAACAAACAAATTAATAAGAAAATGAATAAACTCCACTTATTATACTCAAGAGGCTGCTGTGCATTGTTGTGTCTCTGAAACATGACACAGAGTCTTGGTGTTAAAATCCTATATGCCTATCTATCTATCTAGATGTAATAACGTAGCACCACAGAGATGTGAGAGGTAACTGTGTTCTAGTTTCCCCCCACATTGAGCAGTTACTATTTTTAGAAAGCAAAAAGATATCGGGGCAGCAGTTTTATGTTCTGGACAATTTACACGCTCCTTATGCTACGGTGACCTTTCGTTCACTCATCCCGGCCCCCCTCATACCCTCTGCTCCCCGATGTCCTTTCCCCGTCCTCTTCTCTCTTTGGCTTTCTTGTGCCCCCCACCCCCGCCCTATTCCCTCTCCCACCTCCTGCACTTTTATCTGTTCCCCTCTATATATTCAGTTTCCCTCTCGCGTTTCATCTTCCATCCTCCAACGTGTCGCCAGCTTCTCGTCCTCTGTCAGCACACACTGCCATATTGCCAACCAGCCATTTGCAAACACGCAGACCTAATGTTTACCATACACCTCCCTTCAGCCGTCTTACTGTAAATAATAAGCAAGGCAGGGCTGCATGACTGCAAATGTCACGTTGTATTCATCATGAGAAAATCCAGCTTGTCCTTTTTGCGCCTGTTTGTTTCAACCATGTAATGAAAAAATCATCATTAGTCTGCTCCAACATGAAACGTCCATTGTGTGACTAGAGACATTCCTTCTCCTTTTCCTCACCTGGTGCCAGCAACATGAATCCACTGCACGCACGTGCTCACTGTGTCTGTGTGTGCACATGCATCCATGGATTTATAGAGTTTGTGAATGTAGTGTGCTGGCATTTAATCTTGGTAATTTATGACTTTCTGTTGTTTTGTTCCACTCTATCTATCCCTTCCCATCTGGCACATTTGAGTCAAATCCAACACATAGACCAGCTGTGTCCTGGAGAGCTGCTATTGACACTGTGCATGTGTGCATGTGTGTGCGTTTGCACACATCCAGTGTATTGAGCACAATCTTCCAGCCCATCTGGTGGACTGCTTGTGAAGGCATTCATTGGGCAGGTGACATAGAATGTAGTAGACAGAAAATTACAATAAAATCTGCTTTTCAACATTGCCTTGAACTACTTATTTTGTGCATTTTCAGGTATTAAATGACGTAGATTTTCAACATCTTTCCAATACAAACAAATGTTCTTGAATGTATTGCGTCAATCTCTCCAACCAAACCATATTACATTTTTAAAAGATTCCTGAAACTAGTTTAATTGCACTTAGAATAAGTGGACATTTATGCAGCATGTATGATAAAATAGTTAATAAAGTGTATTTTTGTTCATGAATGAAAACGTTGAATACATGTATATGAGAGATATCAAGGAGATAAGCAACAGTTATGCTCAGGCCAGTTTACGGCACTCTCACTTGTAGTCACCAAGCGTGTGCTGCCATCTAGTGGCCAACATTATTAATTGCACACAATGCGGTAATGTAGTTTTCCTCATATCTATCGAGTTATTGAACCCATCCATCACAGTAAGTTTTTTGATGTTGTCACTCACCTGTCTCAAAGTCACACACACGCACACACACACACACCTACACACACCCCACATACACATACACACACACACACAACTCACTGAAAGTAATGACGATAGCTATTAGCATATTAGTGTTTAGCATGCAACTAGCGTGCACCTATATGTCACTGCGCATGCATGAGGAGCAATACATTAGACAGGCATGTCTTTTCTAAACTATGGAGGTGCATTAATGCGACCTTAAGCTCATATATGATATGTAATGATACTGAAATTGAATAGCCTACTGAATATAAAATGTACACATATATTGTATTTAATATTTATTAAATAACTATTTTAAAGGATTTTTTTTAATGGATGCTAATTTTAAATATATATTTCTTTAAATCTCACGTACCTACTGCAGTGCCTTTACGTACCCTAATTGGAGAACCACTGGACTAGAGGGTCTCTGGAGCTCCCTCCTCCTGCGACTGGAGACTCACCTGTAGCTTCTTCACTGATGGCTGCTTTCCTTTTACATTCTCAGTTTATCAGTTTAGACTTGTTTTCTACTCAATAAAGTACAAGAACAAAAGGACATCACGTATCTCGTTTTATATATAAATATATAAAACTCCTATTTTAAAATATTGCTCTCTTTCTGAAAATACAGCCGATAACTTGAGACTTTAGTAGATTATGTCTCTCACAATGCAAACGTCTCCGAGTGCACATAGATCACAGTGAACTGCTACAAACATGATTAAGTGATCTTGGTGTATCATATCAAAGGAGGCTACATTAGCCCCTAATGGCATACCACAACGGAATTACAAACTTTGTGGAGTTGCATTTGTGGGTAATGTAGGCATTGACAAGGAACAATAGCGTTTGAAATGGAAAATATAATATCTATCTCTGCTTCTGCAGCGTTGATTTGTATTTTTTTTTTTATTGTCCATTGGGAGTTTGACAATATTGTATGAATGTAATGATTATTTGACGGATTTGAGTTTGACTTTACTTGTTCACCTGAGTTTGTGTCACGATTTTTTAATTTTTTATGTGTACCTTGTGTGAAAATCCTTTTTACAATCAATGCCTATTTTTGTGTATTGGTTATTGGTTAAGAGAGTCAAACACCAACAAGTCCTCACTGATACCATGTCACTGAGGCAATTGTGCCCCCCTTTTGTGCCTGAGGCTGTCTGGCTTATTATTATGGTCTGTCTGGCAAGCTGCCTGGCAAGTGAACTTGATACTGAACTCAGCAGTCGACTGATGTGAAGAGCTGTGCGGAGCTCGTCTGGAGTTCAGCTAGTCACTTGACGCTTGTCAACAGTTCTAATAAAAGTGGCCTTTTCCTTGCTGGCCTCTTTTTCATTAGCAGGGTCAGAGGTCGCCACTCAAGGCTGGCTGTCTGTCAGCAGACAGTTGAAGAAAGAGGCTTGAGGATGGGGGTTAGAAAGGGAATATAAGGGAAGAGGGGGAAGGGGGAAATCATTCACTTGCTATTTGGCCCTTTTTGTTATGTTTCCTCTATGCCCTGCTGCTCTCTGTGACTTATTTTGTTCTTCAAGCATCCCACAGCGTGAGCGTTTGCCAACCCTGCATTCTCGCATGACATTTGCACCTATATACTCATGCATAGTAGAATTATCCCAGTGTCTTAATCTCTTACACACCAGCTATAAGCCACAATCGCCAAGCCAAAAAAAAAGCTCTAACCTAATCTTTTTTTTTATTTCAGGGGTTACATTCCTCAAACTTGACTTTGCTCTTTTCATTCCTCTCACTGTTTTCTGTTATGCCCCTTTAACCCAGATGTGGCCAACCAAGTGAGTGAACGAGAGAGAATCAGCAGACATCCCTCTCCTCCTCCTCCTGCTCCTCCTCTTCCCCTTCACCCCGGCCTCTTGCACATGAAAGGGGCTGCGCAAGGCCAATGGATGGCTGGTGGGATGTGTGCTATGCGAGGGCCCCAGACCCAGACACAACACAGCACACAGCTCTGCAGGCCACCACAGCGGGCTGGAATGTGACCTGCTTCAGACTAGGCCCTGTGTGTGTGTGTGTGTGTGTGTGTGTGTGTGTGTGTGTGTGTGTGTGTGTGTGTGTGTGTGTGTGTGTGTGTGTGTGTGTGTGTGTGTGTGTGTGTGTGTGTGTGTGTGTGTGTGTGTGTGTGTGTGTGTGAAATACAAGTGGAAGGAGGAGGACATGGATGAAAGGATGCAGTGCCTGCATGAGCCTTTTGATAAGCTGTGAGCAAGTTGGGTATTTTGTCTTCAACACCATGAACATCTCAAAGCAAGAACATCTGTAGTCATTTTAAAATCATCTTTATTCATTTACCATCATATTCCATAAAGGTTTTTAATGGACACTAATATATCATAGATAACATACAAATATGTCTGCTCTCTATGTAGTTAGATTCACAGAGAGACTTTCTGCCTTTATATATATTATATATAATGTATATATATATATATATGATATATACATTATATATCATATATATACAGTATATATATATACATTATATATAATATACATATATATACATATAAAGATATACATTATATATATATATATAAATATATATAGATATAGATAGATAAGAAATATATCAAGACAAATAAATACATAGTACAGAAGTCCACATACATACTCTGTATTGTAAATTAAGTCTTATCAAAATAGATTCCACAAAATCTGGAACCAACAAGCTTATTTGATTCTGGTAAATATACTGAGGCTTCGCATTGCATTATTGTGAGCTTAAGTACTCCTGACAGATGGTACACAATGTTTTGGGATAACCCAAAATAACATAACGCAAACGTACCAGTCATAATAAAACATACCCTTAAATGTATAATATTAGTGTCTTGAAGATAAGATTTGGAGAGAAAATCTAGAAAGCCGTTCTAGTAAACGGTTGCGAGAGAAAATACTTTTGCCAGGGTAAATGCTTGTGACTAATACTTTACTACCTGCCTTTTCCAGACAGAGTGCCCTGAAGGTGCAGACATCAAAACTGAGTTTGATTCTACTTTTAAAAGAAAGCGATGAGGACAGGTTTCAAACCGTATCCGTAAAGAAGGAAAACAGCTGAAGCTGCGATGAGTGATTTTTCTGAGATCGACTGAGCGATAAGGAACAAAGTAAAGACAAATAAACATCTCAAACAGGCAACAACACCTCCGATGTTACAGATAAGTTACTCGTTTTCTGTCTACTGGCAGTCAGTCAGACTGGTGAGGTCACTGGAGCTTGGAATAATCACGAAACACAAGTTCAGTGAGTGTGAGCCTTGAATAGCCTCTACTGGACCGCAGAGAAGTCTTTAAGGAAATCACAGGTTTTCTTGTGAACCACCTCACGGAGCTTCCTGATTCGACGGGTGCTGGAGGGTCCGACGAAGCTGTCGGGCTGCAGGACGGCCATCCCGTTCTGAACATCCCCCATGATGATGAGTTGCCCGTCGGCCGTGGTGACGTTGGGGCAGGGGCAGTTCCAGTCCATGTTCAGAAGAGTCACCTCCAGGGGCTCTTTGCCAAAGAATCTCAGGCCCATCTTCTCATCCTTCAAGATCTCCTCCACGGTCACCAAAGCGTGGCCGGACTCCTGCTCCTCCGTCAGCTCGGTCACACGGCCAAGAATCACAAAGTCGCTCTTACAGAAGCTGGTAACCATCTTGCCTCGGGGTTTACACATCTTGCAATTGTGGTTCTTGGGAAAGGGACACATCTCTTCGCAGGCCTCTTTAGACTCAAAGCTGTTCTCGTTGCCGCCGCAGCCTCCGTACACGAAGGACTGGCACTTCTTGAGGCTGTTGCTATAAGCCCAGCGGGGCTCGTAGGCCTTGCAAGGCCCTTGGAGGCTCGCTAGGCTGCAGGGAGCCGCTAGGTCTCCTCCGCACGACAGCATGCAGGCTTCATATGCGTCGAAATGGTTCCGGTTTTTGTTGCACTGACTGTAGGTAAAGGTGAAGCAATTGTTCCTCTTTGGTTCGTAGTACCAGCTCATGCTCTCTTCTCCACAGTCGTCGGTGTCTGGACTCTTGAGACACTCTTCAGCTGGAAGTGGCAGGTTGGTATTATTCCCCTCTGCATTCATACCTTTCACCTCCTTCCCGATCACTTCCAAGGGAAAGTGTGCCGACACACTTCCCCCAACATTTTTGGCGTTGCATGTATAAATGCCGGCGTCCTGAAGTTGCGCATTGTATATGACCAGCTGGCCAATGTTAGTGACCACAATGTTCCCTCTCACATGATTAGGCCTCATTATGGTGTTTTCTTTGCCCTTTAGTTGTTTCTCCCATGTGATTTGCGGATGTGGCTTTCCAGACACCTCACACAGAAAGCTGGCTGTCTCACCCACAAAAACAGCCTGTTGGATGGGGCCGCTGTGTATGGTGGGAAGCTGGAGGTCAGCAGGGGGGGTGGTCTGGAGGGCGGTGGTGGGATGTAAGGTGGTCTCCGCTGGGATGGGACTGGTGTTTGGCCAGGTCAAGTGGTACCTGTAGGTAGGTTGAATAAGAAAGGAATTAATCAGAGCCAGGATACGTCAACGGCTCTTGTTTAAAATATAGTGACAAATTACACAATTAATACAATACATGTTCTACAGCCAGGAAAAAAAAAGCTTGTGAGACAACTTTACCTCATCACACCAAACACACATGGTAGATATCTAAAATACTTAACATGTTACCTGCAGGTGACCTCAGAGATAGAGATACCCTTGGAACAGGCCTCTGCATCCATGTAGCACTTGTTATAGTACGTCATGCCGTCGGACGCACACGTGAAGTGGGGTTCTCTCTCACAGCGGTCCCGACACTTACAAACAGGCTGGCCGTCCCAGATGTCACACTCGGACCCTTGCTGAGCGCACATGAACTTGTCACAGGTGGCGCCCTCTGGCATTCCTATGGGGCCCCTGTTGCCCTTGACGTCTATATAGCGGGATGCCACACAGCTCTTGTTACCACATACATTAGGGCAGCACTTCTCAAATGCCTCACAGTCCTAAAGTAGGAAAAGAAAAGAAAAATCAATACTGCTTTTTGTTGACAGTTGCGATACAGTTTGAATTAAAATCCTGCATAAAACAAAGAAACAATTGTACCGGTTACATTGTCCATCCCAAAACAGTTCCTGTGTGTTTCATTCTGGGTGTTCTTTCAATGTTATCAGTGTGGATGAGTTGTTACCAATATTTATTCCACTTAACAAAGCAGGAATAAAAACTTAAAAGAGTTACATCGATTAAGAATCTGTTTTTGTTCAATTCTGTTATGGCTTGGTATTGTTTTTCTATCAATCCCCCTCATGCAGGAAACTCTCTCACGATACAAAGGGACACAGGAATTGTTGGGATATGATATTTGACATTTGGGGGGTTTCATCCAAGAAGAGAATCTGGTCTACCAGAGGATACAGCAGACCGTGTGCACAGATGCTTTGACTGCAAACCATCTGCGTCGCTGCCCCATTGTCTAGGCTACACATTCACATCAACAGTGAGACCGTCAGCTGCAGGTCAACTCACCTGGTCGGATTCACACTCGCGCATGCAGGTGCTCATAGCATCCACCCACAGGTTGGGGTTCAGGTCATTCGGGCACAGACCTGCGTGAGAATACACCAGTTTGGCCACGGACATGGGCATTGGCATGGCTCTCACGCGGCTGCTGCCCGGATAGAGGATAATAGTCCAACTGTGTCCCAGAAGAAACCAAATCCATCGAGGAAACAGCATCCACCACATGTCCGACGCGTAACACAACGGACGTGAAAACAAAAATCTTGAAAATGCACCCCAAAAAAAAAAGTGAACACGACTTCAAGTAGAGTTTTGTAATAGAAAAAAAGACTTTCTTTCAATTGTCTCGTGGTTTTTTAGTTTCTAAGCACCGGAATCGGATGCTGCACAAAACGCAGCGAAATAGGAGGCGCGCGGAACCGGACTCGATGCGCACAGCTCTCCAGGTTATAGTCGCTCGACGTTTAATAGTAGCGAGAGATTAGTGCCGCGGTGAGCTAACCCACTTCACATCGAACTACATGAATTATAATGACATGTCTAGTCGGGCAGCAAATCCCAGCTGAGTTACAGTTATGATCAACTTCATTAAAGGAGGGAGAGAAAAGAGAGAGAAAAGGAGTTTCCAGGCGCAGTTTCGTGAAGGACTGGCGAGACACCTGTGCGGAAGGCGCTGGATGCCTTAACCCTTAACTCGCAAAGGAGACAGATGTGGAGCAGCAACGAGGTGTAAAGCTACTGGAACGGAAGAGTCTTTAGGGGAATAAAACCGCGGTGCGCAGTGCGCAGACACACACACACACACACACACACACACACACACACACACACATCTCAGTATCTTACAACTTAGCAAATAGTTATTATTGTTTCACATATGAAGACGCTTTGGATATGTTTGGTCTAAATTATTTTCCATGTCACATGCACATACTATTAAAACAGGACTGTGTGACAACACTGTGCACTATAATACTGCATTATAATTTAGCAGCGTTTACTGTAAAATCTCTCCTGTCCATGTGGACAACACGTCAGCGTCCAGGAGATGGCACCAAACGCAATGTCTTCTCGTCTTTGTTCTCTTTAGTTCTGGTTCTGGTTTCAACGTTCATTTGAACTTAATAGTTTTGTGGTTTCATTAGTCGATGGTTAAAATGTGTATTTTTGAAACACATTTGTATGGCTGTCCATCTTGGGTAATAATTAAGTGAAATCCTCATCATTCCACTACTTCATCCTCTTTTCCCTCCTCTTCTTTTTACTCATACTCTTATTCTCGGTTATATACAACGTTTCATTTCTGCCAAACTGGATATACCATTTCGCCAGATTGCCATATTCACTGAGCTGGTTGATTCTGTATTGTCCATGTCTGATGTCACATAATGCACCATTAAGGTTTAACTGATTCAAATGATGAAACATGCAGAGATAAAGCTGCATGGCATATTGCAATCAACAAGCTCATCTTCAGTGTGGACATGAAGGAAGCCACAAGTAGGACTGACAGCTGGGCCGGGCTTTCACTATTGAGACAACTTGGTTTGTTCCACGAAAGCCAATTCCAGGAAGTGTTGCCCGAAAAGGGGGCTTCAAAACAAATATGGGCTGTCTGTTTGTGAAAATGAAGAGAAAAAAGGATTATGATTATAATACAGTTACACACAGTGACAAGGTATACACTATCAAACTCAAATAAAACAAGTTCGCTGATGTTAAAAAGCTGGTCTATATTTATCTTTAGAAGAACAAAAAATCCAACACTTTAGTGGTAGCGCTGTGTGTGTGTGTGTGTGTGTGTGTGTGTGTGTGTGTGTGTGTGTGTGTGTGTGTGTGTGTGTGTGTGTGTATGTGTGTGTGTGTGTATGGAGTGCTTCCCAAGCTGAGTCCCCGCTGAGCCCAAAGAGGCCCAGTGCTCTCCTGGCCGAACCCTGCAATCTTAGTCTGGTCTGAGTCGGTGAGTCCTCTTTGAAAACATGCACACGTACACACACACATACACACACACCTACACACAAACATACACTCACATAGTGACTATGGTAAAGAAACAATAATTAACCAACGACCACTTGCAGAACATTTATTGTATAAATGATATACTACCCATTTTGCACACACACACACACAAAACACACACACACACACACACACACACACAAACATGTGCATGCTCTCTATTTCATGTAAATGCACAAACACAGTCAAGCTGTGTTTTCAGTGTCTGCCCACCCTCTCACCCCTAACCTTCAGCCACCAGGACCCTGCATTCCATAGCATAGTCAACACTGGGGCTACAGGCATGTCACATATTGAATAAAGCCTCGCGGTGGACCCCACGCAGGCTGCTATCTGCTTTTAGCACATGTATTGTCTGCAAACAGACCTTGACTTTGACCTTCTTCGTGCACACTCACCATCTTCCTGAGACCAGATCAAAACAGCTTTGCAACTCAATGAATGTCTGCATTTATTTTTATTTTCTCCCAATATCTAGATTTGTGGTTAAAAGCGTCGTCAAGCTTCCAGATCCGGGTGCTTGCAAATACTTGATCTCAATCAAAATGCAAAACATCCAGAACATTCTCAGTTTAATTAAATACTGATCTTTTCCAAAAGAGATGAAGCTGACCGGCAGCCATGGGATGTAACTTCACCCTGAAACCAAAATCTCTGGCACACACTGTAAAGAATGTCAATCGTCTACTGACGCCTGACATTAATACCAGAATTCAGTGTAAAACATTGTTGTTTGGAGCACTTTGGGTTTTCTATGGATTAAACAAGAGATATAACTTGTTTGCTGATGAGCTTTAGAAGTGGTAGCCAGATGGTTGTATCTGCACACGGACCCAGACTAGCTGTTTCTTCTTGTTCCCAACATTGAATGTGTTTTAATGTGATGTCTGGTCTTGATGCAGCAACTTTCCTTTTCTCCAAAATCCATTGGAATCAATAAAGTAACCTTAAAATATATGGTACGCTAAGCTAACGAGGTGCTGGCTGTACAGCTTAATCATGAGCAGAAGGATAAGAGAGCCTCAGTCCTCTCATTCGCCAGAAGGCAAAAAAAGCATATTTCCACTATTCCTTTATTAATTTGCTGTATATGGGGGCCTTTACAGCTTAAGTAAGATGGCTGACACACTCCAAGATAGTGTTTCACTTTTCCTTCTTCCAAATCACAAACAGGACCCCCCAGTTTGTTGGGTACAGGACGCATGTATAGACATTATGCCCTATATTCAAGCTTCGTTAAATCTGACTCCACCATTAATTAATCTCCCGTGGGCTTTACAGTGTCATGCATGAATTTGTGTCATACATAAGCAGCTCTGCATATTGGCTTTGTGTATAATGCCTGTTGGAGAGCGGCACACATTGCACCACGGCCTAAGTGCAAGCACGGCGAGCGCGGCGCGTACCTGTGAGTAACGTCGCCTTGTGCCTCCATTTCTGAAATGCTCTTAGGGGGTCTTGAACCATGCTGGTCCACCGCGTCTCTTGCCCATGACCGAGTCCTGGGAAGCTGATTCAAAACAATGAAGGTGTTATGACTGTTTATACTAAGCTTATTATGAGCGTCTCACTCCAGAACAAAGGAGAGGGACACGTCCAGCCACAGCAGGGCCCTAAGCTGATCCCTCAGCCCCAGTCTAGACACACAGCGCAACATGCCGATGGACGGACATGCATACGTGTGCAGAGCCAGGGGGGGGCGGGGGTCCACGACCATGTAGATATCCTGATGGCCATACATTCCTCTGTCACTATATTTAGGTCGCAAACACACATTTAACTTTCTCACCGCCACTGTTAAGATGATGCAATATTTGTTCTCTCCGGACCGCGCTGTCTGAACATCTGCTCACCACATGAACACTATTGTATTTATTTCACGGAAGAGGTGAAGGATTTCGAGTGTGTCAGTACGACCATAACTTAGGTGTTGTTTATGTTCTTTAAATCAGAACGGGGACATAACAAAATGTCTCGTTTTTTAAAAGTTCAAAAACAGAATTTAGGCTACATTGGCTTGTTGCGAAATCACAGGTCAAAAGTGAAAAGCCACAGCTGGACTGTACAATACTGAAGTGTGAAATATGGGAGATTTCCAGAATTGCTTATGTTAATAATGGCTCTATTAAGTGGTAATAATAGGAAATTATTATTGAAAGTCGTACGCAATGAGCTAAAAATGTGCAGCAAATAATCTGTCTGTATTTCTAATCAGTTATATATTTAAGTAGAAAGGTTATTCAGAAACTATTATTCAGGATTATTAGTCAATATGCAGGTTGGACCTTTATAAAGTTGTGCAACTTGCCTTAGAAGGCCTCGACAATTTAAACTCAGTTATTATTTTTTATTCAGGTGTTCAATAAGGAAATTTTAATAAAACAATGGCAAGGAAAACTTTCAAGCGGACCAAATCATCGAAATGAAGATCATATCCTCCAAACATAATCATTGTGATAATACTACCTGCAGAGCTGCATGAGAATTGTTCTTATATGATTAAGAGTTAAGTGTTTGTATTAAAAAACGATGTTTACCATTACATTAAATGACCAATCTTCTCTTAAGATCTTGATTGCTGATGGTGCATCTTCTGGCTTCGACACAAAAAGAATGTAGTAGTATTCAAGCAGCAGGTTTTAAAATAGGTTTTATATTCAATCAAATCTCCATCCAAAAAAAAGCTATCATCTTATTATGAATTAAAGTGGCAATACCTAAATATAATGCCGATGTTTGCTCTTTTGCGCCCTCTACTGGCTGTTGCTTTACCTCAACACACACACGCGCACGCACGAAGACCTGCAACAGAAGCCAGACAAAACATCACACTGGTCCCTTTGTTTATAGTGATCATTAAGATAGATACTCAAACGTATTACATCAAAGTTACTCAAAATTAATCCGATGGGAGATGATATTAATTTAGAAGACACGGTGAGAGAGAAAGAGGGAAGGAATTCACCATGCTTTATCAAAGAACGGAGACAGGTCTCCAGAACCAAAGAACACAACTTAAACAGTGAGGATCATTTCTACAAGTGCACAGGACGCACTGTGTATAAAAATATCAGACTCTGAATGCATAGGTTAAGTCAAACTGTATTCCGCGTTTTTCTAGAACAATAAGCAACCCAACAAATACAATGTTAGTCATCTCTTTTCCACAGAATCAAAAAGGAGAGTCCATAAAAAACATTTCAAACATGCTGCTCTCACTCACCCAGACGCCAGAAGGCCCGGGGTTCATACATAGTCCCAAACATGTGGCCCAACTTCACTCAATAAAGCATTTAACAAAGTTGTGAACAGAACATAAGCACTCTTGGTAGTCTTTTCTTCTCAAACCTTCTGGAAAAACCTCTCCATCTCCCCCCACACACACACACACACACACATTGCACTTTGCTTCATCAACAGCATCCCAGGACTCTTGACCGCATAGCCAAACTCCTTATGCACCAAATTAAGCCTTTCTGACACAAACACAACAGGCCTAACTGGTTCAAAAAAAAAGAGATCATAAAACATACAATTGCAGTAAGAGCTTCAGGTATACATTTCAACGGTAAACAGTTTCCACTGGGAAGGAACTTTTGATTGTAGGAGATGTGTCGTGCCGCCAACTGCACTGTTTAAAATGAACGCGCCCCAGCATTGAGAATTTAAAAAGGAATATAAAGTGTTGATGAAAAGCAGCATAACTTATTACCGTGCCTCTTGACCTGTTAAACTCTTAATGTACAGCACAAGAAGGTTTTTTTAGTGTAGTCCTATTGTCAGTCTCTATTTAAGTTCAACAGTAACACCCAGACTAGCTGTTTCTTCTGTTTAACATTGAATGTGTTTTAATGTGATGTCTGGTCTTGATGCAGCAACTTTCCTTTCTCCAAAATCCATTGGAATCAATAAAGTAACCTTAAAATATATGGTACGCTAAGCTAACGAGGTGCTGGCTGTACAACAATCATGAGCAGAAGGATAAGAGCCTCAGTCCTCTCATTCGCCAGAAGGCAAAAGCATATTTCCACTATTCCTTTATTAATTTGCTGTATATGGGGGCCTTTACAGCTTAAGTAAGATGGCTGACACACTCCAAGATAGTGTTTCACTTTTCCTTCTTCCAAATCACAAACAGGACCCCCCAGTTTGTTGGGTACAGGACATGTATAGACATTATGCCCTATATTCAAGCTTCGTTAAATCTGGCTCACCATTAATTAATCTCCCGTGGGCTTTACAGTGTCATGCATGAATTTGTGTCATACATAAGCAGCTCTGCATATTGGCTTTGTGTATAATGCCTGTTGGAGAGCGGCACACATTGCACCACAGCCTAAGTGCAAGCACAGCGAGCGCGGCGCGTACCTGTAATGTAACGTCGCCTTGTGCCTCCATTTCTGAAATGCTCTTAGGGGGTCTTGAACCATGCTGGTCCACCGCGTCTCTTGCCCATGACCGAGTCCTGGGAAGCTGATTCAAAACAATGAAGGTGTTATGACTGTTTATACTAAGCTTATTATGAGTGTCTCACTCCAGAACAAAGGAGAGGGACACGTCCAGCCACAGCAGGGCTAAGCTGATCCCTCAGCCCCAGTCTAGACACACAGCGCAACATGCCGATGGACGGACATGCATACGTGTGCAGAGCCAGGGGGGGGCGGGGGTCCACGACCATGTAGATATCCTGATGGCCATACATTCCTCTGTCACTATATTTAGGTCGCAAACACATTTAACTTTCTCACCGCCACTGTTAAGATGATGCAATATTTGTTCTCTCCGGACCGCGCTGTCTGAACATCTGCTCACCACATGAACACTATTGTATTTATTTCACGGAAGAGGTGAAGGATTTCGAGTGTGTCAGTACGACCATAACTTAGGTGTTGTTTATGTTCTTTAAATCAGAACGGGGACATAACAAAATGTCTCGTTTTTTAAAAGTTCAAAAACAGAATTTAGGCTACATTGGCTTGTTGCGAAATCACAGGTCAAAAGTGAAAAGCCACAGCTGGACTGTACAATACTGAAGTGTGAAATATGGGAGATTTCCAGAATTGCTTATGTTAATAATGGCTCTATTAAGTGGTAATAATAGGAAATTATTATTGAAAGTCGTACGCAATGAGCTAAAAATGTGCAGCAAATAATCTGTCTGTATTTCTAATCAGTTATATATTTAAGTAGAAAGGTTATTCAGAAACTATTATTCAGGATTATTAGTCAATATGCAGGTTGGACCTTTATAAAGTTGTGCAACTTGCCTTAGAAAACCTCGACAATTTAAACTCAGTTATTATTTTTTATTCAGGTGTTCAATAAGGAAATTTTAATAAAACAATGGCAAGGAAAACTTTCAGCGGACCAAATCATCGAAATGAAGATCATATCCTCCAAACATAATCATTGTGATAATACTACCTGCAGAGCTGCATGAGAATTGTTCTTATATGATTAAGAGTTAAGTGTTTGTATTAAAAAACGATGTTTACCATTACATTAAATGACCAATCTTCTCTTAAGATCTTGATTGCTGATGGTGCATCTTCTGGCTTCGACACAAAAAAGAATGTAGTAGTATTCAAGCAGCAGGTTTTAAAATAGGTTTATATTCAATCAAATCTCCATCCAAAAAAAAGCTATCATCTTATTATGAATTAAAGTGGCAATACCTAAATATAATGCCGATGTTTGCTCTTTTGCGCCCTCTACTGGCTGTTGCTTTACCTCAACACACACACGCGCACGCACGAAGACCTGCAACAAGCCAGACAAAACATCACACTGGTCCCTTTGTTTATAGTGATCATTAAGATAGATACTCAAACGTATTACATCAAAGTTACTCAAAATTAATCCGATGGGAGATGATATTAATTTAGAAGACACGGTGAGAGAGAAAGAGGAAGAATTCACCATGCTTTATCAAAGAGCGGAGACAGGTCTCCAGAACCAAAGAACACAACTTAAACAGTGAGGATCATTTCTACAAGTGCACAGGGCGCACTGTGTATAAAAATATCAGACTCTGAATGCATAGGTTAAGTCAAACTGTATTCCGCGTTTTTCTAGAACAATAAGCAACCCAACAAATACAATGTTAGTCATCTCTTTTCCACAGAATCAAAAAGGAGAGTCCATAAAAAACATTTCAAACATGCTGCTCTCACTCACCCAGACGCCAGAAGGCCCGGGGGGGGGGGGGGGGGGGGGGTTCATACATAGTCCCAAACATGTGGCCCAACTTCACTCAATAAAGCATTTAACAAAGTTGTGAACAGAACATAAGCACTCTTGGTAGTCTTTTCTTCTCAAACCTTCTGGAAAAACCTCTCCATCTCCCCCCCCCCCCCCCCCCCCACACACACACACACACACACACATTGCACTTTGCTTCATCAACAGCATCCCAGGACTCTTGACCGCATAGCCAAACTCCTTATGCACCAAATTAAGCCTTTCTGACACAAACACAACAGGCCTAACTGGTTCAAAAAAAAAGAGATCATAAAACATACAATTGCAGTAAGAGCTTCAGGTATACATTTCAACGGTAAACAGTTTCCACTGGGGAAGGAACTTTTTGATTGTAGGAGATGTGTCGTGGCCGCCAACTGCACTGTTTAAAATGAACGCGCCCCAGCATTGAGAATTTAAAAAGGAATATAAAGTGTTGATGAAAAGCAGCATAACTTATTACCGTGCCTCTTGACCTGTTAAACTCTTAATGTACAGCACAAGAAGGTTTTTTTAGTGTAGTCCTATTGTCAGTCTCTATTTAAGTTCAACAGTAACAATTCTGATTAAGCAACTAAAAATAAAAAACAATATTAGCATTAGATTGGCCTTGATAACCAAATGTATATTTTTCAAGAAATCTAGTCGCCATATAGACAGCCTAAGTTAAAATTGAGGTGTCGAACGGCAACAAAAATAATTACAAATAATCAACAATTTCAATTAGTGCTGGAAGAACAAGGAAGCACTCAGTCATAAAAAGTGTCACATAGGCAGACCATCATGCCATTTGCTAAATCTTATTTATTTCCTCTTCACTTGGGAAAAAATAAATCTAACAAGGTGGCATTGTCCTCTGAAGCAGTGATAGTTTATTCTGCAGTTAGTATCTTTGCTGGCTATATTAGTTTTTGGTTTTGATTCTAATCACAGTTAAACAGAAGGAAAGCAACTGAAATTAATGTGTACGATAAATCCAATAGGGAGCCTCACATCAAACTTTTCCCGGGCCTCGAGCCTCGTAAAGCACACGGTCTCGCTTCGTGAGTCGGAACCAATATAAATCAAACGTTAAAAATAAATACTTCACAGTTGACAGAGTATTCTGCTGACTGAACCTAAAAGCAGAACCTGCAAACAGAAGTGCAAATGCACTGTACAAAAGAAAAATTAGTTGCTGCACATTTATCTCGAAGATAGAAATTCTTGTCCGACATGAAAAGACACAAAAGAGAACAATTCAAACCAAACTAATTATTTTGTTCCGAGTGTATGACTGAATGACTTAAACGTGTCGGGAGAGCAGTACGCCTACTCAAGTGTGTCCATCCTTGTGTGGATGTCGATTAAAGCAGACTGTATGTATACAAGTACTATTAGTCCAAAGATACCCTCATCTCACCTGGTGAGAGAATATTTCCACCTTCGAATTAGTATGCGATTCCCTCTGCAGGAAAGACACTAAGGTTTATGCCTACAGCATGTATGAAAGTGTGCCAGCTAGACCATCGTGTAACACGATACGCCAATTCCCCCAGAAATTCAAGTTGCGGTGTGCACGTCCAACGTGTCCTACTCTGTAGACCGATGATGAACTTACTGGCAAGAGTTATGAATAACCGAGGGCACCATGCATCAGTAATCGCTTACAACCGGTTGGGTACACTTAAGCGGCAGGGCGGTTGCCAGAGGAGGACAATAGCTACAGAAATCGAGAAAAATAATCCCGGTTAGGAAATTGGTCGAAACACCAAAGCTGGACAAAGCTGTTACAAGGGACCTGGGTGGGCAACTGGCTACGGTTGCTCAAGGGCAGCTACAAAAGCCCATCGTAAGCGGGAGCCCTCGGGCTCTGCGGGAGCTCTAGTAGGTGAGGCGGGAGGCCTTCATGTTGTAGCAGGGTCGGTCTGTTAGGCCCCCGGCCCCAGAGAAGAGGGACAAGCCCTCGGCTTTCTCCAACACCACCTCCAGCTCCTGAAAGTCCTGCAGCCGAGCTACGTCCTTGTCCTGGACAGAGGAGCACAGTGACATTGAAGTCAATAACAGATTCACACACCAAATCATTCATTTGTATGAAGGAACAGCATAAAGCACTTTTTAAAAGTTTGCTTTTCGGTCATACATGACAATATTACAATAAAGGGCATTTTAATTATTTGTATTTATTATTTTCATCAATTGTACAGCAAGTACAAGTGGTGTGCAGCTCATAGTACCACCGTACTGTATTTTTCTTGACTCTACCTTTCTCAACATGGTGTTTGGCAGCTTGCGGATCTTCTCCACGTGCTCAGTGCTGATGTCCAACTCTCGGCAACAGACCCTGAGAAGGGAGCGATAGGTGAGCTCCTGGCGGTCCAGCTCCACTTCAATGAAGTCGTTCTCCCGACAGTGGGGGTTCTGGATACGCACCTTCAGCACCAACTCTAGAGAAAAGGACCCGAATGATACTTCTTCTTTAACAAAGGTATTTCATAAGGTGATGGACCACGCCAAACGTGAGTCACTAAGGAAGATAGTCGGGTTTTTCCTAGTGAGCCTGCAGGAATTCAGTAATCATACCGAGAGAAATCATTCCTGGTTTGACCAGTTAACACACTCATAAGAGATAGTTATCATATATCTGCTCTTATTGTTCTTTACCAGTGGTTTAAAGGTTGTTCTACTCTAATGAGCACAAAGCTTGAAGGAATGTTTAGTCACTGTAAGTTATTAGAGTCCCGCTTGTTTAATGGCAATAACAAAACAACTTGAGGAAGTCAGAGCTCCCAGACAAAAACAGTTACTCCCCAAAACACGACAACTTGACGTTTGTACCTGGTCATCAGGGTGTTGTATGTGTGGGTTAGACAGAATACACTCATGATAACTCTCTCACCTTGCACGTTGACAGGGAAGGTGCTGGTGAAGAAGAAAGGCTGGAAGGCCGCCATGGGCCCACCAGCCTGGCCGTAGCTCATCTGCTGCGGGATGGACTGCTGCCTGCTCATAGCCGGGCTAGCGCTGGCCACCGGGGCCTGGACCTGGCTCCCACTGCTGCTGGCCAAGCTGGGGCTGGGCGAGGCCAACGGAGGCGAGCGCATGGTGCCATTGTGTGCCACCGCATGCGGGTAGTCGGCATGGTTGACGAGGTGCGGCTCAACTGACAGGTCCATGGGCACTGTGCAGTTAACGGGGGCGTGGTTGTGGGATGAGGCCGGACTGGGTGACACGCCGTTTTGCTCACCCATGGGAATGAAGTCCCCATGGGCTTGGCTGTGGGTGGTGGGGTTTGGGGGAGCGGTGGGGCAGTCAGAGAACAGGCTCTGGGATTTCTGAGACTCGTGAATTGGGGAAAGGGACGGTGAATCGCTGTGTGTGTCCTCAGTGTCATCTCCAGAACCATTCTGTGCCAGGATGATCTCTGACCTATCCGTCTTGGTAAACATGAAGGCCGGGTTAGACAGGTAGTTGGGGATGATTGGCAACTCCGGCTCCTTGACGTCAGGCTCTTCCTCCACTTCAACTGCAGTTATAATGTGCATTAAAAAAAGAAAGAAAATGATTTCTTTAAAAACAGCTTCAATTGAAATCCCAGCTTTTGTTTCTGTCAAAACCATAAACAGCTGTGCACTTAAACCATCAACACCCGAGGTTATAATCTATTCATTACATGTCAATGTATCACGTGCAACAGATAAATTGCATACAAGTAACAACAAAGGGCTTCTCTAATGGTGTGACGGAAACAAGCTGGTAAGAAATGTGTAGCTTACCTCCTAAAAGTCGTTTGATCTCTGGTTTGGATGTAAGTTGCGAGGCCAACTCATCCTTAGCGGTGAGGATCTCCTTGTCTGCTCCATAGCTGAGTAGGTAGGACACTATGTGCTTATGGTTCCTCTTGCATGCCCAGTGCAGGCATGTCCTAGAGAGAGTATTGGAGAGGGGACAAAGTTTAGTGACCCATATGCATATACATCCATATGCTGATGAAATTACTTTAAATATAGAAGACGGTGTCGGTCTAAACTGGAGATCAGACTGACATTCAAATATCCAGGGAGTGTATTGAACGAGGAAGTCAGGAGCCAAACACACAGCGGAGAATCAGTGTTGGACAATAATTTGATCTATGCTCTGATTGGACTGTATCGCCTATAGAATATAATTTGTACCTAATGTGTGTCAATAATATCCTAGCAAGTTGTTCCATTTGTTAATATCGTGTCATCTAATCATGTAATTCCGTGGCAATGAGAACAAGTTTGGCAGGTTCAAGACTGGAGCAACGATGTGTTCACATATTTTACCCTGACGGTCACTGCTCCCTTCTGTTGTTTTACGACGACGAGAATAATTTAAATATTTAAAGCCACGGCAAAAATAATAGCGATCAGAGCATTTACTAATGTAGGAAGAGACAAGTTAAAACGTGGCATGTCAAGCCGACTAAGCCTAATACGATCACGCTGCTTAGATGTCGTTAATCCCGGGAACAACCGAACTTTTCAATAAGCGTTCAAAACTCATTGTATGCAACACATATTTGTGTCGAACCGACACCAGTCATCTGGCGTCTAACGTGGCGAAGACCAGCAACTCGTAAGAAACACTCACCAGCCATTTATTTCGTTCTGTGAATTAACATTTACTGCACTCTCGACCAATGTCCGCACTTCGTCGATGTCCCCGATGGCAGACGCCTCTCTCAGCCGCTCCTGGAGTTCTTTATCCAACGAAGTGGTGGACATCTTGACACAGGCAACTGGCGCTGCGACACCGCAGGACGCACACAAGCCTCTCGGGTCAAGTTGTCAATTGCAATCGCCCAACAAATTGCCCCTACTGATGACTGGTGGCACTGAAGATACAGTTGCCCGCTCACATTAGCGGCCCGGCTAACCCCGTACCTAGCTTAACGAGGTGCTAGCTTTGAGGCAGCAGGTCGCTTCGGCTTAACGCGACTTGGTGTCGAGTCTCTGGCGGTTAGGCTGCACGCTCCGTCCTCGCCATTTATCTCTGTCGTTAAATCACGTTGCGGTCGCACTGACAACCCTCAGAGCGCTCATTCAACGTCTCAGCGGTATCAGAGCTCCGTCATCGGGCTGCCGAGAACACCACCGCCTCATCGGGGGACATCTTTGGATGTAACAACAGTGGGCGCAAATGTGTGTTCCCCTCTGGGTACTTTCACATATCTTGCACGTTTAGTTGCTTCTTAATGATACGTAAAATAAACAAACATGTGACATGATCCAGTCTAGCGGTCTTCGTTGCTAAATAAATAGCCCTGAGAAATAAAAGGTGGAACTCATTGTTAATACCACACACGTGTTATCGGTAACCATGCAACCAGTGGGTAGTTAATGACAACATGTTCCCATCCAGACAACATTACATATTGTTTGCTGACTTGTAAAAAGGGATATGATAAATATATTGTTTTTATATCCATGGAAGAATTTAGAGTGGTGTACTCTCTAATAAGGACCACGTAGAAGAAAACAAAAGCGAACATGATTAACCTTTATTGATAATTAGTCAATTACTTCAGTTTATTTTGAAAGTATTCACCGGAAGTAGTAGTTTGTTGGTCTTCAAAAAGGAAAACTATACACTATTAAACATGTAAAACAGTTATATTATGATAACCAAAACGGGTCTTTTTATTTTCTATAAATGACCATGATTGAACTTAAATTAACAGTTGCTAGACCCATTATTTTAATATTGTGTTGCATTTCCTCAATATGACCACTGGAAGTAGTGAACATACCCATGTCACTTTAATATAGCGTTAGATCAAACATAACTCTGAATTGAATCTTTAAAGAACTGGAATACATCTATTATGTCATCTGGAATGTGGAGGTTTAGTCTGTAATTGTGACGATTATCGACTATTCATAACGTTTTATTTTATTTTATTTCTGAGCGTTTCAGTTTGCTTAGTTTATTTTAAAACCAGTTACCCTATTTATTATGTTTCCATCTTGAAATTGGTATGGACAACTTCAAAAGGTCAGAGTGCATGGTCTCCAGAACAAAACGACTATTATTATTTGACATTGTTATTAATTATAGCCTAATCAAGGAGCAGACTGTTCACTACCCTCTTGTGATCACATTGAACCTGTATCCTTTCCATTTCCTCCTCTGTGACCGTTGCTCTATCTCGTGCTCATGCATGTTTTAGTTTTCCCCTGCTCGCTAAATCAACTAAATAATGATGAGCAAAGGGTTCATAAATGCATTACATGCATGCATCCAGTATGCATGCCAAAAGAAAGTGTAGGTAAAAGGTTGGATTTGGATGACCTACGAAGAATATAAGGACAAAACAGACAAAGATATAGTTTGACAAATGCATATAGTTGTGTGTGTCGTGCGTGTGCGTGTCTGTGTGTGTGCGTGTGTGTGCATGCGTGTGCGTGTGTGTGTGTGTGTGTGTGTGTGTGTGTGTGTGTGTGTGTGTGTGTGTGTGTGTGTGTGTGTGTGTGTGTGTGTGTGTGTGTGTGTGTGTGTGTGTGTGAAGGTATCATGTTTAATAGGAGAAGTGCAGTCAGACAAGGCGATGAAATCCCAAATAGATCTTTGGAAAAATAATTGGGATGAATTCCAAAATGAGGAAACATTGAAAACGATTGACATTTCATAGACAAGCATTCAAACAAGTTAAAATAAACAACATTTGATTCAGGATAACAAAGCACAGGGAGTATAGTTTTGTTTGCAATAACATATGGATATCCAGTCCTGTAAGAGGTATGGGGAGTGACAAAGATGATTGAAGGACGAAGGAACCTACACGAGGGATACAATAAAGGTTGTGTGTGTGTTTTTAGAGATACAAAAAAAGTGTATTGTCTAATCCACACTCCGGAACAGAGGGTTGCGGCAATGCACTAAAGAATAAGACGCTCGATGATAACCGCTGAAGTACCAGAAGAAGAAGAAGACCGGATATGACGTCACTTCCATTAAACGGATCTATCGGTAGAAGCATAAACGGGCGGCGTTGTTTCAGCATCTGCCATTTTGATTACAACTAACTACTTCAGCAGACATCGTAGTACTTTAAAATTAAGACTACATTCTTGGAGGCAAAATGCTTTCAGCAGCCCAGTTACTCGACGAGTTAATGGGCCGAGATAGAAACTTGGCCCCTGACGAGAAGCGATGCAACGTGCGATGGGACGACGAGACCGTAAGTTAGCATTTTAGCTAACGTTAACCTAGCCTGTTCGATAAGCTAACGAACCGTTATGCTAGCTAAGCTATATCGTAACTTTATGTCGTGAGTTGGGTGTGGGAGGCAGCTCAATTAAGAGGTTTGACAATAGACCAGATCTAAATGAAGATGCAGGGAATTGGTTGGGTCAGCTGGCAGAGTTGTCAAGGCACGCGCGCTAGTAAAATTAAGCTAACTAGTATGAGCTAATGGTATTTCATTGGCTGACAATGCGGCTTCGGGCGTTGAGGATTACGTTACCTAGTTACTATGTCGTTGGCCTTAGTTTTTTAATCGCCATATCATGCTTGAGTATCTCACGACTAAAACGATGACCTATGGGACTGATTTGTTCCCATTTGGCTTAGAAATGCTTCGTCCTGAAGTTATGTTTTCTGATGATTTCGAGACGTGTTACTTTCTGTAATAACGTTGGTATTACGTTGGTCTCCTCTCTTCCAGAAGGTCTGTCGGTACTATCTGTGTGGCTTCTGCCCAGGGAGCTATTCACAAACACCCGCTCTGACTTAGGTAAGTTAACATGTCGATGTAAATGATTTCAAGGGTACTTCAACCGTAAGTTATTATTTGTATATAAATGAGATTGTGCGTCGTGTTACCTTGAATTCTAGAATAATACTTTGGTTTTGCATGCCTCCGTGATTAATTTAGAGTCCTGGTTTAACAAGAGCAAAACTATTTTAAAACAAAATCTCACACAACTCATGCAGTGTAAATCCAAATAGTTCAACATGCAAACACACGCAAACACATGCACACACATGCACTTTGGCCACTACTTCTAATGCTTTCGCAGATGCAATGCCAGTCTATACAGTCAGTACAGTAGTCATTTTATGGAGGAAGTATTCCTTTTTAATTCAGCAATAATTTACATGTGTATCTTTCATAATACCAAGATAATAACCTTTTGCAATTTTTTTCCAGGACCTTGTGAGAAAATCCATGATGAAAATCTTAGAATAACGTAAGTTCTGATTGTGCTTTCTAACATAATTTGTGTGTGTGTCTTGATATTTCCACATAATAACAACCTGCTTCTGTCTCACCACGTCCAGGTATGAGAAAAGCTCTCGGTTCATGAAGGAGGGATATGAGCGGGACTTCCTGCGCTATTTGCAGTCGCTCCTAGCAGAGGTGGAACGGCGGATTCGCAGAGGCCATGCCCGTCTTGCACTTTCCCAGGCACAGCAGAATGCAGGGGTTTGTGCTTTTGGTCTTGGCAATTTTATTATCACATATACTAATTGACATGCCCTGTCTGTTCTACCTGAGCAACATTATATTTATTTATTCCTTCAGGGCCCTGGTCCAGCAGGAAAGAATGAAGAGAAGGTCCAGGTTCTGACAGAGAAGATTGAAGACCTAGTTTTACAGGTCTGTAAAGAATATATTAAAATAAGTAATCTTTTTTTAATTGATTATTGCAAATTAGCCGTAGTCATTTTGGATGCCTAATAATTTGAGTATCGGCCACATATAACCGTTCCCAGATTAATCAAAATGAGATTTACCAACATATAATACATAATCTCTTGTCTTTACAAAACCTTGTTTGAAATTATTGTATTATCAACACCTCAGGAATCTGTCAGTTTTATGACATTGCATTGTGTTTAGAGGCTGTCTTGTTTCTGTTTTGCTTTTGCTCAGATTGAAGAGCTGGGGTCAGAGGGCAGAGTGGAGGAGGCCCAAGGAATGATGAAGCTGGTGGAGCAGCTGAAGGATGAGAGGGAGCTGCTCGGCTCCAACCCTTCGGTGAGTCACTCCAGGCCAATTGGCCCACAGGCCCTGGTCAGGGTTATAGTACTGCTTATGTAGTGATTATAAACCAAAACATGTTTGCCTATTGAAAAACATCTTTTGTTCCATAACTGAGCGTTTCAGTTTGCTTAGTTTCTTTTCAAACCAGTTACCCTATTTATTATGTTTCCATCTTGAAATTGGTATGGACAACTTCAAAAGGTCAGAGTGCATGGTCTCCAGAACAAAACGACTGTTATTATTTGACATTGTTATTAATTATAGCCTAATCAAGGAGCAGACTGTTCACTGCCCTCTTGTGATCACATTGAACCTGTATCCTTTCCATTTCCTCCTCTGTGACCGTTGCTCTATCTCGTGCTCATGCATGTTTTAGTTTTCCCCTGCTCGCTAAATCAACTAAATAATGATGAGCAAAGGGTTCATTGCATTGCATTACATGCATCCAGTATGCATGCCAAAAGAAAGTGTAGGTAAAAGGTTGGATTTGGATGACCTACGAAGAATATAAGGACAAAACAGACAAATATATAGTTGTGTGTGTGCATGCATGTGTGTCCGTGCGTGTGTCCGTGTGTGTGTGCATGCATGTGTGACCATGCGTGTGTGTGTGTGCGTGTGCGTGTGTGTGCGTGTGAGTGTGTGTGTGTGTGTGTGTGTGTGTGTGGAAGGTATCATGTTTAATAGGAGAACGAGTGCAGTCAGACAAGGCGATGAAATACCAAAATAGATCTTTGGAAAAATAATTGGGATGAATTCCAAAATGAGGAAACATTGAAAACGATTGACATTTCATAGACAAGCATTCAAACAAGTTAAAATAAATATAACAACATTTGATTCAGGATAACAAAGCACAGAAAGTATAGTTTTTTTGCAATAACATATGGATATCCAGTCCTGTAAGAGGTATGGGGAGTGACAAAGATGATTGAAGGACGAGGGATACAATAAAGGTTGTGTGTGTGTTTTTAGAGATACAAAAAAAGTGTATTGTCTAATCCACACTCCGGAACAGAGGGTTGCGGCAATGCACTAAAGAATAAGACGCTCGATGATAACCGCTGAAGTACCAGAAGAAGAAGAAGAAGAAGACCGGATATGACGTCACTTCCATTAAACGGATCTATCGGTAGAACCATAAACGGGCGGCGTTGTTTCAGCATCTGCCATTTTGATTACAACTAACTACTTCAGCAGACATCGTAGTACTTTAAAATTAAGACTACATTCTTGGAGGCAAAATGCTTTCAGCAGCCCAGTTACTCGACGAGTTAATGGGCCGAGATAGAAACTTGGCCCCTGACGAGAAGCGATGCAACGTGCGATGGGACGACGAGACCGTAAGTTAGCATTTTAGCTAACGTTAACCTAGCCTGTTCGATAAGCTAACGAACCGTTATGCTAGCTAAGCTATATCGTAACTTTATGTCGTGAGTTGGGTGTGGGAGGCAGCTCAATTAAGAGGTTTGACAATAGACCAGATCTAAATGAAGATGCAGGGAATTGGTTGGGTCAGCTGGCAGAGTTGTCAAGGCACGCGCGCTAGTAAAATTAAGCTAACTAGTATGAGCTAATGGTATTTCATTGGCTGACAATGCGGCTTCGGGCGTTGAGGATTACGTTACCTAGTTACTATGTCGTTGGCCTTAGTTTTTTAATCGCCATATCATGCTTGAGTATCTCACGACTAAAACGATGACCTATGGGACTGATTTGTTCCCATTTGGCTTAGAAATGCTTCGTCCTGAAGTTATGTTTTCTGATGATTTCGAGACGTGTTACTTTCTGTAATAACGTTGGTATTACGTTGGTCTCTCCTCTCTTCCAGAAGGTCTGTCGGTACTATCTGTGTGGCTTCTGCCCAGCGGAGCTATTCACAAACACCCGCTCTGACTTAGGTAAGTTAACATGTCGATGTAAATGATTTCAAGGAGTACTTCAACCGTAAAGTTATTATTTGTATATAAATGAGATTGTGCACGTCGTGTTACCTTGAATTCTAGAATAATACTTTGGTTTTTTGCATGCCTCCGTGATTAATTTAGAGTCCTGGTTTAACAAGAGCGAAACTATTTTAAAAAACAAAATCTCACACAACTCATGCAGTGTAAATCCAAATAGTTCAACATGCAAACACACGCAAACACATGCACACACATGCACTTTGGCCACTACTTCTAATGCTTTCGCAGATGCAATGCCAGTCTATACAGTCAGTACAGTAGTCATTTTATGGAGGAAGTATTCCTTTTTAATTCAGCAATAATTTACATGTGTATCTTTCATAATACCAAGATAATAACCTTTTGCAATTTTTTTCCAGGACCTTGTGAGAAAATCCATGATGAAAATCTTAGAATAACGTAAGTTCTGATTGTGCTTTCTAACATAATTTGTGTGTGTGTCTTGATATTTCCACATAATAACAACCTGCTTCTGTCTCACCACGTCCAGGTATGAGAAAAGCTCTCGGTTCATGAAGGAGGGATATGAGCGGGACTTCCTGCGCTATTTGCAGTCGCTCCTAGCAGAGGTGGAACGGCGGATTCGCAGAGGCCATGCCCGTCTTGCACTTTCCCAGGCACAGCAGAATGCAGGGGTTTGTGCTTTTGGTCTTGGCAATTTTATTATCACATTTACTAATTTACATGCCCTGTCTGTTCTACCTGAGCAACATTATATTTATTTATTCCTTCAGGGCCCTGGTCCAGCAGGAAAGAATGAAGAGAAGGTCCAGGTTCTGACAGAGAAGATTGAAGACCTAGTTTTACAGGTCTGTAAAGAATATATTAAAATAAGTAATCTTTTTTTAATTGATTATTGAAAATTAGCCGTAGTCATTTTGGATGCCTAATAATTTGAGTATCGGCCCCATATAACCGTTCCCAGATTAATCAAAATGAGATTTACCAACATATAATACATAATCTCTTGTCTTTACAAAACCTTGTTTGAAATTATTGTATTATCAACACCTCAGGAATCTATTTGTCAGTTTTATGACATTGCATTGTGTTTAGAGGCTGACTTGTTTCTGTTTTGCTTTTGCTCAGATTGAAGAGCTGGGGTCAGAGGGCAGAGTGGAGGAGGCCCAAGGAATGATGAAGCTGGTGGAGCAGCTGAAGGATGAGAGGGAGCTGCTCGGCTCCAACCCTTCGGTGAGTCACTCCAGACCAATTGGCCCACAGGCCCTGGTCAGGGTTATAGGCACTGCTTATGTAGTGATTATAAACCAAAACATGTTTGCCTATTGACAAACATCTTTTGTTCCAAAACTATTTATCCAAGTCAAACTAAGCTTGGCTTGAACATGATTCCATCAGTTTAACTGACATTTATCAACAATCAGCATCCTGATTTTCATTAATTGTCCTCTGTACCAAACCTATGCAAATTAGACACGCAATTGTATGCTGAGGCTGAACTTTATTGCTTATTAGATTGTTTTATGATATAATTTTTGTATACAGACCATCGAGAGCTTTGCAGCTCAGGAGAAACAGATGGAGGTGTGTGAGGTGTGTGGAGCTTTTCTCATTGTGGGCGACGCACAGTCCCGCGTGGATGACCACTTGATGGGCAAGCAACACATGGGCTACGCCAAGATCAAATCCACTGTGGAGGAGCTCAAGGTAATGGGATTACATGTCAGTGGAAATATATATTTGATTAAATGCAGCATAAATTATTAGGTCCATAACAAGATATGGAAGTCAGTTTGGCAATTGCATAAAAACTCAAATATATTATGTCACTCATGTGTTTATCAAAGCCACAATTTGTAGTACAGAGTGTTAACAGTGTTGCAAGAGGAGACATTGCAACATATTTTTGCTCCCCTACTTTTTGAATGTGAAGGATTTCTAGGAATTATTCCACTTTTAACTTTCTATTTTGGCTCAGGTTTAAAATGTGCAGATCAACTGGTCATAATTCATTTTGGGCCTCTTGCTTATTTGCTGTTAGGAGAAACTCCGTCGTCGCTCAGAAGAGCCCCTTGATGAGAGCCCAGCGCTTAAGAAGGACAGAGAAGACCGCGAGCGTGAACGGGAGGAAAGGGAGAAAAAGCGCAAAGAGGAGGAAGAAAAGGAGAAAGAACGCGAGAAGGAGCGTGAAAAGGAGAAGGAACGAGAGAAAGAGCGCGAACGGGAGAAAGACAGAGAACGGGACAGAGATCGAGACAAGGAGAGGGACCGCAGGGTGCGCCGGAGCAACTCTAACAGCCGCCACTCCAGTCGAGCATCAGACAGGAAAAGGAGCCGATCCCGAGATCGCCGGCGCTCCAGGAGCAGAGACAAGGAGAGGGAGAGGGAACGCAAGCGCAGCAGGTATGGGTGACTCCCTGTACAACAGTAACCACCATATTCTTGATGGTCTAATACCTGCAGACAATTGCTTGCTACTTTAATGTATAGACACACCAGTCCAGGTCGAGAGGACCCTTTAAATCCACAACACATAAGAGGAAACATTTAATTTCAGTTTTTCTTCATTGTCCGCACGGCTATAAACAACAAAAATAGGTGCATCTAGTCTGCTGCTCATTGTACTTATATTATAAATAATATCCAAATAGTACTTGACTGCCATAATGGAAACATTTCAGCTCTCCCCCTGCCATTTTTAAATGGAAAATGATATATAGAATGTTTATTTTCTCCAGTGGAGAAACGTGATTGGGAAATATTTATTGTAGTCATTCTCCCACGTATTGATGTGACTCCTCCACTGGTTATTGAACATAAAACAAATGCGTGCACCATAACTTCCTGCATATGGAGTGAATGGCAGAGTTCCTGTTTGTTTAAAAAAAACTTGTATCCGTAATCACCGTTCTTTCATTTAACAGGAGCCGAGATCGGGAGAGGAGGCGCAGCCGGGAGCGCTCTGACAGAAAGCGTCGCTCCCGCAGTCGTGACAAGAGACGGTCACGTAGCGCAGAGCGTAAATCTCACCGCCATCGCAGCCGCAGCAAGGACAAGGAGAGGGAGCAGAAGAGAGACAAGGAGGAGAAGAGAGACAAGGAGGAGAAGAGAGACAAGGAGGAGAAGAGAGACAAGGAGCAGAAGAGAGACAAAGAGGAGAAGAGAGACAGGGACAGAGAGCGGTCATCGAAAGACAAGGGTGAGGACCCGGAAATAGATTTTGTTATACTACATGTAAAATGACTCTTGGCGCTGTGTTTTTTCCTTGTGTGTGCATTTCTTTAAATAGACAGCACATCTTATTCTGTCCAATCAAAAAAAAGAAAACGTAACTACACGGCACAATTGTCCAACAAGGAGAAAAAGTAAACTTTTTATTGTGTCTCCACAATGTTTTCCCAGACCGTAAGGTGACAGAGGAGAGGAGCAGCTCTAAAAAAGACAAGCACTCTGGTGATGTAGCTACCATCAAGGCTTCGTCAGAAGCGGAACTGACGGAGAAGGAGGCAGCTGCCCCTGCCTCCGCCTCCCCTCGGCTTAACGGCCAGCAAGAGCTCCTCCATTCTGAAGGTGACACTCAGTCCAATTAAAACTGATCTGATAGGACCTCAGATCAGGCTCAGGTAAGTGCGTCCTCCTCCTCGCTCCCCCCTGGCTCTCAACCCAACCCCCTCCACACCCCCATCTCCCCTACCCACCCTCTCACCCTGTTTACGTTCAGTTCAATGCCTATGATTTTGTCTTATGTGCATATATCTTTATCTTGTTTTTTAATAGTGCATCATAAGTATGCACTGAAGATGGACTAGGCCCGATGAATGAGAAGAAGCTAGAAAGGAATCACACAAACCCAAGAGGGAAAGGCCAGTGTAGCCCTGAACAAACATACCCGGAGGTACCCCTCGTTTTGTATCGTTCTTTGATACTCATAGATGTATGTCTTTGTGGACAAAATGGCAGAAAAAAATATTAACCAGTCCAATCGAATTCCTGCCTGTATTGACCTGTTTGTTTGTTTTTTGTTATTTTTACTTTTAGGTAGGAAAATGTAGTAATATCCATTTGCAGATATTGCACTCAAACTATAGGAAGAAAATGTTGATATATATACATAAGTATATAAATCATGGAGATATCTCCTGCTCGTATATAAACACACAGACCTACTTCCAGCTCCAGTCAAAGGTGTATGTGGAAAAACAAGCAATTTTTGCCGTAATCATACTCATATGCCATGGATTTGTTGTCCAGCTTACTGTGCCTGATCATGCCATGCAGTGTGTGTTTGGGGGGTGTCATAGCAACGGGGGCCTTGCGTAACTAACTAACTGGAGGGTAGGGTTTATCAAATGAATTGCAGCTGACTTCCATACCTCACACAGCGTTGGTGTTGTGAGCGAGACCACATGAGAAAAGGGCAAATTAAAAATCATGGATACTCTGACTGTCAAACTGTGCAGGTACTCACCCCAGGTACTCCTTTCTCTACCCACATCCATTTCTGAATGCTGTTGTCAGAAAAAAAACTGTTCTGTACTTCTCCACAACATGAACTTGGAAGCTTGAATGTGTATATATTTTGTATTTCCTTTAGATTTTGTTGCAAACTTTCAATTATGTTTGGGGAAAAAGTCATTTTATAGAAATGTCAGAGACACATTTTTAGATGCACAAGACGACCTGCTTGATATACCTGTGCATAATGCTAATGTTGTCACTTGGTGTAGATTTCTCTATAGTGTTGTTCAGGACTTACGTTTTGTTAGGATAGTTTTAATGTTTCGATTGTTCCGTTAATCGTTCATTGACTTTGCTTAATGTCAAATGCACTTTAGCATTGGTGTAAGGAATCTCAAACAGGGTTGTCACTGTTTTTCAAACACTAGGGTCTCCGGTGGTGATCAGAACTCTATTTAAATGGATCTTAGGTGCAAACGTCTAATCAAAATACTACAGACAAAGAAACCGACAAATATTTACCTTGTTTATTCTGGCCAAATTATACTATAGCGCTATACATGTTTGTGCAGTTATTGGTGTCTCTTATGACCTACACTTTCCTCTGTGGTTAAATTGAGGGAGATAGATATATATATATATATATACACGTCACCAGTAGTTTTTATATAGGTGGTATTGTTACTCCAGCAGCAGCAGTTGCTGCACGTCCTTGTTGTGGGACCTTTACTGACATTGCATTTTGTGAACATTTTTGCTCCACAGGGGAGGCTGGAATATCTGGTGGAAGAAGAAGTGGAAGAGCGCAGCCAACCTCGTCCTGATTCTGAAACTTCGCTTCTTAAAAACAAGGTGAACCACAGATGTGTAGTGGCGTATTTAAAAACATGACCATACATGTGTAAATGAGGAGAGGGGGAAGAACATACTTTGAGTTTCATGTTCCATCGCCTGTCAATCTTTTGGCTGGATGAGGGTAGTTGTGGTTCATCTGATGTATTACTTGGTCTCGATGTCAACCAGGCATCACTTTGAATACCAAATTTAGAGAAGTTCATTCTGGGTTTTTGTGTTCTTATTTTGAAAATCTTTACACGTCATCCTCGTTTCTTGACATTTAGTAAAAATGAAATAAACGAAGAAAAAAAAGTGCTTGTGGTTTGTTTTGGTTTGTCAGGTTCCACTTCCCTCCCTAATCTTTTTATAAGTCAGTTGAAAGCGTATGTACAATGTTAGTTCCATGACAGGAAGTGTCTCTTTTCTCCTCACTTGGAGCTCACATTGATCGCTCTTGTCCCCTTACTGTAAAATATACTGATTTCATTTTGATCAAAAGATTTCAAAGACTAAAAATTCGTTTAATTTTGCTCTGCTTTTAATGTCCATGTTGTCTCGATGAATAAAAGTACATATTTGTCAATGTTGTATTGTTTATTTTCCCACCATTGGGACTGTCTACTTGCATACCTGCAATTTGGTCACCTTTTGCTGAAATTCACCGTTTTGAAATCAAAATAGGTCATCCACGTGAATCGTGTAGATCCGAAGAGTTTTTGTTTTGGAGTGGGGGCGGGGTGGGGTGGGGTCACCTGGCCGGCCGGCCAGCGTTTATGAGATTAATGTGGGACACGGAGAAAATGTGACGTGGTGCTCTTCTTCGCAATAAAACATCTTTCATGGGACGTGTCGGGTCTCGGCCAATCAGCGTTAAGATGTCGACAGCGTTTGGGGGGATCGGGTTAGCTTGAATGTTAGCCCGCTACATCTACTGCTGTAATGTAGCACGGTGTGTCGATACTAGCAAGTTACCCGTACGTAAAAAACGATACGATTTAGCATATTTTTAGTATCAATACCTCATTAAAAGAGCAGGATCAGAGCGCACGCGCTGCTCCGTGTCACAACGTGGATGTGTGGCGACAAAAAAAGTCACCAGCCCCCCCCCCTCCCCTAATGCTGATCATTAGTCAAATAAATGCCGTATTTGCCCAACAGCAACTACCTCCGTGTAGTTCATTAATCTTGCTGAACTGGCACGTCTGGATGCTCACTTCATAACGTTAACAACCAAACAATCTACACGGTAACACATCTCTAATAATCTCAAGCAATAAAGGATGCTAGATTGTTTTAATAAGTGTTCTGAACTAAAATATTTCTTCTGAAATTAAAACTGCGCTTCTTGTGCTCTGGCTACAATGTATGTTTTGCCCCATTACTCCCATTGCCAGTGGGGAAATACCAGTTTCATAAAGTCTCAACAGCAGGCAACCCAAAATAGGTGACATTTGAATCGAAAATAGATCGTAAGTGTCTTCGTTTTGGGTGATCCGTTTTGTTTTGGGGTAGGGGGAGATTTTGGGACATGGGTTTGGTGTGGAGGGTGTTTTCAGGATGGAAGAGTTTTGATGCTTTTCGCAATAGAACATCTTTGATGGGCACGTGTCGCCAATCGGCGTCAAGATGTCTTGCTTTGAATGTTTGGGCGTAGGTTAGCTTGTTGGCGCCGTCGGGTGGCTCTGCCGCTGCAAATCTGAGTGGTCAGCTTAAGAGCGATGGATACCGAGAGTTGACGTGATGATATTTCATTTTTCGAGCGATCACATTAAACGAAGCGCTCCGATAGCATCGCGCGCTGCGTGTCGACGCAATGTCGCACGTTATGGCGAGCGAGTCGCGCTTAAAGCGGGAAAATTTAAAAAAAAAAATTAAAAAAGATGCCAGAAAAAAAAAATTAAGAAGTGTCTGTAAAGTTCTTCTGTGTATACCGCTGATCTCTCAATCATGAATCATCTCACAGACTAACAGTTACACAGTCTGGATCAATGCCATGATGGCTCCATATAGTTTCATTCATATCTTGTTCATCTATACTTCATTTACTTATATTTAATACTGCTTGAAAAATAATACCATTTGGTGAACCATAAAAAGTTGGTATTTTAGATATACCATTTATTATTATTTATATTCGTTATTATGATATATATTTATGGATTATATTTTATGTACTGTTTTATATATCATGTATGGTAGATTAGTTATATTAGTTATGGCATACGTGTCATTATATTTGTGTTACATATGTGTGTCCTTTGGTCTTGTTTGTTAAGGCAATTTTCCAAAATAAATTAATTAAATATGCTGTTATGTTAAATAAACACTGTGACTCACTGAATAACTTGAACATAACTGTGGTTACTTTTTCATTAAATACAAAAAAATAGAGAAAAATCCAATCCATTTCTGTCTCAGTTCTCATTAAAAAGGTCCAAAGCCCAGATCTCACCAGACCACCACCCCCCACCAGTGGAGAACTACTAAACCAGACCAGTGGAGAAGTACTGACCCAGACCAGTAGAGAACCAGAACAGACACCTCAGACCAGAACCCAGAACCCTGAGAACCAACTGAAAGTTAATGAGAATGTTAATGTTTGTTAATAAAATAAAATTTGTGTTGATTAAAATGATAAATAAAATAATTTAAAATAATATATTTAATAATATTAAATACATTTGCATATATATTACATAGTTATATATACATTACAACAATAAAAAAACAACAAAACAAAAGACAGTTATATTTATTAATATGTTCTGGAGAAGTTGTTATTTTTAGTGTAGTTAGCCCTTTACCGGGGGCAGTCATGAGGCGGATGTGGGGATGTGAAAAAATGTTGAAACACCCCTGGATTAGAAGAGAAGATCGGTAGAGGAGGCACAGACAGAACAGACAGCAGACTGGGCTTCTCAGCAGGACAAGACTTGAAGACTTGACTACGCCAAAAAAAAAAAAAAAAGTTGGATGAATGTGATATATTATATATTAATATTACTATTATTATAGGGCACTGACTTGGTGTGTGAATGGAGGAAACTATAGATTAGATTATGCACCGTCAACATCGATGTTCGTGGGAGTCACAGCACCCCCTGCGCGCGCCTATCCTTCTCACCTTTTTCACCCCTGACCCGTTTTCATGCCTGCAACAGAGTTCAAATGGTGTAAATAACGAGCTGAATGATGCATGCGGGCCGGCCCAGCTGTGACCTCACCGTCTCATGCTGAGGTGTCCCACAGAGTCTCTTGCCAAGTCCTGTCTCAGAACACCGGAGTAGCAGGTGGGCTGTTAACTTCTCGGACTGGAGCTGGAATATGAACTAATGACTCATGGACGGGTGATGGATCTTTAGACAGAAGCAGATATGCATGCGATCTGGATCGAGGAACAGCCTTTGGTGTTCTGCTCTATCAACTGAGCGTTGTACTTTAATGCTTCAGGTATTTAGGCCATGTGCACTCCTGACCAGCAGGTGGCAGTTTGCGTCTACTTATCAAGGACAGATCAAACCACACAGTGCGTGAGGCCTTGGCCACACAGCAGTGCAGATACAGTATTTATTTAGACATATTGTGCATATTTATGCACGCTTACTCACACACCGGAGCAGGTAGGAACCCAGGGGACGGTAAGTCATGTTAAACAGTCACACTCAGGTGGCATTAACATCCCATTTCCTCTGCGACACACACACTGCGCGTCATTAGGGAAGCGGTATTTCCCCAGGGCCAGAGATGCAGCGAGAGGGGGAAAAACAGGGAAGACACAACAGGAAGATCGGGAGCTGGAATGTCGGGGGGAATATAAAAGTGATGGAGCAGGAAACAAGGGCAGTGATGCAGGGATGGCTGCCTGATGGGACGCTAAGCAACCGAGGAGAAAAGAGGATAATGGAGATATATGGTCTTCTCTTCTCGCTACTTTTACTCTCTTGTTTCCACACACGGTCAATCTCAAGTGAAGGTCGAGAGGGAAAGCAACGTATAGATTATGCAGGAGGGGAGGCGATTCATCAGGGCTGTCGGTGTGCCGTCTGATTAATAATCCAAACTCCAACACACACTCAGTTTGTGTCAGCCGTCAATCATGTTCATCTCAAGGCATTTTCTCAATGCAGGTGATGTAGTGATAGGTGTCCTCACAGGCAGGATGTTTGTGACGGGGAAGTAGCCTATTGAAATTTCATCATTGTACTTTTAGTTGGGCCGTTTTTTTATGTATGACAAATGTTTTTAATCTTAAATAAATCTCTCAAGCCCAGCATTTGTCTTAGCACATATTAACCTAGTTGTTTGGAGCCCCTGATGTATACTTTAACACCCTGTGCTCCACCCAACATCACACCATGTTTCCCAGTCAACCCCAGTGGTGGCTGTCGTGTTTCATCTTGTGTCATAATGCAACCGGTTAATTGCGGTGGACAATCCTCTGACTCGACATTAACATATGAATAACTTCAGTGTGTTAACACGTTGCCAACTCCTTCTCTTTCTTCCAGGTGAACAACTCAATACTTTGACACTGTCCAAACAATGAGTTGACATGGATTTGGTTTACACACGAGTTCTGAGCTACCGGCTGTCTATAAGGTCACGGTATGTCAATTAAATGTCATCAGTGCTCCTGTGAGGACGCAAAGGAGTATTTCACAGAATGTAATGCCTCTCTGAAGAGTCAAAGGCTTAATGATATGCAACATCTAGACTCAAGCTTTGATTCCAAATGTCAAGAAAGTAACACAACACACGCACACACGCACCTTCAGTGAGAGGATTTTCACAACACAACACACACACACACACACACTTCTTATGCACACATGGATTTTGGATTCATTGTTCCATCACTAAATGTCATATTCAAATAATGATTATTCTTCCTCAGTTTTATTTGAAAAGAATAAATAATATCATCAGTTAGCTGAAAGAAGACTGTCATCCCTCTCAGGCCCGTTGCCCGTGCACTCAGTGTGAGTACAAACTCCAGCCGGGCCCAGGAGACAGAATCCAGGTCCGAAGGGGGGAGCCGGAGCCCCTTCAACCTTCCTTCACCTCCACAGTGAAGAAGAAGAAGAAGAAGCATACTGGCCGCTTTCCGAGCACCTGCAGTGTTTATGACCCGTGTGAGAACAAACTACAGCTGTCGGTTTTAATAATAATTAAATTGCGTCATCTTCTCACAAAGACAGAGCTGCTCTCTTGGGTTCTGGGAAGCCGGGCGTGTCTCCTCATGGGGCGTGTTTAGACTGTCTGGGTCCAGGGGAACATTCTGCAGTTTCACCGGTTACGTTTTAAAACGTGAATGCTCGCTGGTGATAAGGGAAGCAGAGTGAACCGTGCCTCCCTCAGCAGATGGCTCCACCACAGGAATGGGCTCCGTATCAACGAATAACAGCCCAGCAGCTTCTTTTCTGTTTTCTGTCTGACCACCACTTCCTTTATGTTCTTGCTTCTTCCCCCCCCCCCCCCCCCCCCCCCCCCTTGTTTTTCTTCTTCTTCTCCCCTCCTGGGGCAGCCGGTGAGACTTTGTATTCCTCACCACCTAAGCATCAAAGCCCTCGGGAGGACGAGGCCGGCCCACGTCTCCCTCTCGGGAAGCTCAAGAAGGACTAGTCGGACAGAGGGAAGGACAAGAGGCTGAAACCGGAGGGAGGCCAGGATGACTTGCGCAGAAAGAGAGACTCGGCTTTGGAGCAAACGATACAAAAGGGACTCATTTGAATGCACCACACAACTTACATTCTGGCATTTAGATAAACAGCAGACTCATTAGCGCGACACGAGCCACAAAGAAAGACTCACGGGGTAGAAGTGAGAGGGAAGGCAGACAGATCTCAACGCCCCGAAAATAAACTCCACTCACTGACACCCCTCTGAGATACAAGGCAACACCACACCGTCCCCTCGGTGTAACCCTGTCTCCACGGCAACAGCTCAACCTGACCTTGCCTAATTTGTTCCATTACAAGCGGCGGTCGCACAGCGCCCCTAAATATGCACCAGGTGGAATGAAAGGCATTGTGCACACAGAGCGAACAGAGCTGCCTTCCAGTCTCCATGCACAGCCAGCGGGGAGAGAAACAACACGGAGGAGAGATGGAGCGGAACCAACGACAATTACCCCCAAAGTCTGGCTCGCTAATGTGAAACCACGAAACATCAGGACAGAACATCGCTGTTCTCACTTGAAGTCTCTCCTGGTTTATTTTATGTTAATCCAAAGATAACACAGGTTACCAAACGAATATCTTCTTCATTTGAGCTGCGTAATTAACACGGGGAGCACTGTGATGCGCTGCGGCATATTTATAAGACCCTTTAATGTCCCATAAATGTCGTTATTGATCTCAGACGAGTCCGATCCATGAGGATCTTTTTAAATCTCCGTCAATCATCAGTGATCCTTGTGTTCGAGGTTCATCGCAGTTGACCCGCTGTAACATTGATCCCATTCTTATACTGTATATTACAGCCATAAATAGGCTCATTATTATTATTTAATGATTTTATTAGCTATTGGTTATAGAGGAGACTTGAATTACATGTTGGTCATTTTTAATGGGTGAAGATTAAAGACTATTTGCTAGCAAACCATTTGCATTATTGGTCATTTATACTTCTCTTGCAGTTTCTGTATCAACTAAGTTGCAAATATTCTTCAAGAGAAGGATGATGATGATGATGATGTCGTTTTGCATTGACCTCGAGGTCAGGACCAATCGATGGATTGCATGTCAGCAAGGCCTGAGACTGCACCTCCCTGTGTTTGCTGTGGAAGTCTTTAGTCACATGAAGTCAAAGCTCTTGACAAATCTTCGTCAATTCATTATTCAAACTCACGCTTTGCCCATAATGGCGTTTGTGTTGTGTTTGCCCCACACACACACACACACACACACACACACGCCAGTACTCCCCCTCCATCTTCTCCTCTCCAGGAAAATGCTGATGGTGCATTCTCGTCTTCCCCCTCACCCGCCAGCCACTTCACTTTCACGGCACACTTTTCCGTCCCATGAATTATGCATCTCATGAATTAGGCTCGTCATTTCAGTATATGGTCGTCTGGAAACTCCCTTTTGTTCCGGTTCAAACACAAAATGGACATTTTTACTCTCCTGCCGTCATTGTCGGCTGTGTGTTATGGATGAGAGGGGAGGGCCCGGGGTATTTGTTGGACCCCTCGGGATGTTGCCTGGTATTGCGCGGGGGAATACAATGACATAACAAGATAACAAGATAACAAGATAAAAGCCTCGCGTTGGACTTCAAAGCGGAGCGGCTGCTTGAACGGAAGCCCGGCGGATTTCAAAGAACAAGTGCATGTGTGTTCATGGAAGGCCGCGGCTCCAACGCCATACGCAGACATGGGGTGTTGCATATAAACACTCAGGTGTACATGTGGGGAACACACACACACACACACACACACACAGAATGCACCTCAAATCCCATGGAAGACTTGAATGGCAGGAACTCGTCTCCGTGGTCTTGCACACGCAGAACAATAATGGTACTTAAATGGTTCTTTAAAAGGCTGTGTGCTTCTACGAAGAACCATCACCCACTGAAGAACCATTTTTTCGTTTGAGGCACCATTATAGGTACTTTGAAGATCTCTTTAAGAAAATTGTTCTTTAAATAACTTTCATTTGAAAGATTCTTTGTGGAACCAGAAATGGTGCCTTAAATAACTATTTCTTAAGGTTGATTGAGGCACCTTTAGTGGTTCTTTGAATAACTCTTTAAGGAAATGGTTCGTTAAAGAATTTTGGTTTGAAAGTTTTTTTGCGGAACCAGAAATGGTTCTTCTATGACAACACTCCGAAGAACCATTTTCGGTTCCAGATGGCACCTTCATTTTTCTGTGTGTACAGTATATTAAAACAGCCTCTCTGGAAAGTTCACGCTAAGCCGTATAAATCCAAAGCCTCGTCGACCCGCCCTGCCTTTCCTCTCCTCTTCACAATGCCATGGGAAAGGTGTGAAGGTGTAAATCTCCTCCACACCTGTAATTCCTGGCAGACCAGAAGTCTCCCAGCTGAAGATGCTGCCTGTGCAATAAATTTGCTCAGCAGTTATTGATCCGCGCTGCGCTCCCCGAAGGTGGACAGTAAAATGCACTCTCTCGTGACAGGAGGGCACATTTCTCTGCAGATGCCGCGAGCAAAGCTCACTTTGTCTCTCTGTGTGACACACTCGCATTTGACAAGTTTTAATGCACTGCTCTCACCATGAGGGTCCGGGGGGGTGTTGGGCGGTGGCCTCTGCATTGTGAATTTCTTTCTCGTCGATCCGGGGCTTCAATAGCTCTGTATTGATCGTCCCTCTTTCCTTGTTCAGAGATCAGTCATGCACCTGTCCACTGATACTCTGCGGCCAGCTGCAATGTGTTTATATTGTTACGCTTAGCAGCAGTGAGATGATACAGTGATAGGCAAGGTTTAACGTTTTGACGGTTTAACGTGTGCTCATTGAGAATGTGTCTCAAAGCGATACCCTTTGAAATACCTGGAGGTTCAAGCATCCTTAAGCAGTAGCTTTCAAACCTAGTGAGACACTGCATGTGTGTGTGTGTGTGTGTGTGTGTGTGCTCACTGGCCAGCAAGCAGTGTCAGATGGCATTACTCTGATGTACAGTATCTGTACGCTTGTGTGTGGGTGTTTCTACGGCTGCATTTGCGTGTGTGTGTGTGTGTGTGTTTGGCTTCACTCACTTTCCCTCAATCATTTGGTGTGTGTGTGTGTGTGTGGGAGTGAGTAATGAAGCGCTGGCTGTCTTGCGGATGCTGTGTAATCATGCAAATCAGCACCGTGCTCGTCTCCAACAAAGGTATTAAAGGTGATGCAGGACACTGAGCTCCTGCTGATTCACTCTGCACGCGGCGCCACGGCAACAAGGTAACGGATGAAAAGAGAAGGAGAGCTTTAGAGAAGGACCGGGGAGATGCTGGAGAAATGAGATCAAACTGAAGAAATCTCAGAAAAAAGCAGATGGGCGAATTAGTCATTAGATTTCAGATTACCTCACAGTGATAGACATACAAGGGAAATCATAATGTTTTTTTTCACACACAGCAAAAGTGATCAATATGTGCATTGGAGTAAATGTGTGCATACATTACATTACATTTAGCAGATGCTTTTATCCCAAGTGACTTACAATAAGTGATACAATACATGTGAGTTTCTGTTGTGTCCAAGTGTGTGCCTTTGTGTGTATGTGTGTGTGTGTGTATTTTTGGGGATGAAGGCAATGAGAACTGACATTTGCACTGATGTGCACTGAAATGGAAATTACAGAGCGAGCTGACATCGCCCGTCTCTCACCTCAAAACGAGGGGCAGGTCCAGTCTGCAGCTCCACACACACATTCATGTATGTACTTTACACATCCGGATGACGTGGTGTTTATGTCGGGTTTAAGCTCATCTCCAGCCCCCCCACTTTTTATGGCTTAAACAAAGTTTATGCATGGCTAATTCAATATCAAGTTTATTTTTTCAAATATATTTTCTCAAGATAGCGTAGCTCAAACTTTTTGCTCCTGCTAAACATGTGGTCAACATAACATGTCATGTCTTTATACATATAAAAAAACCTCTTTTGTAAAATCTGCAGAACAGATTGAGTTGAGCGCAGTAGCTTCAGGTCGGGTTGTAAAGCGGCCAAAGTCATGAGATCACACACCCCGGGTGAGTGGGGAACGGCCTTCTGGGCTTGGAAAGCGACGTCAACAATAAAACGGTCATAGTCAATATTTAACACTATTCAGGGTCAGTCAACCATTATGAAGATATCAAAATATGCAGGTTTTTAAATATGACTCCACAGGTCGGCTGCAGTGGAGGATGCACGATACAAAGAGACACAATGAGTGTGCACACTATTTGAATACTTCTTAATGCTGCCATATGCATGATAGTCAAAACTTCAAACCACGTACGGATGCAACGTGTTGTTGGTCATGCACAACTCAGCTGGACACACAAACGTGTACAAACCCAAACTCATCTGCTTAAAAACAGAGAGGACAAAAACAAAAGATGAAATCCGGGGCCCCCCGAGAGAGCAGGCCAGGGTCATGTTACACATTCCCAGCTTTTGTAAAACTAATAAACCATGGAAACGAGCCCGCGGTGTCATAGGAGACCATGCGGCTCAACAAATACCCGTCTAAATCTCCACCAACGTGCCAAGCTTAAATGAGAATAAGGCAATTTGGGAAGCAAAATTGGATTTTATTTGGAGTATAATGAATTTAAATGGGAGTTAAGTGGGCTTTACTGTTTGGCATAACAAATCTGTGACTGTCGAATTGTTCCTAACAGAAGTCTGATTTGCTTCATTAGTGAAATCCATCAACAACAGTAATAAATAAACAATTTGAGAAAAGTAATTACCTGCAGTCACAGCCTTGTTCACCTCGTTTCGGCTCACCCGAACACATCTCGTGGTTCCAAGATGCAGAATGTCTTTGACTTGTCTGTTGTCACTGTGCCGAACAATGAGGCATCTGAATCTCACCGTTGATGATGTTTATTTTGTCAAATTATTATTTATTTATAACAGAAGATAATGCCTCAGTAAATTACAGAGATTCCTTCACACTTTGCGTGTTAAAATAAGCTGGACTCAATTTGATAAATTCAGATTTAGTCAAAAGTCACATTCAGGGATGTACAGAGACTAAACATTGACCCTGATGTTGCCGTGTAATATGTCTTCGTGGCCCGAGCTTCCCCAGCCTAATTGGATTTAGCATTATGATCTACTTTAAGTTATTTCCTAATGAGGCATCTTCCACAACTGAAAGAAAATCAAAGTCATATACGGTCTGTGGTCTTTATCACCAGCTGGAGTTCTTTCTGACGTCCTTCTGCTCACACTGAGGTGTGTGTGGTGATCCGTGTGGAGCCGAGTACATCGATGTGAACCTGACATAAGATCTTTTTTAATTTACTTCTATCAATCTGTGGTTCGTCCTTTGGTTCCTGCGGTGTCTCCAATACCCCCATCACGGGGTCCTCTCACCACTCTGATAAGTACACAGGTTATGCCTTTACACTTACTCCATTTCACTAAATTGTTTCATCAAAGAATATATCTCAAGCCGACTCGGATCTCCTAAAGATCAGAATGTTTGAAAGCCATAACACAGAAAAACGGAAACCCTCTAGGCTCATGTAAAAAATCTCCATCATTGATCTTCCTCTATAGCAGTCATTTCATACATCCGTCTCCTTGAAGTACCGGCAGCAGCAGCTCCCCCCCCCTCTCGGGCTGTTACATGTGCCCTCGCCTCGTCTCCTTTCCTTCCACACGAGCATCAAAGCCACAGACATCAAAAGTGTTACAGCCACTCATTTGGATGCAATTGCCTATTTGTTCACTCCCGTAAGACGAAAGAACACTCAAGCGTGCGTGAACCTTTTGAGAACCGGGGAAATATGAAAGGACAGGATCGCAATTGTTAAAGTCTTTTAAAAACACTTTTCATTCAGTTGTTTAAACACGGACACGGGTTTTGTTTGCTGTCGTCACTCCAACTGTTGATATGGGCAATTCATAATTAAATGAATAATAACACATTTTATTTGTGTAAAAAAGGTACTCGGAAACAATAAAAGCCATTACAAGACACACAAGAGAGATGACATCACGGTGACATGCTGAATTAGCGTCGAGCATTAAGAGCAGATATAAATAGACGAGTTTTAAAAGTGGAGAGTGATGGAGAATGTCTGAGGTGATGGGAGGGGGGGCAGCTATGGAGAAGGTCCTGATCTGGATTACTTGATCTGGATTACTTGCTGTATGCATCGGAGGTGTTGAAGGCCCGGGGTCATGTGACCCCTCGAGTTGGAGAGGAGACGGGCGGCTGTATTCTGGACGTATCGTAGTGTGTTGGTGATCTTGGTGGATGTGCCGTACCGGATGCTGTTGCAGTGGTCCAGTCCAGATTTTTCTGATGCTTCCCCCCCAACGGTCTCCTCTGCATCTTTCTGGAATGCACATCCCTCCCGACGTCATGCTTCTCCTCTCGTCTCCACTGTTTTTCTCCCGTCCCTCTCAACCGTTCTCCCCTTTCTGTACCCTCTACCTTAACGGTCCCAGTCTTCGCCAATACAGACGGAGCAGAGTGTCATTTCACTGCGGAGACATCCTGTGCTCCTGTTGGCTCCAGCTTCACTTCCTGGGCTCCTGTGGCGCTACAGCATATGTTCAAGAGCTAAATGTGGACATGCTGTCATCCGCCATTGGCGTTTGTAGTCGCAATGTGACGCACTGCTTCTCTTTGCTCGCCTCACTGATGTTTCCTAAATGTCTGTTGGCACCTTTCTTCCATACCTCCTCCATTGGTTCTCAACCTCATTCATCTTTCCCTTCGTGTCTTGCCGTCTTTTGTCTGCGGCGTTGTTTCTCTCTTTCATTTTGCCCTCAAAGCCTGTCGGTCCGACGGCGATACGAGTCCAGACACAGACACGCCGAGGACAAAGGACAAAGGACAACATTGGCTACAAAGGAAGCCTCCGTGTCTCCTTGATCCAGGCTACAACAAAAGGCAGCAGCTTGGATCGACCAATGGGTGCTCAGAACACCGTTTTTCAGCAAAGATGGGACAGTCTCTTTCTTTCTCTCTTTCTCACACACACACACACACAAACACACACACACACACACACACACACACACACACACACACACAGCAGGCTCCCAGGTAGACGGGGCAGACAGAAAGTCTTGCCCAGTGGGGGCCTCGTGCTCAGCAGAGCGCCTAATTACAGTGATAAATATGTGACGGTGGAGATGAGAGACGAAGGCTCCGAGGATTTCTCCTCACATGAACCCGTGGCTGTCTGAAGGGCTTCACACAGAAACACACACATTCAAGAGGAAACTCCACACACAGAAAACCAACATAGGAAAATAGCACCTCGAAGATACTATAGTTACGACATAATCTGCTAGTTTCACCTCACAATCTAAAGAGGTGAAGACAGTAAATGCATCACGGGACCTCGATGCTGTCTCCAAACTATAAGGCTGCATTTGAGTTTCATAATTAGAAGGCTTGAATAGCCGCATGACTATTATGGGTCATTATCGTCGTGTCCGGCTGGAGACAGTTTCTCCCAAAACTAATAGGCCCAATTTCAAATGAAACAGTGACATGAAGTCCATGCAACATCCAGGATGCTTTGCTTTGTGTGTGTGTGTGTGTGTGTGTGTGTGTGTGTGTGTGTGTGTGTGTGTGACTCTCTCGGTACGTTCTTCTGTTTCTGTCGGTCTCTTCTTATCTTTCTTCCTTTGTCTCGCGCACCCCGACTAAATATTGGAGCAGAATTTGGGAATCGAACTGCTTCACATGGCGAATCAATAAATGTCCATCTGAGAAACAGATGGAAATAATAATAAGAATTACAAAGTGTAGATATTAAGAATAATAAAGCAGAAAATAAACATTAAAGCGTATTAGTGTATTACTCCCAATCTTTCAAAATGACCAGCTGAATACAGAAAGTCAAGGTTAATAACAGCTGTATAGAATGACAATATATAATGCTCCATCTTCATGGACAGCCTGTGCACTTCCACAAGGAGTTTCGGCAAAGAGTTTTGGAATTGCAGTTTCTGACATGAAGAAGGCGTATTCTGTTTTCAGATATATATTTAGGCCAATTTCAGCTGGTCCTCAGTTTGCCCTTCACTACAACCATGTGTCATGCATAATTAGTCTCTTTTTCCCACTCTCAGCGGGCTCATAGCAGGAGAGGCGACAGCCAACAGCTCTAAACACCAAAAGCTCTGAGAGACGGAGGTTATTAATGCAACACGCACCAAACTTTAGCAATAAATCCACTCAAGACCTACGACACGTTTCAAACTTCTCGGCTGGAGTTGCTGCTCTTCAACCAAACAGAGTGGGTATCGCCTGTTTACTGAACCATCCTCACAACATAGACTCTTTAGTTTGACATATTTACAGCACCATAACATGCTGAGATCAGTAGAAAGTCAACAAAGCTAAAACCACACGCTCCCTGTGTTGCACCACCTGACTTTGGATTAACTTTCCTGTACACTTGCTTTGAAGCACATGGAGGCATTTAAAGGATCCCATAATTAAAGGTCCAATTAGATGTAAAATAAATTGCATGCATCACAATCTGCTGCCTTTGTTACTGTAGGCTCCCCAATCTGGAGGATATACACTTTGTTTTGCACTTTCACAGCAGCAACTTTATTACAAATTCAGATTTAGTGCTCAAAACAGCCGGCTGCCATGAACAGGAGGCTATAGGAGCCGCGACAGAGCACACACACAGTCAAGCATCAGGAGTTCAGGACATGAACACAATGAGCAGAACCACAACGCTCCATCAAGCCGAGCAAAGCTGCAGAGTCTCTGTTGGTTCACTGTTGTCAGATTATCATTGTTTTTTGATCCACCGTTATCATAAAAACACCGGTAAAAACCTGCTTTTCCTTTTATCTTTATGGGAAATAGAGGTCGCCACGTTTCTTTTTTCCTGATCTCAATCATTCTTACAATTCAGCAGTAAACGTGATCAGTGGATTCCGCTGAAATGCCGAGGCAGTTTTGCCAGGTTTCAAAACATGTTTTGATGTTCAGGGAAACTGCTGAGCTCTGGATCCAGACGAGCCGAAGATGTGACAGCTGGAACTGGGATTGTAAATCTGCCGGTTGAAGAAACACAGCCCGGCATTTACTGAACCTGAGCCTGCAGCTCCCTTCAAATAAACATTTCAAAGCGTAAACTAGTCGCTCCACATTGTTGCCGTATCATTTTCACTATTATCTTACTGAACAGTCGGTCAGGTGTTGAGAACACCAGTCAATCATTCCAGGAGATGGAAGCGCAGTGGTGCTGAAACTTGCAGTCAGCACCGCTCACAATCTCTCTGTTTCAGCCGTCACAGCTTCTCTCTCCACCAATGGCTTCGTGTTGCAGAGGGAACGCGGGAGGAGTGCATTTATATATATGTGCACTTATGACCATAAACACTGATTTTAAAGGCAAGTCACATCCGAACCACAGAGGGACATTCATAAGAGAGAAAACCCTCCAGAAGTAGTTTCATTTTCAGAATTTAAATATCATCTGGAGATTGACAGCTACATTTTCTCTGATCTTTTATTCAGCCCATTTCAGTGGCGTCTCACTCATCCTTCATAACCTACCTTTTATCTGGCTCTTTCTGGAGTCCCCGGGCAGTTGGACCTTGATGTCTGACAGCAGCTGGTTCACAAACACAACCGTGACAAATGTGTGTATCAGGAAACTCTCACATTCAGCTTTTTCTGACTGATGTGATGATATAAATGGAGGAAAAAGATTCAGTGAGAAAGTGTTGCTCCATGAGGATTGGGCCAACATTTTGACGATCACTCATTGAATAATAATCCGATAAAACTGCATTCAAAAATAGAACAGCACGCATTTTTACTTCATTTTTGAACTCTTCAGTATTGCTTCATTAAAGTTTCCCATAATACTCGCTGACCCTTCAGGTTGTGCTCTCTGAGTGTTTTATCCAAACGACACAGCGTGATATCACCGATTCATGGTCCAGGACCGTGCACTAAAAACACAGAATTGACACTTTTTTAATAATAAGCTCCAAACTTTCCCCAGGAAAAAAACCCTCTGTGAAAAAAAGTTGAATGTTGTCAGAAGTTTCCAGTTGTCCACCTTGAGCCAAGAGACACAGCCGTTTGGATCTTGTTTATCATATTCATGTTTGACAACTTTGCGGTAGCACCACTTTCTTATGATTTTCCAACTAACATTTGAAGGAGTTTATAATTATGCTCTTCTTTGACTATAAACCTGCCATAACCTACTTTAATCCAAAGCATCCTTCCCTCAGACATGTACATTCGATGGATGCGTCACGCGGTACAAAAGCACTCTTAAAGTTATAGCTCAGACAAGATGGTTTCCAGGTGAGGTGAAACAATGATCCTGATGTCTCTGGGCTCTTTGTGTGTTGCCTCGGGACCAATCAGCACACTGACCTTTCATGTTGCAAGAGGTCACTTGTTTTCTTCAGGTGACGGAAGGAACATCGGAGTTAACGCCCAACACATTTCAGATGACAGGCCACTTCTTATCGGGAGCAACGACACATTCACTCAGACGTGCTGGTTTGGGCTCGCACGGTCTCAGAGACACGCTCGCCGCTCACCACACACACAAAGACACACACACACACACACACCACCGGCCTGCTGCAGTGACATTTGAAGGACGGAGGTCTGCAGGGAGCGCTGGTTTTGAGAGGTTGGATGAGGCCGGCTGCTTGTGGGTGGTAAACAACACATCGGGGTGCCTAACGTGTTCTCGCCCTGCCGATGACAAGCTGTCTGGAGAAGCCTCCCGTCTTCCTACCTCGGTCTCTCACACGGTCCAGCTGTCCGTCATCTCTGGACACTTCCTGCTTTTGTCCTCGTCCTATCATATCAGATGTAAATAACAGGTATAAAGAGGAAGACTGAACTTAAAAATGTCACTGTTAAAAATAATCAGAACTATCTTGTGAATAAGAAGAAATCAGTTTTGGTTGCGGCTCGGACGGATCATTTCTTCGTGGTTTCATAGCAGCAGTCAAAAAACACCGGGGCATTCCCTTTAACTTTGTACAATTTTATGAAATGCATACTAACGAGATAATCATGGTCACTGGCAGCAATGCACACATGCAGATCAAAATACAAAGATATGTACAAATGTGAATTGTACACTCTTAAGGTGTGTTCAGACTGAAGGAAAGCTCATTCTATAGGCGGCGTGATCGCATACGAGGAGAGCAGGTCAAAGGTCGCTCAGGGCCGCAGCGCCAATTAAAGTAAAAACAAGTCCGCACACGTTGAAAATGTTGATGCTTTAGCAAGGAACGTGCGCGTATCCCGAGCGGTTGTACTCCACCTCGTCAACAAACAGAGAGGAGAAAACAACCCTGGAAGAAAACAACAGAAACAACTTCAGATGGTGGTAAATCGGTCCGACTGCAACACACACACACACACTGTACAAAGGCACAGTGCTCAGGAGCAGTTGGTGTGTTGTTAGGTTGTAATAACATCTGGCCTGCGGGTGCATTGGCTGTTTGTCGCGTGTAAAACACTCCGGCAGCCTAATTTGTGCGAGTAAAGCAAAGTGTAAATGTGCTGTGGGTTCAGTCTGAGCACACCTTTACAGCTACCTTTAAAGATTTACCAGTGGTTTTTACCCCCCGACCTGAGTTCAATAACCTCACTTTGTTCATGATGTCCAATTGCAGCCCATCTCTCTACTGATTTGTCTCTGAGAGGGCAGAGGTGCTCTCTGATTGGCTGTAAGTTCAGACAAGTAGGAGCAGAAACAGACAGTAATGAATACTGTAGAATTCTGAGGAGATAAAAATCACATTGACATCATTTACTCAGGGCAGACACATAGAACATTTATTGCTGCGTAGTCAGGCTTTAACCTTTGATGTCATATTCAGTTGACACAAGGATTGGTCTCAGAAAGATAGGAGGATGTATCTTTGAAGCTATAACAGCCCTTGGTTGCTTCGTGTCTTCCCTCTTCAACCTTTAATTTCAGGTCTCCTCACTGACAAACAGGACACTTCAGGAAAAGGCAATCACTTCACCTGTAGTCATAAACACACACGCACCCACAACTGTCTTTACTATCGCTCATTAATACCCAACACCATGTGCTAAAACATAGTCATCAAAGTGATTTTGCATGATAAAAAAAGGTAAAACCCTCGCATCACCTCATTATTTTTGAGAAAAAGAAGAAAAAAAACAAGGTCATGTTTTTTAAAGACAAGGGATACAACAGTCTACCTCTAGAACTCAGGCTTAAAGATGAGCCTGTTTGGACGGGGTGATTCATCAAGCGGCAGAAGCCAAAATCAGCTTGCACTAAAAGATGCAAACCGCTGTTCATCGTGACAGCGTCAGCTTCGGATGTCAAACTATGGTGTGAGAAGGGGCTGCTACCACATCGAGTCTGTGTGAACAAAAGATGAGTGCATCAATGTGTCATTTCAAGAAAAAGCATACTGTATTGCAATCCCAGAACCATGCTTAAGACACACCGATGTGTCGAAAATGGATGTGTTGTGCCGTAACTCTCAAATTAAAGCTTTCATAGATATGATATTCACGTTTTTTTTTTTTTTTAAGAATAGGAGGCTAAAAGCAAACAAAGTTCCTTGTGTACAGCCAGGAATGTCTGTGAGCTATAGAACGATCCTCATGTGCTGAGTGAATATGGCTGTTCCCATCTCTGCTTGTCCACTAGGACTCCAACGTTGAAAATAAATAAATAAAATAAATCCAAGAGGAACCGGTGTTCCCAAAGAGAAATGTGCTGGAGGGAACAATCACTTCAGCGGACAGAGTTAGTTTGACATTTTTTGCTTCGTTGTTTTATACACCGTCCACACCTTAAAAAATGTTATAAAACTGGAAGCCACTGGCAGACAAAAAGTCCTAGACAACAAGTCAAATAGATCGTATGGGTTCAACGGAATGGGGACAAATAACGGCAACACTTGCACCTGCCTATTCTCTTTTCTACAAAAATAGTGGAATAGAAATCACATGGTTATCACCCAACATTGACATCTTGATACACGTCTGTATATAGATACAAAACAAATCTTAGTTAAATGCATCATGCAGTCAAGGTCCCGCCGACTCCTGTGCGTCTGTCCACTCGTCACACGCGGCGTCAGAAGGAGCTCCAAGTCTCCCTTCATTCAGGAGCGGTGAACACAGCGCTGCCCCGCGCACACATTATTGTTCCTTTTGACGGGGGGTGTAAAGCGCCGATCTCGCTCTCTTTCGCACTCATTTCTTGAGTGAGTGACAGATGCCGGAGAGAGAAAGAAAAATAACCGATTTCACGAATCCCTCCGTGGTTGGTTTTACCTCCGCAATCCGTCAATTCCTTTTCATTTCCCGCTGCCGCTCAAAAGTAAGTTGACAGAGGCACAGACCTTTGATCAGTCAATAGCGATCCTCTCTTTCAGAAACACAGAGGTGTGGGGAAGCGGTGAGAATGATTGAATTCATGCCTTGGATACCTGAGGCCAGGCTCTCACAGACTGTGAGCACACCCTCTTGAACTCTCCTCCACCTTGTGTTTTACTCTCGACTCAGCAGAAGGTCCTGTGCCGGAGCGAGTATAACTTGTTGTTTCCGTCTGCCGGAGCAGATGGACATTAGATCCGCTTTCTGCTTTCCCAGCCAAACAAATGACCCGTCTTCTCCTTTCCCCGCCTTCCTTCCGCCTTCACATTTTCGGCCTTTTTCCGAGCCTCCTCCCACTTACTTGCTTTGCGATTCCTCTGAGACATAAACGGCTCAAACGGGTCTGAGTTTGCATGTAGAGATATTTCAGTTTGGGTTCTTCTATTTTTGCATTTTCAACATCAGTGAACCCAAACCGACACCGGATAAAGGAACCTACAAGAGAGCGACAACAAGACTCTTCCTTGTGTCATCAAGCTCCTCTTGACTCGCTGATATGCAAAGCCGTCCCTCGTCCTCCCGAACAGGTTCAGTCTTCAAGAGGGGACAAGGCCTTCACTTTTCAGGCCACACCCTCACCAGCAGGCTGTAACCAAGACCACGCCCCTAGGTACCACAATGTAGGACATGGGCGTGTCACAAATGTATAGAAAGAGGTTGAGGGGGCGAGATGAGGGTTTGGTTTTGGAATGCGGGACATCGTGTGTCATCGAGCCTCTCTCTCACTGATGGAAGCAGAGAGAGAGAGAGGGACAGCTATGGGTTTAGATCCAAGGAATGGAGAGACAAAGAAAGAGTGAACAATAGGTTTCATCTGTTTTTCCGACAAGGCCCTACTGTTGTTTGGCTTGAGCTCTTGCCTTTGAACCCTTGCTCGCCATCTCCTATTTGAACTCGTCCTCCTCCTCTTCTTGTGTCCACCAACACCCCCGCCCAGGGGTTGGCCAAGAAGCCTTGGGGGTCCATAAGCTCCAAGCCCAGGAGCTCTCTGCGTCCCTCCCGGCCCCGGGACGACAGCAGTATCCCCCCCTGGTCCAGGCTGCCTGTGCTGTTGCACTTCTTCACCCCCCCTCCTGGGTACACGAGGGAGCTGGGCGGCAGCAGCGATGTCAGCGACAAGCTGCTCAGTGTCTCCGACAAGTGTTCGCTGTTACCCGCCTGGCTGGAGCCACAACCACCGATTGATGACCCGATACCGATGCCCAGGTCCTCGTCTGAGGGGTCGATGGAGTCTTCACGGGTGTAGCCCGGGCTGGCGCTACCTCGGCCACTGCTCTGGCTACGCTGGTGGCCCCTGGTGGCCTGGAGGGTGAGGGCCGATGAGGGGCTCGGCCTTGGTCTCAGGGTCTGGATTGGGGAGGAATTGGCAGGCCTGTCTTCGGGCAACGGGAGTGGGCACACGAGTGGCAAGGGAGCTGTCAAAGGCAAAGGGGACTCCAAGTTCTGTGGCGGAGAGAAGCTGAAGCTCAGCCCCTCCTCCAGGGTGGTCTGGAGGCTCCCCTCAGAGCTGCCTGTCGTCAGGGAGGAGTCACTGTGGGACGGATACTGAAGACAGAAAGCACATGAATCAAACTCCAATTTGCATTAAGAAGGCATTAATAATTCATCATCTGCTGTCAGTGACCACTCTTTAGGCCATTTCTCTCCCAGATAAACAAAACAATGAATCCTCCTTTCTTGCTTCATCAATCTAATGACTTGCTTAAGCCTCTTCCACAGTAAAACATCTCAACTATCTCGGTCCAATAACCTATGTATCTGTGTTTCTCCCCTCCCCCTACCTGTGAACAGAGCATCTTGCTTTGGGCTCCTGGGGAGCGCAGTGAAGCCCAGGAGTCAGGGGAGGTCAGCCTAAGGCCCCTCGACAACCGTAAGCTCCTACTGCGGGGAGGCGCAGGGATGGCTGCTCCTGCAGGGTGGAAGAACTCTGCAGACAGATGGAAGAGAGGAGAAATGCCACTGGCTCCGCCTCCTCCTTTGTTTCTATCCTTGTTGCTGCTGCTGGAAACGCCACCTTGAGGAGGGAAATCACTCTTTCCATTTTCATCCTGGTGTTCATGGATACATTGTCTACACTTCTCTGGTGAATATCCCTGACACAAATGACAGATTTGTTTCCACTCTGGATATTGAGCTCTTAAGTCAGCAAGCTAAGCACAACCCTGACAGGTGGATGCCATGAGTCGATGCTCGGCAGGGCGGTGGGTAAAAGGTCCAGTTGTTTAAATGTGTTGATGTGTTTCGATGTGTAGGTCTGAGTCTCTGCTTTGCGATGCCGCTTGGTTTAAAAATAGAAATCCACTGAAATAAAAAAGTAATTATTAGGGCTGTGAAACGATTACAAATTTTAATCAAGACGGAGAGCCGAGAAATGTTAACGCGACACGTAGAGACAGAAATGACACGCTGCTGGTTAGAGACGATCAACAACAGACGTATTGGAAGCTCATTCTGCGCATGTGTTAAATGCGTTAAAAAACCAAACTAATTAATCCTGTAATTTAATCATAACGCGTTATTTTTCACAGCACTAGTAATTATGTAATACCTCGTACCAGCTGCAGATCGACAAAGATGTGATAGAAATCATTTCAAGCTATTTTCTGCAGATGTTCAAGTGGCCCTTGTATGATCTCTCCTACATGTTCGAGAGGTGCAATTCAGGGACCGATATAGGCCCTCTTTAAATCCTCCTTCTCTGAATAGACCGAATATATACAATATGTTTTCTTTGATATTCGTCTTGAAAGCACGAACTTTGCATTTGTTCAAAATAATCATGCTATTTCTCGTACATAGTGTTTATGTCCTATGCAACAATCAATTCGACCCACCACCCTATTTGGGATGTAAAGAACACAAAATAGCAAGACATTAAATCAGAACTTAACTAGTGCTACACACACATATTTTAATCTATTGCTGGCAGTACAGTGGATTCACTTGATCTGGTTTTACTCACCAGGGCTCCAGTGAGGTGAGCACATATGCTGTTGGTGTGTTTGCAGCTCCTGCAGTGCGGTCTCCACCTCCATGCCAGTGCCGAGGGCCCGGCAGGCCAGGCCCGCCCCCTGCACCTGGCTCTGCGCCACGGGCCGAGCCTGGTGGCCTCCTGCGTAACTTCCTCCACCCGCAGCCTCTTCCGAGCTGCGGGAGTCACTGCTGCACCTTCCCTGGAACGGACATTGAAGAGAAAGCCGTTTCCAACAAATATCCAGGAATGGTTAATCAGGTAAGTGTGCTAATTTTTCTATTAAAAATAAATAAATTAAACATGTCGGGAAAGATCCAAAATAAATACATAGATCGTTTATCAAGTGCTGAAAAATGATTTTACTGGTGTGCTTAAAGAAAAAGCATATATGCATAGCTTAAGAATTAAGCTCTTATTTCTTCTGCAAAAGCACAATTTAAGTTTAGTATTAGTATTATATTTCGTTAAGTAACAACTCCTGGACCACGCCTGATAGAGAATGAGAACAGCAAAAAGCCCTGTGGCACCCTGCAGATATCAAACATGGCCTCAGTCTCACAACATCCCTCTGGCTGCTCATCTCAGTGCGAGAGAAAGGGAGCGCACTTGTTATGAGCTGATAGAGCCTGTTATTGTCGTGTTGATGTCAGATATTGTAACAATAATTGTTTGGTTATAATTGTGTCAGTGTGTGGCTCCAACCGCTGGAAGCGGGAAGCAGGAGGTAGATTAAGGTGGAGTTCAGCTTTGTAAGCTCTTACCTCGTACGTTTTAATTACCATCATGTAGGGGCTGCAGAATCATTTACTACACACATTGTGTGTGTGTGTGTCTGCTTTTATGCTTCAACTAGTGTATTATTGTTTATCTGAGTCATTCAGTCGTCGCCCCTCAACAGCCACCTTTCAAACAGCAGACACCCACACCCATACAAACCTCAAACAGACACACACACACACACAACACACACACACAATTTTGTGTCGAACAAATGAAATCCCTAACCTTGGATCCTTCCTCACCTTCTGCCTTCCCCTTTCTCCTCTCCTTTCCCCTCCTCTAATGAGACAGCCATGATTGACGATAGCAGGCTTATCTGGCTATCCAGAACCAAGGAGCATTAAGGGGAGGAGAAAGAGGGGCTAGAGGGAGGTGCTGAAACTTAGGTGCAATTACCAGAGGGAGGGCACTGAAGAAGAACAAGCATGACAGATAAAAGTGGAAGAGAGGGAGAAAGTGGGTGCCGGAGCGGGAGGTGCGAGAGCCACCCAGGACCACGACTACGAAGACTTTTATTCATGAGCAGAGACTGTGGATTCTTCAAAGACGAGATCGTTTCCACTGAGAAGAGATAAAGTATTCTCTGGATTCTAATGTTTGTACCTGTATTTCACATAAGAGCCTCCAGCATAGCCATTAAACATATTTTATAATCGCCATTTGTTTTGTGCTGAAATGATCAGTGCACTTCTGTTTGTGCTTCTCCTCTTGGGGGAGTGCCACAAAGCGCCGGTCGACTGATGAAAATAGTGGGCATACGAGAAGTGAACCGCCATGAATGTTTGGTGCAATGGGTGTTATATTGATTTTTGTTTTCATACACAAAGAAAGTTATGCTGGCATGAAGATTTAATTGGCCTCAACATTGTGTGTAAATTTGACAAGCAGGTAGGTCTACAGCCCAATTAATTACCCTGGTGCTGACAATAAAGCAGGTGCTCACTCCCAAGCTCCCCGTCTCACATTCTGTATTCATTATATATAGGTACGATAGTTATTACTGGGATGATCATCATTTTACGAGGGTTTATATTTGAGCAGCGTACGCAGCAAATACTGGGTGAAGCAAAACAACAACATATTTCGCAAATTGCACAGTATTACCCACTGACCAATGCTCATATACAACTTTCTTTATTGGTATAATCTGTTTTAAAAGAAAAACAATTTTATATTCCCTCTCATGGTTTTTCATTTCGGCCTCACAGAAAATGAGTCATCTTAGAGATCAGGGTGTGTATCAGTACTGCTTATTGTACTCCGTATTGTGTTAAGGCGTTAAAGAGAAGCCTGAAGCCTTCCCACCACACTCGCCTCCTACCCACCTTGCCCTCTCGCGCCAGCAGCTGGTCGGCAGTCTGCTCGTCCAGGCTGAGGTCGTCTGGCAGCGCGGGGGATGACGACTTGTCTGACAGTTGCTCCGACTTCAGCGACGCCTGCTCAACCTCCGCCATCCGGATCTGCTGCAAAAATGTACCTCCGTTAGTCACCTCTTAAAACAGAGAGCGGTCGTGAGCAAACGGTTCAGACTTCCCGGAATCCATTAATTAGTGCTACATATAGTGCATGATTTATATTCCAGGGTTCACGACAACCACGGCTTCACTATCTTACATCTTTGTGTACTTAGACGTGACTTTTCTAAAGGATCAGCCACAATGTGTTGAAGATGTCTCTCGTGACTCATGAGAGGCCGCAGCATCATACAGGACACAGGAGGAGAGGCATCTATCCAAGCAGTGCCTTACAGCAGGTGTATGTACGTGTGTTTTTTGGTAAGCACCTGCAGTATCTGCATGTATATGTAATCTATTACTACCTCCCTCTCATTTGTTCCAACATTAGTTTCAGCTGATTTTGTTCCATCTGGTAACTCGGCTCATGATGGCCACTGAACTGGTGCTCAGTTCTCCCTGCATGAGCCTCCAGAGAGCCCCGGCCTCTCGGCTGACACTCTTCTCTACAATTCCCACGGCAACATAAACAGTGAGCTGGAGCGGAAGTTCCGGGTTCTGGGGGTGCTATGATGAGCTCAAGCAGAGCAATACATAGCCAGAGAGAAGCATTAACTAGGGCACTTAGAAAGGGCCCGCTAGGGGTGTATTAACACAAGAAAGACAAAAAAGGATCATAGAGAATGATTCACAGCCAATATGTAACAGTGAATTAGTGTTGCCAAAGGAGAGAGAGAGAGAGGAAGAGAGAAGGGTTGAAAAAGAGAGAGAGGTGAGGTGGGATGAGGCAAGGAAGCAAAGCAGGAGCATAGCATCGAAACTCATTCATTTAAAGAAGCCGTTTTTCTGCTTCCTCGGCATGTCGACGATATGCTACGATGTGACAGGACCAGATCTGATGCTCCGGGTCTCAGAATTGGGTTGTAAAATACCTTCAAAAGGGTTGACGTGAGTCATCAGCTGGTACATGTATTAGCAGTAAAAGGGAAACTACAGCCGTCTCATCCTGTATTCCTGTTTACGAGCTTTCAGGTACAACGAGAAAGGCATAAAGGGTCCGACGCAGCCTGACAGCAAAGAGGCAACGCATCGTCTCTTTCGGCACCGCTGGGAGGCAACGGAGAGAATAAGCATGACTGAAATCTCATGGCCACATCGCATGACTCATGCCAGTGTTACGATGGGAAGCGTAAGCAATAATTAATGTGAAACATAGGAAACACCAGCAGTCAGATGATAACACACAGGAACACAAACAGGCACACCTCCTGCGCTCTGCCACACGAGCGTTTCACTAGCCGCCAAAGAGAAATCCTACACACAGGTTATTTACATTATTTTTGCATTTATATTTCAATGTTTGTGTCACAGTTGCATCCATACACATCGTTTCGACCAAATGCTCAACAATGAGATGCTGCCTGCAACCCTGATGCAGAATTGCATAAAATAATATCAGATAAAGGATTTAGCTGTTTATGCAACTGAATAAACGTCAAAGGTCTTCACTACTCTATGAAACAGCTCTCACACACGCACAAATACACACACACACACACAGACACTTTCTGTCCCCTTAAACACAATGTCATCATACAGAAGACAGACTCACACTATCTCTCTCTCTCTCTCTCTTACAAAGAAACAAACAATACGCAAGTCTGATGATTAAAGGACATGGGGAAAAGAATAACAACAGTACCGGGTCAGATACAGTAAATCACAGCTAGATGGAGGGATGAGCGGAGGAGCGGAGGGACTGATGAGAAGAAGAAGCATGTCAAAGAGGGGGGGGGGGGGAAGAGATTGATGGTTTGACAGCATCTGCAGACAGGCAGAAAGCTGGACTGACAGGTGAGGAGGTGTAGAGCCAGTTATTGCTTCTCTTGAGCTGCACTTTGTCATTGTGATGGACAACACTGGCACAGGACAGTCTGTTTTGCGAGTGTTTTATTCAGGACCTCCTGCGTACAAAATACCCCAAAATACAAGAACACGTAACGGAGAGTGTGAGTGCGTGCATATAGGCATGCAGAGCAGGAGAGGTTGCATGTGTGTATGCATGCAACGAGCCTCATTAATCCACACTTCTGAACATATGGAAATGTTTTTGTTTTTAAATAAGTGCTGACATTACCTGTCATACCGTAAGATAATAGGACATACAGTAGTTTACACACTTCATAAAGCATGACATTAAACACCTCCTATTCAAACTGCCTTGTGTGATAATGAAGCCCGGTGTTTGTGTATGTCCATGAAAGTTCATGCAAATGCATGTTCACCTGTGAACTTGTTACAAATGTGCGTTTACATATTTTGCTCCCGGACATCATGGTGTTGTGTGTGTGTGTGTGTTTGTCGGTGTACATGAATGTGTTTGTCTTGTATAAGTTTGAGTGTGAGTGTCTTCAGGGTTTCAGTGCTACTGAGTATAAATATGCACTGGTTTTGCATAGTAATAGTTTGGTTTGGCCACGTTTTGTAACAAAAATGTCCTGGGCAATAAAACCCTGTGTGTGTGTGTGTGTGTGTGTGTGTGTGTGTATGTACTTCATGTTTGGTTGGACTGTTTTCTCTATATTTGTGCTTGTGTATACATGTAAATATGTACATAAATATGTCTCTTTCAGTCTTATTTCTTAGTTTCTACATTCACAACTATTTGGTGCTGGCATCCAGTGTGAATTTATTTCAACATGTCCCTCAAGAGTATTTCCCTCCAGCCCCTGGGCCCATGTTTGAAAAAGCATCTCAGAGCAAGAAATCCTAAAGGACCCAGACTTCCCAGAATAGTCTATATTTTGTTCCATCTTTCATGCAAAGAAGCAAAAGCATTTTATGAATCAAGATGAGTAAATATTACTTATCTTTGTAATTAGCTGTGTCCACATAATCCTAAAATTTACATTTATCTGACAACAACCAAACTGCGGGTTTAACATCCCATTTGGGTCCCTCACATCTGCGACTACATTAATTCATTTCAGAGCTTCAAAGCCGACCTGGTTCAAAAACAAGATGATGAAACGAGACTTAGCGTGGGCTCATATTTTAAAATAACATTGATAAACATCGTCATAAAAGGTTCCATGTCGAGCAACATGTTTGCTTAAGGGCTAATAGTAAAGTTGTCATAAATCATTTGATATTCTGAGGTGATTCTGAGGTATTCTGAGTATTATTAGTATGATTAATAAACAGACAGTGATTCCGACATGTTTGATAAATACTGGCCAGCAGATTTCGTCCGGTGAAGCTCAGTGGGTAAAGCCTGCTGCTAAAAGTGATGTCAAACATATATGCATCTATTAATGTTAAGAGTCGAGAGTTGAGAGTCGTGTCAGACAATTGTTTATCCCAAAAAATTGATGCCATCTATTTCTCTTGTTAATTTAAACCACAAGGATGAATTTAATATCTCGGGCTATTGCCCTCATCAGGTGTATAAGGGTGTGTGTGTTTGAGTTTGTTTTGCGTGCGTGTGTGTGTATATATGCATGTGTGTTCATGGCGGTACCTCTTGTGGATGACCCTTGCAATCCCTGCAGATGGTTGGGGGAGAAGAATAGTGGTGGAAGACAGAACCGGAGAGGTTGTCGATCATCAGCATCTCCCCCTCCAGTGTATCCTTGATCAGAAGAGATACGCTGTCCAGCCATTGGCTCTCCTGGAACACATTCACACACACACAGACACACACAGACACACACACACAGACGTACGAATAGACACACACACACAAGACGCAGGCCAGCAGACCAGTATTGCACGCAGGTGCAAACATGTGCACATGCGGACATGCGAGGACAAAGAACACGCAGGGAAATGCATACACCACAGTGAGGGTTATAAGAAGGCCAGTGTGCACACACAGGTATGCTTTTATACGTAATGTACTCACACACACACACACCTGTACACAGTCACCCACATCCATGTAGATTGAACACTACTTGAGCCTGTATTTCTAAAATCCTCCCACAAAAGTAAAAGAAAAGCATCTCAAACTCTTTCCCCGGGTCGGAGGTCATGGACAAATAAACCAGAACAAATCCCCCTCTCGTACTTTGTTGGCCGTTAGGGCGAAACACGGCTCACTTTTGGTAAAAGGCTCCTCAATAATATGACTCCAAACTCTCATTAGCCAAGTAACACATCATTTGACTGTCAAAGCCTTGAGCACTGAGTGCTGATGATATATCACCTCAATTAAACTAGTCAATACCTTGTTGAAACCATTTACGGTTTAAGCATTTGCTTTGTGCTCTGGGTGTTATTAGGTTTAAAGCGATTCAGACTGGATCCGTCAGGGCTCTTTCTGTGACTTAAATGATCCCTCCTTGCTTGAATCTCATCTGCCAGATTGTTTTTTCCCAGAAACCAATCTGGCAACAAATGGAAACTACTTTAAAAATGATTTCTGTGTTTCTTGGCAGGTCACTGTATTTCACAATGAATTAGATGCATTGTGCCTGACTGTGGGGCATTAATAATGGCCAAAATAACTATATTATATCAGCAAATACATCAGCAAAAGGTACTGTGAAACAAGGCCACTCCTCTTCAATCCCCACACAAGCCTATTTTCAGAACATACATATTCCTACAGCAATGCTTATCGGACTACACTTAGATATCTTATGCAAACACACATTTCTGACTCAAACTGTTGGATTACAATCACTCATGGCTCATGTTTTGAAAATGAGGAGGCAACAGATTCAAGAGAGAGGTTACTGTGCGCCCTGCATTATAAATACACCTCAACATGCTGGTTTATGAAACAGTATTTTAGTGTCGCATTTTGGCCCGCAGACAAATCGGCAGGAACGCTGACTCTGCCATATCCAGCTCTCTCAATACATGTAGGTGTAAAAAACAACAGCAGACAGTCCCAAGATAATACATTCTGTGTAGGTGGAGAGCCTGATATCCCAAAATGATTTTTGATTGACTGTAGTGGCCTCCATTAATAACTGTATTAGTGGGCAACAATGAGGCCCGTCTACTGGGAATGGAAGTTGAGGTTGAGAGAGAGAGAGAGAGAGAGAGAGAGATGAAATTAATTACTGCGTCTATCTGACTGTCACTGGCTCAGCTATTATCTCTCCTCTCTCCCTCTGTGTGTCAACTTCCTTCACTCTCGCCTCGAGTCCCCGTGCAATATTTTCCGTCTGTTTCCCTCTCGACTCAAACATTACTCTCATGGTGTGTCTTATGGTCCATTCTAGAATGTACTAGTTGTAGCTGCCATCTTTCTGGAGCTCTTGATTTCTGCACGTGTCATCAAGACTCATCCCATCTGTCGGCCGTCTTTGACGATACAAACATTTTACAGTTTGGACGGCGAAAGAAATTTGAGCTTCTGATAACATTGTGACAATATGTGGAGATTCACCACATTTTAAAGCACCAGAGGAGGAAATGTGACAGTGTTTTGGGTTCACAAGAACCTTTTTACACACACAAACCAACCCCTGTGCTCTGAGCATCGGTATGCCAGATCCCACTTGAGAGACTGAGAATGAGATAGAGAGAGAGAGAGAGAGAGAGAGAGAGAGAGGGGGAGGATGATGCCAGTCTGTTCTTCCTGGTCTGCATTAAGTTTCTTTGTCATGCTGAGCTAAAAATGACTCCGTACAGCCAACTTTAGCTCCACAAAGGTGAGAGAGACTCTTCGTGGCAGCCGATGAGTCATCTTTATATGTGTTTCTGCCCGGATATCTCAGAATATCTTTAGCCATTTCATAATGGAAGCGTGCGTCTCTGCTGTCAGACTGCGAGTACAAATGAGAGACCATCTACTCTCTCTCACACACACACACCGATGTGAAATGATCATCTCACAAATGTAACCTGTGCATGCGTGTGTGTGCAAACCCTCGTGGTCAATGTGAGCACCGACAGGTTAGCGAAGCCTAAATGTAAACTTCATTGAGAAAGCTGTTAAAGTTGTTCTTCTCTCCGTGCTGTCAACACGGGGCGCCACACAAACAAAAACATACTTAGAATTCAAATATACAGCCTCGCCTCGACTTTCATCTGCTTAATATCACTTAAGTAGTTGCACTTATGCCTCTAATTCCAGCCTAATGTTTTCACATTCAGGATCATTGATTTCTTAGCATTAAGGCACAGTTTAGCCACAGCTAAGTGTCTCTTTCCTTTCATCTGGCTTTTCTTTTTATTCCCTCTCGATGTGTAAATGTTTAACCTTCCTTGTCCCCTCCTTCTCACATAATGTGTAAAAGAAAATGAACAAAAGTACAAACCAATTATAAAAATAATTGAGTAAAATGCCTGAGTTATCACGCCATGTGGCTGTCAGTCAATTTTACAAAAGGAAACCAAGCAGTGATCCCCACTCTCCCAGAAATGACTGCCATATCATGTACCATGTTTGTATTCCTCGAGTTTGTGAATGAAATATGTAATTTTCTATGCGTGAACTAATTTATAGATATTGTGTTAATTGAAGCAAACTGACAGGCAGCCAGAGAAACGACACTGACTCCTCAAATGTAGAGATGTGTGTGTTACGTTTTACGTCCTCGCTATGGGCACACTTAAAATTATTAGGCAATTAATACAGCAATTTATACACGTTTATAAATGTTTAAAAGCTGGTCTATAATGCAGTAGAGAAAATCTGCAATGCATCACGACAAAAAAATAATATTAGAAATGGAACTAAATTCCTGAAACAGAAGTTTGTGTGGCTGAAACCGCCGACAACAAAAAGGCCTATAAGCCTGGTCCCACCCTGTGTATGGGCTCGACACATCCAGACTAGCAGATGCACACATATATACAAAATAGGATCGTTACACTATCACTTAACAAACATAATAATTTTAACCCCATCTCACACTCTCACACATGCACACACACACACACACACACATATACACACTCACTTGTGCAGGTGAGTACTGAGTTTGGCTGGAGTCACAGGAGCTGTACGCTCCCGAGTGTGCACTGCCTGCTGAATGAAGCATCCTCCTCACTCCTTCTCCCCTCTCTCCACATCCTCTGTCATGGCCCCCCGCTGTGCCTCCAGGTCCAGCAGGGGCCAGTCCTTTGTCCCCCCTCCCGCCCCCACAGCCGGGGGCGCCCATGCAACAGAGGGTGCCCTGGGCCAGCTCCAGCTCAATTTCTGCATCCATCTCCGCCTCCTCTTGGGCCTCCTTGTTGGAGTCGTCCAGGTGCTTCATCAGCACGGCCACCACCACATTGATGAGCACGAACTGGGCGGTGAGCACGAAGGAGACAAAGTACATGGGCGAAATAAACTGAAGGATCGGGTTGCAGCCATAGTCCACATCAGTGCCGTGGTCCGGTGGGCACTCCCTCAACGTGTCCTGTTGTCACAAAGCAAGAGGAGGAGGAGGAGGAAAGAGGTCAGGACAGGGCTGGAAGGAGCAGAGGAAGAAGGTCCATGGAAAAGGGGGCCGGTCCAAGAGACGACACAGATAAGCTATAAGCAGTCAAACAGTTTTTGGATAAGGCTTCCGGAAGTGGAAACAACTATATGAAATTTAATACAGCAGCCCTGGTAGAACTTATAATTAAATACATTTAACATTGCTAAAGCAACCACAACAAAAATACTTATCTTGACAACTGATAGTGGCAAAAATGGCGAAAAGTCAAGATCTAAATGTAATCCTGCAATGATGTGAGCTCAGCCACTACTCAACGGAAATTGGTATTCATATAAAAAATGTTTAAAGGTAATGGAATGCATCGAGCTCTTGTTAACATGGCTCTTTGTATTCATGACAACTTGTATAACCATCATACACTTAATTGTTTTGCTTCTACTCAGAACAACAGGAGGCTATTCCCCCTCTATTATCCTCGTGGTTTTCCACTCTGGTTAACATGCACTCAGCGGAACTCAGTCAGAGCAGAACCAAAGTGACAAGTGTGTTCTGGAGGAAGTACACATATCTCACCAAGGCTGTGACCACACATACTAATTTTAGCCCTCTGAGCTGAAGCTGGTCTTTTCTACCTAATTTGGCATGGCATTTACACACTTTGCTCCTTCACACACCGTTTCTTTTTTTTATGCCGTTACTCATTTTCCAACTTAACATAATTTAGTCCGTTCTTCTTCCAAATCTCCATTTGCTCTCCCTCATGCTGCTACCTTCCCCCTGTTTTCATGTTTTCCCCCGATAGTTTACTCTGGAGAGGACAGAAATCCTAATAAGTGGTTATATTAACCCCGTTCTCATCTTCTTGAAGTCCCTCTTATTACAGTCCTATGATGCCTCCTCTCTCCTCACCTGCCTTCCTCTCCCTGTCGTCATTGCACGACTGGTTATCACTCTGACTCCCCTGCTTCTTACTCATCCAAAGTAGATCTACCTGTCTCTCAGCCGAGGTAGTAATTTGACAACTAAAATGACAGAGATTTACTCTGAGATGTTGGATCTGTGGCCCGCTCATTTGCTTCATGGCCTTCTACCATCAACACTCCCCGTATCCAGCGTGTGCTTAATGGCCCTCGCCTGACAGCGCCTGACAGCGCCTGGCACCAGCATAATCGCTTTTCCCCTCACAGCCCGCGGTGTGCGTAGGCGTGGTGATAGGTGCTGGTGGGAGTAGATGTGTGTACAGGGTAAATTGGTATTTGTGTGTGTGTGTGTGTGCAATGAGGCACAGTCACTCCCCTGCCTATCAGAAAATAAATGTGTTCCGGGTGCTGAGGAAGCACATTTCCTGTTTATCAGAGTATCACTCGAGAGGAAGATAGGATGGAGAAGAGCTATAGAGGAGTTTTTCTCTTCTCAGAGCACCCCTTCATTGATTTCTCCAGCTCTTTGTGTTTCAGTTGTTCCTCCTCTTAAAAGCACACGGGTTTACCTTCATGATGCCATTCCAGTTGTCGCCCGTGGAGACTTGAAAAAGCGTTAGGAAGGCCATGCCAAAGTTTTCAAAGGTCGCGTGACGACTCATACCCTCACACGGGTAGTCTTCATTGCAAACTGAGGATGTGAGTGAGATGGGTGGATGGTCGGAGGGAGAAAAGACATTATCGGGGAGGGTGAAGAGAAAATGGAACAGGAAGGGGGCATGGACAGGAGAAGAAGAAGAGACTTATGACTCAACACTTAAAGATGTCATTGCTCCATAAAACTGCAGAGGCATGCGCCATTTCTGTCACTAAGCTGCCTGGATGACTGTCTAAACAAGTCAGCCTGTTATCAAATCAGTAGCAATGTGACCGAACACTTTATTTGTCTTTGAGTTTATATCCCAAGATAATCTCTGGAATGGCCTCAAGAATCAAGAAAGCGACACTCGCATTTGCCACTAATCCTTTTTCTGCCAAGCTCCAATGGGAAGCAACGTAGCCTCGGGCTTTAGCCGCGGCACACAAGGGGAATGTGACAGTTCAGAGGAAATATCTTCCAACTTCAATGTGGATATCTTAGGACAGGACTTATGTTTCAGAATATTGGAGAGTGGGTTGATTCCCTAATGGCTGTCTGACTGCAGGGGAGATAACTGATGAAAAGGAATAAAGGATGGAGAGGAAATAAGGAGTTTTTCATAATAAAGTTCATTCAAGTCCTCTAGCTTGTATGTGCACAGTTGAGTTAGTCAAAATGAGTGAACCAAAAGTGAAAGACACAATTCTATTTTCACACTGGGTCAGACATTGACATCCGTACATTTGAATCTCCTTACACCTATAGTGAGGATGTATGGACGATGTGTTATTCTAGAGCATAATCCATTCATGTTAACATTACCACCTTCTGATGAAATAATTATTCTAATGTGAATAGGTCTATGTACAGAACAACATATATAAAATTGCATATTTTGGTACATATCAAAACATTCATGTTTCTCAAAAGTTTAACACATCTAGTGTGAAAAGAAAATCTGTCCAAAACTCAAAAAACCTATTATTAACTACAAGATTCTTGTGCAGATAATTTCCCTTTATCAAAATCCCACAGAAATATAGAGGTATGGCTTCACATATCACCTTTTGTTTGACATTTATCCACAATAAATATTTAATACACAAGTGTCAATCGATGCCATTTTGTCTTTATTGTAACTAAACTAATACATCAAAGCCTTGTTTTTTTGAAGTCTTCAGATTACTTAAATTATTATTATTTAATTATTACCGAATATCACAGATAATCCGTTGTAGCATTGCGCACTTACCAAGTTCTCCAAATAGCTCTACTCCTAAGGCGGCGTAGATGAAAAACAGCAGCATGAAGAGCAGGCCCAGGTTACCCACCTGCACACACACACACACACACACACACATACGCACACACATCTTACCAAAATGTGCAACAACAAAGTGCCACCGTAACAGTATAATAACTCTGGTTGTGATATGTATTCAATATCAAATGCCCAAGACTGCAAGTTCTTTATGAGTGAACAGCAGTCACAAGCAGTCATTGCTCCTCGTGGGACCTGAGATAAATCAGCTGTAGGTTTGCTTATCTGAATGTAATACAACCACATCTTAAATTGCTACTCAAGGGCATATTGTTAAACACCGTTATTGAACACACCAGGAAGCAGGAAATCAACTCAAGGTGTAAAGGTTGAGCATTAGAATGTCCCATAGTGTTCCTGTCTGTCAGAATGCTCCCATACCCGGCGTCGTTCTACAAACCACGGCACACTTTCCTCTGAGACTTCGATACGACTGAAGCCCTGATGCGGTTTGGGACCCGGCTCAGCTCCACTGCCAAACCGCCAAGTGTTACCACGACTTAATGGTGATGATGTTTCACAGGAAACTCTCAGGGCAAAATCTAATCCCATTACAGGGACACGAAATCCAGTCCCCTATTTACTGTCTTGAACACTCAGCCGGGAACGAGGAGATGCACTGACAAATAGTTACTATAATTATACGCCGTGTGTTCGACGGAGAGGTTTAGATCTCTCCACCTGTTCTTCAGAGGAAAGATATTCTAAATCTGGTGTTTACTTTGTAGCATTGGGCCTAATAATGCATGAATATTATGGCTATGACAAAGCTTATTCTAACGAGATTGCACCGTAGGCTGCATTACAAATAACTGTTTTAAAAAAAAGTTGTTGAGATACTTGCAGCAACGTTCTTTGGGGCGATAATGATGCCTAGTTATAGAAGAACAATCATGGTGAGCTTTGCTAATTATGCCTGGGTTGGAGAGAAAGATCTCAGCAAATAGGAGCCAAACAAATGTCAAACAAATGCGATTGGATTTAGATTTTAGAGTCATGCATTTTGAGCAAAATACGGAATTAGCATACATTAGAAAATTATATAGATGTACGTATATACATATATATCATCTTATATATAAGAGTATATATATATATATATGTGTATACTCTTATGTATATATCTCTTGTACTCAATGTTTAAAATCTTTGCTTATGTGTCTTCTAACCATTAACATTCGCTCCAATGATAATTTATAGGAGGAAACCTGCAAATACAATTCACAGACATAGCCCTGTATGATTCACCTGGTCAACTCTACACTTAATCAAGTAGCTGCAGATGGTGGTAAAAAATAACAAAATATCTGCAGGCATAGAACACAACAGAAGTGTTTAATGTTGTCTAAAAATCGAAATTTTCAAGTTTACTTTTGATACGGACAAATATGCCCCATTACTCGAAGCACAGCCCGACGAGTCCCTTAGGTCTGAAAGTAATGGAGGTGATTGCCAAACAACCTTTTGTTTGGAGTGCTGTAATAATTCTAAATGTGACTGTCCTGGGGTTCGCCTCAAGTACATGTCCAAGTTAGTGATATCCTGCATGGTGTACTTAACAAGCTGTGCTTCATAATGGCTTCATAATGGGATCCAGGATGGGGATGAATGCATTTTTAAGAAGTTTTCTCTGCAGATGTATATAATAATAAGTTACGCTATAAAGGATTAAATAATCATGAGCTGCGGCTGTATATACTAATAGGTTACACGACACATGATGGCAATAAATAAGAGCTGCAGATGTATAATAATAAGTTACCACATACAGGATTACATTATAAACAAGAGCTGACGATATTACATCATAACTTTCACCATAAGGATGAAAATAAACACAAGCGTAACCATTTGTATGAGATTGGCACATGGTGTTTGTGTCCACACACTTTGTTCTAAATATCTAAAGCTAAATAAAAAATGGCTTCACAGGAAACGGCTCCGACGCAATCCCAAGCACATTCCATGTGGGGTCCACATCTGCCAGCGGCTATTCTGGAGGTTTCTCAGCCAATCCCACAGAAGAGATAAAACAACTGGCTCGACTTTAGTACCAAAATGATACAGGCTATTAGTGTGATTGAACGGTGGGTTGCAGCCATTTTGCATTGGTCGGGCAGGAGAGGATAATGGAGGACGCTTGTGGGTAAAATTACTTTATCTTACTGTGTCTTTGTGAAACCACGCCATGAAAATGCGTTTCCTCTCAACGTGGTAATGAGCTATGAGGTTTACTTACCCATTTAGTCTAAATGTATGGATCTCTCATTACGTCGCTGTGTCCCGTCACAGCCTATTGAATAAATAAACTTGTTGCATTCACTGCATGTAAAATATTCTAGCAGACATCGGTCCCTGCGCGCCATGATGCCATCATTCATATTTCTTGCCTTCTTAAACCAATATCAGTGTGTATATATATATATATATATGTATATTGCGTGCTCCTATTTGTCTGCATCCTGAAGCCTTTGTTGAAATGTGGATACTGCCTTCAATATCCAATGTGATGTAATAATGGCAGCCTGCCATTTCATTTCCACAGTTAAATATAACGTAATATCACCTCAGTTCTCTCCTGCCAGGTGTAACGCCCTGTCAGTGCCTACATATGCACGCACACCCTCATACAGAGAGCGGCCTCCAGGACATGTTTAATTAGCCTGCGTTTTAATTACCTTCCCTGGTGCCCTTGGGATAGGGCAAAGGGCTCAGTGTTAACGAGAGGGGGATCAATAGAAAAGAGAGACAACGAATATGCTCCTCTTCACCTCTGCTTGCCCTCCTTTCTTCACACCACCTGTTTCCCTTAGTTTTCTCCATCGTACTGTTGATGGTGAATGGGTCGTACTGTCCCTGCAGGTACACAATCCAGACTGGATTCCTGTGTACCGTCTCTACACCTAACATGTCTGTTATTTAAAGAAAGAAAGTTTTACATGATGGGAAATACGCACGTTCGCTTTCTTTCCCTATCTCACCTCTGGAGATGAACTCTTAAACAAAGGAGATATAACCTGTTGTGACTTTTAGAAGTGCTCAAAGGCACATTTGGTGAACTGTTTCCAACTGTTGTCAGTCTTGATGCTAAGCTAAGCTAATCAGCGACATAGTTTATACATACACAAGATAAGATAATCCTTTATTCGTCCCGCAGTGAGGACATTTACCGTGAGAGGGATCTTCTCAACTGTGTCCAAAAAAGTCAAATTATTGCTTTAGGTTTTTGCAGGTATAATAACGAGACTGCCAACGTTACAATTAAAACGATAGGAGCTTCAGACAAACACCATTTCATTATTAATCAAATAAGGAATTGTTAATTGATTAATAAACACTGGGACACTGATGAAGAAATTATTTGTAGTTCGCACATGAAAACCACACAAAAATTGAACAAGATACATTCGTTGTTATTTCCTATTTGATTTCTTACCCAAACGATTATGCTACAAAGCAAACGGACACTAAAGCCAGTCGGTATAAATAGTGAGAAAATATGTATTCTGCTATTTTCCTGAGCTTTGAACTTTTAGTGGATAGATTTTGACTCTGGGACGGCCTAGAAACGGATTGACTCCAAATGAACTGCAGACTGGTTTTAAGAAGCCCTCCTTTTGTAGCACACTGTGGTCGCAGTGGGAGTACGGGAACTCTCCATGGTACTGAGAGTGAAAACGAGACAACACCTGTGTGTGTTAAGAATGAATCTATTTGAGTTGCCTACAGGCCAATAGAGAAAGGCGATGAGGGGTTGGGGGGGGGGCTATTCTGTCTCCTGACTGAGACTGACCAACTTAGTATGTGTGTGTGTGTGTGTGTGTGTGTGTGTGTGTGTGCGTGTGTTTGTTTGTAGACTGTACCTGAGGCAGGGCTTGGACCACTGTATCCAGCAGGGCTCTCATCCCTGTCGCCATCTTCAGCAGCTTCAGCACTGCGTGTGTGTGAGAGAGAGAGAGAATGAGAGAAAGAGAGAGAGACTTTAAGTGTGGCCATTTAGGGGGAAATCCCTCAGCTTCAATTACAGGTTAAATGGGAAACATTTAACTGTCAATTCTTCATTTACAACCTGTGTACCCCCCCCCCCCTCCCACACACACACACACTTTTAAGTTACAGCTAACCCACACATAAAGACCAAATAAATGTTCAATTGCACTGAAATTAGTTTGTGTGTGTTTGTGTGCATATTTCGCACATGTATATATATATATATATACCTCTTGCTATCCTCAGTACTCTCATGATCCTGATGATAGTGGGGTTGATGGGCAGCGCTGCACTGATCTCGATCTCCTCCAGGGTGATTCCCATCACTGACAGAAGCACAATGGCGAGGTCCAACTGGTTCCACCTGGTACACACACACACACACACACACATGTATAAATACACTCATGTGAAGCTGCACAAGGGCATTGCACCACAAACACACAACAACACCTGAATACACACAAATGTACTGGCATAAGACAAACATGTTGAGTAGAAGCTGTCACAGTAACAACATGTCGCTGTACGCTTTGGCTCCTACAATAATTAATACACTGAAGGCTGTGTGAAAAGTTCTCGGCCTTACTTTATGACAACGTATGTTGTAAATGATCAATTACCTTTCAACTCATTACTCAACTTGTACTCTATTTATTGCTTTTTTAATGTTTTAATGTTTTAAATTGTTTTTACATCTTGTTTTCTCTTGTGTTATGTGTTGATGCTTTCAATGCTTTTATGTGAGTCACTTTGTTGTTGAAATAGACTATAATAATCTAAATTATTATTAATATCTACACATTTTGATCAGTGATGCAACAGTGTCTCAGTTCCAAAAGCCCTTAATAGAGCCAACTTAAGGTTTAAGGGCAGATAGATGGGAGACATATATTACCAAATAAGATCAGAGTTTAAAAGTACCATAATCATTGCAACATTTAAGGAGTATTTGTAACTTATGTGACTGCATCACTTTTGAGAGGTTCCCTAGATGTTTATGTGCAATAGTTTCAGTAGGTACTGCAGTCCTCATTTATTTCTCAGACTTTTTAAAAGATAGTCATCTCTTTTTAAATCATCGAGGTGGCAAGGCACACAGAGTGCTAAAACACTTGGCGCCGCAAACTCATTTGTCACAACGCTTGCCAAACAAATGCCACTGACTATAGTTTATTAACTGCCGTCCATGACTCATTCTCCCTCTGTTCTCGCAGCCTGTGGGTTACTTCTCTTTACACATCTTTATTCAGGACGTTTCCAGCTTTTTACTGTGTGCATCGTTCTCTATTGTTGCAGCCATCCGGCCCTTTGAAACTGAGGACTTTCTTCATATTTAAAAAATAATGTTCCTTAAACACTTCATAAAAGTCATCAAAGACAATCTAGCTCACCTGATAAAAATTATTGTTATTCATCGAAAGATTGAATACAATTTGATTTGGACTTTTATATCTCACTGACAGTAAAAGGACTCGGACAAGCTTCTGTCAGAAGCTAAATGGCCTCTAATATCGAAAAGATGGATCCTTATGCTTTTCAGGTGTTTTTCTGTATATTTAAGAAAATATACTACTGTTTTTCTTCCTTCTCCAATCCAATATCCGGTTGCTCAGTTGATCAGTTATATATTTGATTTAGATAACAATGGTATGTGCAGCTAAATAGACTGAATGCAGATACAACACTTGACATTTTTTAATATTTCAATTTATAAAAAGGCCTTTTTCTTTCCAGAACGGCCACATTACTTTGAAGTCAGATTTAGAGTCTACGCATAGTATATATATATATATATATAAATAAATACATATATACATACTACGCATAGCATATACAGGGTATACTATGTACATAGTATATAGAAAAAACTTTATTTAATCGTTTCTTGTTTTTACACATTTATATTTACACTCCATGCACTACTTGTGTTAGTGTGTTGACCCGGTTGTAAAACAGGACCGAGAGCCACCCCAGTTTATAAATGCCACTCTGCGTTAAAGGACTGCTGCTCACGAATGTTACTGTCGCTACATAAAAAGTGACTAAGTGCCAGCTGATAAACATTTGATAAGTTATTTCTATATACGCCCATCTATTTCCCATTACATCATTCATTTGTCTTCCTCTTTTTTTCTCTCTTTGATCACTGCAGCATCCACTCGTATATCATCAGTTCTCTCTCTCTCTCTCGCTCTCTCTCTCTAAATGAAAATAGGCCAATAACATTAAACCACCGTCAGTGTAATAAAAGCTCCCACATCTGCCTCTGCCTTGAATTAGTCACCACATATCCCTATAAAAAAATTCCTTTGTGACAAATAAATCTATGCTCTGAGTGGATGAATGTGAGACCGCTTCCCATGGAGGTCAAACAAAGGTGAGTTTAGTAAGTTGGAGAAATAGAAAGCGGAGTAGTTTCATATGCAGAGAACAATTAGATCATTTGGTTTTGTTGAGCAGAATGATGCTGTCGATCTGTCGTTAACCAAAAGATGATTACAATGAAAAAACAAGATGACAATATTCAGTTCAAAAGCTATATTCATTGAAAGCAATTAAGTCATATATTTGTACCAGAACATGGTTAAATTAACTTAATATCAGAAAGCATCAGAGCCGGATCAAATATTTCAACACATTTCATAATCCTCTCAATTATCAAAGCTGTTATTCCCTGTTCCATTTATAATGATCAAAGCAAAAGGCAAATGTGTACAGCCACTACACTTTGAACTAAATAACTCTTTATTGTGCCGCTATTTATATCATACAATAATTCCCAAGATCACAGCATGTGCCTACAGCCCTGGTAGTTATTAGAATATTAAATGTTCACACCAAATGTCTGATTAGTGAATGAGCTGAATGGACAAAAGAATTGGGAGGTATTGTAAGTGTTGGCGATATCGGCTATTTTGGTTGTAAAGCGGATTTTGCATCTAATCCAGAGGGCATTTTATAATCATCACACAGACTGCAGGTTGACAACGTTCAGCGGTGACACTTATACGTGTGTGTGCATAATGCTACAAATAAGCACTCTCACAAAGTCATGCTGCCACACACACACACACACACACACACACACACAGTACCTCTCCTTGAAGAAGCGCCGAAAGCCGAAAGCGGTGAGTTTGAGTACCGATTCCAGCACAAACGTAGAGGTGAAGAAATAGTTGCAGTACTTCAGTGCGAGATCCAGAGACTGGAAAGAGAGAGCAAAACAATGTGTATGTGTGTGGTGTGTGTGTGTGTGTGTGTGTGTGTGTGTGTGCAATAGGATGTAGTATCAGCAGCAGGAGGAAATTGTAGAATTGAATTGTTCCCATTGTTTGTAGAATGAAACCAAACATGCCAGAGGCAAAAATGGGGCATCTTCTATTCATAGCAGCACACACACTCACACTTTAAATCCCCAAACAAACATACATCTTTAAGCCTAAATGTATTTCCAGAGTATTCAAATATTCCAAAGGTTTTAATTGCCTTAAACATCCAGCACAGTGTATCTAGCTTGGCTGCGTTCTCCTTTCATGCAGAGAGCTGTAGCGTCTCACGAGTGGGAATCTGCCAAATGTCAAGACAAACTACTGCCAACGACCTGTGATATGTATCTGATGCTTGTCAGCTTAAGACAGCGTGCTCCATTAGAAAAAGGTCAAATGGGCATCTCATCTCAAGCATAATCACTTTTGCTCTCCCTCATAAAAAATAAAAAAACACTAACAAGCGCTATCAGGCATTTAAAGTTCCCTTCCTCGCACATGAATGGACAGATACATGGACTGTTGTGCAATCACAGCTGCTTTGTATGGACTGCAGCTCCTAGCAACACACGCAACAGAACCTGGATGCAGTTTCATGGTGACAGTCGGTTGCTGCTATTTGGGGAAGGGAACACTTTAAGAGCCGTAGTCTGCTTTCGGAAAACAGCCACACATATTTCACAGACATTAATACTCTGCATTAAAACCCAACTCAAGTCGGTTTGGGTCCACATTTTGTGGAACAGGCGCTTGAGGGAAAGTCAGAGCTAGGTTGCACAAAACACTAATTCTGAACAGAAATGCAAGAATGCAAGATGCTTCCCTTCATGTGCTACCCAACTTGCATCCACAGCCTTTGCAGCTTTGCTTACATGAGGTTGATTGTAGTGCTCTAAGGACATAGTGATGACGTTGATGCAGATGATGAAGGTGATGATGAGGTCCAGGTAGTGATTTGTGCACAGTGTGTGGATCATCAGGCGTATGTTGCCGTAGCTGGCAAAGTAGGGCAGCTTCAGGGCTTCTGCGGGTAGAATACAAATATATCAATAAAGATTTCAAACGCACTCAATTTGTCTATTTGTCTCTGATGTGTTAAATAAAGTATTACATTGACCTTCAGAGATATAAAATACTTCTCACGATCTACAGTGATCGTTTAAACCTTCAGGTAAGTACAATCGTAACTTATATTCACACAAAGTGCTCATATTCCTTCTTGAAAAGTACAACAGATGACCTCCTGTGTAGCAGAGGACTTTTCCATGGAAGAGCTGCTCCACTCGGAGCGCCTAGAAGCTCTAAATCTAAGCGCTTTGATCTGGAATACCTTTCAACAGCACATTGCGGAGGACATTAGCAGTTATGACACTTGCTGTTTGTGTGTTTATTATTATTTGTCTGTCTCCATTCCCATCTCTCTTTCTTTAGACATCACACATTGTGGTGGGTCTTGATCATAGCTCTACATGCTGAGAGAAAGTGATTCTTGTGATGTGTCCTAACAACAACGGAGGTGAAGTGAGCTATTCGAGCCCTTGTATCAGGCAGTGTATTGTTACTGTCATTATATCAGTTTTTTAAATGTCATCTTTCTCACTTTGTATCCTCGTTTCACTTTATTCCTGCCTCCTCCTCCAAGTGTTCATGTGCCTCTGTTTTACCTTTTACTCTTCCATACTCCTTCTAAGCGTTCTTCGCAATTTCTCTCCTGTCATTCCTCTTTCTTACTTCTCCTCTTCTTCTCCATGCGCCGCTGACGCTTCTCCTCGCGCCTTTTGGCCTCTTCCACTTCCTGGTGCTGGCGGCACTTGTGGAAGTTCTCCACCACCACGCCAACAAACATGTTGAGGACAAAGAAGCTGACGATGAGGAGGAAGGAGATGAAATACAGCAGCATCCACGGGTTGTTGTTGGTCACCGGCTGAGGTTGAAGTGGTGATGTGATTTGATACAAGACAATATGAAAGAAGGAGGTAAGAAACAAAACAGAGATTAGAGGGAGGGAGAAAAAGATTTAGCCAGATTAAAGATGATGCCTAAAGCTTATATGCGAGTACCTGTTGGTCCACGGCCACAGCATCCAGGCCGTGATACATGATGTTTACCCAGCCGTCCTTGGAGGCCAGTACAAACAGGGACATCAGAGCCTGGACAACAGCAGGCAGAAAACAGATGAACAATGACGTCCTGTTACACATTCCCAGAACAAACATGATGCACACCAGACGTGCAGATAACACACACGTGTGACACTGACCTGCCCCAAGTTGTCAAAGTTGTACTTGTGGTGGATCCACTTATAGTTGGCTTGCAGGCAGTCAGACCTGTTCGTGATGTTTTTGATGTTGAGTCCGAAACAGTAGAAGAACTTGCCTTTAAACAGCTGTCAGTAGAAGAAGAGACCGAGCTTTTGACTACGTGTATAAAAGAGGGAATTATGCCTTTGCAAGCTCCTCTGATGAGATGAAAGAGAACTCTTGAGTGAAATAATGATCTGGTCAAAGACCCCGCCAGCTGAGAAGGTTTTACAGTGATGAAAGAAGCAGCAAGACAAGGAGATTTACTTTTGACAGACATGCATGTGTGTGTCAACGCTATTAAGAGGGAAAGGGAGGGAGAGAATTACATACTAACAAAACGAGAATCATAGTGATGGGCAGGAAACCATCTCACACAATATACTGTATTACATTATGTATGCATGCAGCGACTGTCATCCAAACGGCTGTTCTCTTTTTCTTACCTGCACCCCAAGAATGCCAAAGATGATGAAGAACGCACAACAGATGAGGACAATGTTGCCAATGGGCTTGAGGGAAGTGATGAGGGTCTCCACCACCAGCTTCAGACCGGGAGCTCTGCTAATCACCCTGAAGAGAGGAGAGGGGGGAGAGAAAAAAAAAAAGTGTAATTTTCTGTCTGCTGTTGAGTTTGTTAATAAGTTCGCAAATGTTTGCTTTTTAAAAAAAGTTTTTCCTTGTGAAGATAATACCAAAAACAAGGCACATATCTGCCGATTTTCAACACAACATGAAAATCCGTATCCATACCTGAGGGGACGCAATGTTCTGAGCAGCCGCAGTACTCTCAGAACACCCAGGATCTTGGCCCCACCCGCCATGGACACGACAATGTCAATCAAAGACACAAAAACCAGGAAGCCATCCAGAATGTTCCAGCTGCTCCGCAGGTAAGACTGTTCACCCACATACATACCCATGGAAACCACCTGGAGAGAGACACAAGCGTTGGTGAGGCAGCCTATTAAGACATGCAGTCTGTTTCTGGACCAGCTCTGTACAATAAACTGTCAAGTGTGTTGCACAACAACAACAAAAAACCAAGGTGAACCTAAAAGAACAAGCGAATGAGAGAGGAGGTACAGCCATGAAAAGTCATCAGCAACTGTAGGACAACACGCTGTTGACACTAACAAGATATTGTACACACTCAAGATCATACACAAACACACACACACACATAGATGTACATGGACACATACCAAGAGAGGGTAGAGAGCCGACATGGACTTCATACATAATATGTGTGCATTCACACATTGAGAACATTTGAAAAAACTAAACAGAACACATCCAGCAAAGTAGCACCTATGTTTAATAATGAGATACACACACACACACACACACACACACACAGTTGCAGGTGACACAGTAACACACCAGGCCACATGTAACAGTGTGTTTTCTCATCATCGCCATTGGTGCCGTGATACACTGTGTGTCACAATGCCTTTGACTTTGCTCGCAAAAACATTGTTGTGATATTATTTGATATCATCATGGTCCTCTGTGACTTCAAGAGCGATGGAAGGATGTGCATGCGTTGTAATCAAATGCACACAACTGGATTTAGGGGTTTTCGAGGCAGCAGTGGGAGCATCAGAATTCTGCAAGTGACATTTGAAACTGTTTGCCAAGTGTCTGGTAAAGCTTCAGTGGGACGTGCAAACATATCAAGGCGGTGGAAAGATTAGTGCCTGGGCAACATATGACTGTAGATCTGAATGATAAAATGTAATGTACATAACTTGACAAGTACGTATTTTTTTATATTTTAATAATTCATATCTAAACATAGTACGGGGAATAGCATTGCTTTTCCATTTAACTACAATCACTTAAACACATTTGTATAGAGAGCCACATTGTGCCCGAAGCTGGCTCATAAAAAAAAAACACTCCTGAAAAGTTCTGCAACATGCTGACCAATTCCTCAACCCTGCTGTGCTTGTTATGCGGCTGCATCTTGTACACAGCGCTCGACTCAGTGGTGGCGTCCTACGGAGATATTAATGCTACAGAAACAAGCAACACACATTATGAAGATACGCAAGGCTGAAGCAGCCAGAGACACAGAGGGGAGGCTTGTGCGGCTCGCCAGGAGGCGGACAAGTCTGTGGCTCCTTGACGGGCTGTGATTGGTTAAACATCGATTGTGGGAGTGCATAAATAGTGTCCCACTTGTGCCAAAGTCTTTTGCAGAGAATACAGAGGCAGTGGCAAAGGAAGGGAGAAAAAATAAAAAGGGATGGGGAAAGATTGGGAAATGGAAGGAAGAAAATAGACTGATGAGAAAAGCTGATAAGGAAGCGGAAACACAAACTTAAAAAAGACACAGCCGACATCGACGAGGACTGGAAGAAGGAGAGAGTGTGGGAGAGTGCTGCAGATGGACGGCATCCAGAAAAGAAAACTAGCTGCTAATTAATGACTTTGCTTAATTGCTCTATTCTCCAAAGGAGCAGGGGCATCGCCAAGAAAGAAGGGTAAGGGAGGGGTTGGGCTGGAGGAGCACTGAAGCAAAGTCAATTCAGCCAGAGAGAGAGAGACAAACACACAAACTGCACACAGGTTGTAAAATGTTACCTTGAGTGTCATCTCGCTCACAAAGATGGCAGTGAAGATATAGTTGGAGATGGTGAGAAAGACTCTTTCCTGGACCAAACATGGGGAAGGAGAGAAAGAGTTAGACGGAAAGAAGAGATGGGACAATAAGGGGGAGTAAACTCTTACCTGCTGCACCTTTAAGATAATGCACGTTCATTAGTTTGTTTTGGAGAACACATGAAGCTATGACAAACAGGCTGCAGACAGGAGCTTCTCAGCACAGACTCATATTTCAGAGGAACTTACCAAGCTGCCCTGTAGTATCTTGGGCCTCTCCAGAGCGACTGTAATGCAGTTGAAGAAGATGAAGGCCAACACCACATAGTCAAACAGCTTGTGGGCTATGATGGACTGGCATATATGTCTGAATCTGGAGTAGCGGGGGAGGAGAGGAAAGAACAAGAGAGGAGAGCAGAGCAAGAATGTGTTGAAGTTGAATAAAGGAAGCAAAAAGTAGATAACAGTCTGCGCAAACACATTTCAAAGACTTTTTCCCATCCAATCAGAATGGTTGCCGAGTCTGCTGATAGTGCACGGGAGTTACATTACATGTTGGTGAATAAATAGCCTCGCTCATCCCCTGTTTACATCGCTCCTAATTCCGAACAAATTACATTAACAACACTCTCAGAAGCACCAGACTCCTGAGTACAATGCTCTGTTGGGAGGACAGAATAAAGAGATACGAGTGATACATAGAGAGAGGGAGGGGGAGAGAGAGAGAGAGACAGGACATAGAAGTAGTGAATATGCATTTCAAACCTTAACATGTGACACTGAGCACAGCCAAAACGCAATTTGATATCTTTGCCGCAGTGTTTATTGGAACAGATGAAAAGAAATAGAATGAATCCAATGGGAGAGGGATTGTGTTTTGGAACAGACACGGGGATATTTAAATGCCTTTTATTCAAACATTTCTATTCAAACTGCAGATTTCAACACATCATTGTAGAATGTAATGAATTGAATTAAATCCACCCCCCCGAGGCCTGTTGCTTGCTCTCCAACATGAAGGAAATATCAACCAGGAGGTGATCAATACTCTAATGTAGTCCTTCTCCGTGGCAGCTCGGCAACCTGCCTTTCCTATTGATGAGGTGAACAACGGAATCCGCCCACCCATCCTTGATATTGTTTTGATGAAACGGATCCTGTGGCCAGCCCATAATGTCTGTATGGAAGGCTGCAGGCGTCGGCTACAAAACAGCCCACCTTTTGCGGCAATGCAATTTTGACACGGACAATCACTGGACGCACGGTAGACAACAGATTTGATTAAAAGTGAAAAAGAAAAAAAGGGATTCGAGGCGTAAAAGTGACTCACTTGTTCTGTGGGGAGAACAGGAAGACAGACCATTCCTCTCTGCTCTCACACCATTCTGGTTTGTACGCATCTAACATCTTCTCGATGCGGAAGCACAAGCTCTGCAACACACATATCAACACACATCATGGCATGCGCCCAAGCCAGCACACACACACACACAGACACACAGAGAGCCCACACACTATGCCCAAAAATAATCAGGAAACAATATGTAAATTATTTACGAAAGTAAAACTCTTCTATCGCAACAGCTCGGAGCATCCTCCAACATTACCATCTGTATAGCTCGCTCTCCCCCGCTGTCTAAATTGTCCTTACTAATTAACCTTGTTTCTCTCATACACAGACTTGTTTACAATGAAAACAATGGGACTCCCACGAGGTGCGGGCTTTATACAAACTACTTAAACATTCTACACAAGAGAGCGGGAGATTGTTGCACGTGTAACATCTTGTACTTTAACAACCAAAGCTAATGGTTTGTTCTTCTTAGATGACGATACAGACCGCCTGTCATATGGAAGTTGTATGATTACTCCACTTGCTCGCCAGGCTTTTCCTCATGCCGTTACTGTTTAGTTCCCTCCCGCCCACTCGCACTAAATAGTAACTTACATATTCAATGTCATCGTCCAGGTCCTCCCGGTCCTTGCTGCGTGTGTTAACCTGGGGGAAGACGTCGACCATCAGCTGGCTTGTGGGCATTGCCCCTCCAGCCTGCTCAGTGTGGCGTCTAGGAGGGAGCTGGAGGAGCTGAGACAGAGGAGGCTTCCCATTACAGTCTTGGTGTACCCCTCCTAGGACACCCAGAGTGTCGAGCCCACTGCCCACGCCGCCACCACCCCCTCCACCGCTAACCATACCCTCGGAGAAGCTCTTCTTCCTGTGGTGAGCATGGAGCGTCACGGGGGGCAGCGGGAGGTGTGGCAGGGGTGGAGGGTGCGGGGAACCCGGGACCTGCAGCAGGTAGGGCAGCTCCAGTGATAGGGCTCTGCGGTCCCTCCTGGGTACAAAGTGGCTCGGCAGCATCGGATGAGGAAGGTGAAGAGAGTTTGGAGCAACGGCGGGAGGAGAGAGGAGAGACTCCTCCTCATCCTGGTTAACATGATGGAGGTGGCGGCGCGGTGATGAAGAGGCACGGGGACCCCGGATACGAAGGCTTCCTCCGACTACTCCGCCAAGAGCCCCCAGGCCATAGCCATAGAAGGGCCTTGCGGAGGTGGGCGTGAAGGCGGGACTCGTGGAGGGAGACGAGGACCAGGGGCGGCATCGTCCCAGGCTGTTCCAGCTGGAACGACGGGCCCACAGGGCCTGAGGCTGGGTCGGCAGCGGGTGACCCCAGTTGTGACAACTTCGACCTGGATACTGAGAGAGAGGGAGAAGTTTGTTCCAACTGTACAAACTGTAATTCTGAGGCACACTCTAGCTCGGCTGTGGCAGTCCAGATTACACACAACAATGAACAGAATTAATCCAATGACCCCACACATCTCACTATGAGTAACATCGGTGCAGCAACATGTTGTCCTTGTCAAAGACGTTACCTCTACAATTACAGGTTTTTTTTTCCACTTACCATTGCCCTTTGCTCCAAGTTGGCCCGACCAAGAGAAATAACACTGTTCTTTCTGGAGCCGAGGGCAAAGGTCAACCTCTCTCCTGGAAACAGACCTTGGTGAAGTGCGGACAAGTCCAGGTGCCCATTTGGGGTGAGTGTAGAGATCTTTGGGTCTGTGACAAAAGGGACAAGTGGTGATGAAACGAGGGAGGAGGAGAGGGGGGGGAAACAGTTCAATAAAAAAAGGAAAGCATTAAACAAGGCCCTTCCCTCCTTCTGTTGCATAACATGGCACACTCCATCACATTACACCATAAAAGTCCTAAAACAATGTTATGGCCAGCTCCGAGAGGCAGAGGAAGGTTTCATTTACACTAAATCACTTTAGAGGAGTCAAAGAGGAGCTGGTAATGATGTAAGAGAGGAGTGTCTGGCAGGGGTTTGTCCGCTCTCTAGTATATCTTTTAGTAGAATAGGTCTCCAGGAACGATCAACTTTCTAAATGCTTTTCTTTTCAGTTAAGCTGACATTTAAAAAGGCACATTTGGGCTCAGGGGGACTGTGATCATCCCTAATGTTCTGCTGAATGCGATCCTATCCTGCACGATGCTTCTGCTGATTCCTGGAGGGTTCACTTTTGTTGTGCCTACAGAATGCAGCGGGGATGGAGACGTGACATCTGGCATGCATTATTTAAAGCTGGTACAGTTTATACTTCTGCCAGGAAAAAGATAGTTAGAAATGTTTGCTGCGAAAACATGACAACAGGCAACGGTTTTAATGCCCCAGGCTGATGGTGCTGAATAGCTGGAGGCCGAAACACACATTTCTGATGGCACCTCTTCTACCAATCAGACTGAAGGAGGCAAATATGGTCGATTATAATTCTGGGAACATTTCTGCATGTTTTCTATTCTGTTGAAATATGATTTCAGAGGTGAGATGAAAATCAATCTTTACTAAACAATAAGCTGCTGAAGGCATTTTAATACCTGAGAGATGCAGAGAGTCTTTCTGTTTATCATTCTCCTCAAAATTACAGGAAGACCTGTCATCGTCCGAGTAAGAGCGGTTCGCATCGCCCTACAGGGGAAAGAGGGTGAGAAAGAAAGAGAGGGATGGGGGGGGGGGACAGCAAGTAAGAGGAGACTTAGTGTAAGACGAAGGAAGAGTAAGGAGCAGAAAGTGACCCATTTATCGACGGTATATATACAGTTGACTTCTCATCCTTGATTTACTGACTATAAGTCTCTAGGGAATCTCTGTCTGTGTGTCCTTGGCATATCTAGAGAACCGTTCATCTGATCTCTTTTACATTTAGCGGGTGGAATCGAGGTTCCAGGGCTCTGCAGACCGAGCCGAGTACGTCACGTCAGCGGGCCGTTCACTTTTGCTGCTGGATGCTGGAAGTACTGACTGAACTCTCACTCACGTCAAGAAACACCAGGTGATAGCTTCAGCAATCAAATAATAATTGTAAAAAATATAATTGTGTAAGTTTTTTTCATACTAACTTCTAATATTATTGCAAAGATATATAAATATCTCTGTGCTCTACTTTATATAAATGCTGTAATGAAGTAAAAACAAGCGACTATAATGCCTAATTGGAACTTAATACATGCGGTGAGTTTATTTCACTGGTGTGTTTCTGACCGATGATGAATGACCAAGTACCCGCACTTGGGTGTGTTTTTTCCCCGTGTTTCTGGGTGTGACGCAACTATTGTCCAGGCAGGTGTATTGCTGAGGAGCCATGGAAGTGTCGTGTGGGTCAAGTGTGAAGTTGTTTGATGAGCGGTTATCCAGAAAGCTGCACAAAGCGGACCACAGGCCAGCCCGTTCTAAACAGGCATGTTCTGCAGGGGCCCTGCACTAGTTTCTTTTACATGTGACTGATTGCGTCACATTCTCAGCTGATAGCAAAACTAAAAACCTAAAACTACATGACATGATTACATAGCTTTTCCAATATTACATTTGGTTGTGTCTTTTGCAAAGGGCATACCATCCAACGCCCTTACCTCCGCTTGGAAACCCTCAACCAAGATGGCCACCAGTAAATTGAAGAGCACATAGTTTCCAAATGTCATAAGAGCCACAAAGTAGAGAGCAGCAAAGGGCGAGGTGGATGCCATCCCATTGTACAGCACCATGTTCCAGTCCTCCTGAGTCAGAATCTACAGGAAATACAAATACAAATAATATAGACACACCCAAATGTCTATAGAGGTAAAAAAAAAAAAAAAAGAGAAGTGTTTGTGTGTTTAACCTGAAAGACGGTGACGATGGCCCAGAGCAGAGAGTCAAAGTTCTTCCTGTCAGGCACTGTGTCTCCTGCCTCCGTCTTCAGACTGAACTTACAACCAAAGATATGCATTCCCAGGATACTGCAATAGAAGAGGAGATGTGTCAAGTAATTCAGCGCCACACACACACACACACACACACACACACACACACACACACACACACACACACACACACACACCCTCCCTCCCTCCCTCCCTCCCTCCCTCCGCTCTCTTCCTTCTACCTGCACCCATCTGTTTGCTGTCACCTAGGGACTGTGAAACCCGGACAACTCATTCATTCACTCGGGGTTCAGGAGAGGTTTTTAAAGTTCATGTCTTAGCCGAGTAGCACTTTACATTAAGTGCTCACTAAAAGCTGCAGTGGCGAGACGTAGAGGCACAATGCTACTGGCTCAGCAGCATGAGCAGGTTTACACCTCATGCCATCTGTCTGACAGCTGCGCTGCAGGCGTAAGGGAGCTGGTATCAGGTCCGCATACACACAAACACACATTAAGATGCAAGCATTACGCTGCTGTGGAGATCACACCTATCACATAACAATGAGTGCACTTGCAACAATTACAATACATTATTAAAATACAATAATTATGTTCATTCTATCTTCATTTTTGGCGATTGCCCACGGAGGGTTAATTGGAAAACAGAACACGTTTTGTGTGTTTGGTGTGTGTGTGCGTGTGCGCTGTGAGGGCAACAAGATGTAGGTTTGATACAATGTACACGGCTGAATTGGTAATAATTAGAGAATATTTTTTAAACAAGAGGACAACTCTCCCTTTCTGTTAACCTACATTTCACAGTTGACATAAGTGGAATGATTGGATAAGCCTTTAAGCTGACGGTGCTCAGTTCACCATCTTCACAGTCCGAACTAAAGATATTCATATTCAATTCAAATCAAATCAAACTATCAATACTCCGTTAGAATTTGAGCTGACAGTTTAAACGTTATGTTGTTCTGCTGTCATTGTTTTTTGGCCCGAGGCCTATCTGTCTAATTTAGTGAAGTCCAATATATTGCTGGCAGACAAACGACTGTGTTTCTAACCTTCATGGCAGAAGTAATCCTGGAGAAGGAGGCAGGTCAAAGAGAAAAGCCTCGACACAGCTGAGATACAATTTGGGGCAAAACATGATGTGGAACTCCAATAATTGCAAGTTAATCCGATTATTTTGCCAACTGTGGCCTTTGGCTATATCTGCCTCCACCAAGATCAGCTCCTATGTTTTACTTAATCGGCTGCTATTCTATCACTGCGTTTCCTTTTAATTCAAATGTCCGGAGGGTCGACAAAACCAGCTCCCTGAGACTGTTAACTGTCAGGCAGAGTACTGCAGTGCACACACAGGACACAGGCATGCACACGCGGCCTCCAACTACACTTCCCCGCCCTCTCTGTGTCTTATTGATGTATTTTCAGAGCCTTTTTCCACATAAATGCATGCTCCCTGTGCCCCTCTGTTACCTGAAGATGAAGATGAAGAGCATAAGCAGCATACAGAAAGTGGCCACGTTGTCCATAGTCTTCATCAGCACAACCAGCTGCCGCCTCAGCGCAGGCATGAACCTCACCAGCTTAATGACCCTCAGCAGCCTGAAGGTCCTCAGCACTGACAGACCGCCGTCTGCCTGACCGATGATCTCACACACGCTGCATGTGTGGAGCAAGTGTGTGTTAAACAGAGGAAGAGATAATGTGTCAAGTTGGAAGACAAAATGTAAAGAAAGATGTAGAAATGGGTAAAACATTTGCAATGTTATAATCATGGAATGTAGGGAGAGAAGGATTTAAAATAATACAAACAAATGAATAATAATGAGAAAGGCCTGATTAGAAGAGATGAGGGGTGAGTATAATGCACACTGGTTTGAGAAGGAATACTTTTGCATTTTACACATTGTATTCACACACTGCAGTTTATATAGTAAACGTGTGTCACATAGTTGCGTGGTTTAATGGAGAATAAACCAAAACAAGGAACATCAGATTGAAACAAAGTGTGTGTCTTGAAACTCAAATAGATTAGATGACATGTTTGTACAAAAGCTCCAGTGGTATGATCTAAAGCTGTGAATGTAGGGCTCTCTGGTTTTGTGTAAATATTATCTCTCAATCATTAAACGGAAGCGCGCTCCGCCGGCCGACAAGCTAACTCAACATTTGTCAAAAATACGTTTGTTTGCAGACCTGATGATGACAATGATGCCATCAAAGATGTTATAGGGGTTCCTCAGGTACTCAAAGAAACCAAAAGCAGTCAGCTTTAGGATCATCTCCAGGGTGAACATGCTGGTGAAGACAATGTTGCAGATCTCCAGGACATTGGTCAGCTCCTCTGGCTGGATGGACGGGTCACAGGAACAGGAAAACAAAGTGAAAGTAGAAAGTAAGATCTGGGAAACTGTCGGGCAAAGAGTGGAAGGTCAAATCTACAAAGGGGTTTAATGGGTGCAACCATTGCAGGTTAGAACGGGACAATGATATCCACGGAGAGGCCGGTCCAGACAAAGAGGTAAAAACACGGTGGATATTAAACCACCGCTCTGCAATCACCGCGACAAAAAGATGCTGCAGCCACTGCGGAAACAATTGTGTACGCATCACATTTCTCCACCTGAGTTGAAACGACTGTCACTCAAACTGTCACTTGAAAAGAATATGTTTTCATTCCTGGCAAATAAAATTAGCACACACAGCTCATCTTAGATGGGCGACTGACAGAGAGGAAGAGGAGAGAACAAACACATTGAGGTTTTTCTCTCTTTTTATTTTTTTAGCACAGCTATATATGTAAATTAGTAAAGAAAAACTCATATTAGAAACAAAACCAAAAATCGAACAGTGAGAAAAGGAATGGAGAATGTGTATTATCTGTGTAACACATGGAGTCATATCGGGGCTGAATAGGGATTATGAAGGTCTACTTTGTGTGTGTGAATGTGTGTTATGCGCGATATGGATCAGATGCCTTCTCTGATACCACTTGAATTTCAGTTTTCAAAGCCGGTGGAGAAATGGCCGGCCCGCTGGGCCAAAATTAGCAAACCGTGTCAGAGGAAAACACACTCAGTCCTTCCCTTCCTCTAATCCGCTTTTTCTCCCAATCTATCTCCATCCCACTAAATTCTCTGTCCCCCTTTTCTTCCTCTTTCAGAGTCTCATTATCAGGCAGACACATCTCAACCCAATCAATAGCCTCCTGTCGATCAGAGGAGGGAGAACGGCTGAGGAAGAACCCGCCTGCAGGAGAAAGCAAGGAGCAGAGCGAAGGGATTGTTTAGGGGTAGATGATGACATGATGGAGGAGAGGAGGGGGAAATACTCGATTAGAGGTGAGAACGAGTAGCAAAATGATTCCCGGGGTTGGAGACTCATTTGATCGCACCACTTCTAAACAATGTCATTTAACACATGTGAAAACATACATGTTAATGATGTGTTGTATAAGAAGAAAGGGAATGTCGGAGCAAATGGAGTTCCATCCCAGGAGTTATCTTTAACATATGGAGTACAGGATATGAGATGTATTGCTATTGACAGAACAATCAAAGCTCCTGACACCACCATTTAAATCAGACAAAAGAACATAGATCCTCACTCACCTTTATGTTTTTCTCCATCTTGACCTATTTCCTGTCATTTCCTAACCCCGTGTCTCCTCCTGTACCTGTGTTCTCTAATGTACATTGTTCCCTCAGATTCCCTCTCCTAAATAACATTGTATCCTCCCATACACATCAGCTCTCCCAGTTTCTCTTCTGTATGCCTTCCATCAGTGTGTGAATGTTGCTTGAATATGAATTCATGAGCTACAACTTCCAAACCATAGTAGCAGCTCATCTGTAAATCAGCTCACGTGCAACATCACTTGATTGCTTCGTGAGTAAAACTCAAACATAAATATGAGGGGGGAAAAAACTCCTATAAGAGTCAAAGATCACAAAGGAAAATATGCAAGGCCATGCCTCCACAGAACTAAATGAACATTTGTCCTACGAAACCACACACCTGACATGAGCGGTTCCCCTAAGCAGGATGTGGTGCGAGTCAGGAAGCCAGCAGCCCTGGGGTAAGTCACTTTCACCCTGAAGCACATCAGCTTCAGGGTCCCTGTTGTAGAACCCAGTTGAAAGATGGAGGACTTTTTACTGCCAATCAAAAGCACACTCATATCGGAGCTTCTGTGTCAGCCCATGGAGGGAGAGACGGACTCGAGAGACGGACAGACAAAGCGTCTGCGAGTGTGTGGAAATATGTTTCTGCATATGCGCCTTCTTTGAAACACACACACTCACCTACATACACATTCACACACACAATCACATCGGGAATTGAGCTGAGAACTGCTGCGTAACGAGAGTCTGCATCGCTCTTCCCATTTCACTCGTCTCCTCCTCTTCCTTTCCTCCTCCCCACAACCCTTGTTTTATTTTTAGAGTCTTCAAAGATGAGAGAAAAAAACGACTCTATGCGCTGTCAAAGAGTGCGTGGGTGGATGAGAGAGCGAGAGAGAGAGAGAGAAAGAGAGAGAGAGATGTGGGGAGACGTTGAAACTGAGGGAGGTAAAAGAGAGTCAGATAGTAGAGACACTTGGGGTAAGGAGCGAATGGGGGAAAGAGCATGCAAAGGAAAGATGCACAGAGGGATTTACGGAGAGATTAAGGGCAGAGAAGTGGAAGTAAAATTAGTAAAGGGGAGGGGGGGAGGAGCAGAATGGCATGAAATCAGAGAGAGAAATGAAGGGAAAAGAAAAAGCTCTTTTTTTGTAACAGATTGTGTTTATACCTGCATGAGTTTCTGTTGGTGCGTAAACACGGGTATGTGCTGCACACACATGAAGCACATGGACGTGTGTTTGTATTCATGCGTGCATGTGTGGTGTTGGCAGGCTTCTCTCACTCTCAGACCGAGGAGGAGGAGCCAGCGTGGTTGTGTCTGCCGCTCGGCTAAATGTTTACACCTGTCAGCAAACCGCATGGCAGTGATGCTCCACTCCCACACGCATCCCTCTGAATGTCATCTGCTATTACGCTATTTCGAGTAGCAGGGCTTCATCGGCAGAGGTAGCGGTTTATCTGGTGAGACTGAGGTAATAGGTGGAAGTGAGAAATTATTACGCCAAACGATCTATTTACACTGTAGTATGTCAGTCTAAAATATTAACGGCAATCATTTACTGACAAAGAACGGCAAGGACCATTGTCTTTATCAATATCCAAAATCTTATGCCAATTACGGGTAACTGATATCAGTTCACAGCATTCCCCTCTGTGGTAATAGTACAACTATATGAGGCCTCTCTTCAGTTTGATTTGTTGCATCAACAGTGTCAATAACAATGTTTATGTGAGATCATAAACTATAATATCTTACCTGGTTATGATGCTCGATGCCCATACTGATAGTGTTGATGAGAATAGCGATCATTATGCCCCTGCTGAAGTACTTGCTCTCTACAATGCCCCACAGTTTCCTCCTCATATCATTCCAGACGTCTTTACAATGTCCAAAGCATGTCCTCTTCCAAAAAAAATTTTTAAGGAATCTTTGAAAATTTTAAAGCCTTAAAATTGGGGACAATTTTGGGTTTTTAAAAATTTTTTTAAATTTTGGGTTTCCCGGGAAAGAAATCGAGTTTAAAAGGGGATGGTTTTTTTTTGGAAAACAACGGAAAAAGGGGCCAGTTTTTAAGGGTTTTTTAAGGGGGCCCCTTTTTTTTTTCAAACCGGAAAATTTCTCTTTTTAAAATTTTGAAAAACAATAAAATCCCCAAAAAGGGGGAAAAGGGAGAAAACCCCCCCTTTTAAAAACCCAAAAAACCCAGGGGTTTAAAGAAAAGGGAAAAGTCCCTTCCCTTTTTCCCAAAGGGGAAAATTAAAAAAATTTTTAAAACCCTCGGGTTTGGGGGGGGGAAAAAAGGAAAAAAGGAAAATTTTGTTTGGTTTTGGGACCCCAAAAATTTTAAAGGGCAAAAAAAGGGTTTAAAATTTTAAAACCCCCGGGGGGGAAAAAAAATTTAAGTTTTTTTTTTTTGGGTAAATTTTTAAAATTTTAAAAAAACCCGGCACGATTTTCCTTGTGGGGGAAAAAGGGTTTTTTTTTCTTTAAAATGTTGGTTTGGGGTTCGGGGCCCCTTTTTAATTTTTCCCAAAAATTTTTTTGGGGAAAAAAAATTTTTTCCCAGTGGGCCCTTTGTTTTGGGTTTTTTTGGGTTAAAACCAAAAACCCTTTTGGTTTTAAAGGGTTCCCTTTTTAAAAGGGAAAAGGATTAAAAGGGTCAAATTAAAAAACCCTGCCCAATTTTTTAGGGGTTTTAAAAAAAATTTTGCTTTTAAAACCCTTGTTAAATAGGGGTTTAAAGGGGGAAACCCGGGAAAAAAGTAAGGGGTAAGGGAAAAAAACCGAAAAAAATTTTCCGGAAAAAAAAAAAAACCCCCGGGGTTTTTGGGTTTCGTTTAAAAGAGCCAGGGGGCCCCAAAAAAAATTAATTTTTGCAAATTTAAATTTTTTAAAAAAAAAAAAATTTTTAAATTTTTAAAAAAAATTTTAAAAAAATTGGGGTTAATTTAAAAACCGGGGGTTTTTTTTTTTAAAATTTGTATTTTTTGGGGGGGAAATAAGAAGGGTATTGCAAATTAATTTGGGATTTTAAGGTGTTCAAAACGATCCTCAGCGGTTCCCGGGGGAAGGCAAAGGCTGAGGTTTAACAGGCAACTTTTCACCTCCTCGCAGGGGTTAAGGACAAAAATTCCATACTACATGTGTAAATTTAGGAAAAGTTAGGAGGAGAGATAGAATGGTGTTAAGGGCTTCAAGAATCAGTTAGCATTTGGGGACTTTTTAACGGAGGCGAATTCAAATGCTTATTGGAATCTAAATCCAAAAAGGCCAAAAGGAAAAGGGGCCACAGTGCTTCACCAAAGAACCAAGTAAAAATATGCACAACAATTTACATCTTGAATTTTAAAAAACAGGTTTAAAGAAAACTGTTTTTGGGAATTCTTAAAAACAAAATCCACAGAAAAAAAAATTTATTAAAAAACACAAAACTTAAAATGAATTTTCTGATTAATTAAATGGCCACAAAATCTGTTTCCTATTATTTCTTGCCTGTTTAACCTTATTAAAATTGGAGTGAATCTTTTTAACATTTGGCCCTGGCTAATTTTCATCTTTTTTTGTTACCTTGTAAAAGCTTGGAACAACGATCAAACTACAATTATGGCATTGTTTTTGAAATTGTTTGGGAAGGTTACGTGGTCCCTCCCTTTTAAAAATATTTAAGGCCGTGAATTAAATTTCCACCTGAAAACTTTGGTTCAATTGCCAAATTAAAAGTGAAAAAGCATTAAAATCATTTTTACATTGGAATATAGGGAAATCATGGTAGAGAATCCCAAGCTTAATAAAAGAAATTGAAATTTAAACATGAATGCTTATTCAATACCTAAGCATGTAAATATTGTATTAACTGGGGTCGATTACGCAAAGAAGTACCAGAAAGTTTAAAATTTTAAAACCCGGATCGGTCACGGAAAAGGGCCCATTAAAGATAATAATCTTTTGGCATCCGCACCTGAAACTTAAACATGGAGCAGTTTTACCCTTGCCCAGGGCCCTAGGCAGGTAAACGCCAATACATTCTAATTGGCAGTTTTAAAGATTTTTGGTGAAACTCCTACCAAGTGAAAATTTAGCAACTCATGTAAAAGTCCTTGTCATTCCTTCCTGTGAGGGTTTACACTGAGAAGCCTTTTTTGCCATAAAATGTTAAAACCGAATATTAAACCTCCTGGGACCGGGTGGAAAAGGATTACGAAAATTCTTTAAGTTCGCAGTGTAACAGGAAATAACAAATCAAAGTTGAAAAATTATTTTAAAATTAAAAGCACTTGTTTTCACGAATAGACTACGTTGGACGAGGAGGTATGAATCTTAAGGGCGTGATCACCTAAAAGAGGAGAGGTGATAAAAAGGGTTCAATAGGGGACAGGTGGCGGCCAAATCAAAACTGCATGTGTTCTTTTCACAGAACGGAAACCCAAAAACCCAAAAGGAACAAAGGACATCCCTTTTGGCCAACAAAAATTAATTTCTTCGGGAAAACTCCAGTATCGGCATCGGGATGAATGGAAGGTATTTCAGTAGCAATGTTTGATTTTTGAAGCAGTTCAGAAGGCGGAAACAGGTTCTCGAGCTGATGAGCTAAGAAAAACCAAAGGAAAAATCAAAAAGATGGTTGCCAGCGACAATGCCCCCGGTGGGGGATCCGAGTCCCTAAGGGAATGACGGGGAAGGAGTCACCAGAAAAAAAGGGAGGAAAAAGATTAAGTGTGACGAGGTTGGGGCCCCATTTGAATCCTGGTAAGTTTGTTACAAACCTAAATGTGGCCAATGGACACCTTCAATCCAGAGTATTAAAATTTTTAAAGAAAAATATCATAGAAGAATTAACTAAGAAATTTTCCATTCCCGACGATTTTTCGGATCTTGGTTTCTTGACAGCTTATCAATTAAAGGCCCCCACACACCACAAACAACCCAATCGTAGATGTAGGATAGGTTGTTTGTACGGCAATTCTACCAGTCTTCCCTTCCATTCTAAGTCACTTTCGGCCGGGTTTGAGGCAATTTTGAAACATCAAATTTGAATGTATTTACCTTTAATGCCACCACAACTAAAACCATCATTAATTGAACATGAACTCATTTATAGTTCGTCAAAGGGGGACTTGGGTAAAATTTGGACCCCTTTTCACCATCCTATTTAAAATTTTGCTGTTAATAAATTTTCATTGAAAGCTTTAAATGGGGCATGGGTTACCGAAGGCTTGGATAAAAGTCGAGCCCTGGTCCAATTCCATTGTCAGTTTCTGGGAAGGTTTTAAAATGTGCCATTAATTCAGTGTCAATTCCAATAAAACAGAACACCAAGCTAAACATTGAGGAAAAACGCCCTTTTAGGTGGAAAACCCGAATGCCACAGATGCAATTAAGAACCGGGGAAAAGGTCTTTGCCTTGTGCGGCTTGACTGTTTTTGGTTGCTGAATTGAAGGGATGGGGTCAACTCCTTCCTCACATTTTTTAGCCGGCCTAAACGGGAATTGGTGTTTTGTGTTTTAAGGGATTTCTATAAATCGGAAAACCATTGCCATGAGAAACTTTATTTGACAATTATTGGGAAAAACAGGTTCAAATCCTCTCGGGCAAAAGTCCTTTAAAATCCTTAAATTTGCGGCCAATTGTTCCTTTTGGGGATTACACTTAAATTCGCTAAGGTGCAAATTTCCCCTTTTCAAAGGTTTTAAGTTGGCTATTTGAAAAAACCGCCAGTGTTAAGCTGTTTCTGAATCGGAGAAGATCAGGCAAAAATTAATACTTAAATATTTATTGTTTTGCTTGAAAAGTAAGATTTTAAAGGTTTACTGTTAAACTAAACCTTTCAACATTCAGTAAAACAAAAAAAGGGACATTTGCTGCTAAACAGGTGATATTTTTTAGAAAAAAGCGGAACAAAAGAGAGCTTTGGTTTGTTTATAATTCAGAATAAATAAGACTGGGGTTTATGATTTTTCTAATTATTTGAAATGCAGTTCTCAACATAAAAATGATTTTATGGAACTTCTGCCCAAGAAATAAGAATGATTGGTGGATTGGGCGTGCTTGTCATATTTCCTTACCAGAGCTAACTAATTTAAGCTAAGAAAATTAAAAAAAATTTTTGGGCCAACAAGAAACCCCGTTTCTGCAACCTGAAAGGTTAAAAAGAAGTGTTTCCAACAAACCAGAAAACACCACAACAATTTTCCAAATTAGAAAGCCACCAATGTCCATGGAATTTTTTGCTATTTCTCAACCGCATCCCTTACTCATTTCAAATATAATTAGGAGCTAAGGCAAGGTGTTACAAGACAAATAGGAGGCCACCCGGCCAATAAATTAAAACCAAGGCAATTTTGAATCTGATCAGAAGATGTACAGAAACCAACAGAAACACGACACAAATAAAGGGGGCTTAACATTCCAAAAAAACTGCAAACGGCTATTCCTCCCCTTTTGTTCCTTTTGGATTTTACTTTCAAATGGAAAGGTTAGCGTAAAGGAAAACTGTGGACTAAAGAACCAGGAAAATTTCCAATTATGTGTTGTAACATTTGGCGTTTAGGGTTGGCAGGTCCAATCCAATTTTATTTCCCATTCCCGCCCTTAAATGACCTAAACGGCCAGTTCACAGCTCAGGATTAAGCCAAGCAGTTTGAGCTTTTGATAAACGTGGGCTTTTAACATCTGTAATGCCTTAAAGCAAAAACGGGTATTCCGAACCCATGCTTTTTCCTGTTTCCTAAAAACTATGCAAATAAATGTATTGTAATAAGCGTTAAAGTTACTGTTATGGTTAAAGACTCAGGTTCATTCATCAACAGCCCAAACAGTGTTATCAGCCACCCCTCAGACGGGGCCAATAAAAACAAGGATGGGAAAAACCGGTCACCCAGACCCCAAGAGCTTAAAGGGCTCATTACCAAAAATTTTTCTCATACTTGTTTGATTTTGTGAACTTGTAGCTTCATGTAAATTGACCAAATTTCCGGGTTTTGCAGGTATGTGACGTGTTCTACTCATTTCCCAGGAAAGGTTAAAGGCTGGTCAAAAACCAGATATTTAAGAAACTTGGTCGATTATTTACAGGTGGTGTTTCGTTCCAGCCTAATGATTTATTAACTAAACGTTTCCTTTAAATCGCATTAATGGACATATTCTTGGACTTTTTTTGTTTTGATAAATGAAAATAAAGTTCCAATTCACCAATTGGAAAATTCAAAATTTTTAGGCAAAGGTGCTGTTTTCATAAAAATAACAAATTGCCCCTAGTAGTAGGCTTGCTTTTTTTTCCGGAAAAATTCCCTTTAACACCAAAAGGTCAACCTGTAGCAAGAAAATTTGGCCCAAACGGAACTATCAATTTTCCCTTTACATTTTGCAAATGTGTAGGTGAGCTTTTGGGGTTTAAATTTTTATCGCCCATACTCCAATAAGCGATTGTTTAAACGATTAATTTTTCATTTTGATTTGGGAGACTGGATAAAGGCCCGCAGGCAGCAAAGCGGTTCAGAAGGCATGCAAGGACTTAATAGAAAAATTTTCCCATGCCAGGTTTCCGAAAGGTCAAGATGAGCCTGTTACCCTTTTCACCCAATAAACATGAATATGTGGGTGAACAAAGCCCAAAGGTTTAAACACAAAATTTTGAAAAATGGGGACCAAAGTGAAAGGTTCATAACCCCCTTTCAAACCTGTAGGCTCCCGTCTTTCCCTGGGGAATGAACACTTCTTTTAAACAGAGTGTTCAGCAACCTTGGGTTTTGGGAAATCCAACAGATAAAAAAAGGGCAATTCCGTGAGGGCAACCAATTAAATAGGCATCCAACTTATACCCATCCGGCATTTCCTTTAAGGCAGAATAGGATTTCCGGGTCAAAGCACAACCTATTGTTTAAATCCACTAACTTTAAAGAACGATTCAGTAATGAAACAATGGAATTGTGTACGATAGTACTTTATTGACTCCTTTTTGTGAAATGTATTGGTTTAATTGTTGACAGTTTTTTAACAGGGTAACTTGAGTACATTTATAAACAAAAACAAAACAACATCAATTAACCCCAAGAACGGGCTGGAAAACCCCGGAAACATTTAATAAGAAAAGGGAAAGAAAGGCGTGGCGTTAATGGGGAGACTGGGAGTGCCTATGTTTTTAATTTGCACTAATGAGAGGGATCGAACCAACTGGCCAATGCCCTTTTGATCGTTCTGCCGTGTACATTCCGCCTCCAATTGGACAATTAAATTAAAACCAACTTTTGGCTGTGAGACCAATTCAAATGCTCATTAAGGGCCCCATTCGACGACCTTGAAACCATGAAAAATTTTTTTAAATGCCCCTAATACCAATTCCCCCCAATTTAATTCAACATTTTGTTTTTTAAATTTTTTTGAATTAAGAAAAATTGTTAAAGGGAATAATTTAAAACAACATACAAAGGTTATGCTTGTAATACCTTGTTCCCTCAAAATTTTCCCCTCAGTTTAATCCCAACTATTCTAAAATTCCCCGGAAACTCTCCCATTCAGCAATAAGAAGGGTACGCAAAGATTGGACCCGTTGGTTTTAAACCTTGGACCTGATCACAGAAACCCAATAGGGAATTAAAACCAATTTCAAGGTTCTCAAACTTGAGTTGAAAAGCCGGCATCAGAACGAGTAAACACCCTTAAAAGTTTATTCAGGACACAAACTCCCGAAATGAAAGCGTTAAAATTTTGGGAAAGCAGGGCCCTTACAATCCGACTGGAAGAATGAGAATTGCGAAAGTGAAAAATGAATTAGGTTAAAACGCACGCCATAACAGCCCGGTTATATGGAGGTGGTGGGTTGGGTAGCCTGAAAGAGTTTTATGCTTTTATTGAGCTTTGTAAGCCCTAGGGGAAAATTTGGATAATTTAGTGCTTAGGGCACCTGGCTATGGAAATTCATCCTTGCTGGCGGAACGAACAAGGGGAGATCAAACGCTTAAAGTTTTGGGGAGAGACCGTTTCAGGTCAATTCATCGTGGTGTTTTCATTTTTCTGGCCAGGAACAAACAAAATCACGGGCCATTAAAAAATGGGAAAAGAGTAATGCCAAGCATTATGAAATGTGCGCTGGCTTTCCTTTATCCCACCCGCTTTTTTTTTCCGGGACTAAGAGAAAGGGGTTGCAAGGAAGTCATTCTAATAAATTAAGTAGCTTCGTATCAACCTTCATCTGCTCCCTAGGCTTTTTTTTCATTTTCCTTGGGGAATAGGATGGATGTTACCAAAGGAGGTTTTGTCTTCCAATCCAAGAAAGGGAAACAAGCTGAAATAAAGATCGTAAACCCAAGTGACTTAACAGGCGATACAGGAGGAAGTTAGAAAAGGGGAATTGAAATGGCAAGTGCCCCTGCACCTTGAACCACACCAAGCCCCCACTATTTAAGCCCACTTATGCACTGAGGCGTCAAGAAACACTGAACTACTACAACTTTCTCATTGGAAAGGATTTCAGCTGAAATTGAATGTGAGGGAAAATGCTTAGGAAGATATGTGATTAAATAATGAAGGTTTGCAATCCCCTGGTGACACCAAAGTAATGTTGAAAAACCTGCATCACACGGTAAAACATTCAGTGGCAAACGAAGGAGGATAAACCCAATTGAAGAGGATTACAATTGTCCGGATGTATTATAAGACTCTGACACCAGTGGCCCCCTGGCCCAAGAACCCCCTCGTTATAGGAAAACTCCATAAAACACTAAGATGGAAAAAGGGATTGGTGATTTTTGGTAGAGTTGAATGGAACGAACATCACTTTAAAGATCAAGTTTAAGATATGTTCAAAATTGAGAATAAATTGGCTTGAATTTTTCGTGTGAAACAATCAAATTGCCCTTGTCATTTTTTTTATTCAACAGAAAACAATGTTGAATGAAGGGACACGCACTAAAACCAATCAGAAGAGGGCAGGTGAAATCCGATTAACAGCGAGGGAATTTAAGGCAAATACCGGAGGTAGGTTTTCAAACTAGTTTTGTGATTGGTAGTGAAAGTCATTCAAACAGTCGCTGATTTCCTCAGCCCAACACTAGATTACATTTCATTAACATAAACATGGTAATGCAAGTTTTACTCTAACATAATCTTTTATTAAATTAGTAAGCAATCATTTGAAACCAAAATTTTCGACAAGGAAAATTTTTCAATTATTTTTTTAAAAATCACAAATTCCAATGGTCATCGGATGCCAAACCAAAACCCTGCGCCTCCAAAACCCTTAATCGAAGGAAAATAAATAACTCAGGCAAAAAGTTTCCTATTTTATTCACAGATGTGTAATCATGGAATTAATTTCCTAAATAAACACCATGTCGGGAAAAAACATTCTTTAACACAGTAACTTGGGGATTTTCCGGTTATGATCTTCATTTTTCTAAACCCAACATCTCCAGCCAATTAATTGATGATTTAGAAAATAAGCATAACTGACCAAATATGCTATGAGTGCATGGCTTAAATAGGCACCCGAGTCCTTTTATCATAAAATAGAAAACAACTAAATTGAGGAAGAAGAGATTAGTCCCTTCTGAATTTCTCTGGGAATGCCTCATCAACTTTATGGGAGGCGTGTGCTGGGATAAATTTATTGAGAATGTGGAATTATGTTCTGAACAAATGGGAAAGCTTATTGGGTTATTGGAAGGGAAAGAGAAAAAGAGAAAATGATGAAAAGAAACCCGTCACTGCCTGAGTAAAATTTCCATTGTAATGAAATATTTAGGAAAACAAGTTGTTGGGATGCCAACGAAAAAAATATAGATGTTGAATAAACCATATGTTTTTTCTTTTTTCCTTGCCACAACACCTGACTCAATCCCCCTTTAGTCGACACAACAGTCACTTGCCAAAAGACAACACCTCAAAAAAACATGCACTATCGGCTGTACACAGCAACCGAAACCTCACACCACTCCCAACACTTTTACTCAAGTGTCCCTCCTACCGGCCTTATTGACCCGCACATTTCACAATGAGCGTTGAAGAAACGACGGCCAGACTGCACAGTCACTTTTATTGGACATTTATTGGTCCGAGCTCAAGATGCGCATCCCGGATTTCAAGTCATCAATTAACGGGAAATAGTTTACCCGCTTAACCCATTGATGAAGAAACAATGTCAATAGAGCTCGCAGCTCCACTAACTTTGGTTTATTTGATGGTTCATTTAAACGACACGAAAAACATAAATAAATTTCCAGCTTGAACTCATGATTCAGGTCATTTCACAGCATAAAACTCATGTTTTGGACCCGTTAGTGTGAGATTTTTTGGTGAACTTAAATCAGTCTGTGATTGAAGTTACCATAACACAGAAAAAAACCCAATCATAAGCCATAACCTAGTTGCGCTTACATTAAATCATAGAATTTAGTTTATATTTGAGGATTATTTCAAAATTCTATTTAACTTTTCACATTTATTTGATAGTTTCAAAAATTTAAAAATTTTGGTCTGGAGTCAAAATTTGTAAAATAACCCCTGCCCCAAAACCTACATCCCGGGAAAACCCCCAAAATTAACCCTTCAGGGAAAAAGAAGAAACCTTTGGGAGAGCAACAAGGTCCCTCTTGGGGAATCAAAGATAATGTGTAAAGGACAGATTTAAAAAAAACTTCATAAAACAGAGTGTATGAAAGTCATATACAATTCAATGGAGCCTTTCCAATGGGTGAGAGGACAGCAACAACGGGGCCATCAAATTACGAAGACTCATGGCAATAGTTTATGCCTAAAGGGTCCGATGCCCATAGACGAAGAAAAGGCTCCAAAAGGGTTATAATGATTAAAATGAAACACTTAAAGGGAAAAAAGGGAGATAGGTACCAGTGCATTAACCCCCGAGTATGCCTATGCACTTAAGGGCTGGCCAGGTGAACTATTACCCTAATATTAAGCTTTAAAAGAAAGGTCTTGTCTACAAAGAGTACGTGCGCCCCACTGAAATTGGAACCCCTTTCCTGAAGTTTAAAACAAAGGCTTGGCTCCCTTTTACTTTTTAACTCTAGGACAAAGTAGTCCCATTTTGAGCGGCTCTAGTCAATAGTACACAATCCTAAGAATAACATACTCAAGCAGTTAAGGAAAATTTAAATGTTCGAACACAGGCAAAAATGTGCAAGTGTGTATTTTCAGTTTTATGAAAACACAGGAGCATCTGGATCGAGGGCAAGAGTTTATGAGCACTGCAATGGGTTTGCTAACCACCAAAACAATGAAAATTTTCTCACAACAAATGCGTTTTGAAAAAAATTTCCAGTGAAAAATGCCCCCTTTTGTTTATTTAAAAAAACCCCAAAAAGTTTTGGATTTTTTAACAGGGGTGTTTTTCCAGGGTTTTTAAACAAACCCAACATCCCCAGTTTTTTTGGGTGGGGGGTTTAAAAAATTTTTTTTCCTGTTTTCTAAGAATTGCGGCATTTTTTTTTTTGCATCTTGAATTTTCCGGGTTTTGCTCTCTTTTTATCGTTTAAAAATATTGGGCCGCTAACAGGGAAAGTTTTGGATTTTTTGATTTTAAAGGGAAAGATAAAAATTTGGCCAAGCAAAAAGGGGCTGTGTTTAATTGGGGCCCCCAGGCGATCGTCAAAAAAAAATTGGCGACCCTGATAAAAGGTTTAAAAAATTATTGGGGGAAAATAAGAAACCAACAATTTCTTTTTCTCCAAAGGGGTCCAAAAAGGAAAGAATTTTTTCCCTTGAGGTAGTTTTTCACCATTTTCCTCCTCGGGGCAAAATTTTGTTTCTCTTCTAATGTGTTCGCAACTTTTTAATTTTAAATTTTGGGAGGGGAAGGGAGGTTGAGTGGTTGTGTTGGTTCCTCTGGTGGGGGGTTTTGGAGGGAACCCCCTTAAATGGGGTTTGTTCCCAGGGCCTTGTAATTTAAAGGGCCCGCCAAATTAAAAGGCCCCTTTAAATTGGGGAAAGGGGAAGAAAAGGTGGAGGAAAAGAGAAACCCAAAAAATTGGCACTTGGGAGTCCCAAAAAAAGGGTCCGGGTTTTAAGGGTTTAACAGGAAAGAAAAAAGGAGGGAAAGAGAAAAAACCGCCCAAATTTAAAAAAAAGAAGTTATAAAAAACCACAATTTTGGTCCCTTCCCCCAAATTCTCTTGCCCTTCACAAAAACCGGGGTTATTTCACTTATGATGATAATAGTTTGCCGGCTTGGGGGGCCTTCTTTTTTTTTAAAGACATCCCCCTTTGCTTTCCCAAAGGAAAACCCATTGCCTAACTGGCCGCTGTTTATTTCTTGGGGGAACCGGGAAAACCCCCTTCCCTTTTTTCTTCCCCCAAAACACCCCGTTTCTTTGGGGCCTTTGGGCCTTTCCCCAAAAAATTAATTCGGGGCCTAAAAACCCCCCATTTGAACTGGCAAAAAATTTACAAAGGGAAGAAAAGCTCGCCACATAACACATTAAACGACAAACGATACATTTAGTATTTAAAATTTGGGGTTGGGGTTACAAAGAGGTTTGGGGGAAAAGGTCAAATGCTAAATTCCCCTGTAAAAAAATCTGGGGGCCAAAGCAACAATTTTGACAAAACCAAGGAACAAAATAACCCCAAAAAGGCCCTTTTCCCAAACCCGGGAAAAACCCCAACTAATAACACCCGGTTTTAAAAAAAACTTTTTAAATTCGAGTTCGATAAAAAACTCTGTTGGCCTTTCTTAAAATCGGGCTGAGGGGGTTTTCCTTGGGGGAAAGGCGCCCAATTTTCAAAAAAAAATTAATTTTTGGTTAAAGGAAAAAAAGGGCCCTCTTTAAAAGGTCTTTACCCCCCCCGAGCCTAAAGGAATTTATGATTGGAACTTCACGGGAGCAACCCAGGCCCCCATTTTTCGGGTTGGGAAAAAATCAATTTTTTTATCGGGTTTTAAAAAGAACACATTTTGGAAAGGGGGAAAAAATTTTTAAACCCAAAACATTTAAAAAACCCCCAGTTGACTTTTAAAAATTTTTAAACTTGAAAGGTTTTTGTTTCAATTTCGGGGCTTACTTTATTTTTTAAATTGATTAAAACAATTTCTTAAAAAAGAAAAAAATATACAATAAATGAAGCCAAGTATATTTTTACATTTTGTTGGCATGTTAGATAGAGTCAGAGTTTTTTTTACAGAGATACATTTGTCTCTTTGCATCACTCAATAAATCAGAAAATACCCAGAGGAAAAAAGGAAAAGTCATAAAATAAACACTGAAATGTGTTTACTGGGATGTTTTCTTTCCACTAGGCTTAAAAAAATAGCATAAAATCTGAAAATTGACTAATGGATGCAAAACTATTACTTGGCCTGATTTTCAGACCTTATGATTCATAACATAGAAAAGCTTCAACTTGGGTTGTCGAAATTACAGAAAGAACCTGGTGCACGAAAGTGTTCCAACATTCCACTAGCAGTCCGTCCTGTGAAGCCAGAGAGCGTCTCACAAGCAGACTCACACATACCATCCTCATCCTCTTGGTCATCTGTCTCCCTCACATGTAAAACCTTTTATCACAGTGCTGAGACCGTCTTCTCTACCCAACAGCATCTGTCCCCAAGGCCCAAACTGAACTAGGCAAGAGGGGAGACCGTCTCTCTCAGTGACTTCAAGAAATTGAGGAAAAGTTACCAGATGTATTTTTTTTTGTTAAGAAAATATGTCCTTATCTGTAGGAACCCAAAGTGTTAAATATTAGTCATTCACATCAGTGTTTCTCAAAAATAAGGTGACGAGAAGCCATTGACATGCTTTGAAACTGCATTGGGATGAGTACGATTCTGTGAAATTTCTTTTTTTTTAATCACCAGAAAATGGATTGAAAACAACTTTTCTGACGACTCATCTGAAAACTGCTGCTAGGTGACCAGACCAGTCAGAACCCACTGGAGCTTGGGCGGGCTAATAGTGGGGTGCTTACAACGATTACGAGCTGCCTGTTAGGGCAGCAGGGCAAAGAAATCAATATGATTCCAAAAAGTTTGGCCAATAACTGAGTTTTAGATGAGAGGACCACGGTTATGGTCACGGACAGATCAGTGGAGCAGCATTAATGGATGGTTTTATGAATCTGAGAGAGCTGTGACTCAGGGCCTGAGCGGGCTGTGTGATTAAACATGATATGAATGTTTAATAGTCCCCTTGGGGAACAGGTGGCACACAAAAAGCCAGAGATGTAACACTGAACATATACATGAATTTTCATATATTTTCACTTGATGTGAACTGACAGACACACAGAGAGAAACTCCAAGCAGAGAACAACACATGAATGCACACTTACACAACGCCTTTGAACAAACAGACACACACGGACAAAAAAACAAATAAAATGTTCTTACTTGGCACCCTGTTGATGGCTTTGAGGGGCCGAAGGACCCGAACCGTCCGAATGGCCGACAGGTTGATGTTCTGCAGGTCCAGCGAATACTCTACCATCCTGGAGAAACCGGCACGGGGAAAAGGAAAGGCAGAGAAACACTTGGTTTTACCTTCCTGCAGACTGAGTGAGCTACGAGTTCACAATATGACACAAAAGAAAAGGACCACTTCACCAGCTGGACTGGAGACCTCTGCTGAAGACACATCAACGGTCATTCTTTGATATCACCTCACCTGTTCCCTCCCAGAGCGGTGTGAGCTGGGAGAATGCACTGTCAAGAGCGTTGCAACACTCAAGAGAAAGTGAGGAGGGAGTGAAGTGACAAAGCATCAAAAAGGGGAGAATAGCAGACAATGGAGGTGAGGAAGAGAGAGAAGGACAAAGGAGATTCGTTCTATTCTAAGTGTAGCCTGCAGGATGTTGTGGCTCAGAGCCCGGCTAAGCTGTGCCCCCAAACCCAAACCACTTTCACAGGAGAGTGGCCACGGCTCGCCGTGTGTGGAAGCAGAGAGCGTGCGTTTAAAAGCAGCACACTTATATTGCACCACGGTGATCGTCAACACAGAGATAGTCCGGCTATACGTAATGTCTGTTGTAAATGAGTGAAAGCGCCTGAGTGCATGCACGTGAGCAGATGATGTACATTGCGTCATCGTTTTAAAGTGTGTCCGTGTGCAGAATCGATGTTCACGGGGCTCCGACTGAGTTGATACCGGCGGCGGCGGCAACACAAGCGAGGAACGCCCAAGGCACCAAAACAAGCCAAGGTCACCGTCTCTCACATCGACACTCATGAACCATGTCGTTTATTAGAATGTCACACTTTGTGAGGTCGTTGAGACTTTTCCTTCACCACAGCGCAGAGTCACCGACAGAGTAACACACCAGTTCACACTTGAGGAGGATTACTTTGTGTAACAAGGGGTTTGAGGCCCTGCACAGTAACTATATATATATATATATATATATATATATATATGTATATATACACACATATACACAAATGAAATGTCAAGTAAACTTGCAGAACTGGACCACACTCAAAATGCCTACTCAGTCTAGATATTTAGTTCTGACTGTAAAACTACACCCTGATAAATCATATATAAGTGTATGTGGAGCTTTGAATTTGCTTTTGATTAAATCATTTGGACCTGCGCTTTTCTAATCTTTTTCAGGCAGTCTTTGATTTATTTGATAGGCTTGTTTCAATAATATATAAGTTTGGCCCGACACATCTCCATGGCTGGAAAACAATCGAGAAGGGTTGGATGCTGATGGTTGTTGTTGTTGCTGTTGTTGTAACGGATGTACGGTACCAGTCTCCCGCCTCGGATGTCCAATCAATGTCACATTTTTCAGGAGGCGCACGGTGTTCTTTTGCAGGTCTCTGCGAGCTCGGTAAACCATCTCTGCGGCGCTGTGCAAGTTGTTCCTAAATATAAACATGCCTAAGGAGCACCACACTGGAGAGAATCCATCTCTACGAGGATATGAAAGCATATCGCAGACCACCTTTCTTTACCCGGTGTGGTCGAAAGCACAGAAATGCCACACAGCAGCTTGATGAAGATGCCAAAGCGTAGAGAAAAGCATCGCCGTTCTTTTGCTTTTTTTTCACACAATCTGCATTAAAAATGTAAGTAACTGGTAACTAATCATTTGATGTGGCCTGCTGAGGGATTACGCAGAAGGCTACAATGACAAAAGGGAGTGTTACAACAATTAAAGCGTACACTCCCTCGCTTTAGTGAGCTCAAGGGCATCAAACTGGATTTTAAAAATGTTGCTTGATTAGATTACAGAGTGATAAATAATGCTATTAAATACAAGGCAACCACAAAGGCATAAACAATTGCATGGACGAGCACACGTTTTGTTTTGTTGGTGACCCAATTGCATCTAGCGGATGAAGTGAAAGAGAGAGCCGACGATCACAGATGTGCCTGTGTGTGCCTGTGTGTGCCTGTGTGTGCGTTCCACAGAAGTGTCTCTTCCTGTCCTGTACACATCAATCAAGCCGATATGTTTGGGAGGGTAATTAGTGGGCTGCCGCAAGCGTCCTTTTTGTGATTGTTCTCTTTTTTTCACATTCCTTTTTTTTTGGCCTGTGATGCCTTCATCTCATTCATGCTTTCATGTGAAGTGTGCGTGTGTGTGCGTGTGTGTGTGTGTGTGTGTGTGTTTAAAACTGCAGAGCTTCAGGTTAAACCTAGGTTGGACCATGTGAGAAGAGTTCAGAGGCATATTTAACAAAAAAGAATGTAACATTAAGTGACTTAATTGTCAAATTGACAACACGCCGTCATCAGTTCACATCGAAGTTCAAGTTCCGTGTCAAGAGAGTATTTCTTTTGCATCTTATACATAAAACACCTTTTTGCTTTTGACAACTAGAATTTAGTATTCATAACGGTGAGGACGTCCGAGGAAAGTAGTGAACATTGTGAGCTACAGCTGAAGTGCAGTGATGTATATTCCTGTTTAAAGATGTTTTACAGCAGAGCTACTGAAGCCTAGAGGGGCCGGTCTTCAGGTCGTTGTTTCTTTGCATGAATCAGAAAAGATGCACCAGGTGTGTGACGCACACCACCGCAAACCTCCTTAATATTCTTGAACAATATTTAATATTTATTTATATGGCACGATTCAGCAACAATAAAGAATGTTATAATTTTTTTGACCTGGTAAACTCTTTTCAACCTATCTGAGAATTCTGTAAGAATGAATTTGGATCATCTCTGGACCTCCAGAAGACATGCTGCCATATTTCTGATACTGCAGATACCAGACAGGCTGGAACAAAATAAGTCTCAGTGCAGTGGATTATGCTAAAATGAAATATACAGTATATAAAATACAACAGACTGTGTGTGTCAGGGTTACGGAGCAAAAGTGCAAAACCCCCTTCAGAGGCTTTCTCGGTGAACGCCTCGTCTGCAAGGGAGATGACAAGGGAAGATGTTCATCCAAGCATGTGAAAAAGGAAAGAAGAAGAGGGAGGGAGCAGAAGGGTTGGAGAGTGAGGTGGTGCCCGTGGGTCACAGACATGGAGCTCATAGCCGACTGTCGGCTGTGATTTGGCCCGGCAAGTTTGGCAGTGACCTCTCCAATTACCAGAGACGCTAATCTAATCCCAAGAGGAAGACGAAGACGAGGAGGCGTTCACACAAATACAAATTTAGGCACGCGCGCACACACACACACATACACACAGATTAAACAAACTCAAAAGGCATACATTCACAGACTGTATTCTCTGTGTGTAATTCCAGACACACACAGACACACACACACACACACACACACACACACACACACTTGGGGATGAAGTGATTTGGCTGAAATTAAGATAAATGTCCCCCACCCTGGTCAATCTGTTGCTCTACCTTTATTTGTGTGCGTTACCTCTCTCTCAATCCATCTCTCTGTCTCGCTCGGCCACGTCTGAACCTCTTATTTCACTTTGTGCACATGCATTCCTCTCGCGGGTGTGTATGTGTGTAGCCTGTGTAAGGGACACTGTGAGCAAGCAAAACGTATGCAATAACTTGCACAATATATGGAATTGGATGTTCTTTGGGCAGGTGTTATGGATCTTAGAGCAGTAGGTGTCTCTTGAAACCTCACTTTTGAATCCTCAGTTTCCGTATTTCCTTTCCTTCTCCCTGTCTGCCTTATACCATTCTTACTTCCAAAGTGAAAACACGTGCTAGTCCAAAAGAACATGTGTACTATCTATTGCCCGGATTCAAAGTATTGTAAGTCGCTTTGGATAAAAGCGTCTGCTAAATGACATGTAATGTAATTCAAGTATAAAGCAGAAATATTCTGGTTGTGATTACTGAGGAAGGATTCCAAAATGTATACCATGTTTTCATCTTTACCCTAGTGACTCCACAATCCATCACACTGACTGGCATCACGCCCAGTCTTCTGCTATACTCTAGTGTGTGGGGCAGTGTACCAGAGGTTTCTGCCATATGGTTTCTGCCTTATGGTGTCATCCTCAGAGGACATGCCCCGCCTAAAGTCGCATCATTACATGTACAACGACTCTTTAGGTAAACGGTCTACTGCTCATAGTGAGAAGCAGTAGCCGAGACTGGACTGGAGTAAAAGTGACAGGCTGCTACCATCATAGCGGGGAGACGAGTCCTGGGGTCAACAAGCCTTCCAATTAGGCCACATATAAGTTGGTTGCAATTGCCCTCGAGATCGACACGTGGCGTGTTTTCTGATATTATTCCTGACAGGACGACATTGTGTCTCAGTGCCTATAAAATATCACAATTCATTGTTTCAAAATAAAAGCAGTTTCTAATCTGACAATGCTATCATTGAAGGGAAGAATTCCCAGCTGTTCAACCTCATCTCCATTCCATACAAGGGAGGAAGACAGTGTGTATAAAAAAACGGCTTCAGCAGTTCATGCCGAGATCATCTGTGTCTCTGGGGCACAACTTCAAAACATGATGTTCTTTCTGCATCCATGAAGTGACAGGAAGCCCTACAGAGAGCGACTTCAGCTTCGGGGCTCATTGCCTCACAAACAAAAAAACTTGCTCTCATTGCTTTGGTTGGAAACTAGCTACGCTTTCCATCAGCAAAAATCTGCGTACGCAGAGGATTTCACGGACAGGGATTTTAACAGTGTACATGTTGTATTGTTTTGTCTGACTCAGATATTCAGCAGTTGAAAGGTTGCTCGAGGCTCGAGCTGCAGCAGGGAGCAAATGGCCAGCAGGGAATCTTCAGAAACTGAGCTGTCGAGAGCAAACACCAACTGGCGGTGCCTTTGGTCCGTTCGCTCTCAGGTGCCAACAGAAACTGAATAAATGTCAGCCTCAACTCAGAAAGAGGACGGTTCCATTTTTCTGTTTATTAAGTGTGAGAATATTTCCCTTAGAGACATTCTGTGTGTTTATTGGGTTTTGTTTATCAAATAAATGTTGGCACAACTGAGATCAGCTTTCTCGATCATATATCATATTATTTCTTCAGTGGGCAACATTTATCATAAGAACGTAAAAAAGTAAAGCAAATTGTCCCAATTAGGTTGAGTTAGGTTTGCTGTGACTTTGTCTTTCTTTGTCGCTCTATAATAATGTCCCTTTACTTCCATATTTTACAGTCCATACCTCCCGCTAAATGTACAGAGACAGATTGTTGTGGCCCAAATCTGTAAGTATCAACTTTCTCACCTTCACACATTTCTAAGCAAACACTGAAATGGTGTGAGGGCAGCTGCAGCCATCAAACGCAAGTTATTTACTCGCTTATCACTTCAATTCAACGCAGATTTTAAATACGAGGGAACTTCAAGAAGTTCAGTCATGACTGCTGGAGAACTTTTGCCAAATGAATGTCTCCAACACGACATGACCGACACATTTGAACAGAAGTATAGGGTTCATGTGAGCATCATGATGGATCAAGGTTGCTTACCCAGACATGACGATGAAGAAGTCCAGCCTGTTCCAGGTGTCTCCCAGATAACAGCGGCGCCCGAAGATCCCAAGAGCCACCATCTTTATCACCATCTCCAATGCGAAGAAGATGTAGATGAATGCATCAAAGGCCTACGAGGAGACAACGGGAGACAAAGAGGGAGGAAAGTGAGAAAAAGATGCATTACATTCATTTAGCCTGAAACACATTATAGACTCAAACTGCTGTCAAGGCTCCCTCTTTGTCTTTTTTCCCCCTGGTGAATGAGGAGCACTTCTCTTTTCTAAAAGCACTCCGTAGTAGATAACAGCAGACCTGCTGCTGGAAAAGAAGAAATATCTGGCTCAATAGAATCCCACAAAAGGAAAGACGTAGAAACCAAATGGCCCGTGTGTACACATCTCAAGCCTGAAGCGATTGATTGGGCCGACCCCCATCTATTCAAATACCCCAAAACAATCCATGACCTTTTATTTTCCCCATTTCCAAGGCAATTATGACACTTTTCAAGTGTGGCCAGTTCACACTCCCCAGCCGACTCACCTCAAAGCTCACAGGACCTGTCAGATTAGCTCTTTTCCATCCAACTGCCCTTTTAAAGATCACAAACTATCATCTAATAGCACAACAACAGAACATGTGATGTCCAAGACTGATGTGCTCTTAATCTGTGTGTGTGTGTGCTTCCTAGTAGTGACTATATATAATCACTGCTGTCTATTGCTTGAGTCAAGGCTACTGTTAACATGGGGTTTAAATGGCTTAAAGGAGCTACATGTGTGTATGTGTGCACACTCAAGTAATAACACACAAAACATACAGTGCTTAATCTGAACCAACCCCACGCTGCAAGACCGTAAGCGCTCGAGAAGACAGAAGTGAAGAGGAAAAAGAGAGCGAGGGAGAACCAGGTCAAACCTCAGAGACAACAAAGATGAAGACTGAAGAGGACGTGAGAGGTTAATGAGAGAGAGAGACGGACACGCTCATGTTTATTATGTTGCATTATTATGTTCAGATCACTAGCTAAACCTCTGATTGTATTTCTGGAACACAACTGTTCCCCAGTGCGTTGCCCTGGGCTGTGTGACTGTGTTGGCTGCCTTGTTACATATTCCTACTCCAGACAACTCAAACTGCTACCGCTTGACACACAGACTTCAAAATATAAATTAAGGAAAGCCGCCGCATGGTCGTTGTGCTGGATTGATTTTAAATGATCAGCCTTTGTGTTTGTTCTCAACCTGTAATCCATACATCCATACACTCACACACAACGCACAACGCACACACGCACAATTCCAAATGAGATCATATTCTTGCTGTTTGCTTCGCTGACCCATATAAACAGTTTGACTCAAATTGCAGGAATTTAAATTTCTCATTCAACCAAGGTTGTAATAAATTCATAGATAAATATAAAGAAGGCCTTAAGGGCTGGATTAATACATATTTTAAAAGAACAACAACTGTGTCTGCTACAGGTCAGTTAGTGCATGTACAGTATATCCTGGGAATAGAGTGTACACTCAACCAACCAGAGGGCAACAACCAACACGCATGATGCAACGGAAAAACTATTCTCCACAAGAACTTAAAGGTTATTACTTTTTCCGGGTTTCAGGCAGAAGTTAAAAGAAAAACTGGAGACTCAATCAGAGCCCACAGCAGGCTAGGGAACACCGATATGTGTTGGCTTTGAACAATTAGGAGTAATGCGCTTCGATTTAAGTGTTTTTGCCGCGATAGACCACATAGGGAATGTTGCAGCACTGGCAGCCGCAGGAGGCGCGTCAAGAGACGGGCCACTTCAAACGGCATCTTTCTGATGGAGCACAAGCATGGCTTTGTACCAGTGGGCAGTCGGTTTGCCTTGTAATGCATTGTGAAGACGAGCTGTGTGTTCCATCCCGGTTTATTCACCGGACTCAGAGCTGGCAGCATGCAATGAGAGAGACTGGAAAATGCCGTTGAAAAGATGTTTGGATAAATAATGCAGCCTGCACGCTTCACATGTAATCCGACGCTGGCTTCATCAGTCGGATCGCTGTCGGGCTCCGCGGCGAGTGAAAGGGGAATGAATTCATCATCGGTCTTTGTCACTCCCGCCAGCGTCCTCTTCAGTCAGCCTATCGGGTTTTATCGCCAACATGATTTGTAAAGAGGTTGAGGCTGTCCTGTGATGGGCCCTTTGGTGATGTGAAATAGGAGCTGGTGTTCATATGCTGTCATTGTGCCTGGCGGGAGGAAAGGACGTGGTAACGAGGTCATCGGGATTAAAACAACACGTGTGTGTCTCACGATACTTGTGGGATGAGTGACGGATGAGGGTCATCGGTCAGTGCGTTTACATGATGGTATAATTCGAATCTTGCTTTAGTCGGACTATGCTATCTTTTGGGGGATCTGCCGTTATCCCAATATACATGGCAGTGAGAAATTCGAATCATTGGCCTTTGAAAGCATGTCATATCCGATACGACAGGTGCCGCTGTTTTCATTACAACTCGTGGTGATACAGCCATTTCCGCTTGACCTCTTCACCACTACCAACAACAACCAACAACAACAACATCAACATTTCGAGAAAGATGGCGAACAGAGAGCGAGGCGAAGCTACATCCCCCGACTATTCTTGCATGATGTTAATAGGAGTACAGCGAATGCAAATGGCGCTATTGGCGTCGTTTGTTTGTTTTCTGCCGGCCAGGCTCCCGGCAGTGACAACTTATCGTCTCTTTCGACTTCCGGGTCACGACATGGGAGGGAGGGGGGAGGGCGGGATCTTAAGCATGCGCAAAGACGCAAAGTCCAGTTCCTAATCCAATTCACCGTTACATGCCGCGATAGTCGAATTATCAACCGGATCGGATCGAGTTATCCAGGGGTGTTAATCGGATCGTAGTCGGACCGCACATAGTCGAACAAAGGTGTTTACATGAAACGGATCATTTGATTTCAGTCCGACTCAGCCAGTTATTCGAATGCATGTAAACACGGTCAGTGTATCAATCAAAAGTCACCATGCAGACGATGTTCATTTCACACTCGCTGGCAAACAGGACGGTGAAAGTAAAACCTGTCGGTGCAGTATTTGATCATCTGGAGCTTCATTAATAAGGCTGACCAGGGGCTGGTTTGAGGGTTTAATGACTCCTGTCACATTCAAATCCAATTAACTTTACATTTGCGTGTGATGACATGATTTAGGACCTCCGCTTCCTGACAGCGGGTCGGATTATATCTCGACTTGAATTTGTTTACTTCGTATGTTGAATTTTGACAACCTACTTTTCAAAGCAGTTATAATTCTATCACACTTAATTATCAATCACGGCCCACTGTTGAGGAATCTGGCTAACTGAATGATTAGTTGGACTTTAAGGAAAGTACGATTGTTTGATTTCTTGCTGAGACTTAAAAGAGAACACGTCATGTGTTCTTATAGGTAGATATCAAGCTGCAGCCAGTTAGCTGAGCTTAGTACAAAGACTGGAAACAGCGAGCCTAATTCTGTCTTGAGGTTACACAATCTGCCTAACAGCACCACTTTCACTCACTAATTAACACATCACATCGTGTTTGTTTAATCCGTACAAACAATTCCCTTAATTTCGATTGTATTTTTCAGGTACTGACCCTGGGGGACCACATAGCATACGTCCTCCTTCATTGAGTCCTGGACCCCCTTAAGTCCAGGCCTCTGCCTTGTTAGGAATCCTAATTTAACCCAGTAAACAATCATGGGATCAGATCCTGGGTTGATGTAAACATCGTCTGTGGCTACTTTTTCTCTTTCCTCCAGGAGGTGAGCTGAGGATTTCACAGAGGGCCAAGCAAGCCAGCGAGGGCCACTCTAACAACCTAAACTCTGTCAGCAAAATCCCTCCTGTTACCATTAGCAACCACCGGAACAGGACCCCTCAAACTACCGTGGGAGACAATATGCTTGTTAAAAAGACAAAGCGTTGCAGAGGGGAGAGACCGAGAGAGTGTGTAGGATGGGGGATTGGGAATATAGGGTTGAGTGAAGATGGTATTGGATGGAGAGGTAAGAGGAGGAGAGATAGTGAAGCAGGAAGAAATGTCGCACAGTTTTAAAACTGCATTGAATGCTCATTTGGAATCTCTGCACAATGAAGAGAAAATCCAATAAGATAAATAAACATATTACAGTCTGATCTGGGGGGGGCTTTATTTGATATTAAAATCCACTCTAATGTGCTGTAGGCAAGTGAGATACGGTGGCGCAATATGCCAACAGAGCAACAGCACACACCACACATGCAGGTTCCTGAAGACCGGAGCGGTTCAATGTTATCCGGACATTAGAACCTTCAACTAAAAGCATGTGAGGCACAATAAGGTTGTCCTCGTCACATCAGAAATTGCCTGCCAAATAAACTTCAATGAAAACCAATTCCATCCCCCGAGGAACACAGCGGATCCTCAGCCAGTTGGCAAATTGCAGTAGAAACACACAACACACATCAGCCCGACGACAGAAACAAAAAGGAACATATTTGTCACTTGGCAACAAAAAGAAAATGACAATAACGTGCTCCAACGGCAGGGTATGATGAATAAGAACAGAACTCAAGCGGTTACCAGCACTGTTACAGGATCACTCAAGCTACGACGAGGCATCGATCCACAAATAGTTGGCTTCATGCGAATCATCTTCAGGAGGTGCACTGGGAACACTTTAAGGAATTTAGGGAATAACCACATTTAAACCAATCTCATGGGTCTGGGGGCAGCTGGAGGAACGACGACCTGGTAAAGAGGAAAGGCCTCATCAGGGCCGACCGGGGTGTAAACCACAGTCTGCAGCAGCAGAATGGAAGCCTGAGAGTGAAACGTTATCGCCTGTGGCATTTGTGGCTGTATCCACAGCCTTTATGTCAACTGCTGGCGCTTGTCTCCACCCGTGCGTATTCATCACCAAGTGACACAATCGCATGCGGCTCGACGCGGCAATATGAAAACAAAACTCAACTCTCAATTCCCCGTTCGGGGAGCAGGAGAATACGCCTTCAGGAGGGAAATCTTCCAACTTGGCGTTTGTCTGCATCGCAGCGTGAGAAGCGATGACGAGGGGAGTCGTGGGCCGCGCTGAGTTTTCGTTGATGTTAATTGTCCTTTTGTTCCATCTCTCCATCACCGTGCTCACACACAGAGGCTCACGCACAAACACACAGTGGTGGACCTTACCTGCAGGATCTGGCAGCGGTCCGAGTTGCAGTCGATGTTCTCACAGGGCTGGTACATGCCCAGTGTCACGCAGTTGAGCAGGATCACCATGATGCTAATCCTCTCGAACCACGTAGCAACAGATCTGGGTCAAGGAGCATCGCGGCTGAGGAGAAATGCACGGCCATGCACACACTGTAGACATTTCAAACTGGGATGGACGAATGGATGGATGGGATGGATGAATGGAGGGATGGATGAATGGATGGATGGAGGTCTCAAATCAGAGGTATTCCCATTTAAGGTTTGAGATTCATTCTTTTGAATTTAGTTAGATTTAGATTATGTCTCAAATGAAACATGTTAAGTTGGAATATGTCTCTCCCTCACCTGACTTCTGGGTTAGTTTTTCTTCATGATTTATTTCTATAATGCCACACTCTGTATTTCTCCTTCACATCCGTCTCCTCACCTGTCTCCTCTCTCCTCTCTCCGGATATATACGAGAAGCGTGTTTCAAATGTCTGACAGACAGATACCAGCTAGTATGCTTACTTTCGGTTTGACATCAATTTATTTTGTGGTCATTTATTTAACACGTATCCTCTAAACTCTGATAGCACTATAGCTTCAGTGCTCTGGGTGCGTTGGTTTGACCTCCCACAGAGACCGAGTGGGCGGTGGGTTGTCAGGATGACATGAGGATAATGTCCCAGCAGAGAAACAATTAACTTTAGAGGTGAGTAAACGGCTCCAATACGGATACAGGTGCATTTAAAGCGTCAAACTGGACATAACCTATTGTATTTTCACCATAAGGACAGTTTTGTCTCACTAGGTTGTGTTTTGACTGATATTGTTGGAGAACTATTGCTGCATATTGCCCAAATAAAACATTCTATACATGTATACAATACACAGTATATGCCTGGACTTAACAGTGTTTCATAGTACCAAAGTATGAGCAAGTATTGAAACAGAAAGATTCAAACCATAAATATCAGCACTTGCTCGATTGAGTCATCCGCAGCATGCGAGCTGAGAGGTCCCCCAGCCGCCACGCTGCCACTGAGCAATTCTTCAATCAAAATGAAGATCACAAGTATTTTTCCAGCCAACATACTTTTGCTCCATTACTGTATGAGTCAGGGAAGAAATCAAGATGACAAGATAAATACTATTGCCTGCCACAAGGCACATATTTACAGAAATAGGCGATGTGAGAAACAGCAGTATGCGGTCAGATTTCTCTGAATGTCATTTAAAATGTCCCAACGGTGTCAATATAATGATATCATTCACGCTTTAGTTTTGCGATACGTTTGACTTGCAACCGGCCGATGTTCTACTCCCCGTCACTGAGGACCTGTCACTCTGCAAAGGGCTTACGCCTACACGATGCCCACTCACAAAGGATTATCTTATCATACACCTACTGATGCAGACCGGACGTACAGCACAGGTCTTCCTCTAGAGTTCATACAAGGTGATTATTGTGTCATTGTAACGCTTTGCAGAGATGAATGAAACTGAACGGACGACTTAACGTACTTAATTGATACAGTATGATGCGTATGATAGTGGGGGGTACGAGTGTGTGTTTTAATCACTGTCGAGGAGTTTAAAAGCTTTCCACTTCTTTCATATCTTAGAGTCAGCTTATGTTCTTTTACTTCTATACTCTATCCTCTTAACTCTTATTTTAAGTCTTTCTTTTTTGTATTCACACAGTGAGCTTTAAGTCAACAAATAACAAAATTCCCCCGCACATCAATCATTTGCATATACATATCTGCCCAATTTCTCCTATAATATAAAACTAAAGAAAAGAAAACCGTTAAAAATCTCTAAAACATCCAGAAAAAACGAATAAACACTGTTGTCTCCTAACTGGAAATAATTTAGCATTCAAGATACTGAATCTGTGATCGCCTGTCTTCTGAAAGTGTGCACGTCATCTCTTCTCAAAAATCAGTGAAATGGAGAGCTATAATATTAGAGCACTGTGTGAAGAGAAATATTGCTATGAATTCTCTTGCCTTTCGTCTTATCCAACCAACCAACTTCTTCTTTTCCTTATTTTTTGAAAAACGGGCCTGCCCCCCTCTGGGTAACAATATTCTTTCCTTGTTCCTTGCTTACTGTTACTTTTCCCGGTTGTCGCCTCCCCCTCCTTTCCTTCTACCTCTCCATTTTCTCAGCTTATCATTCATTCCCATGTGTGACAAACGATGGACAACTTCGCCCGACCAGGAAAAACCAACGCAAACACTTTGGGACACACTATACCCCGACAGGCAATGACAAATCGATCAGGCTTGCGTGTGTGGAAATGTGTGTCTATGTGTGTGTGTGTGTGTGTGTGTGTGTGCAGGACTCCCATTGCACAAGTTAATAACCTTTCCGAAAAGGTTTCTGTAGCAGGAGCCAAGAACACAGGCATGGTGTGAACTCGCAGAGAGAGGACCGAGACAGTCTGAGAGGAAGAAAAGACCGGGAACAATAAAATTGCACACAGACGTCCAAAAAGCATGGGAGAAGACTTGTTTGGGGCTTCGCTACCAACAAACACTCGACGGGTGACCAATATGCCGCTGCACACTGCCTGTTTTGAACTGACTCACCGATCTCTTCACAGCTCAGAGTTTAAAATACAAACATTTGCAGAGCAGCTCAGGTGAACATAGAACCCCCCCGACTGTCGACGATTCACCTCCAGCCCAACGGAGCCGACCGTATCAGCAGCATCTGCACGGACGTGTGAAGAGTTCCGTTTCTTTGTCATACCAACCCTGGACCCTTCCCCTCTCCAGGGAAAGGAAGCAGCAGGCGGCTGACTCACCCCCAGCTGATTCCAGAGCTGGACATGTCACTCCCTAACCGCGTTGGGAGGCCGCTAACCAGGTCTGACACTAAGGATGCCTTGAGGAGAAAGGAAGGGAGGCATGCCGTTATTGAGCTTCAGGATTTCATTAGATTCTTCTTTTAAAGCTATTACTTTGGGGATATTTACCCCTAAAAACGTTCGAGGATTCACCCGGGCACCATCCTCGTGTGACGGAGGAGGTTCAGTTTGCATTTGTGCGGCTCGGTCTGGCTTCTGTCTGTTTAGCGTCACGCCTTCTCTCCATTTCTCCTCACTCCTGAGATGTCTAATCTTCTTCAGCTGTGGACAGGGCCTCCTCCCCGTCTTTACTCTCCTCTCCTCACTTTCTTCCCCTCTTCTTCTTCTCAACATCACTACCTATTTTCATGCCTGTCCCTCTGCGTCAATACAGATTTCGTCAAAGACTTTCCCTCCGCATGCGTCCCTCTTTTTCTCCCTATTTGGTGCTTTCCAACTTTAACAAGCTCTCTGTCTCTCTTTATAAAAAGATATTTCAGGATCCTCACTTTGTGTTGACAATTCTCTTCTGTCTATTGGCCCTGCTTTGTGGTGCATTCAGGTAACAAAAAGGCAGCGCTAAGGAGCCCTAGAATTACATTATTTTCCACACTTTTAGTTTGAAAACAGCTTCAGAAAAAAACAAATTATTTTAATAATCAAAATGTAAAAATGGAGGCCCTGGTGCATGTGTAAAAAGCAATTCATTACCCAAGTGCCTTTCTTATTTATTTTGTCCCTGTAACTATTCTTTATTCCCTTCTGGATGCATTTACACATTTTACATTTGCAGCCTTAAAGCTGAGATTTACAATAATGTGCTGATTATTTTGTGCAGAGGTTTCATATCTGCCAGCAACAGATGTGTGTATGTGTGTGTGTTTACAATGAGTCTTTTCAACAGAGCTCCCTGTGCTTTTTTCCTACATGTGCATGCATGCTTGTGTGTGTGTGTGTGTGTTTCTGCAGAAACCCTTAGCATCAATCTCATTCAGACTGAATAAAAATGACAAATGAAAATATGCTTCTCACCGTGTGGCACGGAGGCCTGTATTTTACCCAATCAAAACATGGCATAATAGGTCACACACGCACACCCGCCCAACCCACACACACACACACACACACACACACACAGAGTCCCAGTAACCACCACTGTCCCATGTAATTGGGTGCATTTTCAAAATTCCCGTCTGAAAAACAATCCACCTTGTAGCGAGGGTAACCTTTGCTTCTCTGTTAGCGGGGAAGAATCCACCAACATGTCCCTGTGATGTACTCGCCGTACAAGCGGCTACAGCAAGTGTCCAAGACGCTCGCGAAAGCATGCTGCTCTTGCCTGGTGTCAGCGGCTCTGACAAATATCTAAGTTTGTGTTTTTTGTATGTGCGAAACCGCCGCTGAGTTCACACGGCATTTTCACAACCAGCATGGAGATGAAAAACGAAGTTTCCTGTAGTAGCTGGTCTCACCAGGCCAAACGCGAAAGCATCACATCCGAATGTTGAGCGGGCTGCTCTACGTGGGTTACGCCGAAAGTGTCCGGGAATCAAACACTGCACTTACGCCATGAACGCCGATGCGGGCAGCTGAATGTCCCGCGACTATGGCTAAAGTAGTTTACGACGCTTCCAGCTTTTACCACCCAATGGACATCGCAAGAGCAGCGCTATGGAGAACCAGATCCCAATGCTCAACACTCTTCGCTAAAGTGGTTTATTGCGGGCGCTTGATTACCCAGCCCCCACACGCGTGCATTCATGGCTAAGCACCGCTCGATTGGACACTCACCTTGATTGACACTATGTGAAGGAATGTTTTATGGCAAATAAACGTGAATTAAGCTGATTTGAAGAGTGATTGTTCAAGGCAAGGAATCCTATAAGTCCCACTAAGCAATACGGTATAGTAAAAGAAAACGCTATTGTAATTATTCTATTTGTTTGTGGACTTGCTGAATCCGAGATAATGTGTGCTTGTGTGTGTGTGTGTGTGTGTGAGACAGTGTACACAATGTTCATTGTTGAACATGACAGACCTGTCTTAGTAGAGTCCATTTCTATTATTATCATGTTGGTGTGACATTTACAACAAATCTGGCTGGATCAGAGGTGTGTGTGTGCGCAAGGAGACATATATGTGTATGATGTGGCTCTTTGCGGTGACACAGTAAAAAATGTGGCTCTTAGTCTCTGACTGGTTGGCCACCCCTGGGCTACAGAGTGCGTCCGCACGCTGTCCTTCACATCAGACGGTTACACTTTTGTTCCCATGCTTGAACTGTTGTATTGTGACCTTGCCTCTCTCTGTGATGAAGTAGTGAGGCAGACTTGCCTCCCTATACCTTCCTAACTCTGCTCTCATCCCTCTTTCTATCCCACTTAACTTCCTCGTGTCTTGTGGTACAAAGTGATCAATGAGTCTATCACAGGCTGGTTTTCTCTGTTGGACTCCGGCTGCTTGGCCTCATTTCTACTCCGTCCACAGGCTCCTATCTGCCCATCCTTCTCCCATGCCTGCCAACTCTCCTTTGTGTGTCTTAATAGTTGAGTCCTCACTGTCCATGACTTCTATCTTTGTATTTCAGCTTCTCATCAGGAAGTCATTTGCTAACATACAATTGATAACTAGGAACGCGCAGCTCACCGTGCACGCTGGTCTTACTATCTATGCACACAGCTGTGCAAATGCCCCCGTTTAACCTTTAGTGGTGACAGAACCGGGAGAGTTCATCATGTAAAGCCCCAGTGGGCCGAAAGCTCTTCAACCAAAAGAGCGCACACACAGCGGAGCACCCAGAATAACAAGTAAACTATCATCTGAAAAGCCTGCACTATTTGCTCTGTAAGTGTCACTGTGCTTGTCTGCATAAATGCTTTTACTTATGCTAGCTGAAAACTTCTTTGCTTCTATCGATATCCTCACACTCCTTCTAAACAACATTTGAGGAATTATGTTTTTGCATGTTTGACACTAAACTAAAAATCCATCTTCGCTCAATAACAACGCTTTAAGGTCTTGATAAGAGAGACTCGGTAATCGGACGATCTCATGCCGCCCACCCACCTTCCCGAGCTCAGCTCGTCATCACCAGCCGCTCACATTCCACCACAAGCGGACACCGATGTAGGACTATCGGACCTACAGATGTGTTATGTCGGCATCAGGAACAAGTATCCCGACGCCGCTGTGGTGGTGGCTGGGGACTTTAACAAGGGCAACCTAAAAGTCATGCCGAACTTTCAGCACATTACGTGGTGCGCCGAGAAAGAAAGTTCCCTCAAAAATTAAAAGGCCTTTAAAAAGGTGTTTCTTCCTTCCCTTGGGTTTAGACCAAAAACCGCCTTTTCCTTCCAGACTATAAAAAAATCAAAGGGGGTAAAAGAACCCTGGTTTAAATTAGGGGGTGAGCTAAAAAGGGCTGCGTGGTGCCAATGGGAAATGATCCTCCGTTTTTAAAAGGAACCCAACCCCAGTTTACTGGAATCAATGAACCTCATAGAACGCTTAGCACAAATGCCCCACGGTAAAAGTTAGGTTTTTAAAAAAGGGGTTGATAGAAAATTCCTGAAGTGGAAGCCTCAATTGGCCAATTAAATTCCCGGCTTGTTCAAAATGGAACCCATAAAGGAAGCGGCTTCCCAAAACTAAGGCGAAAAAGGGCCGGCGAGTGGAATAGTTTGGGGACGGCACCCCCTATCGGGGGGACGGTTCAAGACTCCAAAAGCCAAACCCCCAAGGAATTTGGTTTGGGGCCCCCCAAACCCCACCGGCGAACCCGAAAAAAAAATTTTTTCAAAGGTTGGGCTTTCAAAACAGGTAGCCGCCCAAAATAACAAAAACATTAAAAAACGTACCCGGGTGAACCCACCGTGGGGATGAAAAAAAACACCCCTTCCTTTTTACCCAAACACAGTTTTGGGGGGGTTTTTGAAAAAGGGGAAAAAACCAAGGAAAAAACCCCAGGTTCCCGAAACAAAATTCAAAAAAAGACCCTTCTAACCCTACTTAAAAGGGCCCCCAAAATAAAATTCAAAATCTTTATCCGTTCCCCCCTTTCCAAGGGGAATCCCCTTTGTCCCTTTCCCAAGAATGCTTCCAAAACTTATAAAAAACCGGCCGTTTTTGGGTTTTAATGGTTTTTTTTATTAAATGCTTTAAAACCGATAAAGGAATAACAATTTTTCCCTTCCTCTTTTTCCCCCAAATTTTGGACCCGGCTGAGTTTGCTTTATTTTTAAAAAATTAAGGATTAGGGTTTCCTCCCAGGTATCACACCCCAACCTTCACTACAGCCAAAATTTTGTTTAGATGCTGTTTTGTTAATTATTTTCCCCAAACCATATTTAGATGGGGCAAGCCTAAAATTTTTAATTGGGGTTTAAACCCCGTTCGGAAAAAAGGACTTTGGGGCCGCCCGGACAGGTTTTTAAAGGGTTGGGGGGAAAAAAACTTTTCCAAAAATTTAAATTTAAAAGGAAAAACCCCAGGGTTTTCGTTTTCCCGCTTTTTTTGTTTTCTCCCTGTAAACATTGTGTCCAGGTTTCCCCCAAAAATCAATTTTCAAAAACACAATTTTTTTTGGCCTGATTCCGAAAAGAAGAGGGGAAGGTCCTTTTTAAAAAAGTTCCTATTTGTCCCCTTGGGCCAGGAAAAACCTTCCCCCAAAAAAATTACCCAAAATTAAAGGAGGGTGGGGTTGTGGAACCTTTAGGAAAAGGGTCAACAAAAGAGGAAGACTCCAACCCTTGGGGGAAACGGGAACTCCTGTAAAAGGGGGGCGGGGTTTTTACCCCGGGAGGAAAATTAGGGGGAACAATGGAAAAAAAGGGAATCTGGTGAGAAAGGCAAAGGCAAGCTGCCTTTTTCCCACCTTCCGGAAGGTTTTTAAAGGGAAAAAAGTTTAGAAGGAAACTTAGTCTTCACTTGAGCGTGAAAGCCCTGACAGGAAGCATCACAGCCTGGTTTGGCAACTGCTCCGCTCAGGACAGGAAGGCTCTGCAGAGGAGTAGTGCGTTAGAAACGACGCACTATTGTTTCCCCACTCCCACCCCTGCAGGACTTGTACACCAGGAGGTGCAGAACCAGAGCCGCAGGATCATGAAGGATCCTCACCACCCCAACAACAGACTGTTTCAGCTGCTATGCGGTCAGGCAGGCGCCTCGTAGTCACGCTGCAAAGAACAGAGAGACTGAGACGAGGTTTTCTTTCCTCAGGCCATCAGGACTGTGAACTCCGACCTACCTGGGACCCCCATATAGACTCCACACAACTGCACCCCTCTGGGCACACACACACACACACACACATACACACACACACAGGCACACACACACACACACACACACACACACACACACACACACACACACACACACACACACACACACACACACACACACACACACACACTTACGCCTTGTAAATATTGTGTTGTTTTTTATTGTAAATAGTGTACTTGTTGCCCGTGCACTTGTTGCGATGCATTCCGCTGAGCATTGCCACTTTCATTTCACTGCACACCCTGTGTGTGTATGTGACAAATAAAACATCTTGAATCTTGAATCTTGAAACGTTCCTCAAAAATAAAATGGCCTTTTGAAAATATGTGTTTCATGTCCTGAGTCGAATTGGGTCTCAGATTTCCAATAAACACAGCTATGCCTTCCAGCACTATAAAAAAATATCAGGGTGTAAAGACCCCTGCTTTATAACTTATGGATTGTGTGCAGCTAAAAAGGGCTCAGCGGTGAGTGCAATGCGTCAAGTAAATAGCATCTCTCTGTTTTCAAAGGAAGCACACACTCACAGAGTATTAACTGTCAACTCAAGGTGATACTCTCATGACGAGACATGTCAGTATATGCACATTAATGACAACTCCACAGTGATGTTGCTAAAAGATGCAGGTCTAAAAAAGGGAGGTTGATGAGGGAATTACTGAAAAAGTGGAAGTTCACAAAATCAAGGTGATAGAAGTCAATTAAATTAAACGGCTTGTTCTTAAAATGTAACTCGATAAAGATATGCATGGCTTCCTAAAACTAGCTTGATTTAATATTATCGTTCCTGGCTGTTCAGTGGAATATTGTTTGCACGAGCACATATGTTCTGGTCAGCGTGTCAATGATCGTCCAAGAGTCCACCTTCTCACTGATTAGTGTATTGGTTGCACGTGCGCCTCAATCAACACCACCGTCGAACTGTATAAATACATTTAACAAAGATTGGCGTTCAAATTACATAAAAAGTTTCCACGGAAATATGCGCGACGAAAACATGAACATAAAACATAAAGAACGTACCTCGCTGGCTGCACACTACCAAGAGGGAATGGGTCCACTTAGAAATAACAATATTACATTCACTTACACTTCTTCACAAAATTCTACAGCACATGTTTTTTGGAGATGTTCGCAACCAAATGCGTCCCAGCACAACATACAACGTAAAATAGTTCCTATCAGATGTAAATAAAAACAGAATCAATATTCAAGAAAACGACTTCTACAAATACTAATAGGTAACCACACTTATTAAATAAATTACATAAATAACATTTATCGCAGTTAAAGCGTATGCACAAGGAACTACATCTTTGCTAACTCCATTTCTATCTAATGACCTGTCTGTGCCAAAGAGCTTAGTCAAATTAAGGCGGTCTTTCTTGTTGTTGCTTATATCAAGTGAAGTTTGTTTTTTATTAAATCAGTCATGCCCTTAAAACCAGATACAAGTTTGAAGTGAATCAATTCAATTCACTTCACATCTTTTCACTGGAATTTAATTGTGTGAGTTTCACACACAAGGACATGGGAGATTAGCATTCAGTATTTGGAAGATAAATGTAAGCATTAGGCTCTTCAGCATGCCACAGGTATCACACAATGCCATGTCAGCATACACGCTCAATAATATGGAAATACATGAGATGCTGTTTTTAGTTAATCTATTTGTGCCCAAGGACTATATTTAGTATGATTAGGAGCAATGCCATAACATTTGTTCCAATTAAAGTCTTGAAATCTGTTACGGACAACCAGTACTTTGGGGATCTGACAGTACGAGTTTGAAATTGTTGGATTGACAAATCAAACTTGTACCAATAGTCAAATTGAGAATTTGAGGAAAATATCTAACATTGTGTTTATCAAATGTTTTCCAGATTACATTTTTATTGTTTACAGATACAAACTGTAAACATTGTGATACTGGTTGTTTCTGAAGGAAATCATTTTTCTAATAACACTATATTTAGTATTTGAGCACATGGGGCGGAAGCTTTTTCCTGAAATAGAATGAGTGGAATGGTTTTCTTGATTTAGCAAATGTCTCCATATTTGTGCTTAGGCAAGCCCGCAGAACACTTCCACCAAAGGAAATACAAAATGTCAGTTGCAGGCAAAAATGGGTATATAACAGTGGTTTAATCTGCATTGTAGAAAGGCAGTCAGCAGAAATGAGTGAAGAGGCTCCATATCCGTCTCTGAGAAATCAGTGGCAAGCTCCATCGATATATCATAGGTCTGTCTTATTGAGGCTCGGGATGAGACTATTAGAGAGGCAACAAATATTGGGAATAATAAATGGAAGTGGCTGTGTGTATGCAGTAGGGGTTCAAATGATAAAAACAATTTGTCTGCCATTTATGCCTGCATCTTCCTTGAAGTGTTTTGATAGCGAAAAAAGCAATTATAGAATGGTAACAAAAAGGAGTGGACTCCAAGAAAGTGCAACCGAATTTGATAATTGCACTGATGATTTGTTTAACGCTTGTGAAATTGCCACATAATGTGTTGTGCTCTCCCCATGACTGATGCTTATAAGTATCCAAATCCCCTGATACACCAGCACACATACAGAAGACAGACAGACAGAGAAAGACAGACGGCCACACACAAAGTGACAACCACACAGCCTGACATGGCAAGCAGAGACCTGGAGCGCCTGTCAAGACATGCCTATGGCCTGTAACCAAGGCAACGGGAGAAGGCGGTTTTCTTCAGCCATCGAGACAACACAAAGTGTGTGTCAATTTTCATGCATGCGTTTTTTGTCTACTGTTTATTCGGCCGCATTTCCCTGTGGGCTAAACCGCATTGTAATTGTGCACAAGTGTGTAGCGATGTGCGTTGGCTGCATTGACAGACGGAGAATGATTACATTTTTTATCCATATTTCAGCATTTGAAAGCTTGTGGTGTGTGTGCGTCTGCATGTGTGGGACTGTGTATCTGTCTTTCTCCTCATATCAGCTCGGCACAGCAGGTGCCTTGCTCCAGTACATTGCTGCTGCTCGTGAAGCTGAATGTATCGCAGACACCATGGGAAATATAAACCAATACTTTCTGTGCTTGTGAGAGAGCGAGAGAGAGAGAGAGAGAGAGCGCAACATGACTCAGAGGAGGAAACTTGAAGACAGACTGAGAGAGACCGATATAAACTGAGAGTATAGAGGCAAGTCAAGGGTGAAAAGGGAGGCTGGTAACCAAAAGCGAGCTCATGAATTTGAAAATGGCCTGCATAGAATCAGAATCAGAATCAGAATCAGAATCAGAAACAGTTTTATTGCCAGGAATGTTTTCACAAACAAACGAGGAATTTTTGGTGGAACATTTGGACATGACAAACAAAACAGCAATCAACACGACAGAAAGACAACAAATAATGTGAAGTGTTTGGGTGTGTGCTTCAAGTGGTGTGTTTTAGTAAAGTGGCGTGTGTGGAGGAGGGAAGAAGAAGGAGGAGGAGGAGGAGTGAGGAGAGGAAGGAAGGAGCGGGAAGAAGGAGGAGAGAGGAAGGTGGAAGAAGAGGTGGTAGTCCTGGGGGTGACAGTCAGGGAACATAGAGAAAGGGAAGAAGAGAAGGGGAAATGGATAAAGACTCGAGAGTCAGGTGGGTCAGGAGATGGCGGCGCATGCAGTGAACTCACAAGCCATTAGTTTGAATTCGACACAGGGTCAGAGTATTAGAAACCGGAGGAGAGAGAGGGAGAGAGAGAGAGAGAGAGAGATGTGATGACAGGACTATGCTGCTGACATCCACAGAGGCAAGTCAGACTCTGATGTGTCAAGCGACCGTCCTCACCAACCCTCAACCTCCCTCCAGCCATCTGTCTTTCGCTCTGTCGGTTTTGTATTCTCTTTTACTTTGTATTTTTATCTCTAGTCACATAAATACCGTACATTTGTCAAAACAAAAAATGTTGATTTGTCTGCCATTACATACTGAGGCCTTACCTACCTCCAAATACAAGAGCAATTTAAATGTCTTCAGTCTTTAACAAGTGGCAACCTGTGATTCTGGAAAGTGAAGCCAATGGGGAAGTGCCTTAAACTTGCATTCTTTCTTATGGCCATCGGGGGGCGACTCCTCTCGTTCGATTGAATAGAGAATTACTCTCCTTCTCTCTCGATTTATTACCTCAGTAAACATTGTACACATGAGTTAACATTCTCAGCTGCTAGTTTCAACTCTTCTTCAATGCAGCACGATGTTCACTTTGTAAACGATCGTCCCATTTAAAGTCAAATAGACAATAAAGCAGTGTATGCTTTAGGGCGGGGCTAACTTGTGATTGACAGGTTGCGACCACAGCATTTTTTAGTCTGGGAGTTGTCTGTGTTTTTGTCTGAGAACTTTCACAGTTTCACATTGTGTTTTCAGTCCATGAAAGTTAATTATAACAGTTTTCGTTGCCTAAAAATGTGTTAAGTTACACTACCGTTCAAAAGTTTGGGGTCATCCAGACAATTTCGTGTCTTCCATGAAAACTCACTTTTATTTATCAAATGAATTGAAAATTGAATAGAAAATATAGTCAAGACATTGACAAGGTTAGAAATAATGATTAATATTTGAATTATTAATTTTGTTCTTCAAACTTCAAGCTCAAAGGAAGGCCAGTTGCTTATATCACCAGCATAACTGCTTTCAGCTGTGCTAACATAATTACACAAGGGTTTTCTAATCAGATATTAGTCTTCTAAGGCGATTAGCAAACACATGTACCGATAGAACACTGGAGTGATAGTTGATGGAAATGGGCCTCTATACACCCTATGGAGATATTTCATTAGAACCAGCTTCCACCTAGAATAGTCATTTACCACATTAACAATGTATAGTGTGTATTTTTGATGAATGTTATCTTTATTGAAAAAACAGTGCTTTTCTTTGAAAAATAAAAGACATTTCTAAGTGACCCCAAACTTTTGAACGGTAGTGTACCTCTGATTAAAAAAATAACAAGATCGCAACATACAAAATGTTAAACTCCAGCCTTCAAGACTGCCGTCCACACACCAACGGGTGACATCACTCTGTTCAGATATATGTTTACAGTTGGTGGTCTTTAATAGTGACTTTACTGGTCAGATGTGGTGCTGCCATCTGCTCTGCGATCTCTTCCAGTTTCCCATCTACGGCCGCTAGGACCGCGAGGGAATGTCAGTGGGGCAGTGCTGGTCGTTGTCTGTACCTTTCTGATTTCTGGAGATCTGAAGCACATCTTTGCTTTAGCACTATAGCACTCAGATAAAGGACAAACAAGAGAAGCCTCTTCAATGAGTAAATTAGCATCACAAATACCCTTACCCTCAAAGTGGGTCTGTTCTCGACTGGTTCGGTCTCATGGTGCAAAACACCTCCCAAACGACACGGAAGGAGTTTACAGATCAATTAAAAGCATGTGTCCCAATTCAGAGGCTGGACCTGACTTTGCACAACAGTAGTGGGACGAATAAACAACAAAAATATGTGCTCACATGTAGTCGCCTGGGAATTGTACATGTCTGGGGCTTTTATTGTGAAAGGTACAAAAAAACACAAGGAGTGGATGTGGTCTAAACATTGATGACACCTTTTAAAACTGACATTTATAAAAACAAATACATATAATCTGTTTATATTGTAATATTTCCTTAAAACCACGACTACAATCCATGCCTCAGTATTTACAGGGTATATGACTTTCTTTCTGGGAAGTTTTTAGCTCGCAGAGCTCCCCAGGGGCCACATAATGCAAGTGTGCTCTCAGTTTTAAAAACTGTGATTAATGGACTAGTCTGTGTTCTTTCAGTATGCTTGAGATAGACCAGGCTAACCAGAACTAGGCTAATATAATTAAAAACCTCCGTTGCAAAATAAGACTATATTCTATTGTTGTCTTGATGGGATACAATTAAAACAACACAGATGTGCACATACACACTCAGCACATTGTCAAATTAATTAGATATCTCTTTGGGGAGAATATGTGTGACTCCATGAACTATATTCAATTTCAGGTTTTCCTCTGTAGTACACAAACAACAGAAGGGAGTAAGGATAATGGAGATCAGAAGGAGGAGAAGAGGATGAAGAGGATCTGGTCAAGAAGGGAACTGTAAGCCCTCGTCTCTATCATCTCTTCATCCATATTTTAACAGGGGTCTAATGGGCTGACATGCTCTCGTGGAACAAACAGAGGGGGGGGGGGGACGTCTGAGGGCTCAGTGAGAGAAGAAAACAAGAAACAGGAGCTTGGCTGTGAGAGCGAGGAAAGGGAAATTACTTTGTGATCTGTGATTTAGCTATTTTTAAGTATGTAAGTCCCTTTAACATTAATTGTGATGTACATTAGAAATATTAAAGCAGCGTTGCTTTACTTCTGGGATGAAATCTCATTTTAAAATTCGACAATTCTGTGCAAATAATCTTTGGATCGCTTTTACCAGCAGAATTAACACAAAACTGGTTATTGTATCTAAGCCCCTTTTAACACTGGAAAACCACCCTTCAAATTTACAAGAACGCTTGTTTCACCTAATATGAATTTGGTTTTCTTTACCTTTTGGCGCACTTTTTTCTCGCTTGTTTTTCCTGTTTGGTTAGGCCTCCTGGTTGTCCAAAACAGGTGGCGAGTGACCCCGAGTTAACGGGTTCGAAAGGAAACAAACACCAATGCGTTGAATGGAGGGCCAAGTGGGAGAGATCGGGACGTAGTGTGCAAGGGAGAAACCCGAACTAAAATAATTATTTGAATAGGTTCGACCAGCCAGTGATGGCTAATTTCAGGCAGAAGGGAGGTCTTTTTTTCCATTATGGTTCCCATTCGGGGAATCAACCGATTTATGGCGGAACTAAAAGCTCTTTAAAATGTGGAATGGACACAATTTCATACTGTAGATGGGCAAAACAAGACAAGATAAAATGGGATGAGAAATTAACAGAAGGTTTCATTAAGGTTAAGATTCGTCGATTTGAATGTTATTTTAAATGAACATTAAAGGAAAATTTATTCACCTGAGTTTTGGGTTTTCTGTCACTTTTGTAAAGAAACTGTTCCTGCAAATCTTCTACGCTTCCCTCAAAAAGGTTATAAACCGTGTCAAGTAAAGATCCTGCTCATTAATGCTAACGTTTCAGGTTTAATATTGTGGACATTTACTATCTTAACTCGATTATATTGTTTGGATGTTTTTAACCGTGGATTTAAAATTTTTTTCAATTAGGTTAATTTTACTAACTTAACTTTAATTTTCCTTTTATAAAAGGGACTTTAAGAACTGTAACTTATATATTTGGCTAAATACGTTTTTTCTGATTAAAACTACATTGCAAAAAAATTAACTAAAATCCCGAGCTGACTTAAAGGGCTAACTGGAAAACAGCAAATTGGCTTAAATTTAAATACACTTTCTCACTAATTAGCAATGAAGGTACCAAACTGCCCTAACAACCCTTTCATTTAAAAACAGCTCCTGGACAATCTTTCGTCCTCCTTCTTATTCGGATTTCCCATCCCTCTACCTTTGAACCATTACAAACATGGAAAGTTTCCGGTCATTTATTTTTTCCTGGGACGTTAAGCCGCAACCGCGTCAAAAATCTTTTAACCCTGTTATTGGGTGTTGGACCCCCAACATTCTCTGAGCTTTCCTTAAGCAAGGCTTGCCAGAGGGAAGACCAAAAGGAGAAAAACAATAAGAAGAACTCCGAGCATAAAAGGAGAGATGTTCAAATTTGTGCAAGAAAATGTTAAGCCCAAATCCTGCACAAGAAGGATAATGATTAGATTTAAGTTATGGGTTTAAAATTGATTAAAAATCATCAATGTAATAGGATGGACGTCAACAAAAAAAAAAAGCTTTTTTCCCAAAAGAACCTTTAAAAATTTTAAAAAATTTGCCCAAAAAGAAAAATTTTTAAAAAAAATAAAAAAAAATTAAAACCCAAAACCCGGGGTTTAAAGTTTTAAAAAAAAACAAAACTTCGGACGCAAAGGAAAACAAACGGAAAAAAAAATTTGGAAAGGGGGGAAAGGGAAAAAAGAATTTTCCTTTGCTTTAAACACCAAAACCCCCAAAAAATTTCCCCCGGAAATTTCCCCCCCAAAAAAGGGCCCCCTTTTCCCCTTTTCCCACCCAAACGGCCGGGAAGGGAAAAAGGAAAAACCCCGGGAAAAAAGGAAAACAAAAAAAGGGTAAAAAGGGGGGGGGATTGTTTTTTGGGGGTTTTTTCGGCCTTTTCCCCAAAACCAAGGCCCAGCCGACCAAAAAAAAACCCCCAATTTCGGGGGAGGGGAAAAAACCCCAAAAAATTTAAAAAACCCCTTTTTTGGGGCCCCCCAAAACGGGGGGAAAGCGGCCCGTGAGGGCCCCCCAAGGGGTTTTTCCCTTTCACAGGGAAAAGAACCCCGCCCCTTAACAGGTGGCTTTTATAGACTGCCGCTGATTGGGGGCGGAGCCAGCCTCAGGGCTGCTTTCAAAATCCTACCTTTCCTTCTCTGGGGAGTGTTCCCCACTACATCTGCATTATATTAAAGGTATAATACGATTACGTTTGTCTCTGGCTCCTCTTCCAACGCTCAACAAGACGAGAGAGAGAGAGCGAGCAGGCTGACCTCGCTGCAGTGTGAACACGTGTGTAAATGGACCACTCAAAGCCCTTTAACCCCTCACCTTTCACCCATTCACACCCACACATACACCGATGGGAGGAGCCTCCATGCAAGGTGCCACCTGCCCGTCATGCGCATTCATACACGGCAGGAACAGCCTGCGGGAGCAGCTTAGAGGTCAAGTGTCTTATCCAAGGACACATGGACATGGGCCAGTGGAGCCGGGGATCGAACCGCCGATCCTCTGATCGACGGCCGACGCTGCTCTCTGAGCCACAGGCGCGCACGAAGAGAGGCAGCCGCGTCGGTTGGAACAAATTCCGCGACAGAAAAATAAAGCATTATTTTGTGATCGTTTCAAGGCAGTTATGTTTCAAAGCAAGAATGAACACACCCTACGGGAAGGTGCCACATTGCCGGATTGCGAATGAATGCACCGACGGGAAGGCTTCATCCTGCCGGCTCTGCTCCGTGTGCAGAACACAGCAGCCCCTCTGCACTCAGAGGAAACAGAGAAGACCAGGGGGGAAACAAAACCTGTGCTACTTCAAAATCGGCCTCGTTGTAAAACAAAGCACCGGTATTTGCTGACCATAAGCGAGCTTCACACCCTGCGCGCTGTAATTGGCTGGGGGTTACACCCCCGAAGGCTCTTTCCTGATGCCCAGAAACATCCAGAACACAGCAAAACAAGAAGAACTCGAGGAAATACAGGCAGAGGGTAACGTCCCTGCAGAAACAGACACCGCCACATAGTAGCGTTTGGATTTGAGGACAATTCTCGCCCTAATTATACCTAATTGCGACATATGGAGAGTGAGAAAAATAACAAAAGAGGATGAGGGTTGAGGAGCAGGCGTCGGAGAATGTGTAAGTGAAACCGATGGAGTGGAAACAAATGTATTCTGATGACATCGTTTAAACAATGCCCGGCTCTCTGCACTCCACTCACACTCTTTGACTGGGAAAATAGCCAAAAGGACACAATCTCGACCCCCCCCCCCCTCTCTCTCTCTTTCTCTCTCTCCCTCTATTTTCCTTCACTGCCAGGGGACTAAATTGTACAGAACTGTGCTGTCAAATCTCATTTGTGAGAGAAATAGCGCGCCGGTTATGACTTGAAGACAGCAGGTTGTGTGAGAAGTGAAGCTTTATGTCACACGTTACTGCATGTGGTCTTGGTTGAAGGACTAAGAACATTTCACACAGCTCTCCATCTTCAATACAGCAGAAGATAGAGGTGACATGTCAGCCGTTTTGCCAAAGCAAAAGTCAGGGCAGAGGGTGAGCCAAAGGCTTATTTTCCATAACACAGGGTCAACTCCTTCATGGATCAATATATTCAGTCATTATGACCTTTGATTTTCTCTTTTTCTTTTCAAGTTCAGTCGTTCACAGCTTTTCATTTGTGTCATGGCCGCTGCCAACTCCTCCGTCGGCCGGGCGAGGGTGTAAAATGCCATGTGGTCACTCACACGCATCAAGGATTTTCACAAAGAGAGTATACGAGGCCAGTAAACGTGTGTGAGTGTCTGTAATATTGATTCATAGAGGAGACACCTCATATACAGATTATGTTGATTTGTGTTGATCTGGCATGTTTATGGGTTCATGCCTATTTGATAGCTGAAAAACCTCAGTGTCTGAAAAATTAACGTGTAGAGATTCCCATCATCTCCGAGCACTGTCCTCGTTTCCCTCAAGAGATTCCCTGGCAGTCTCTGGAGCAGAGACCGAGACGCAACCCCCTGCTGGCTTCCCACCGGTACTACCTCACAGGATTTGTTTCACTTTCTTGACTCCACCAACACAAATAAAAAGGCCTTTATTTTCTCTTTTCCTCTCTCCTTGAGGCATCCCTTAGCTTTTGTATTACCACATCTCCTCATTTAATACTCCTCCATACCTCCTCTCATTCTTTCTTTTGTTTGACTTTTTCCTCCTTTTCATCCTCTCCTGTTTACCCTTCAGAGCTGACATCACTTGAGCTTGTTGCTGTTGAGTCAGTGACTCTGGCGCTGATTCAGTTACATGACAATCGACAGACTTTTAGAAGAAATCCACCAACTCAGCTACTTGGGGAGTGTGTACACGTGCATATGTGTGTGTGTGTGTGTGTGTGTGTGTTAGTAAGTATAAAGCTGGTCTTTAATGACCTAAGCTCATATAGGCTCATTTGAGCTGCAGATTCCAGGAGCCAACTAATGTACAAACATATGGGTGGTAACACACACACACACACACACACACACACATTAAGCTTTTATCATTGGCCAGAGGAAGGGTTTTAGCATCCACCCTGACAGATGCCACCCACACATCAACAAACACACACACATACACACACACACTCATCTACACACACACACACACACACACACACATAAACACACCCCACAGCCAGTGGAAAAACACTGGAGAAGGATTTAGGCTGAGTATGATCCATATGTGTGTAACATATATCTGACAGCTGGGATTATACACAAGAGTAAGAAGAACGAGAGAGAGAGTCGTATGTGTGTGTGTGTGTGTGTTTGTTTGTGTGTGCACAAGACAGTGACAGAGCAGGGCCATTTCCGCTGGTCCCTAGCGGTCACTAACTAACCTTTTCTTCTCTCTCTTCATGGCTTTTTTCTGTCTCTGACACTCCCTCTGTCTTAAGCTCTGCTCTCTTTGTTTCATTTCTTCTCCCCCTCCCTGTCACCACTTTCACCTTTTTACCGTCCTCTTTCTATCCCTCTCCCCTTCCAGAGCCGACGGAGCAATAAAGGATTACCCCCCCGGAGAGAGGATGGGTCAGAAGAAGTCAGAAGAATGGACGTGGACAGTGATGATGGTGTGCGTCGTAGATAAATCATCCTGCCACCATGCCTCGGTGGCTTTGTCGATGAAAAGGTTATGAACACAAGTAAAGGGAATATGTTTAACATTCAAAAATGTTATATTTTTTATAATCAGATATCAGAGTTGTTATTTTGTTCAGGGCAGACAACAGCAAACACAACATGTTTGTATTTTTGTTTGTATTTTGTATTGGGGATCCTGAATAAATAGCATTCTGCAAGAAAGCAAGTTTTTTTTTCTATCCTCAAAAAGGAATTGTTCAGGAGGAATTGTTCAGGAGGAATTGTTCAGGAGGTTTTGCTCTTCGGCCATCGAAATGTATTATGTATAGACTTTGCGTTTTCCAAAATCTTTACAGCCTTTTTTAAAACCTGTAATCACTGATTTTATTGGTGCCTTCGAGGGAGTATAGACACGATTTTATCTGCCCTGAAATATCAACACCTTTTAAGTTAACTCGTGCGCTGCTCGTTTGGGGCATGCCAATTGCTTGGACCCTGTGAGTGCTAATTTAAGAAGATTATGAATACTTCTGCATTTCTTGGCATAGACGATTAAGCCCAGGCATTGACCTTGAGTAGTTAAGGTCAGGATAGCCGATTGGTCTGCGAGTGGGACATGAACAAGACGGGTTACCAGTACCTCGGCGAGCATGGAGAACTCGCCAATCCTAGTGGGATTCATAATAATGCCCCGTTCACTGCAGGAATGTGAAGGAGAGTTCTGTTGTTATTTTGGTATATCCAGCATCCAGAAGAAAGAGTTTGCAGCAGTCCATGAGCTGCGGCCTTTAAAGGCCCCCTGCAGACGGCATGCTCGACTTAGTCCGCTGAATCCCCTCCCCCACTGCCCACAGCGCTATTGCTATTCTATAATAAACGTGGAGTGTGTTCAAATTTCACCAACTTCAAAACCCCCGCAATACACCCACCAAGGCGGACACACACATTTCAGGCCTTATAGCTCGATGTATTAAAGTGTTACTTACAACTCTGTTGGTTTTTAGAGCTGTTTTAGTGCCCGCTGCTGCAGAACCAATGCGATGTGAGCGAGAAGACTCGTCCAAAAACAAAGGGCGATTATATTACTGACGTAAAGCCCCGAAGCTTTGCTGCAGTTACTGTATTCTCCCTGCAACACTTTTGGTATTTAGTTCCCTGTTTGGTGTGTGATCTTATTAGAGTTATTCGACTGTTGGAAGACTTCTGTTTGCCGTTCATTTAGAAGTTAATTTCGTGCCTCTTTCTGATCTTAGTGTTTCCCTCCCTCCCTCCCACTCTCTGTCTCTCTGCTGTTCACTGTGAAACAAGTCTGAAGTTGCAGTCACCAGAGCAATTAGAGGCTTCATGTTCATCCTCACTGTCAAGGGGAGGCAAGAACACACACACACACACACACACACACACACACACACACACACACACACACACACACACACACACACACACACGCACGTCCTCTGCCGTCCTCTGTGCTGACAGGCACTGGGCAAAAGTTCACTCTGCCACTGTGCTAACTATCTCCCGTTTTCTTCCTCCTTCACTTTGTCTAGTTCTCACACTCTGCCTTTTCTAGAAAAGTGCGAACAAGCAATTTCTCCCTTCTTCCTCTTCTCTCTGTGCCCGCCCTTCCAGGGCCCTTCCAGGTCTCCATCTTCTCTCTTTCCCTTTTATATGTCTTTCACAGAGAAGTTACAAGCTTGTCCTTCACTCAGTGTTTTGCTCACCGACTTTTCATCCCTCTTTATCTGCACAATAATGACCATATCTCATCCACCAGCTCCATCTCTCTGGTTCTCTTTCTTTTCCGTGTTACTTGCTTTTTTAAATCTTTCTCTGCTCATCGAGTACTCATATCCTTCGTTTTTATTGTGTCGCATATATTTGCAGTGAATTACGCATATTCCCCGCTCATAGGCCGACTTGTGATGTAGAGTTGAGTCAGCGACCATGTGAAGTGCTGCAAACAGACAGCGGAAAACCTCATTCAGCATCTCAATGGGTCCTGCTTTCCTTGATTCTTAATCAAATGAACTGAACAGAGCTTCAACTTCAAAGGGAAAACGTTGAATGCCAAGGGAAATTCAAAATAAGCTTTTTAAAATGTCATATTAGATTGACACAATGGGGCTTGCCGCGTAGAAAGAAAAAGAAACCTCCCTGACTTATTCATCTTAGACCTCTCTCTAACTATCAGGCATTCTTGACAGGATGCCACATTATAATATAATTGAAGAATAAAATGAAGAAATGGAACTTCTCCATCTGTCAGCCTCGGGAAGCGGGCTTTGATCTCTCTCAGGTGAACGCGGGCTGGCTGGGCCAGAAGCCTCCTACTTTCTCTTTATCTGAGAACATGAGAGACCTTTAATGAATCTTATATCACAACCATTGAGGTCTGTTTGCAGTTTGTCATTCATTCCGGTTGAAGTTCGGTGAGGGCGCAGCAGCTGCGGGAAGGTGAATCACGCAGTTGTTTAGGGGGGGGGGGGGGGGGGGATCATCTGAGCTTGGCATAATTGTGACCCATGAATTGGTAACGTGATGTTTATGCCTCTCGTGGCCAGGAAACAAAGACGACGCTTCCACTCAAAGGCACTAAAGGGGCACGTGATCTGCAGGTCTCCTTGATATTGTAATGAGTCTTCTTGGCTGGTTAATGTGCTCAGAAGTAATCATTACCAAAGGGGAGACCTCAAAGCTGGGCAAATGGTTCATGCTGAAACATACTGAAGATCTATCAAAAAGCAGAATACTAATAAACAGCGTTGCCAAGGTTCACGGTAACTTCGTGCATGCGTTCTTTACTAAACGTTGTGTTCTTTGACATCGCTCTATTTCCTCCTCAGTCAACAGCAGGTTCACGAAGTGCTTACAGCCGTCTGTGCAATTTCTAAAGTGCCATAACGTATTCAAGTGTTATGATTTATTTGGTTACAGGCTTTTCCTTCCCTCCCTAAATCCAGAATATATCAGATTAGAGTTAATCTCCCCTTATGTGCAATTAAAAATATATGTACATATTTAGTACTTTCTATGATCTGACATGTTGAAGCATGAAACTAGCGTTTTCTTTTTTATTGTTTTTGAAGCTTTAGCCATCGGCAAAACACAGCAGAACGTATTCAGAAAGGACCCACAAAAGTATTCCACAAAGTAAGGTCACATTTGATCTATTCATTCTGTCTGCCGGCAGTTTAGCTTCCTTGTGTAACGAGAAACAAGAATATTTGGAGTAGAATATTTATTGCTTCGCTTATCTGTAGCCTTCTTCAACAGCTGCCTCCGGTAATAACCGTAGAATTTACATTCAAACTACTAAAATGTAGACTTTAGTTTAAATCCTCCTTGAGGACGATGTCACGGAGAGTTGGCCCTCTGCTCTGAAGATGCAAAAGAACAAAGACACGAGTCAGAGTACGCATTACATATTCTACTGCCACCCCTAAACTAGATTTAACTCGAGGCTAAGCGCTCGCCTGTCATCATTTTATTTCCATATTGCGACTTGAAAGATGGAGCATCATTTTAACCAGAAACTTTTTGGAAAGCTTTCCAGAATGTTTATTTTGTTAGAAGTATTTGCAATTTAGCGAACAGTGCTGTTTATTCCTCCTGTCTGTATACAAACTATACAAACCTGCACATGTGCACACACAGAGACAAGCTTTTTGGACTCAATATTGCTGTATAACACATATAGACTATGAGACTTATAGGTCAAAATGCTGCTAAAACTCTACTGTTTATACTTTATTACTATTATTATTACTCACTTTATGTTGGACAAGAGACAAACATACTTTTGATCTTCTGTATGTTCCACAATTGGAACATTGACAATAAAGATACCTTTGACTTTAACTCTGATATAAAAGTATGCGTACTATAGAGGTATAACTCAAGAGTCAGGTTCCCGTCGACACATGAAGGGGACATGAAGGAGAAAAGGATCTTATTTATGCTCTTTACTAAATGATTTTGGCACAGAGAAACTTATTTTGTCATATAGTTGTTGGTGTCAGACAGCTGATTTCCAGCTCTGCCTCTCTCGCTTCCTGCAAGTCACAAATATGCAGATGAATAAGTTAGCTGCTGCCTCCGCACACAGGACACTGATTAACAACAAGCACATGATGTGTAGCACACACAAACAGATCTCTCCTAAATCACTACCAGTGGCGCTCCTCTCTTGACCAGGCAGCCCGTCAGTCGTTGCTTCATTAATATGCCCATATCTTTGAAGAAAAGTCTATTCGAAAAATGTAAAATCGGTTCAAGAGTTTTTTGGAGGTCGAAAGCGAAGAATAGAATGAGTGCAGAATGACTCATACAATTGATGCAGCCCTCTTTTTGTAATAGATGATAAATAGCAAACCTCAAAGCACTCACTTGGATAAATGTACCCTGCAGTGAGTTGTGATGGATCCATTATATGACTTATTTAAATTCTCCGTTCCAGCCCCAGTTTGTGTAAAGCAATACTTCCGAGTTGAGCTGACATAAATAGGTAGACGTAACTTGTTTAAATGTTAAAAATAAGGCAGCAACAATGTGAGGGTGAAACAAAAATTGAGTGGGAGAAACACTGGCATGTGCCTTTCTGGTTGTACACCTCTGACCTGTATCTGTGTGTCATATCGAAAAGCAAGATACAGAGTTCAGGCACTGATGTCTAAAATATTGCAGCAATAGAGATTACAGCATATGTAGCATTACACAGGGCCAAAGAGGAAGGTGGATACTGTCAGCCATATGAATGCAATTCACTCCTGAGAATGTGACATTGAACTCACACATTACCCAATTATAGCTGTGATTAAAAAACAGTGTCTACATCATCCATAATCGAACAGTGGTTATCGTGATAATGTGCAAGCACACACACTGAAGTACGTTGGTACACGTGGACCGATGCACGCACACAGGATTGGCCGCAAGAAAATTAGAAATGAGAAATGATCTCATAGGCTCCTTAGACCGCATTGCATACATATATGTACCGAGCCAACCAAAAAAATCAATAAGCGTATCCAAGCCACCGACGGGTTGGTTTTTATTTTACTCTTTTCTTGATGGGCTTTGTGATTGGATGTGAGGCTGTTCACAAACCCACTGCAGTCAGTGAAAAAGTCATAATGAATCATATAAATTATGCATAAATCCCTCAAGCCAAGGCTGGTGAAGAAAATGTCCCTCCCGATGTCCAATCCGCCCTCAAAAGACTTTACAAGTACATTCCTTTCACTCAAAGATCCTTGGTAAAGTATTGCTCATTCTGAAATACTTCACATGACGAATGCAGAATTCATCTTTTAGCCAACAAGGAAATGGATAAAGATGAGATGAGTAACATGATGTAGAAAAACTTTAGTATTCCTCTTTATGTTTTTACATTTACTCTGAACTATAAGCTGCCATAGTGTGAACATGTTGGGTGAAGCAGAACTACGGCGGAGGAGGTCACACAGAGTGTGTATGCACTGCGGCTGAATACTACAGTAATCATTAGAGTCTCTTTAGGCCCTTCATCTCCACTGTCCCCCTCTCATCTCCTCTTCCTCTCTCAGAGAGTACATCTTAATGGAGTTTGGACTAGACCTGAGGGAGAAAAACGAGGGAGGAGGGGAGGGACAAACGCATGCAGGGACGAAGAAGAAAGAAAGAGTGATGAGAAAGAGGTGACCATTAGAATCAGTATTGGCATTCACTTTAGCTATGGCATTTATTTTGGAAGCACAAGTATTAGTATTTTTAATAAGTTGTATTAATCCTGAACAGAGGTATGGCCCTTTGATGTTTGCACCGTGTTTTAAAAGGAGACTTCCCCCCTGGGGTAAAACGACAATAGCTCAGAATTTGAAGCAGAGGATCATTAAAATAAGTGGAACATTCACATTACTGCACAAGAAGAAGGCAGAAAAACGTCTTAAGGAGGGGCGAACTGGCTAAAAGGAGGGATCACATTCGTGTGAGAGAACAAAATAAGAAGCGATAACAAAGAAATGACAAACAAACCGACAGAACAACAAGCATGAGACAGGAGAAAGGCTTCTGGTGTTCTTTAATAAAACATCCGTCAAAAAGCAAGCGGAAAACACCCGTTCAACAGCAAGTGCCACTGCAAAAGGAAATGACAAAGATCGACCGTGTCTCGCGGGCAACTTTTCCAACTAGCCACAGCAAACAGGAGAAGGACAGAGAGCCAAAAGCTGAGCGCGAGAAGAAATAATAAGAACACCGCAGAAATGAGAGTGCGAGAAGGTGAGAGAGTAGGTGACGTGTCCCAGGTGACGTGTCCCAGGTGTGTGCTCCGTCCTCAGCAGTAGTTCAGAGCGAGGCACGGCTCCGCCTCGGCCATCCGTCACCATGGAGATAACAAGCTGTCAGGGCTGGACAGGATCATGGGCCACAGAGGCCGGTCGCTCTGCGTGAACACCGCAGGAGCCAATCAGAGGAGAAGGGGGAGAGGATGAGATCATGTGAAGAGGAGGATAGTTACTGGCATCAAGCTCTTCAGTGGAGAGAGGAGAGGAAAACGAGGGGAGAGAACTGATGGAAGGGGGACGACAAGAAAGGTGCGAAAACACACAGGAGAGGGGAAGGACGACCCGGGATTCAGAGCGGGAATAAAGGAGGTCGAGAACATAGAGAGAGGCTCGTTCAATCGTAACAATGTTTGGAAGGGAGAAACAAGAAGGAGCCCACAGCCGTGCACCAGTCAATGTTCGTATACGCTTGCCAGCACATTTTCTCTCTGCAGATGCTGTGTACTGCAAGTAATTACCTTTCCACTTTGAAAATAGAGCTTAAAAATGGCCCTGTGCAATGTGTGCACTTTGCAATTATAACCACAATTTAGACGACAGAATCAAGCAGTGCAGAAAAAGTGCAACAATGGACGAAGTGCCAAACAAATCGCAATGTTCAGGAGACCGCACGCAATACGTTGGCTCTTCAATTTGTTTGTATGAATTGATAACACTGACACATTCTGCAGACGTCGCGTAAAAACTCGATGCTCAATATTGCACCTTCGAACGAGTCAGCGCATGACACGCACAACACGTCGATGGAGAGCTGCTCTCTATGTTTCGGTCGAGTGAATGTTGACGTGTCGGGTTTCACTGAATGCAGTCGGGGTGCAGACTACTCGAGGTGTATGAGTGACCTGACATGGCCTTTGAATTAAAAACACAAGAGATCATTCAAGAGGGTCACATTTAACTTCGAGAAGGTGGACGAGTGTTCATGAACAGGATGTTTGTCTGTATGAATAGTGCATTACAATGAATCTGTCATAGTGAAGGGAACTCTTTCGGGACGTACATCTTCTCTGAGTGGAGGAACAGCTGCTCCGCCATCTCTCCCCAGCACGTCAGTGTAAAGGCGAAGCACAGCAGAGCGTCCATTTTAATTGAGAGAAAATGTCTTAATAACTACACAAGTAGAAAACAGGAACATTATTCTGCAGGGCAGATTAAACATGTGATGCCAATATCCGTAACATCTCTACAGATGTACAGATAACCGACTGTCACGAGTCATCAGGGAAGCAGAGTGGAGGGAGGTGATACAGAAGAATCTGAAAAAGGAGTAAAGTGGGGGTCGATTGTTAAGTCGACTGAACTGTGTTGTCGGAGGATGGTCGTGAAATCAAACACCTCCTATCAGGATCAACAGGTTTGACAAATACGGGGGGGGTTAACAAAAACAATGGTTGAAGTATTCGGGTTCAACGATGTGGCAGAAGATCAACAGCAGCAGGTAGAGGGAGAGAAAGTGTGGGGTGCAAAAAGGAGAGGTGCTCCAGATGCTCTGCTGCAGGCAAGCGGGGGAGAGCATCATTGTGTGTGCGCTTGTGTATATGTGTGTGTGTGTGTGTGTCTGAAGGCCTCTCACAGCTACTGTGAGGTGAACAGAATGATTAATGGTGAAACCATCCATTTATTGCAAAAGCACAACCCTATTTGACGACAGTGAAATGAACAAACGGGTTCAATGCAGTTCAAAACGGTGCTGTGCTCCTGTTTAGTCAGTAAGCAATCCAGCAATATCTTTATATACAGTAATGCCTGCTCGAATACGATCAACACACACACTCAAACAGTCCCCCACACACAGATCCCACACAAGTAAAGGCACAGAGCCTGTGAATATACTGCCCCCCCCTCAACACACACACACACACAAGCACACACAGATATTTTTCATCTTATTCACACTCACTTTATTTGTGTCTCACACACTCCGCCATGGGTGCTCGACAGCCAGTGAGCCACAATAGGAAGGCGGGCGATGTGAAATGAGATGTGGAGTGTGTGCAGGGACTGTGTTTTTACCCTGTGGCTCGAGGCCGGCTGAGAGCAGCAGAGCTCAGCTCAGCCGTTAGCAAGCAGAGTCTTTCCCTCCAAACATCAAAGATGGAGCCTGAAATGTAAACACAAAGTCTCGCTGTCCAGTTTAGTCGGGCCGAGTGCCGCCACCCTCTCTGTCTCTCTGATTGTCTGGCCAACCATCTGTTTGTCTGTGAGATACATCAGCGACGTGTTCGTCTCTCCTTGGGGGCTTTCTGTTTATGGACGGCTTGAATACAAAGTGTGACAAGGCTTTTCATGAGGTTTTGCCTCAATGCCTCGCTGATTTTCTGTCTATTAAATGTGCCTTTAATCAGACTTTTGCTCAAAATGGATACATTCAACGCATCCTGACCCTGATTTCCTCCATTCATACCTTTCTTTTATTTTCTTATTTCACGGTAATCTCTCTTAGTTTGTTATTTGGTGGTTTAACATTGAAATTAATTAGTTTAAAATGTATTTCCGAAAAGACAAAAATCCAAGATGTAAGAAAGAAATGAAATCAAACTAATGAGGGCAATATTTCAAAGTACATGTAGCTTACACTCTTTCTTTAGTATCCCTGGAATAAATGGTGTTCATTAAGTTTATTGTTGCTGTTGTACAGAACCGTATATGTACCGCTCTTAATCCTGTGAACAGTTGGTGTATGTTAACAATAACAATATTCAGTTCTGAAAGAACAATATGTTTTCTATTGGGAGCAGATGTACTGTGTGGGGGAGTGTTTGAATGGAAGTTCACGTTACCATATATATTTCTGGAAAGTTGTATCTCACTGACGGTGTCTGCATGAACTGCCCATGCTGTGTAGGAAAACATGTTGAACGCATATTTATTCGTGGCAAAGTGTTGATTTCTCCTTTGCATGCCAGACCTGAAGAGCCATGAAACAGATGGTAAAGAGAAACCAGTCGTGACAGCAACTGTTCTTTTACAATTACAGCAAAAACACTTTAGAAGTGTGACTTGTTACTGACGTTTGAAGTAAACGATATCTTTTAAAAACACATTGTGAGCTTTGACAGCAGTGAGTAAAAACAGCTTAAGGAGAGTAGCTGCCCCTGAAATCTCTACGATTCCTCTTCAAAGAGGTTTGCATTGGCCGACCGCCCCAGCAAACATTTTACTGACATTGCAATCCTTGGAGACCTGCACTCAGACTAGTGGGAGGTAATAGAGTGATGGCCATATTGCACTAAGATGTACACACACACACACACACACATACACACAAATACAGGCAGCCAGCCCAGTAAGGTCTCGTCTGTCACCAATGTCTAAGGAGGGAAATAATCTCACCGTTGCGGTCAGTGTAGTAGGCAAACAGACATTCGTCCTGGGTGCAAGGTAAAACCACGCACACGCACATATGTACACACACACAGAGCTGAATAAGGATGCCTAACGCACTTACTTTGAGGAGCTTCTGAGATGCTGCACAATGTGTGAAGCAAATCCACTCGATAAGCAAGTGGATGGGAGGCGGGTCGGATCCAAGAGGTATGAAAATGTATCAAAACAATGCAAAACAAGGACGGACAATATCACAAAGAATAGAAACTGTGGCTTAAAAAGTGAGTGACGGAAGAAAAAAAAGTGTCTAAAGCAGCAGTGCTAGAAGAGGACAGGAAGAGATGCCACATGAAAAGGTGCACCAATGAACAAAGGTTAACGATTTCCAGTGCCGGCATTTTAAACAGATACAAGATACAGTAAAGTGCATCGCGTGAACTCTTTTGAACTGAAAGAGCGCTTGGAGCGTATACGCAGACAGGTGAATAATTAAGGTTAGAGAATGATGAAGGGTAAGTGAGTAAAGGTTATCGTTAAGGTTAAAGGGGGAGTGTGTGTGTGTGTGTGTGTGTGTGTGTGGGGGTTCCACCAGTGGAAGAAAGGATATGGGCTGGAGACCATGCGGATGCACCAGTTGCGAGGGCAGGTGGTCTGCTTGAGGCAGAAGAAGACCACAGGCGCCAGCTCCGGGAAGGGCAACACGAGAGTGCTCAGGTCACTGCCGATGCTGATGTCATCCCCTGGACCCACTTCCTCGATGATGTCATCAGCGTGCGCCAAGCCGTAGTCCTCACTCTGCCCCGGCCCTGCTAAGGAGATGCTCCCCAGCGGAACGGGACACTCCTCGCTCATCATGGCAACCCGGACGGGATCTGAAAGACAACGCAAGTTGACACTGGGATTAGAGAAATGACATAATAACGATATAGTTCGACAAACTACGGACCTCCAAGAGACTTAAGGTACCAACAATATGACTGCTTTGATTTCATTATTCATGCAGTGTTTGCACTGCAGCAAATACATATCAATTCAATTATTATGAAAGTTGAATTGGACAGGCAGCCGTTTGATTGAGCCGTCACTCCTGGAGACCACTTCATTTGTCTCCACAACATCACCTCACAACTCACGGGTATTTATTTCTCGTGGTTTTCAATCCCAAAGGCCCATTTGTCTCTCGCTGTCTCTTTGCGCTGCGGAAGCAAATGCTCTCATCGTGAACTCCCTTGTCTGCATTACAGAATGCATCGCTTACTGATAACAATCACCTCTCGCAACCAAACACACACACAGGCGGACGACGGCGGAGAGTGAATCAATGTCAACAGTCATTGCACATTCATTGACGATTCATTTAGCAGCATCACAGTATTGTGGAAGAGGAAATGGTTTTCCATCTCTTACCACTTATCTTATCGGTGAATGTAGTACACACACACACACACACACACTCTCAGCATTTGATTTGGCATGATCCAACGTATTTTACACATACCTGATATTAAAAAGTTGAAATAATTTTACAACAGTGAACAGAATACTGCATATATTTAGGCTTTCGGTGCTTAAGCTCGGGTAAAAAAAAAAAAAAAAGTCCACATGATTTTTCTTCTTCTTTTGGCTCATGAGCCAGAGCACAACTCACAACCAACAGCAGCCAGAGCTAAGTGAATGCATAATAACATATTGGACTTGGTAGACTTTTAACTGGCTGCCAAAAGAGGACGCCAGCAAGCGGCGAGGAGCCAAGTGAAGGCTGGATAGCTGGACATGTGCACTGCCATGCACAGACATACCCACACACACACACACACACACACACACACACACACACACACACACACACACACACACACACACACACACACACACACACACACACACACACACACACACACACACACACACACACACACACACACACACAGATATCAATAACATTAGAAAGTCACCCGCCACATACACCGAAACATTAAGCCTCTCCTACTGCCTAATACTTATCTGATAGTTTATCTCCATTTATTATCCCAGTAGCCTACATACAAATACAAGATGTTTCGCTCTTCCAAAACTTGCCTCTTGAATAAGCTTTACCATGGCAACAGCTGCTTCCTGTGGAGGCAGGAAGTTTATTCGTACTGCAGTGTTTTATTTCCCATGACAAAGCTTCTTTCGAGAGATCCTGCAACTATTATGGGCGACTACAATTAAACAGGAGACAGCTTTCACGATATGCTTGGAAAGATTGTGTTCTCTGTTTGTTTGTTTGTGTGTGTGTGTGTGTGTGTGTGTGTGTCTGTCTGTATGTGTGTGTGTGGCATTACGCTTACATTTGTGTGCTGGTTAAAGGTTCCTGAAACGTAATTTAGCACATAAATATTGCAAAGACACTATTTTCAATGTAAAGATTAACTGTCTGTAATAATCAGATTTTTCTGTGCTTTATTGACGTAGCCTGGCAGCCGCCCACATCTTTTAGCTATAGGCCTACGCCTATATAGGAAGTGGATGTAGTCACCTTTACGTCAACAATAAGTTCGTGGACTGTGGTTTTGAAGTCTCTATTTTGGCATTTGGGCTGTCGTCATCATGCTGTATTGGCTTTTTGCAATCGGAAGCGACTAAATAGTAAGCTGCCTTTTAGCACAAAATAGAGAAAATAGTTTCAGTTTCAATTCAGTTTCAAGTTTTTATTGTCACATCCCCTTTTATACAAGTATAATCGAAAATTTATATGCAAAAAAAAAACACCCGACAGCAGTAGCAAAAAAAAAAGAATAAGAATGAGAATAATAATATACACACACACAAAAAAAGAAGAAAGAACAATGTAATAAAATATACACCATGGCCATAGATATGGTATGTTAAATGAGTCGGTCAGTCTGTTCAGCCCAGCCTGATGGCCTGACTGAAGCACTTCTGTCTGTTGTTTGTTGACACTTGATACTCATCGCCTGCCGCCTGACGGTAGAAGTGAAGGGTCGACAGTTTGTGGGTGCCTCATGTCTGTCTTTCATCATCCGTTTGGCCCACGCACCGCTTGGTGTATATGTCCAGGATGGAGGGAAGCTCACCTCCAACGATGTACTGTGCCGACCGCACCACCCTCTGTAGTGCGTTTGTCTGTTGCTATGCAACAAACAAACGCCGGGAAGTCCGAATCTGTGAATATCTTTCCAACTTTACCGAACTTTGTTTTGTCGTGTCACAGACGTCTTCGGGTTATTACAACACCAACAAAAACATTGTTTGCGGAAACTGCTGATCCCCTAGTGGTCACCAGTTCCATTGCGCACAGTGCCATAGAAATCCCGCAGTTCTTCATTCATATCGTCTCTAATTATGGTTTTCAGGTCTTCTGGTTATGGTCTTCAGGTCTAGTTACTGGTTTCACTTCGGGCTAGTTGGTGAAGCTGACATTGCGCAATAGGTCTCACTTTATTTCTTCTCTCTGGTAGCATGACGTCCACCTGAAGTATCCTCTTGTCTAACCACTCATCAAAAGTCATTCTCCCCAAAATATCAAAGTTCACAGGAACATGTTCGGTAACTGTCGAGCTCTAACTCACAAATAACGGTCGCAAAAAATCTACCGTTATTGTTATTTTGAGTGAGCACTGATATGAAACGCTCAGATAAATGTAACAGCTGTAGGACATTATGGCTGATTAAAGTACACCTTGTGACTCACTCTCAACCAATCAGAATGCTTGATTTCATCTACCCGTATTATAATGTCTATTTTAAACGGGACCATATTTCACAAAATGAAGACTTTAAACTAGCGAGTAAAAGAAAACCATGTTTACTGAGGGGATACATTGAGTGAAATTTGTCTTTCCATGGATTTTTCTTCTATACAATATAGTTTTTTTTCTTCTTTTTGCAACCAGAGGAGTTGCTCCCAGCTGGCCAGTAGGAAGAATGCACGTTTAAGGCATCTCCACTTTGTTTTTTCAGACCAGCTTTCCTCACTGTACTCATTAGGCGGGCACAGCTGATAAGGCCGTCCCTACCAACGACAGAGCAGCAGCAGCAGTGCAGCCCCCCCCCCTCCCCCAGGAAACATTGTTGGCTCCTTCAGCACACTCTTTAAATCCCTTCTTTAACTTTTACTGCTCCTCCACAATATTCCTGCTGGGAAAGCTTCCCTGAAATGGTTATTTTTGTGATGACGACTGATTAATTGCACTGACACGCAGTGAAAGTGACAGCGAGAGAGAGAGAGAGAGCACAAGGCACCCACTGCTCTGTTAGCAGACAAACACATTCACACTTTCTCAACATACACACTCACGCATTAACACCCTTAATTGGGGTAGCGCATATACAGCCACTCATTTAGCTGCACTATGAGCTGAAGGCTGTGATGAGCCACTGAAAGAACTCACTTTCCCCCGCCCACACACACTCACTGCGACATTCTGAGACAGACACGGGAAGAGGCTGGATGGATAACAACAGCGAGAAACAGACTGTGGATCCATAAGGGATCTGGGCAACACAATTTTAAATTCAATCGCTTCATAATGCCAATTTGAATATTAAAATAAGCTGTGAGAATCTGTGTTTTCCGTCCTCGCTGGCTGTTTACACAGAGATAAAAAATCTGATGTATGACACCCAAGGGGTACAAGTAATGACTCAGTGAGTCACCGAATCAGCTCAAAACTGAAGGCTCAAGATCAGAAATTGGAGGCTTCAAACAAGATATTACAAGAGCTTCCAGTTTTCTCAGATATGTTGTTGATGCCTGCAATCATGCATGTTCATAGTTATAAATAACAGCTGCAATGTTCTTTCAAAGAATAATATTTCATGCGCTGCTCCTTAAAGCTATACTTCAACAATGTAAACATGTGCCATAGCAGCGAATCTGTGAAGTGGTTTTCCATGTTAGATAGTAGTTAAATGCTTCAAGCCGCTTCCCTTTCCGTATGCTGGTATTGTGCATTCTGGCTCTTCACACTGTCAATGCTTACTATAGCTCCCCCCCCCCCCCTCCACACCCACACTCCCACCCAATTACACACAAGTGAGGATGCACACGAACCAGGTGGGTAAAAATCGAGTGCCGCAATGTCATGATAGCTTATTTATAAACATTGTCAATATAACGTGATAATGTACATTTGTATGCGGCACTCATCCTTTTCTCTATTTCCACACAAACCACTCTTTATATATATACACACATATATATATATAGCCAATATATATGTATATATATTGGTTCTTTATTTTCTGTAATGCAATTAAAAAAAAAAAAAAAATGCACATATATTTGATCATTACAAATCAACTGAAATATTGCAAGCCTTTTATTCTTAATATTGCTGATTATGGCTTACAGCTTAAGACAACTTTCAGACCAAGTAAAAAAAAGATGTATATATATACATATATATTGGCTCTTGTTCGCTAACATGACTCATATTCAAGAATAAAATGACAACTATTTGCATTACTTCTGGGATTTGTGAAGTTTAAGGCACAACGCGTAGCATCTCACATTATGCTGCGAATAGGACTAAAGCCAGTTGTGTTGCTTTGAAATCTACTGTGAAAAGAACTGATACAGAATTTGATATACTGTAGCACATAATCCTCAGCTTCTACGGGGGGAAGTTATTAAAAAGTGCCTCCCTGTTATGTTGCATTATGAGTTCTAGAAGTTATAGTTATTGGTGCTGAAAGTCGCAGTTGAGTTTAATTTTTTCCTTTTTCTTTAGCAAAAATACAACTTGGTTAGAAGTGTGCACGATATGTAGTCTATGCACGCGTGTGTGTGTGTGTGTGTGTGTGTAGGTGTGTGTGTGTGTGTGTCAGGTGGTCTGAGACAATGCTGAGCCCAGCACAACTCTCACTGACAGCCAGGGATCTGAGTGTCACACCAGCATCCATTCTTAACGTCTCTTAAATTATTCCCCTCTACGTGTCAAAACACAGAGAAGGAAGCACAATATCATCACTTGAGAACTCACACACACACACACACACACACACAGATACACACACACACACACGCGCACGCGCAAACAGTTGTAACTGGGCTGAAAAAGGAGTCCGAACATTAAGCATGAGAAAACACCGGGCAGATCCCCTGTGATTGGTGCAGGTGTGTGAGGAGAAACACAACACACCATTGGACCATTCAGTCGCTAATGCTATCAAAATCACTTCAGGTTAGGAGTCCCTTGACAACACAACTTAGGCTACACACCCCATGCACAAACGCTAGACACATACCCTGACTACACACACACAGACACACACACACACACACACGCATGCTTCAACTATGTGAAGCAAAGCTTCATCTAGTGACCGGAGACAAACCAGTCTCAACACCTATTGCTGGGTGATCAAAACAACCCATTAATTTTTGCTAAGACTATCAATATATGACTATCAATGAGAGAGCATAATGTAGTTATAAAGCAGCCAGTAGCAGGCGAGCCACCGCTGAATAAGATGGCTGCTCCTCAGAGCACTAATATAGCATTTTAAAATGTGATAATGTGATAATGTGTCTCCCATGATAAGAGGAAATCATCATTCCCACTCTTAAACTTTACATTGCCAAGTAAACCCTAACATGTCTGGTTTAGTGCCATAGTGAAATATAAATATGTCAACATAAATGGACTTATACACATAAAATCCACAGGAGAGCTCAAAGTAATCACTGGCTATAGAATGGCTCATTATAATTTGTTGCATCATTGTTTTCTTTTCAGTAGGAACACTTTCTACATTTCACTGGCTTTATGTCTGTGCAGCACCACCAAATATGCATCGATGTGTTTTACTAGATTAACCCTTTAGAGATCAAAAGAAGGATAAACAAACAGTAAATCAGTGTAACTGTCTGTCACCGGGCACCTCAAAGACGTCTCTTCAGAAAGTAAGCGGGGCAGAGGAACGCAGCATCAACACTATCGCTGACGGGCTGTCCCAGGGAGGCATGGCCTCCAGTTAAGCTTCAATAAATACAATTCTGATTCTGATTCTGATACCACAGATTTAAGATGCAACCCGCGAGATGCAGGAGACGCCAGAGCTCAGCGTGAAGCTGCTGATGACTTTCAGCAACAAACGAGATGGTAATTATCAGAAGATATAAAATGGAGCTGCACTGAAGACAAAAATATGTTAATAGCAAATGTTTCAGTGCAATTACAAAATCCGTACATTAAGACTTAAATGAGCCGTCCAACATCCTCTTATGAATCCTGCTGCTCTTCGTTGCCTTAAGGTGGAGTAAAGAAGACAAACGTGTAACTTCCCAAGCTCTACGCTGCCAAAATAAGGTCAAGTTTGGGGCAGATTAGATTAACATACTTTTTTATATATCAGTTCCACACAAAGAGGTAGTATTATTTAAATCCAGGACATTCTGCAGCACCAATATCACAGTATTGTTTTATACTATTGTTCTGTGTTCTGTGCTTTGATGGTTTGTATTTCTGCCCAGAAACAGGTTTAAATATCCACATCCAGTGCAGGGAGCTGTTACCTTGCAGCCACAGCCAGACACGTGGAGGTATTTCAGCTGTTGGTGACATGTGGGTGTCAGATCCATCTCTTCTGCTTCCACCGGTATAATCCTGACTCGGCAGATTGCCACAGACATTTATTATGGACCACAGACCAGCCGAGTGGGAACATTTACTCCGAACAGCCATAAATGCTCCGTGAAAAAATATTTCGCTGGAAATTACAGGTTGTCTCATTTCTGGGTCGCAGTTTAACCATGCATTAAGTTTAACAATGCATTAAGTATTATTTTTATCCCCACATTTAATCAAATGACTCCTGGTTGGGTGTTGTTCATCTGTGCTGTTACCAGGGAGAATCAACCATCAACTCAGTGAGCTCATGACAGAAATAACCACAATGACCCTCCTTCAAGTGGAATAATTGCGGCGGCTCCTGTGAGCACAAATGGTACTGAAACAAGGTGGTTCATCCCGGGAACTGGACGATGCGGCCAAAAATCACAATATATATTTATAAAAAATAAAAATAAAGTTACATTTACTGTTTCAAGAGTATTCTCCTTCGGACAGAACCCTGAAGAAATCACAGGCTTAATTATGGTATATAATATACAATTAATTATTCCCAGTATGGCTCAGGCCGGTGAAGGCGGATTATGTAACAGTTTAGCTCCACAACTTCCTTTTTTGCCTTCGCATTGAAAATGCGGAAGGTAATGTTTTGATCTCCGTGTATTTATTTATTTATTTGTATGCGTGTTCCTCGCATAACTAAAAAAGTATTAAACCGAATTGCATGAAATTTGGTGGGATGATTGGTTATTATCCGGGGACCATTTGATTAGATTTTGGGATCGATCGGGTCAAAGTTCAAGTTCATGAAAAGGTCAAAATCTTCTTTTTACCATAGCACGGTCAATTTTTATCCAATTGGCATGCAACTAATGCCAAAATGTTCATAATGCAATGCCCAATCTTGTGATATGCGAAGGTATGCGCTCTACCGAGTGCCCATTCTAGTTATTAGTTGTTTTCATCCTGTCTCACTAACTATCATGTCATTCCAGATCCTGCTTCCCATCTCGTCAGTCCAACTCCCTTAACCTGCCTCTGATCACTCCCTCGTTAGTCCCTCATTACCTTCACCTGGTCTTCATGCCCGTCTCACCTGTTGCCCATTCCCTCATTAGGCCCTGTCTACTTAGGTTCCCTCACTTGATACGGCGTGTGGAGCGGACTTCCGGACTTCTTTAGTATTGTACCGGGATTTTAACAAAGTAAACCTCAGGCACGAACTCCCTGGCAACTTCCTACATCAGCTTCTCTGTGAGACAGCTGTATTCAATCATCAGCTTCTGTGAGGACAGCTGTATTCCATCCAGCTGGTTGAGAGCTCAGAAGCTAAGACCGCAGAAGGACCAGGCATTCAGAGTAGGGGAAGGACCTGTACACAGAACAAGCCCCCCCACCCCCATGAAATGTGCTTCTGGCAGACGAGGAAAGCTAAATGAGTTCTACTCGCTTTGAAAGACAATGATCAGGGGCACCCCTCTCAGCACCTCTCATCTCAGCTCGCCGACGCCATCCTGAGAGAGCCGTCAACAGGCTGTTGCAGAACCCCCAGCGGGCCCGGGTCCCGTCTCCCTCTCCCCCCTGAAGCACTGTGCGGACCAGCTGCTCCGTTTCACAGTGTTCTGACATCTTCCTTCCCTCCTGGAGACATGCGCCTGCTTCAAGGCTCCTCACCATCATCCCATCATCCCCAAAAAAAACCAAGATCACAGGACTCAACTCACAGGCCCATCGCCCTGACCTCTGTGTCATGAAGTCCCTTGAACGCTTGGTCCTGTCATCACCCCACTCCTGACCCCTCTGCCCGCCCGCCACAGAGCCAACAGGGTCTGCACGCGATGCAGTCAACATGGCCCTTCACAGGCTGGGAAAACGTACTCTCCCAGGCGGACCGACCACCAGCCCCCCCAAGGCTGTGTTCTCTCCCTCTGCTGAGTCCGCCAAGCTCCTAAAGGATGGATGATGACACCACTCATTGATCATTCTGGCGGGGACGAGACCCGCCACAGGCCACCTGCCTGGTGCAGCAGAACAACCTGGAGCTCAACGCCTGAAGACAGTTGTCTGTTCCAGGAGGTGCCGAGCCCCACCCGCCCCCCTCTCACCGCCACCTCAGCCCACCAGCCACAAGCAGCGCGGGCTGCAGGAGCATCCCGCTCGGCAGAGAGGGTTTCCGCTGGTTGCCTTCTTCCTTCAGGTGTTCACTTCCAGGTCGAGTGGCCAGAAAGATTGATTGTCACCGACCCCCCGACCCTGGACACTCCTCCTGAGTCCCTCCCCTCGGAGGAGGGGTCCATCATGACCACCACGACCCCGCCCCACCAATTTTTTTTTTTCGACGCGGCGGGCTCTCTCAATCATCCCCCGACCCTGACTGACACCCCCAGGACTACCACACCTCTTTCTTCCTTCCTTCTCTCCCTTTCTTTCCTCCTCCCCTTCTTCCCCTCCTCCTCTTCCTCCTCCTCCCCTCCCTCCTTGCGTTGACCAAAAAAAAATTTTTGCTTGTTTGTGAAAACATTCATTCTTTGGCAATAAACCTGTTTCTGATTCTGATTCTGATTCTGATTGCACTTGTCCTCTGCCAGATTGTCCTGTGTTTCCAGCCCATCCCTCACGCGTTGAGTCAAGATATTTCGTTGTGTTCTGTTCTGAATTAAGTTCTAAGTAAAGATAATTATTTGCAGTGCTGTCTTCGGAGTCGTGCTTTTGGGTCCACTCTAATAGCTCCGTGACAGATGACAAATGTACAGTAGATACGACACGACTTCGTCTCTCCACATTTTAGATAGACAGAGCATGCGCACCAGACACTTCTGCGGGCCGAGACGTCTAATACAAATATGTAATCGTGCCGCTCTTTTAGACTTTCCGAATGTTATTGGAGCAAAACGATCAAAAGGTGATTGTGAAATGATTCATTTTGTCATGTTCAAAACCAGCGTTCTAAGGACGAGACGGGGAACTTCCTGGTTGTGGTATGATCCTTTTGTCTAAGGTAGAATGCCTTGTCCATTCATTCTGCCTTCATGTGTCAACAACAAGTCAACTTCCTTCAGTCAAACTTTCTTTTAGATTTCAAACGGTTGGGAGTGTGTTGCAATTCATATTTTCTCATCTGAGGAATGAAATCTAAGATTTGCGTTGATCCTTCTTCAACCACGTCTTCCTTTTGGAATTGTAAATGTCCAGCTTCCACTTCAGTTTCCTAATCCATTTTAATTTTTCCCCCTCCACTTCACCTTCCCTCAGCTGCCCCGTTACCCCCTTAGGCTACTTTCTCTTTCTCCTCTACGCCTTCCTCCTTTTCTCAAACGCTCTCTCTGTCACACTGTCTCTGCCTTTCTATGATGAAGAGGATATTGAGCTCTTTGTCAGAAATTATCTTTCGCCCCTGCCAGTCGATTACACCGGAGCAGTGGCCCCATCAGCCTAATCGGTTTTACCAGCACTAGCTTCTGCCAGGTCTGCAGGGACTATCATCGCACATGCCACCTGAGTGCAGATCAAGCACTTCTTTGTGTCCTTAAGTCAGCGTGAGGGCTTCGTTTTGTGGCATGCTACCGTATTAATAACGTGTAATACAATACTCTTCCCCGTGAAGGGGATCAAATCTGTTAGCGGGAGCCTCATGCTAACAGCTTTGAGAGTTTGGGTCGTGCCAAACGTTCAGGAGTATTAATATGAATTCATCGGGTGGCAAGAGGACAGACGGGCTGGAAAAGCAGCCGGAGAGAAGCGAGTGGGGGATCGGACCTCCAACGACCACGGCCCGCTGCACGGAGGCCAGAATGGAGGTGGACTAAACTTCACACACAGAGAGCTAATCAGCAGGGCATGTTGTAGTCGGATAAGAGATGTATAATACAAGCTATACTATGATCTCACTTGGTATTTCACCATTTTACTGTAATTGGAATAACGAGTTTAATTAGTTTTTACAACATTGCTTAATTGAACTTTCATGTCAGTTCATTTTTATTTCAACTTAGGGGGAAATAAGTCTGTTCATGAATCTCATTGGGCATTCTGTGTTTTTATGAGAATGTTCCAGTTGACGGCAGATGTTGCCAAGAAGTCGCCATGTCCGTCACTCACTTATTTATCGACAGTGATCAGCTCGCGCTGCATTGTCAGCTATCAATGTCATCAATAACTGAGCTTTGTTGTGATTGAAATGTTTGTTTGTTTTTCCCGATTCAGTCCGTGACACACAGGCTCTGAATGTATTCTACTTTCTGGTTTCTGTTCAACAGAACCCGCAACACACAACTGTGATTCACTGATGTAGAGGCTCAGGTTCACATTATCAATTAACCTCAAAACAAGGCTGAATCAAGCATTTTTGGGAACAATGATATCATGTTCTTCCCGTCGGCAGTCAGGCTCATGAACAGAGCCCGGGTCCCCCACTGACCCTCATGAACTGAGCCCGGGTCCCCCACTGACCCTCATAAACAGAGCCCGGGTCCCCCACTGACCCTCATGAACAGGGCCCGGGTCCCCCACTGACCCTCATGAACAGAGCCTGGGTCCCCCACTGACCCTCATGAACAGAGCCCGGGTCCCCCACTGACCCTCATGAACAGAGCCCGGGTCCCCCACTGACCCTCATGAACAGAGCCTGGGTCCCCCACTCACCCTCATGAACAGAGCCCGGGTCCCCCACTGACCCTCATAAACAGAGCCCGGGTCCCCCACTCACCCTCATGAACAGAGCCCGGGTCCCCCACTGACCCTCATGAACAGAGTCCGGGTCCCCCACTGACCCTCATGAACAGAGCCCGGGTCCCCCACTGACCCTCATGAACAGAGCCCGGGTCCCCCACTCACCCTCATGAACAGAGCCCGGGTCCCCCACTGACCCTCATGAACAGGGCCCGGGTCCCCCACTGACCCTCATGAACAGAGCCTGGGTCCCCCACTGACCCTCATGAACAGAGCCCGGGTCCCCCACTGACCCTCATGAACAGGGCCCGGGTCCCCCACTGACCCTCATGAACAGAGCCCGGGTCCCCCACTGACCCTCATAAACAGAGCCCGGGTCCCCCACTCACCCTCATGAACAGGGCCCGGGTCCCCCACTGACCCTCATGAACAGAGCCCGGGTCCCCCACTGACCCTCATGAACAGATTTATTTGATATTTTATCTTATATGTTGACTGTTGATTGTTTTGATTGTTGTTGTTTTGTTTTTCTGTCTAATGTGTACACACCAGCCGCCAAGTCAAATTCTTTGTGTGTCTAACACACGTAGCTAATTTCTGATTCTGATGTCACAATTCTTCAGCTGCATATTCTGTTCAACATCATTCGTGATGAGGACTGTGGAGGAAAGAAGTAGAACTGACACTGCGAGTGATCCACACTGGAAAAACTAAACTGCTGTCACCAGTTAGTCATCGACACATTTATTACCATCTCCCATGTGTTTGGTGTGTGTATCAGTGTAAGTGTTGTGTGGGGGGGCTCTGTGTGCTATTGACAGATTTATAACAGGCTCCCCCAGCTTCCCAACACAAATCCATATTGGCGAGGGAGGGGAGGTCCAATCATGCTGCCAATGATTTACTATTAGGGCTCTTGCTGCCATTCTTTCACCCTGATAAATGGCGTCCATTGACCTCGCGTGTGAGGCAGGGGGAGCTCAAACTTGTTGGCGTGCCCAAATAACACAAACGGTCAATCTGAGTGGCTGACATGCGAGCTTCTACACCACAGAAGCCTTCTAGCTCGTGTGTGTGTGTGTGTTCCTGCCTTCAATTAAACTCTACACAGACACACACACAACGTCGCGAGTGAGTAACAGAAATGACGACAGGCGGTGCTATCAGCGGTGTTCCTAATTGGCTAGAAGCTCCAATGATCTTCCTAATTTAAATGGCGAAAAGGGCCGTATGATTTAATTCAAGCGTGGAGCCGTCAGCGTCTCCCACCCGAACTTTAGCTGAATCATACTTGTAGCGTTTTGATTTTTCAACATCACCGTCTACTCGTTCTTACTGTTGCGTTCCATTGGATCCTATTGAAAGTAGGCTAAAAGCGTCATTGCCATTAGATCAAAGGAATTTATTAAATAAGGTGAATGTGGGCTTCACATGGAAAACAAAGGGAGGAGAGGAACAGAGCAAGAGGGAAGAAGGGGTGAGGGAGAAGGAGAAGTAACGACCATTCCCCCCTTTCTCTTCTCTGTGGGGCTCCATGTCGAGTTGAGCATCTCGTCTCCTCTCCTCCCGTCTCTTCGCCGTCTCGCCCTCTCCTGATGGAAATCTCTTTCCAGTAGCTTTCATGCCCTGAAAGGAAGCTGCCATTCAAAGTTTGAACATTCGGGGAGAAATGGTCGGCATGTGATGTACGTGTGTCTGTGTGAGAGAGAGACAGACAAAGAGAGAGAGAGAGAGACGACAAACCTTGATATCGAGCCCGAGCATGTCTACGTGTCTCATGCATACATTATGCATGTTTATGAATATATGTTTATGTTCGCATGTGTGTGTTTGTATGTTAGTGTGAGTCCTCTCTCTGGAGAGAATATCTTGTTAGTAATAATTTAAGTCCAAACTGAAGCATGAGAAGGAGAGAGCTCGGATGAAAGCAGAGTGAGAAAAAAAGCACTCAGGTTCAATGTTTATGACCAGAGATGTGAAAGGCATCAGGGAACATTATTCTGTAAGCAAGAGAAGGAGTGAAGGGGGTGGACAAATATATTGAATCGGCACAAGTTATAGAGAGGCTTGTGAGATGTTAGAGAGGGAAAGCCATGAGCAAAGTGCATCGGAAAGATGTGGATGAAAGAAGAGTTAGAGGGCAAAACACTTGACAGTGAGAGGCGACTGAGGCCACTCAGACAGAAGAGACGGAAACAGAGCAGGACAGAGCAAGAGGGAAGGCTGTAAGCAAGAGAGACAGAGAGGAGGGAGGAGATGAAAGGAGATGAGAGGGCTCAGGTGGTGGAGGAGGAGGAGGAAAACAGACAGACAAAAAGGAAAAGAGAAAAACGGAGAGAGCTGAAGAGTTTCAGAAGAGCTTCTTCTCAATAAGAGACGTATTGGGGATCGAATTGAAAATATTAAAGTGCACACACACAGAAACATACAGCCCTTTAAAGGTAATATGTGATACTATATGGATGTATGGATGATGAACCACACACACACACACACACACACACACACATAAGCAGTGTTACAAACAAGTGCCAAAGTAAGAATCGTCCTCTTCTCCTCTCCCTCTTCTCAAATGATAGAGTTCGAAGGAAGCCAAGCGAGCTCCTACCTCATTTACATAAACATGCACATTGTGCAAGTGAGGGAAAGGGGGTTGTTTGTGGAAAATGGAAGAGGAGGGTTGGGAGGGGGGGGAATTCACCTGGTGAAAGGATGAGGGCTGATGACATTCTGCTCTCTTTGTCTTCTCTCCATCCTCCTCTTCTATCCTTTTTTTTTTAGCATTAGCTGTGTGCTATTCATTCTTTCTCCCCCATTTTTTTTCTCCTCACGCCATACTGCAGGTAGTTTTAATGCCAACAGCCATTATTCTCTTCCTCTCCCACGTCGTGTCCCTCGCTCTCCTCTTCCACTTTTGGCGCTGCCTTCGCCATCATCTCCCTCCCGTCTCCTCCACCCATCCCTCCCTCCCTCCCTTCACTTCTCCTCTCTTCCTCTTCCTCTCCTTTTCTACCCAGAGTGCTGTGTCAGATATTTTCACCCTCAGCAGTGTGAAATGAGATTTGAATATGGCTCTTGGACCATTTGAGGCTTGCCTATCCCTCCAACCCCCACGCGCGCGCACACACACACACACACACAAAACACTCACATGCAAGAACAGGGTGCTCGTAATGATATCGGACTGTGACACTACTTGAGTGCATACGTCAAGGGAGAGGAGAGGGAACGGGTGAAGATGACGGTGTGGAGAGGAGGGAGAATGAGCTTCTGTAGAACCATGAACATAAAGAAGGGATCAGCCAGAGAGGGATATGTGAAATGGGTGAAAAACGGAACCACTGCTAGGAGGTCAAGTGGAGAAAAAATGGGCAGAATAGTGAGAGGAAGGGGCTTTCATTAAAATGCATTATTCTTGTTTCTCCCGTTTCTTTGCATTTTGAGTGGAAACCCTCACATGAGAGAGCGGGAGAGGGTGCAATCGAGAAGCTAAGCTGAGCACGTGCTGGCTTCCTCTCCAGAGAAAAATTAGGGAGAGATAAGAAGGTCGCAGCATGCGTTTTGTGTGTGTGTGTGTGTGTGTGTGTGAGTGAGTCAGGGGAGGCCGGTATACCAGTTCCATCGCAGTCAGCGCTGTCACATCTTTACCACAATAAACATACACACACACACACACACATTTGGGTTTCGCAAACACCCGATGAACTATGTCACTCCCACACAGTTTCGACTGTCTATAAGTATCACTTCTGCAGTGTGTCCACACACACTCTAAAAAGGCCAACTTCAAATTTGTTGTCCTAACAAATTTTTTAAAGTTGAGTCAACAAATGCCTTTGAAAAAAGTTGAACTAACTCAAAATGTCAATTTCATTAATAAAGACTGGAATCCACTTAAAATGTTAAGTTGAGAACACTTAATATAATGGTTTGGGCATCTGCTGAGGTAACTAAGGCCACTGTGCATGTATGTCAGTAAACACACACACATATATATATATATATATATATATATATACAAATACATATATAAATACATATATATATATGTAAATACATATATATACTACTTTAATCTTATATTTTAAATAATAAAATAATATAACAATATTTTCTTTAGCCCCTGTTTAAAATACATTGGTTTTGATACCATTGTTTGTTTATTATATTTAGATATGGATTAGATTTGGAAGGATATTGTCCATTGTTTAATGGCAGATTTGCTCCAGTTCAGGTTTTTGTCACTTATTGAATTAAAGGGAGCCTGTACCGTGAGAGCAAATGTTTCCCTGTATTTTGCTCAATTTATTTATTTAATTTAACAGACTATGAAGATTGAAATACTATAATACTAATGTGTAGGAGGTGACTCTTGTATGAAAGTGGTATATTTTAGTTTTTAAAATCTGCATTAAAATGTCTTTTGACTTTTAAATTGTATTGTTACAGAATGGGAAGAGAAAAAAAATGAAAATGTAAAAGAGGCGGTGAATATTTATTATAGTCTCTGTATGCTTGTTTTTGTGTAGAATACAGACCCGGAGGAATTTTACGTGAAAGGAGTTGAACTGGGAATACTGCAGAGTGGGTGGAGCGGGGGTGTGGTTCAGGGTAAGGTGTCTGATTGTCATCAGCTGGACTGATTGGTAATCAGTCCAGCTGATGACGATCTGTGTTTGTGTATCTGAGTCTGTCTCCATAAAGGAGCTGGACAGACAGGAGATGAGAGGAGCGTGGAGAGCAGAGACACAGTCTGCTGTCGGAATAAACCTTATTACTGAATATCCCTCTGGCTACTTGTTGCTTATTGGTGCTTTAGGAGGGGGGAACCTACTCGTGACGGCTACACACGTGTCACAACCATGTTCCAAAGCTTGTTTCAAGGCCTTGATTTTGGATTCACAAAACAGATTTTTTTTCTTTTTCTTCTTTATGCAGCCATTTAGATTTTTAAGGATGTTGACCCTCTGCTGTCTATGTTCAAGTGTTGACACCTGGAATTCATATAGTTATGCAAACAAATGTTTAGTTATTGTTAATAAACATTTTGTGTTTGAAGAAGTTTGTTTTCTTTAACTGTTGACTTTTCCAAAGAAAACGGTGTACATTTTTTATTAATTTAAATGAAGGCAACATTGCAAAGAATGTTGAGTGTACTCAAATAATGGGCAGTGAAATTTAGTAACAAAACATTTTAAGTTAAAAGTAAGTTCTCTCAAAATATTTTAAGTTAAAAGTAAGTTCTCTCAACAAAACATTTTAAGTTAAAAGTAAGTTCTCTCAACAAAACATTTCTCAACAAAAAACGTTAAGTGCTGTTGATGTATGTTTTTAATCTACAAGAACACACAATTTAAAGTTTCTCCAATTTAATATTTTAAGTGTTCTGAACTTAAGTACATGAGTAGATGTAACTATCAAATGCAATATTTTTACTTGAATACATAAGTACGTCTGAATAGTAATGTTACATTTGACAAACTTAAGATATCACTTTGAGTGAACTTCTTATCATAAGTTGACACAACACATTAGCCCTTAGTTGAGTGAACTCAAAAAGGCTTTGCAGCTGGTTGCCTCACTTTTTTAAGTTGACTCAACTTTTTTTTTTTAGAGTGCAGGCAGCGCTGCCCTCAGCAGATCATTCTCACTGTCTATTTTTGCTGAGAAAAAGAAAAAAATAGGCAACACACGGCAAATCTCCAGAAGCCGAGCCCCGCTGCTCACATGCAGAGGGATTAACCAAGGCACACACCAACGAAAGACTTCATGCCTCACTTTGTTTACGAGTCAAAAGGACCTTCATGCGTCACGCCATTGTTGGTGTGTTCATCAAAACAACGCACAACGCTGCAGAAACATCCTGGACAATCAGCATTTTTCTCTCACAAAGAGTCGGCGAGTAGTTTTTCAAGCCGTCTGGCCAGAGAAGGAATAATGAGGGACTACAGAAACCAGCAGCGGCGATGGCCTTTGACCCCGGCGCTCTGCAGAGGGAGGAGGGATGGAGGACTAGAGGGAGATTGAGATGGGTAAAAGAGGAGATGAGTGAAACACCGAGGTGCAGACGATGGAACAGGGAGAGGGAAACTTCTGGTGGTGATGCATTGTGTCTCATGTCCCCCGATGTGCCCTTGCTCAGACCAGAGTAATGTGGCAGCCTGTGACACCCTGAACACTGCACGGCCTAGAAATGTAGCGGCAGTGTTGCATTTGACATCCTTGTCTGGACAAAATATCATTGCGTCATCATTTAATCCTATTATACATTTGTGCGACATGAGCCAATAAACTGAATCTGCTTAAAGGAGTGCATTCGTTGTGAAAAAGGACTAACGTGTTCGTCATTAACAGCTTCACTCCCATGTGGCCACATAGCTCTCGAAGCAGCGGTCCCGCCTTCTACCACAACACTGATTTAATGACGTGGTTGCCTGCGCTGGGCTATCAAGCAGTTTTGTTATTTACTGCCTCTTTGAGAAACATTTAGAAACCTGTTGGCTCTTCAGTGTGACTGCGGACCACTGCACTCCATCACCTCTATGCCTCCTCCCCCTCAAACGTGCTCTGGACTGCTGCAACAGTTGAGAAGTTTGGCACACACTCAATGGATAATGTTGGTTCAAGTTTTGTTTTCCCCAACAAGGAAGACTGTGTCAGTGGTCACGGTGCTTGTAGCAATTATTTTCTGAAATCATAAAAATGGATCTCATTATGATTTACAAACTCGTCAAACGTCCCTCCACACTTTGAACTCTATTTCATTTAAACTGTATTTTGATTTTCTAGAGAAGAGAATATAAAAAGCTCTTGCCAAGCTTTCCCTCAACTCCTGATCTCAAATATTCAATAAGTAGCGGATATATTTGCTATAATAGATCAAATTGCTTTCACAAAAACTGTTAAACTTTGAGTGAACTTTCAGAAAATGTTCTGAATTTTAGGAATATTTCTTGAAACTGTAAATTAATTTTTCTTTTGCTGAACTCAACAACAACAACAACAAAAACAACAGTTCTATTTTCATAACATTTTAATTTCTGAATAACTGTGATTGATCGAGTTATCACACTGTACAGTAGAAACGAGTCTAAAAGCTCGGCGTGACTAATCTCTCGTGAGGGAATCCCGACACACAAAGCAGCGACTGCTCGGCCCGGATGTGAAGCTATCCGTCAGAACTATCTCTCTGTGACAAAGACACACGGTTTCATATTGAATTGTCTGCTTCCCTCCACTGCCTCCTATTTCCCTGATGACTCTGGAGATTTGACTTCTTCTATTATCAAAGAGCAATGTTCTTGTTCTTCCAATCCAATCCAACAGACACTGACATGTGCCAAGCCAATGAAATTTGTAATTTGTGATAATGGGCTATACAAAATAAACTGAATTTAATGTAATTGAATGAACAAGTAATGCTTGACTTATTTGTATGTTTTGGAATGGTAATCTAATTATAAATCCATCTTTCACCTAAATGCTTTTGCCTCTGCATCTGCATTCTGGTTTTGCTTGGCTGGTCTTTCATTTCAGTTGATGCAATATGGTTGCTCACCTTCAGTGATGAGGTCATATTGGTATTAATGTGGCACGCAGGTGGGACGGGAGAGCGGGGAAGTCCTGTTGGCAACACATGTACTTTAATACTTCCATCTGGACCTTAAATCCTCACAGGAATCAGCTCTCTGCAGGTTTCCACCTTGGCTCCTTTTAAAGCCGACAGTCTCTATCCTTAGAATAGAATATTATCTCATTAATCACGATTAATACTTTAAATAAATATTGATTTATAACATAATAATCTTTACTCAGGGATGTGCTCAAATTCTAATTATTACCTCTTTGACTCCAAAACCAAAGTACTCCGTCACTTAAATTTGATCCAAGTAATAATGAAGCCAGAATCTCTACGATGATTTATTGCTTGGTCATCCGTCTCTGGAAGTGCTTAACAAGAATATGTTACACTGATTTAATTCATTTCGAACCCAAATGATGTCCCGTATGGTGTTGTAGAGCAGTGTGCAGCGCTGTGAGCACATCACATGTTGAAGACAGCTCGCTAAACCTTCTATTTCTTTACGTCAAAGACCATGAATCATTTTCAATAAGTGATTTGGTTTCATGAAACCAGTGTTTGTGTGTTTTAGTTGAGTTAAGATCCCGAGAGGAATTATAATAACACAGCAACGCTGCCTTTGTGATGCGTCGCCTGTCGTTACCCGCTCCCACATGAGGATTACCAACAGCCTGCAGCCCGACACACGTCCACCATTTCACCGCTGCAGACACGGAATACGGGTCACAGAATGGTTTCACTTCACATATTGACAACCTGCCGCAGGTATTTGTCTACCAGAATATATTCAGCCTTCTGTTCGGGATCGCTCCCTCTCTCGCCACACGGCTTTGATAACGCAGAACAAAACATCTTCATCTCTTCCCTCAGACAAAAGTTGCATTACCTTGCTGATGAGAAAAGGCAGATACATCGGCTAATATGATCATCCTAGAGAATGCACAGTGTTGTTTTCCCTTTCAGCTTCTTGCAGTGGCAGCTGACGCCTTCCAGGAGAAGGAGATCGTGATGGCGTGCAGCCTGAAGGACTAGGAAGCGATGTTTGAGGCCTCGAAAAGAGTTATCGAGAGAAGCCGATCAGAAAGACTCATGTCCCCGACAAAGCTGACGATTCAGAGCCGCGTGTTCACGCATTGTATGAAGTCTCAGTTCAGCAGCGCATCTCTATGAATCCTGCAGAATCATTTTGGCTCTGATGGAGTCCAAACCTTATTTTGACTTATCCATAAAATTAACTGTTAGACGAAATAAAACTCGAAAGAGGGGGTAGGTTATAAATAAAAATCCATTAATTACACTCTGATTTTTGCTTGAAGCAGTGATTCACATTTCCACATGCTGAAAAGGATGTAGTGGATACAGAAGCTGTGTGTTGTGTGTGCTTAGTGTTCTCCTAAGATGGAGCGATGAATAAATGAACATGGGGACAAAAATAATAGTACAGTATGTTGCATTCCTTAGTTGTTAGCCCTTCTGTACCTCCATTGTTAATTTACAACGCATGGCACAGCTCGGTACAAATCCTTATTTTTTTGACTTAAGAGCACTTTATGTCGTTATTATTATTACTCTGGGTCATATGTGAGTTTCCTCCGTTCCTTCCAACTACTTATAATGCCATGTAACTTTTTCCCCTTGATGTAAGTCATGCTCAGGTGCTCATCTAGATGAATCATCCATGTCCCACTTGCTGGGAGTTACATAACTTCATAACAGGCAGGCTGCTGTGGATGTTGAAATACACGGACTCAGAGGAAGATTCATTGTCGATGAGCTGGCCATTTTGGGCACACAAAATGATTCCCGGTCATCGTGGTCCTATTGATGAAAAAATACAGCAGACCATTATAACACAGAAAAGTATTGAGGTAATGAAGCACGTCTGGCTCCAATAAAGAGAAAGAAAAGAGGAAGAAAGCCGGTAAAACTGCTCTTAAGATGAAAGTTCATATCAAAGCAGGGCTTTCTTTGATATTATATAGAAAAGCAATTATATTAAGGAGTCCCATGAGGTTATTGCTCTTGAGTATCTTACAAGCAAAATGAAACAACTCTGAGAAAAGTCACATGTAAACTCTTGGTAAATAATTTGGAAAATATAAAAAAAAATATAAACATTTTCTGATCTAGACTTTAATATATTTATAATATTTTTAAATGTTTTTGTCTTTAATAAATAGTGTTTGCCCTTGTTGTAAATCCTCCGAGTAGCATGACACGCTACTTTCCTTTTTTTAGGAAACATATTACCTTGGTTGATCTATGTTGAATTTACAAGTTCAACCCAGTTGTTATACGGTTGTTTATTTTTCCTCAAATCATATTTATTCCCAAAAGTGAACTTTTCTTTTGTTACACAAATGATGCAATTTTTCCACAGGGAGAATTCAGATTTAAACTCGTCAGCGGGAGCAGAGATGCATGAGAGACTGAAAAGAAAAGGAGAGTTTATGGAAATCAATAAAAGTTGGATTGCCGGTTTGGGGAGAACGGCCGACAACCTGTGACAGCGGACAGAGAGCCGCTGTCAGCAGCAGCTCCCTCAGGAGGGGTTCAACGCATGACGCCGGTCACTGAAGCAGTCGAGTGATTAGCTAAACTTCAGCTCCAAGACGGGAACTAGTCAAGACACAGCACACATCCTCCGCAAACACACAAACACACAAACACTTGGATGTACTGATTAGACAAGTTATTCCACTGGTAAGGCTGCACCGTGGTGAGGATTAGGACTTTATTTAAAGAGACACACACGTTAACGCCAACACTAAATACTGTATTAAATGAGACCGCAATATTCAACTGTATAACTGCAACCTGATACAAACAATAGTCCTATTAGAATGTAAACAAAGACAATTACTCAGGGATTTTACTTTTAGATGTAATATGTAATTGTATTGGTAAAATAATGATTGGGATAAGCTTTGCTTTCACTAAGCACATCTGTCAACACAAAGGAAGCACAACCTACACAGGCAGGATAGTGCTTGTGTTGTACCCGGATACTTGAGTAGTGATCCAAAGTAACCAAACTGTATAAATGTTCGTTAATTTCCCATGGTGCAAAAAAATGTACGGTTGAAAAACAAAATGCGATGTCTCCTGTGAAGTTCGTAGATGCTAGATTCGAGGACAATGTAAAGCGGTCCGGTTGTCTCTGTAACAATAATACCACCTAAAAAACACACCGACATACTTGTACTTTATTTCAGTATTTCCATTATACTTGTTCTCCACTACATTTAAAAGGAAAACATTTTTTGTACGAGTGAAATAATGTAGAAAAAGACATTCAGGCTGTTTTTAAAGTATTCTGTATACATATTTATTCATTATTTAAGTAAAACAGACATCACATCGAGGGGCATTTGGGTCAAACCCAAACACACCTCAGCCTGTCCACATCAACTAGCTCCTTCATTCAGCCAAAGTCAGAAAAGATCAATAGAAATATTGAGATACATGAAGACTCAAAGTGATGAAGCAAAGACTGGAGTAAAAGTACTCAGCCTTCGGCAATGCAATCAAATCATCATAAACATATATGTAATTTACTATTAATCATCTGCATACTGTCTCGTATGGCGGTCGGGGGCACACGGGCGTGTGGTCTGCATGCTCTGTATGTAATTCATTGACGGCTGTGGACAAAACCGCATCCAAAATTCAATCACCCCAGTCTTGGCAGAGGAAACTGTTGAGCAATGACCTTAAAGAAATGTCAGACGAAATGTATGCAGTTTAATTTAACATAATATTGAAATCTCCGAGAAGACCAAATTCATCACGGAGCATATTAGTCAAAGGGGACTATACGTACGCACGGCGTACTGTTCAAAGTAATGTACAGCGTATGATGCGGAGCCATCTCAGCGACGTCAAGGTGACCATGTATTTTGTATCTACATTTTTTTTTTTAAATCAACATTGTTGTAGTCCTTCCGAGAAGAAAATTGTTTTAAATCTACATTTAAATGTTGTTATATTTTTATTATTATTAAATATGATCATTCCCAATGCTGAAGTTTCTCTAGAGTATTGACGCGTCGATACGGGGGCCAGCAGCCTGCTGTGGTTGACAGCCCCGAGCTAACCACATGACCAAATAGTCCACCTTATATAAACACACAGTCAAAACACGATTTATATATCTGCTGTACCCGTCAAAATAAATTATCAAAAATCCCCCCCCACACACACACACACACATAATCCTGTGTGACTGTGTGAAATCATCCACAAAGACCAGGGCTGAAATAGCCTTTGAAGTTTCCCGAAGGCACATATTAGGCCTTATACGTCACGCTGCTCTTTGACAGAAGAAACATCGGAGTGGCAGCCACACAGGCGAAGAAGTGCTGACATACGATGATACACACGCACAAAGCACCGTAATCCTGTCATTCACCAGGGTCTTGGGTTCGTGCTCGTATCACAGAACACTTCCTTCCGCCTCACACACGTGGCAATTATGCATCCCAGATTGCAGAGGGGGAAGGAGACACACACACACACACACACACACACAGCTGCACACACAAACCCCATTGCTGCACGAGCTACACAATGAAAAGCCGAAGCGATTCTCAAAAGAGATGATTCACCTGCAGGTCTTCAAAAGTTCTCCCCTCCTTTCAATCCATCTCTCATTTCTCCCTGCATCTCAACACGTCCGTCATTGCATGTCCTTCTCTTTTCTTCTTTCTTTTTTTGTCTTTGGCTTTGCCGCGATAAGTGTGATAGCTTTCTGCACCATGGAGGTTTGCTTTCCAGCCAGCAGCAGACTGATGACATTAATAGCGTCGCCAGCAATTTCATATTCTGAAGAGAGCTGGGGGATAATAATGATTCAAATTATATAATTTTTCCGCGTCGCTCTGTGCTTCTCTTTTCACTGTTGTTGGGTTAAAGTAATGCAACATCGTGAATACTGACTCCCAGTTTTTTTTATGCAGATGCATTTGTGAGAAGTGAGAGGTAAGGGGCTCCGATCTATGGCCCCTGATTGTTATTGGACAATTTTCTTTTGCCTGCTTTCTTGTCTGTTTTTTGTGGAAGGAACGTAGAGGAACCTCCTTTAAACATTTGGAACGACTAACAAAATCAGACACTCATTGCAAATCATTCCCATGAAGCTCAAGCCACCGGCTTCTCTGCCCACAGCACAGAGTTGACGGAGGTTGCCTCGACTTTCATCATAATGCGTTCATGCTCAACTCAGTAAAACGGAGTATTGGTTGAGGGTAAATTATAAAGCTAACAGGATGTGTTCAAATATAACCTTGTACAACTTAGTGATCGGAGCCCCCGGAGTAAACTGTAGGATCAGAGAGATAAAAGCTGGACTCAAAAGTAGCCGCAGACGAGTCACATTGTTTCCCTGGAGTAAATTACAGAAGAGTGAGAATAGAGAGTGTATATTACGGCCTGAATGCACAACATCAGCATCTGCTTTTGCAGCACAGCGATCCCTCCCTGCAGCATCGCGCTTCAGGTTTGACTCGGTTTCACCTCTCCCTGCTCGTGCTCCTCTCAACCGGTTTGTGTGTGTGTGTTTCAAGATTGTCACTCTCTTCCCTTTTCCCTCTCCTTATTAAGTTTCCCTCAACCAACCCCCCTCACCTCCCTCTGCAGTTCTAACAAGCCGTGCGGACTAAAAGACAGAGTGGGAGAGAATCTACCATTCACAAAACATCCAGTTTCCTGTGAAGCTAACAGGGCTAAAAATACTAACGCTTCTCTTCTCCATCTCATTACTCAGTAAGTATTTAGATGTAGCCACACACACACACGCACACACACACACACACACACTGGTCGGGCGTCAGGCTGAGGAAGATGCCGACGGAACAAGTACCAGGACCATTTCTTTTAAACGATTATGCCTATTGGCGCTCAGCTATCAGAGTTGAATATAAAACAGAAGCCTGATGTGCCGGACCAATTATCTGCGTGTGTGAGTGTGTGTGTGTGTGTATTTCCGTGCGAGCCAGGTCTTGTGTGTGTCCCCATTCGGTTTTTACTCAAGCAAACCCCATTTTGATTTGAACACTTTTAATTAATGAGTATTCAAACCACATTATTGCCTTTTAATCAGTTCTAATCAGTTCTAGAGTCCCTTAAACAAATAAAAACAACACCCACAATACACCAACAAAAAAATTCCCAAACAAAAGGTTTAGGTGGCTCATTTCCAATCACAAAAGGAGACGTTGGGTAAATAGTAACAAGTCAGCGGACTGTAGGAGGTGGAAAAGGACAAATGCGTCGACAATGTTCTGTATATGTTTCTAAAACATAACGATATATAGACATATCCCTCTTGGATTTATGTCCTAAAACAACCATGTATCGACTCTTACCCCTCGATGCACAACTACATGTGTCTGTGTCAGTGTGTGTGTGTGTGTGTGTGTGTGTGTGTGTGTGTGTGTGTGTGTGTGTGTGTGTGTGTGTGTGTGTGTGTGTGTGTGTGTGTGTGTGTGTGTGTGTGTGTGTGTGTGTGTGTGTGTGTCTGCGTGTGTGTGTGTACAGGCAGCAGTGAGAGAGCCCCAGGATGCTAGCTGTCTCTCCAGGGATGTGAAGTGTAGTCAAAAATAGAGCGCCTTCATGGTCTAGTTCAGTGCTTGTTTCTGCATCCACAACAGATTAAATTGCCTTCCTTAATTGCTTGCTCTAGTTATTAATAATGATAATTATATATATTATATTCCATGGCACCATCTTCATTATTGTGGACTGGCTTTGGAACATACACTTAATGACTGACTAGTCTGCATGTCATTTCGACCGATACATCCATCAATGCTCACATGCTTTGTATTTATCTAGGTGGGCCGGTCCCTTTATATATATATATATACACTACCGTTCAAAAGTTTGGGATCATCCAGACAATTTTGTGTCTTCCATGAAAAATCACACTTTTATTTATCAAATGAATATAAAATATAGTCAAGACATTGACAAGGTTAGAAATAATGATTAATATTTGAAGTATTAATTTTGTTCTACAAACTTCAAGCTCAAAGGAAGGCCAGTTGTATAGCTTATATCACCAGCATAACTGTTTTCAGCTGTGCTAACATAATTGCACAAGGGTTTTCTAATCAGACATTAGTCTTCTAAGGCGATTAGCAAACACAATGTACCATTAGAACACTGGAGTGATAGTTGATGGAAATGGGCCTCTATACACCTCTGGAGATATTTCATTAGAAACCAGATGTTTCCACCTAGAATAGTCATTTACCACATTAACAATGTAGAGTGCATTTCTGATTAATTTAATGTTATCTTTATTGAAAAAAGTGCTTTTCTTTGAAAAATAAAGTCATTTCTAAGTGATCCCAAACTTTTGAATGGTAGTGTATATGTGTCTGTGTGTGTGTGTGTCAGCGAGTGACAGATGGTCTCTGGTCACCGTCCCAGTGGAGTGTACACTCTACAGATGCTGCCGGCAGACACGGTGTCAGCCTTCTTTCTTTGTTTCCTCAAGATGTCTCATGTTATGTAATGCTCATCGTCCCCGAGGACCTTGAGGCTTAAGGGGTCACTCCACCCATGTTAAAAAGAGAAACACATCTATTTTCTGACTCACACTTATTTGTTGCTGTGCGAATTACTTTGGTTTTATTTACGGTTTGGATGTTTTCAACTCACTTTTCCAGAAACAATAAAAAAGCTTCTCTATGGATTATATATTTAGTAGGAAGCGGTTTCAATGCAAGACACACATTTTACATTGAAAGAAAAGAGGATATTGATATCAGAAATCCTGAACTTGAAGCAATAGTTTGACATCCTGGGAAACAAGCTTCAAACTTAGAGTTACATGAGAAGGTTGTTCACACTCATGTGAATACGACGGTTAAGCCGGCATAAACACTTCAAGCAGTAGGAAACAGCTAGCCTGGCTCAGTTTAAAAGGTAAACAACACGCACCTACCAGCACCACTAAAGCTCACACACTTTCTCATTGGTATTGGCTCAATCCTTAAACCAGTAACTTCATGGGGTCTCCACTGGTTGCTCTTGGAGAGAAGCGGGAAGGCTGCTTCTCCATGTTTCAAGAGTGTGTGCTAAACTACGGTAAGCTAACCAGCATATTTACAATCCACAGACATGAGAGTGGGATCTTCTGAAACTCTGCAAGAAAGCACATGCGCCCATTTCCCAAAATGAAACAATGGAATGAAAAAATTCCTTTAACTATGTCAATTTAAAGTATGACCAGGCCTTCCCGACCAGGTTGGAACTTTCCCCTTTAGCAGAAGATCACTGAAGACCATTTTAACCATTTGTCAGAGAGCCTAAGTAAAGTCCACTGAAGGTCAAGCATTTAGCTGCAATGACTGCTCACTCCATGCGTCAATCACACCTAATGTATTTTAAACACAAAGATAATCAACTCCTGTAATGTCACTGTGGATTCAGGTGCAGCGCAGCTTTTAACCCTGAAGAAAGCCCAGGGCTGAGATGTCAGTGTCAATCAGCGCCAAGATAGTCAGAGAACAGATTGAGGATTTGGATGTGGTTGTTGTTGTTGTTGTTGTTGTCCCCCCTCCCCTCCACATGTCTGCCCCCGTAGCTCCGGATGTGCACCCACATGCAGACGTCTCCCCGCGCTCACCAGTGTGCTGCCCAGCCACCCGCGAACACTTAATATGCGGCTCAAATAAGAGCGCATCCCCGAACCGCTCGCCTTCCCTCTCACCCTCCATCTTCTCCTGGCAGAACAGGGGCCGACTTAATAGAATTCATAAAACAAAGAAGGGATTGACCGGTAAATGAGGCGTGTGATGGGGGCAAGCTTAGAAATTAATTATTAGAGCGGCACCGTCCCGGCTTGTGATCAACAAGCGTGGACCTGTGGAGCCTCCTCTTTCAGTGTGTGTGTGTGTGTGTGTGTGTGTTCCAATTAAATGCAGTGAAATTGAGAGACTTGGCCTGTAAGAATCTAATTACCAGAATCCTTGGGGGGGGGGAAAGGACATAGTGCCTTCAATGTGTCAGCACATCTTGCAGGGAGTGTGTGTGTGTGTGTGTGTGTGTGTGTGTGTGTGTGTGTGTGTGTGTGTGTGTGTGTGTGCGTGTGTAGGAGAGGATGCAGGTGTAAGTGTGTATACATCCATTAAAATGTGTCTGCATCAGTGATTGTGAAATATTTCTCAGTGTTGCATTTAGTCTCGCTGTGTGTGTCTGTCTGTGTGCTTTTTAATGTGCACACACACATTCCATCACACTTCCTGTTGTCTATAAGCGCGTTTCCATGCATGTTTGGCGGTATCACTGCATTTTTCAGTTCATGCCCCAGTATATATATTTGCTAATTCCCTATTTCTGCGTGTGTCTCGCAGCTTTACGAGAGGCTAATGAATCAGGACGACGGAGAGGGACTCATAGGAGCCGCGGTGTCATCGCCATCACAAAACACAATAGCTCCATATGTCTGTCAGCCTCCGCTCTCATCCTTTAAAATACACGGCTGGCAGGCATTAGAGAGAGAGAGAGAGAGAGAGAGATCAGACAGCTGCAGAGAGAGAGAGAGAGTGATGTTTGTGAGAGGAGAGCACAAACAAAGCAGTCACACAATTTAGTTGTGCGATGTCATTTTATGCCTTTACCTGCTGCTGGAGAAAGATGAAGCCATTCACTGCAGAAACGACATCGACGGCTTCAAAAGGCTCTTTCTCGACTAACAACCTGCCACAGAATCTTTTGAAACTAACAGTTTTCACAAATTTGATAAAAGCCATGCACATATCTATATTTCTAGCAGAGCCTGGCCCAGCACTTAGAGAGCCCTCAGACATTACAGCTGTGTGCTACCAGCCTACTTCACATTCTGAAAATATCTAATTTCACACAAAATAACAAGACCATTAAAGACACTGTTACGCAATGCAAAACTCTGAAGAAGTCAACTGTGAAAGTTAAATTGGAAATAAAACATAAGAGGTTCAAGTGAAAACAATTTCAATAATTTCTTCCCACTTATTATTAAACCTTTGCACCACGTATATGGATCTAGTCAGCCTTCGGTGCACAGCAGCATCAACACAACCAGGAAAGGAAACTTATTTAACTTAAGACATAACTGATCAAACTGTGGGATAATGAGGCAAGTAGAGACAATTATTGTCTCTTTCTGGATGGGATGAATTCCAGTAGCCCTGAGCTCATTATTACCAATCGCCAGACGAAATCATGAGCTCCTCACACACACCCACAAGAAGAAACATTCTCTGAACATTTAATCACTTAACTTTATGCAATGAATCATGTATCTAATGCAACATCAACTTTTTTGTTCTATGGCCTCAAAATGTCAGCTAACACACACACACACCTACACACACACTCACTGACTTCTCCTTTTCAAACTCCATCAATGTCACCTCCGGTGGATGTTATATGTCATGTAGTATGACCACAACAATTACTCATATTCCGTAACTCCTACCTCACATCATTATGACGCTCGACTAACGTCTTGTAACACGTCGGTGACGCCAAGGATGAAGGAGCGGGATCCAAATGTCACAAGAGGGGCGACGTTGTTTCCTGACAAGTTGGCTGTCTGTCTGATTTGACAAGTTGTTAATCATCAAATAAAATGTTCACTGTGATTGGTCGGTGGGGGCGGGCGCTTTAATAAACACACAACGAGACACAAGCACCTAGAGGAAATCTAGATTGAGAGAAACGACTCTGAAGCTCTAAAATCATTCACTGGCATTGAACCGCCGTACGCCTGTGTTCCTTTTAAATGTGTGGCAGCTGTAATTCATGCACATGGACACACATATACACACACACACACACACACACACAAACATACAATCAATCCATCTATCAACAAATAGACAGAGTGAGGCCTGACATTTAAAGCCCTGCAGCTCAGTGTGTGTGTGTGTGTGTGTGTGTGTGCCTGATGATGCAGAATAGTACACATGTACAGGTTTTCTGAGGAGAATGAGAGAAAAATGTCCACAAGATATGAAAAGCACGACTAACAGTCCATTATGCCGTCATCTGACACGCCTCTTTCATCAACAAAAGCATATTTCAAATCAGTCCGACCGCTCCATGTTGACGAAGAAGCAGAGGGAGAAATGAGATGCGATGGTTACGATTACATTTATTTCATAATGACGGTAATGATCATTGCAATGATGATGATAATGATGGCAGTAATGCAGCTGATGGCGACAGGGACCGAGAAGAGGATGTTTACTTGTGGGGATGAAGACGATGCTGCAGACGGATGGAAATGTCCGTGTGATCAAGTTACTGCTTTTAAATCATGATGACCTTGAAAGCGTTAAAAGTGATTATCGAAAGGAAGAAGCCTCCTCTGATGCCACAAACAGACACACACACACACACACCTCATTTTCAAGCTGAGAACGACTGATCATAAAGAATGATGACATATTATTCCCCAGCCGCCTCATGCTCATTTCCCTGCAAACTGGTGTCATTTGTCATTTCAGGCTCTGCTTTTGGAGTCATCTCATGTCTGATCAGGAATCACAACTTTTCAATTGTCTTGTGCTGTGAACAGGAAATAGTGGAACGGCTGGCATTTAGACAGCAACAGATTCTTGGATCTGTTTCTGTCCTGGAATGTTAAGCCGTGATGCTTTGGCAACATTGCCTTTGTTATGCTCGTGCCAATAAAACATATTGAATTGAATTGAGAACAAAAGATGTAATCAGATGGAGCAAAGAGCTGTTTTCCAGAGATAACTGGTATCATCCACTCAGATGTGTCCCTGGGTCTCCAGACGGCTCAGCCAACGCTCCTGTTGTCGACCAAACAACGTCCGTTTCCTTCATATCTTACTGCAGTGGGCAACAGATGTTTGTTGCTGTAGCATAATAGTCATAAATAAATATAAATATCACCAGTTCCTTGATAACTTCATCTCCAAATGTCAGCTGTGAGTGGAAACTGTAGAGCCTATATATTGTTTTATACAGTCGTGCATTTCATCATTCTGTATTTCTCAGAGTGAAAGAAATGACCGTAATTTCCCACAATGTGTACTGTCAGTCACCTTGCACAAATTATTTCTTATCAAGTAACAGCCGAGTCATTTTGAGTTAAAAGCTAAACTATTCTTTTACTCCACATATCCGTTACGAGTGCTAAATCATCCAATGATCATGCAATCAGCCACACAAAGCACCGTAAGACAGTCACGCTAAGGGAGCGCCATTCTGACTCCTCCAAAGATCACACGTCGTCAAGACGGGGCGCTGTTTGTTCGCATCGCCGAGCAGCGAGCAGAGTGGCGTCCGTCACAACGGCTTAGTGGCGGTAGAGCGCGCCCGAGATGGCCGTCCTTACTGGTGTCGGCCGTGACAGGTGACAAAACAGCTGCGGGAGAGGCCCGCCGAGGACCACGTGGGCCTGAACAGGTGCACGCCGGTGACACCGCCAAGGGATCAAAGAGACGGTCACAGTCCATTCAGGGTTTTTTGTCTTTTCGATATGCAAACTAATAACAAGACTAATAATACAACAATCTTACAGCGTCGTTTGTACAAACAGATGCATGGTGACAAAGGCTCTCGGTAGTTGTTAGCGAGTGTAACCTGCTTACATTTAGGTTTACTTGAGGCAAATGAAAAGGAATCACAGTTACAAACTGTCTCCAGTGAGAGAGAGTGAACGAGCGAATTCGAAATAAAATAAATAACTTTTGACATCTCTCTGTTCTTCGCATTATCATATATTATTATTATATTATTTTCCATTGAATGGTGTATTTGACAATGAACTGGTTTATCTTTATCTCAGTGATAGTGTTTAAATGAGCATAACACTATGACCCTGAAATTCTGTCTATTGTGTCTCTCTTAAGAGACAGAATTGATAATACACTGAATGCAGCAAAACTACAGAGCAACATCGCTTTCTGATGGAACCAATCTATGAACTGTGGGAAACAATAGATATCTGTGGAGAGCAGGTGTGTGATTGGATGTTTCTGGGACAACCGGACATACCGAGGTGCCTTCTGGGGGAGTTGTGGTCCATGTTCAACCAAACAGCAGATAACATACTCTCTTATCAATACACACTCTTTTCTCCAGGTCCTCGACGTTGTGAAAGGGGTGTTTTGAAAATAAATTATGCGCATTAAACTCAACATGTTATGGAAGCCATTTTGACATTTTGGTCCATCTACCTAAATCAGGGCTGATATAATAAATTCTAAAAAGATGCAACATACTGTCACAATATATCATAGTCTAAGTTTAAAAGCCACAACTTGACAGAACAATGCACATTTCCAATATTTTTTGGAACAAATCTCCTTCACTTTGAGAAGATCGATACCACTTTCACATCAATGTGGATAAACGTTGCAGGTTTACAGGTGAGCTCGCTGTTCCTCCTGTTTCCAGTCTTTGTGCTCAGCTATCATAACCACTGCTTTGGTAGTTATGCCATACTGCCCATGTATTTCACAAGATATCTGTATATTTAGTTTATGACAATTTTGTAATTGTAATTTTAATTGTATACTGTATGTCGCACGTCTAAACAAATGGGGATGTTACGGTCAAACGTGAACACATTAGGGTGCATTCAAACTAAATCATTGGAAGGTGCTGACTCAGGTGAGGGAAGCAAGCGATTATTGTTCCAAATCTCTCTGCCATAAATAGATCAACAAGGCCACCAGTGCGTCACGTTTTCAGAATAATAAATCGGGAGAATGACATCAATGTGGAGAGGTTGAAATCTCCTGTTGTTATCTGCCTGTGCACAGTATTATAAGCCGTCATGGAAAAAAATCTCAATCCTGAATTCATCTGAACAATTTGCACCTTCATTTCCCATAATCCAACAGCAGAGCAAACTGCGGTTTAACCAGCAACTATCACCCGTCACGGAGTCAGAAGACTAAACGCAATAATCCCTGACACAACAAACACATCATTCTAAATACATACACATCCACAGCCCCACATGCTGTGCAGCATACAGTCGCCCATAATTGGGATGTCGTCTGATGGGGCGACCGCCACTTGTCAACTGAGATTAGCAGATGCGTATGTGTGTGTGTGTGTGTGTGTGTGTGAGAGGGTGTGTAACCATTGTTGCACCTGAGCACACCTGGATACAATGTAATACTGTCAGAGCAAGTGGGTGTGCATGCACTCACATGAATTGGAGTCTGTGTAGACATAAACAAGTCATATTTTAAACATGGCTCTGTCTTCTGGGTCCAGATGTAACATAATGCAAATATATGTGCATACACAAACACGATTGAATATATACCGCGTATCAATCATCGAAGGTCACCGTGGAGGACCATGTGTCACATACCGTTAACTTGGGTGTGTATTTCCAGTACAGCAACAGTCAGCCTTTAGAGGGAGATGCCCTTCAGAATCTAACAGCAGGCCTTATTTCTGTCACAAACACCTTTTTGTGTCGCACGAGAACGGCGACTCTCACTTTATCTTCGCCAGCCACGACAGCCACCACTATCACGCGGGCTCTCTCTCCACCTATTCTGAAAGCCGGGGTGAGGAAATGATCACACACAGCTGATAAATATTTGTTTCGGGCTAGCAAGCTGAAAATAAAACACTGTCGGTGCAGGTCGACCGAAACAAGCTGAGCCGGGAAGAAGTGCCGATGAAGCTAACCTCGCCCGTGTTGTCATTTGCCGTTGTCAAAGTGGATACGGAAAAGGCCACCTGCTGCTCTTTTAGACGGGGTGAGTGGGAGCATCCTGATTGGCTGACACAAAACTGGCACGGTGTGTTGGTGAAACGTTGTCATCGAGGTGTTGACTCAGTTCAGCGTTGAGATCTCTGAGTGTGATTGGTTCATCGGTTATGTTAAATGGATGTTTATCTCTCTTGGTGAGTGCCAACCTACAACTGCTGCTCCTCTCTGCACACATCTTTTGGCACACTGTGGAGAACGGGCCCCATGCCTCATTAAAATAGCTTTGGAGTTGTTAAATGGCTCAAGAGTTGTGTGCTTTGTATTCATTTGGACTGACCGTACACACTCTGTTGGCTCTGGCTTCTTTCTCCATTTACGGTTATATTGCTAGTCAAGGTCATGTGACACACCCGAGCAGCTGCAATTGAAATTGTGATTGAATTCAAAAAAACGTGAAGTCTCTCTTTGCCAAGTCTTTGTGCTATTTTCTCGTCCCATTTTTACGGTTCTTTGCATGCAATCTGTTGTGTCCACACACTTATGGTCACACACACACAAACACACAAACACACCCCGCCCTTTGGCTACGATCACATTCGGTATGAAGCGTGTGCAGAGCATCTGGGGGGGGGGGGGGGGGACATGAGTCAAAGGTCGAGCCTGCCGGTGGCTTTCACAGGGACTGACATTTCAAGGAATAGAGAGAGAAACACACACACACACACACACACACACAGAGAAAGAAAGAGGTACGTCTGAAGTCCAGACCACCTGATTTATGATGCTCATACTTGAAGCCGGCCAATGAGAAGCCTCCGAGTATCGCTGCAAACTAACCCTGGGCTTTACTCAAAGGTACATTCTCATAATATAAATGAAGTTAAACCCCAACTGAAAACTCTTGTGTCAGACAACCAGGATGCAGATTTGTATCTTATCAGTTTTGCTTTTCTCTTTTGCAGTTCATGCCCCCCCCTCTCTCGCTCTCTCCCTCTCTCTCCCTCTCGCGTCTCGTCTGTGTCTTACTGTACTCTCGCTGCTGGTGTTTTTCCCTCCACCCGTCACATCTACTCTTCCTTTGTTCACCATCATAGAATATCGACGGTCACAGCTCTACCAAACCTCTTCCCCGCTCTCGCTCGCTGCCTCCGTCTGTCTGTCTCTCTCTCTCTTTTCCTCTGGCCTTCACGGGAGGCTCTCAAGGCGCAGTATGTGGCTGCCCTCAGCAGACACTTGTCAAGCACAAGCCGATCGTTCCACCCAACTGAATAATACCAGCATTCACTGCGGACCCACTCCCATCCCGCTCGCCGTCCCCCTCTCTCTCTGTTCTCCCTCGAGCCCTTTGTCATCTCCATCCTTGCATCTCGTCTTCCCTTTCTTTCATCTTGCCACGACGTCTCTCTAGATCTTGACACCTTTTCACTTCTCGTTTTGAGTTGTTTCTCTGATTTGTCACCCCCTCATCATCTCCATGTCTTCCCGTCTCTTTGACTCGTTCTCTCTTCTGCTTTTCTTGTTCAATCTGATTTTCTCCACACACACTCACCCTTTCTCTCTATTACCTTCAGGTCATTGTGAACTGCTGCTACAAAAGAACTATATGAATGCCCTCCGTCTGCCCCCTGTGGCGACCTGACGTCCGAGTGCGAGCGTGCTTCTATGCGTGAGTGTGTTTGTTCGTGGGAAGTGCAAAAGAAGGTCAACATGTACGCCAGTGTCTCTGGAATCACTAAACTGCGAGGGCGCCTTGACCCTCGTCCACAAAGGACACGTAAAGTTGCTCCTCCTCATTTTCCTTCTGAGGACTTTTGCATTTCTCCCGTCAGTGTTTGCTCTTTTAACAACAGCAGAGGATTTGTTAACGCCCTGTTTGCGGTTGCCAAAGATCGTGACCTAACAAGAGCTGCGAGACCGACTCAAGGACACACGCTACCGAAGACCCTGTGGAAGTCAGTGTGTGTGGCACTCACACTTCCGAATCAGACATCTGATCATCACTGGGGTCACTGACAGCAATAATTATGTTTGTTTTATAGTTTTTATCCAACATAGATAATTATAACTATTTTCATATACATATTGAATGATTGGACTGGATTTTGGACATAAATGCTGGATGTACCTCTCAGAATAAGACGTGCCGGAGCCGCTGCCTACAGCTGAGAACAATAGAAGGGCAGGAAGGAGGATGGTTATGATTGATCAGGCGTATTGATGCTTTGTTCGAAGGATCAGAGTTCCCTTAAAACCAGAGCCAGCTGTTTGTTACGATGCAGTCGCATTTCATTATTGTAAAGCCTTAAGAGAGACCTCAGCGTTCACAGGAATTCGGCCATTACCAGCATGGACAGTCAGGTTCATTTTGAGACGGCAGGTTGGAGGTCTATTTCTCTCCAACTGGAAGTGAAAAAGAGGCAATGTGGGTGTCTGTGAAGGCAATCTAATCGAATGGAGTCACTTACAATGGGTGCAGCAACCACTGAGGGAGTCAACATCAGTCAGACGATAAATATACAATAGCCAATATCCCTTTAGCCTTAAAGTATTGTACTTGAATGAACAAATTATTATATAAAAGCATCATCCAGCACTTGGATCTATGACATCTATTTTTCTTTTACATCTATTACATTCAATTCAATTCAGCTCAATTCAAAATGCTTCATTGGCAGAAATGCAAGAAATATGACAACGCTTTAAGTCAAAATGACATTCTACATCAGCTGCAAGGAGAGGAGAGGAGAGGAGGAGATTAGAGGAGAGAGGGAGAGGAGAGGAGAGAAGAGGAGAGAGGGGGCGGTTATCCAGTGAGATCATGGTCTGTCTGATCCGATGTTTGCACCACTGCCATAACTAGGCACATTTTTGTTGAAAGTTTCAGAAAAAAATTACAGCAGTAAGGGCCCCAACATTGCATAATGCTGATTCTTGGCTGCATCAGGTGGAGTACTGAGACATAACATATAAGGCCATGTGACAGAACACTATTCAGCATCACAGCAACATCGAGGATCTGAGAGCAGAACATCCTTTACACTGGCTTTGCTAATATTGACTGGAAAATAAAAAAGTGTTGATTACATTGTATAGAGTCCATTTAATAAAGAACATGTTCCAGATATTGCAGACTGTCCCTGAAATACAGAAACCCTGTGGTCTAACTGTATCACGCAGTGAAAATGTTTTCCTCAAATTATTGCTTTGATTCTATTGATTAAATATTGTTGCAAAATCTACAACTGAAATTCAGTCTCAGCACAGTAGCTTAAAAGCTGAAGAACATTTGACACCACCAAAAAAAAGCAGACGCTCACTTGTCGGGCGAGTGAGGCTCCAGGTCTCATGCACATCAACACCTCCGCTTCCTTTGAAAGACTTGAAGTGAAAATAGGCCAAACTTACCTTGACTGACATTAAAACAAGGTGTGTCCAGGATTCACTGACCAAAACAACGGCGGTCTCGCCTTCTCTGAGACACCTGGCCGGTGTGAAACATGGACAAATCACGATCCACTGGCCAGTTATGGAACCGGTGCGTTCGGAGGCATCACGGCGGAGAAAAGGCGAGGACGTCGACGCGATGCTGCGGCGCAAAGCCCGGTTCCCCGGTTCCCCGGCGGACAGTGTGGCGTGTGCGTTGCAGCCTCCTTGGCGACTCTTGTGTGGTGCGCACTGGTCTCCTCTGGACTCACATCTCCAGAAAGCCAACAACAAAATTAGACGATAATGAACAGTGTTTTTCACCCGCCAAGTTTTTTAAGGGTCTCCTCAAGCGAACCGTTTAGAGCCAGTAGACGTCAAAGAGAATCAATACGGTGAGTTCCACTTTAGGCTGTAGGCTATGTGCTGAGGAATTTGGGAACACTTTTTTTTTTTAAACCACATTCACGTTGACTGAGCACGCTGCAAAAAAAACCACGAAGCAGGAAACAAATATCTGTCCGATTTAGCATGTTCTATCAACGAATCTTCTTTTTCCCATTTCCAAATTGCCACGAAGAACATCTGACTTCTTCTCACACCATTCCGAAACCAACCTCAGAGCTCAACTCGTTATTCCCAGACGCCGTATCCCAAAAGGCGTGCCGGTGTTCAAACCCAATGGCAACAGTTAATCACCTGCGGACTCCAATACAACATGCTCTTCATCATGCGCCCGGTCCTCCTCCCGTTGGAGGACGCGATATCCAGCCAGCATCTTCACGCAGCCACAATATCCCACGAAGGCTTTTATTCAAGGATGCATGGCTTCTGACCGATGAGTGCGTGGAGAAAAAAAAGAAGAAGAGAGAAATGTTTAACAAACGTCCTCCACTTGAAAAGATAAGACGCTGAGAAAAAAAGTTGATATTCTCTAATTATTCCCACGCTCCATGGGTTTATTCATTTATCTCCGGCGCGTCAACACCTGCGGGCTTGTGGTTGGATTCTCAGCGAAGAGTTCTGAGGTGGTGAGAGGGGGGGGGGGGGGGGGGGGATAAGCGCGCCAGCGAGAGAGAGAGATTTGGGAAACGCGCAACAATAGGCTCCTAAATGAATAACACACTGCTGATTTGGGGGCATGCGCCTCATTATCTTGGGAACACAGATTTATTTAGTCCCATCTGGACAGTGCGTGGGTTACAGCAGTAACTCACTCCCTAAATTGAATTGAATTGAGTGTAACGCTGTAGACGGGGAGAGGAGCTGGACTCTCCGAGCTGAGTGTGTTTGTGGCGTGCGGGAGGGAGGGGACGGCAGTCTGAGGGAAAATGGTGTATGGCGGGTTTAATATTTGATGAGGCGTGCCTATTATACCCTCATAACCAGTTCACACCAGCATTGTGATGGGAGACACAGGGCAAACGTGGCATATGCACGCGCGCACAAAATAGCCCGGACGCGCACGCAGCGGGAGGTAATCTGCTCGAACGTGTCCTCGTGAGATGAGATCGGACAAGCGAACGCACCGCGTCGCAGCGTGGAGGCGAAAGTCTCACGCATGGGCAACTTCGATTCTCACTCCGCGGGGCGCACCGCGGATCATATTGGCAATTGGGTGGCTATGAGGCATTGGCACATGATCAGCACTGGCACACGATAACAGAGCGCGTCCATCGGAGCAGGTCGAGTCAAGTCCTGGTCACAGAGAGAGAGACAGACAGAGAGAGACAGAGAGAGAGAGAGAGAGAGAGACAGACAGAGAGAGAGAGACCTCAAAAGGTGACTATAGGGCAATGACCACACAACGCGCACGCCCACACACACACACACACACACACACACACACACTGTGTATTCAGTTCTGTACTTTGTTTTCTCTCAGCACCATGGTCTGCTAACAAGTGATCGCTGTCCAGCGTGCTGAAGACTGTTTGTCATGACTCACATTATTGGGCATCTGCCATCACTCACACCATCAATCTGCCTAAAGAGGGGTTAGGGCACTTGGTCTACGCCCCCCCTCTTTGTCTGAGTGATCCTTACTAATGAGCATTACAATATCATGTCTGCAACCTCATGACTTCATGGGAGGGACACATCTTCATTATGTTCATGTCCCCCCTCAAATTGGGCATACAATAATGTGCAAGTTAAAGTGGGCTGCAGCAGCTAATTGTCACAGTTTTTATTCGTCTGGAAATCCAGATATCGTCTGGGGGGATGTCAGCCTTCTCTTAACCCTTGTGTTGCCTTCGGGTCATTTTGACCCGATTCATTATTTAACCCTTGTGTCGCCTTCGGGTCAATTTGACCCGATTCAATGTTTAATGTCGGTGTTCTTTCGGGAGTCAACAAACAAACATAAAGTACCTCACACTTAAACTTGGAAAACAATATTAATTCTAATAATTTTCTGGAGATTTTAATAGCTGGGGTCATATTGACCTCAAGGGTAAAATATGTTAGTAAATATAAAGGTAACAGGAGGGTTAAACATTGAATCGGGTCATATTGACCCGAAGGCGACAGGAGGGTGAAACATTGAATCGGGTCAAATTGACCCGAAGGCAACACAAGGGTTAAAAAATATACATTTAAATAACTATTTCCAGAAATCATGACCCGGTTACTAATCCACATACCTTGTTGTGAGCAGTTTCATATATATAGGAACTATTAGCTTCTCCGTGAGTAGTTACATCTCAACCTCAAAAACTAAGTCACACAAAACATCTATACCTCCATTTATAACAGCACTGCAGGTACAATTGCTTTTGGGGTGAACTGTCCCTTTAGCTGTTCAGTGCTCAGAATGTGTTTCATTGTTTTTCACTCATTGGAAATAACGCTGAGCCACGCAGTACAAAGAGGGAGGCTGCAGAGATTTCAGATGAATTAAACATGACTACATTTCTTCACATGCCAGGTCAGTCACACTGAAAGCAGCGAGCTGACGCTCGTGGGTTAGTTTGAGACACTCCTGACACGTATTGACAGCAAAATACTTATTATGGCACTTTTATACACCGTGCACAAAAATGGCTGCGAGCATGGAAATTGTATGTGAAGCCATTGTGTGGTTATGACTAATTCAAGACACCATGTGCAAAAATACCCCCACTTGCCAGCTTGAGGTAAAGTGTGTTATTCATAAGTTGTGAATAATTGAGGTTTGGGGAGAACAGTCGGAACTGTGAGGGGTTATTTGCTGACTGTGGTTTTTTCTGAGTTGGTTCTTATGAGAAAACACAACGCTTGGGTCAGGCAATTAACATGCAGAACGAATAAATAACAACGCTAGGTACCCTTTATGTTTTAATGACCAAGACGCTTTGAAACTAGTCTTTACTTAATGTTGTATGGAGATCATTAACACTGGATAAGTCATGACTTACTGCTGCCTCCATGTTTGGGTCGGGGACACTCATTAGGTTGCATTAGTTACCAAACAGAGTGGCAGCGTCTGAAAACAATGAGCCAGTGAAAACGTCATGTTGTACCGCATGACATCACGGCACATCGTGTCACATCAAGTAACTAGCATCGCAACAAAGCAATAAGACCGTTATTATGGAGAGGGAGGTAACACAACATGGTGGTCTTATTAGTAAAAGAAGATAGAATAGTACGTGATTGTTTTATATAACCTGCTAGAGTTAACATCAGACGCTTTTTACATTCATAGCAGTAATGAAGATCAGAATGTTTCCATATCTATGTCATGTTTATAAGACACTATGGCATCCAGTTGTGCAGAGGAGTGATGCCAAATTTTTAAAAAAGCATTACTCAGCAAAATACTTCCACGACTGAGACTTATTGAGAGACAAAGCAGATTCTGATTTGTTTTTGGCATCTAAATGCACATTGCATTATAATTATAACTGAAGTCTTTACCAGCCGGCATGTATGCTTCGCCTTAATGTAAAGTGATTAAGACTCACTTAAAGCCCTCCCGGGTTTACGGCCCATTGGCATTGAATCCAGAACTCCAGAGTCCAGCAGTACTAATAAAGCACAGGTGGTTTGCTTCGAGGTAAAGTGTGTTTTTAGAGTCTGCCAGGACAAATAAAACATGGTGTGTCAGTTTGAATGACCACATTGATAAAGCGGGTTTCTCCAGAGATGCCAGTTGTACACAGCCTCAGGGGCTGCTGGGAAGAGATTGGCTACATCCCAAAGTGTGTGTGTGTGTGTGTTTGTGTTTGTGCATGTGTGTTTGTGTTTGTGCATGTGTGTGTTAGTTAGTGGCCGTGTCTATGTGGGAAACTATGTGTTCTCCCTCTCTGGGGAGAGATAAAGGGGAGTCTTGGCGGTACCTGAAGCTTGGAGGGATGTGGAGGGAAGTGATCAGAGCCACAGGCCCAAACCGAACCCACCGTCACCATGCAGGTATTCACCAACGACTGGACACAGGAAGTGGACGTGTAGGCAACGTGGCGTCACCCGTTGGTTTGAGGACTATTGTTTTGAAGCCTCCAGTTTGGCATGATGACTCTCTGGGTTCTTGGCAACCAACCAGTGTTAAGTTGTCAGCGTGTAAACTACATCCATCGCGATGTAATCCCATGTCACACGACACGTGTCTTTCATGTCTAATGTAAAGCACTCGCACGTTTTTTGCCTCTCTCTGCACACACACACACACACACACACACACACACACACACACACACACACACACACACACACACACACATAGACATCTGCCCCCCCCCCCCCTTCATGTTCTTATGAAACATTCAGAGTCCCAGTTGAGTGGACAAGTGTTCACCCTTTAGTGGATGAGCCCACGCTGAGGCTCATGTTACTCTTTCAATGTCACTTGAGAAAATGACTGGCAGAGAGGAATGAAGGGTGAAAGGAGAGAAAGAGGGGTTAATGACAGGAGAAGTACAGAATGAAGAGGGGATGAGTGGAGCAGAGAGAGAACAAAAATGTGAGATAAGCAAGTGCTGTTAGTTTTGTGCTTTAACAGAAAGCTTTACAACATAAAACATTTCTAGTTGCATCATTTAAATTGCTTTCTATCAGCTCCAGCTGAATCCTAACAACGTAAGTGTTTAATTGGTTTGTTTCATTACTATTTCATTACATTACGTTGTTGTATATTGTTTTCAACATCCGTCTTTATTGAACAAATTGTTGAATTAACCTGCCTGTTAACACTGTTAAATGAATGTACTACTCTTTAATACATTGTCTCTGACTAGAAATCCCTGATGTCCTGATATATTATATTTGAGGAGTTTGCTTTCACAAAAACACACGTAGAAAATCTCCTGCTGTCCTCGGCCCAAATCCGCACTTGTGTAAAAATCCATGTACCTGACGTTAAGACATCAGCTGAAGAATTTAAACCAATTGAACTCGATTTCCAGTCAATTCTCAGTTCCTCCCTTCCCCTCAGGGACAAACATGTACACACACAACCGTACACGTGAAAACCGTGCACATACATCTTCGACTGCACTCTCATTTCACAGTCTGCTCTTTACCCAGAACCCCCCTGGAGGGATTTAGTGAATAGAAAGCTAGTTTGTACTTTCCATTAGAGCCTAATTCTATTACGCAGTTGGCTCTTATCGATCTGAACATTCAGAGAGTCATGCAAGAAAAGTAGCAAGTGGAGCACAGCGGAGGCCACTGTGGTTTGAGGATGGAGGCGGGAAAAGGTGGGAGTGAGGGGGTGCGCTGGGTTGAGGCAGGAAAGAAAAAAAATGAAATAGAAGGGGTGAGAACGAGGGGATTTAGGAAAAGAAGGAGCGAGATTTATCTGCCTCCACCTGTAAAGCATGATTCAGTGTCCTGATAGCCAAAGCACAAACACACACAATATCATTTGATCATGTATATCTCTAAGCAATACTATGTGTGTGTTCTGAAGCCCCAATATGCATACACACTCCCTGTGAGGGTGAACGGAGCTCCCCGACACACTGATTCAAATTGACAGCATGCAGATCACATGAACAGGCACACGCACGGGCGAGCACGTGTACGCACACGCACACACACACACACACATTGGACTGAGGCAGGGAGGTGTCCACAGCAGGCACCGAGAGCCAGGCAAGACGTGAGAACCCCCGTCTGAACGGGTAGCCATGAGGGGAGTGTGTGCTATGCCGTGAAGAGATTGGATTTGCTTGTGTGTGACATTTAACCCGGGCAGTTCTTGACCAAAGTGGTCACACCTGACTCTCCCTTCCTGAGGGGTCGAGTGCGCATACACCTGGGAAAAATGGGAAGAGATTATGGGGCACATTTGTTCAGAGACGGCGGCAGATGGAAGGTGAGGGAGAGAAAGGAGGTGGAGAAAGGCCAGGCAGCAGAGCGGATAAAGGAAGAGATGAGTTCTGGGGAGGGGAGGGGAGGAGGGGCATACAATAGGGAACATACAAAAATATGACAGTCATCTTCGCTACCTGGACAACACAATTATCACATAGCTGTGTGTGTCCATTACGTTGGAAATAACACACAAATACAGGTATTGACAAAATATAGACTCAGTGGCCACAAACTATTGAAATAAGAGGATATAAAAACAAATTTAAAAGCACATGCCGACCCAGAGAGAGAATTGAACGTGGGTATAAAGAATACACATTGAAAGTTTCCCAAACTTTGTTTTCCGGGGAACCCTTTTTTTTTAGGGCAAACCACGGTGACCCAATTCACGATAAGCCTTATCTATAAATCATAAGAAGAGCAAATTTGAACATAAAAGAATGTTTCATCCGACTATTTGTACTGCCATTGCACATCACTTCATATCATCTTCAATAAGTAAACCTGTCACTGTAAAGAGAAATTCCTGAATCACATCTTAGTGCCATGCATGTGTTGATAAACACATATCCAGTGTAATACTAAATGAGAACCAAACTAATGCTGTTCTCATTTCCTCAGTATAACAAACAGAAAGTAAGCATCATTGTTATAAGTAACTTACACTTTTTTAGAGCAATACAAAATGTAATTATCTTAACACGGCTCACAGGTGTATATAAATATTAAAAGACGATGGAAGAAATTCTGCGTCCATAATGAAATCTCCCGCGACCCTCCTGTCAGTCCTGACCCATCTGTTAGAATGACTGATCTAGAGTCAGTATTCGAAAAAAAAGTATCACGAGTAAAACCTCAGTTTCCTCACATACTCGATTCACGTCTTCTCACAGCTTGCTTCACAGGAGCACGGGAGTCTGCCACACACTCGGCGAGCGTGCACTTAAAGCCGCACTGGCGACAGTGGATGTCGAGGATGTAGGCGACTTAAACGGATGAAAGCAACAAGGAGACAATAAGGAAAGCATCGTTATGCGAGCCAACGTTGGACTGAGCAGACAGGCGAGAGGATGTCAGAGCGCTCGGTGTTTACCGTCGATGCTGAGGACACCGACAAGGGGCCTGTCTGGATTTACACCCCCGACGATGACTTTATGGTTTCCTTTGCCTAATTCATCACGACGCACACCGACAGTCACAAAGCGTTTCTTGTCAGCTCCGTCTCCGTCGTGGTGTCATTTAGAACAATGTTTCATTTGACAGCTCTGTTCTCACGATGTCTGAAGACAACAACAACAAAGCGCATGGAGGCATCTTCTTTCATTCCTGAGCTGAATGAGGAGAGCCTGTTTTCCCTGGATGGGTTGTTGTTGCGACTATGAATCGTTGAAACTCCCAGGACTTAGCCCACAATGTACTTGATGTTAAGGGTACACCAAAACTCCCAGAATACTGTATTTGGTGAGTGTGGGTACCAACATTAAAAAACACTGTTAAATTGAATTCTAATCAGCATCAACAGTTTGATGTTGGAGACTATAATATATTTTAATGCACTGCTATATAGACATATAGTATGCTGACCAAGTTTTTGGGGCCATTAAATGCCAATTCTGTTTGAGGGTGAACTTGGCCTTTAAATTAATTAATTAAAAGATGGTGCATCCTGAATATGACTCGTTGCCAGTGTTGCCAGGTCCGCGGTTTTCCCGTGGAATTGGGCTACTTTTGAAGTGTTGCCGCGGGTTGAATTTTTTGTCCGCTGGTTCAGGTAGACCTATTTTGCATGCAAATTACATGAATATCTTTAAATAAAAATCCATATTTTAAATGAAATAATTGATTTATACCCAAATCCTACCAGCGGCGGTACTGGACATGGACTTTAAAAGCAGTGTATATGGTTTGGCACGGGCATATTTTGAGTTCTGATATTGGGCTGGTTTTGGGCTGGTTTTGATTGGCCATTGGGCTGGTTTTGTCACACAGACCTGGCAACCCTGCTCGTTGCTTTCTAGGGAGGTACATTTAACAGGGTTTGCACACATTTTGACCAATGGATTTACATGACCAAACATTTTGTGAAATCTCGGTGTATATATGGAAAATTAAGAATATTTAGTATTTAAACTAACAATGAGAATTCCAAAGCACACAGTATATACCGTGTGAATTAACATATGCATATAAGAAATGTTTATGACTTTTCCAAAACTTTTGGGATTTTTTTTTCCAATGACTTTTCCAGGCCTAGAAATAACCATTTAAAAATGTCATGACTTTTATAGGTTTTCTATGACTGTAAAAACCCTGATTTAAACTCCTATTGGATTGCACATAAATGTAGATCAATATTTTGTAATGGAGGCTTAACTTACAAAACCATTATTTATACTCTACGGTCTCTGACCAAAATTCAATTTCAAATGTAGGGATTCAGAAAACACATTTATCCAAAGTGACATTGTAAAGCGGGTGAATGTGTCCCAGGAATTAATAGATAAGTCGATAACACAATGAAAAACTGGTACATTTAAGAAAAGGTAATCATCAAAAGCGAAAGCTCAAATGCTCTGCGAAGCATCCCGGTTTGTCACTGTGTTTACGGCGTAAGGCTGCAGGGGTGGGGCTGAGCAGCCAGGTCTATTCTCTCTGCCTCACGCCCTGAAGGTTGGAAATGAGCAAAACAAGAGCAAACATTCACCTTCACCCTGCACTGTCAAAAGAGTTGAAAGGGAATGGAACTCAACTTCTAATACGAATGAGCTTTCGGACACGTTACGTATTCATATATTCTGAGTTTAGTCTGCAGCATCAAACAGGTGGTCCGGATGTTTGTGTGTTTGAGGTTGGAAGGTTTTCAGCCACGGAAATCACACTCACACTGTTGTTCGCGCCGCGACAGCGATGAGCTTCATTCCAGCCACAGAGGAAACTTAGTGACTTTTCCCCAGCGTGTGTGAGGAGCTTCACACATCTCAAATTAACTCTGCATTATAGTCGCAATCTCCCTCTCCATCTCCCACACACGTAATACATAATAAAACAATTAAAAAGAGATTCACTTATTACATGTTCAGCCATGATGTCAACGCAGACCCCAATTTTAAATTCAATAAATACTTCATGTGCCTCACCTGTTTCACTCACATAGGTTTGATGACATTAGCTTTCAAATGTGACCCATGATATGTGCAGTGGAGCCAGGGACTGACACTTGATGTTTGAAAGGGCTTACTCTGTGTGAAAGGTCACCTATGCTGCTGTGCATACACGCTGCACACACACCTACACACACACATGCGCTGTAACTTTCATAGGGCAGCTTGGTGACAGTGTATACTCTCCAATGCTGTCAGTGGCGTTCTGCGAAGTGTCAAGTTCCCATGGGCTTTCACCCAAAACACAGAAGCAACTAAAGAATGCAATTAAATGCAAACATTATTTGTTTTATTTTATATTCACATTTGGACAAAACCTTAAAGAATGTAATTTAAAGTAAACTGTAAACGCTCGTGGATTTCTAGTAAAGGCCTATTGTGTCCCTGAATGGGGACAAGTGATCAATAAAGCTCTCTCAGTCTGACAGATATTTAGAGAGAGACATATGTGGTACTTCTTGTGTGAGAATCAAGCTTCGTATCAGGGTCACAGCTCAGCTCAGGTTTGAGCAGCAGCAGCACAACCAGAGAATGTCAATGTCAGTCATGGCATTTTGAATATCAAGTTGCAGGTGAAGAATTATTCATCAGGATCTCATAGTAATAATAAGCAGAACATATTTCTGTGAACCCCGGAAAAAAAAAACCATTCCATAATGTTAAAGTGAAAAATAGCTTTGGTAAAGGCGTGTGTTCAAACCAACAGCACATCCCTCTTCTGGAGACAGGACCTTTGCAGCCGGTGCATTCAACTGATTATCAGCTCCATATAAACGACCCCCTCCTCAGTCGAGCCGAACAAGACAATAAACCACGTGCAGAGGAAGGTGCAATAATATTAAGAGACATGAATAAAACAACCTGCCACTTTAACAGGAGAATGAAGTGCTACCAAGGCGACCAGGACAGAGACGCAACGACAATATAAACTCCACAACCGCTCACACAGACTCACACTTTAAACTAGTGCACACGGTGTCGCTGTCCCAATGGAACCAGTTCCACATGGTGTCTCTGTCCCAGTTGAACCAGTCCACATGGTGTTGCTGTCCCAGTAAAACCAGTCCAAAAGGTGTCACCCCGTTCCTTTAAATGTTCACACACTACATTTTCTTCTGTTTACTAACTGTAAGCCCTGCGTAAAAAATACATTAAAACGTCCAGCCATATCGAGAATGGTGTGCATTTAAGTTTCACAATCGGCGTTTATCGGTAAAACTCGAAAAAACGGCAAAAGGTTTGCAAAGTCTACGGGAAAAAAACTTTAAACGACTTAAGGATCCTAGAGCGTATATCGGGAATAGTCAAAAATTACTTTCCTAAGAGATCGGACCAGCTGTTAACCCCCAAAAAACGGAGAGAAATTGTCCCATTCATTTGAAAGGAGTTTCGGAAGAGAAAACGCTAACCAACGCTAATCTTTGTTGCCACAATGACTCGCCATACGTTAAGGTAAAGACATTATTTTTAAATTTAAAACGTTAACAAAAGAATCTAGTTTATTTGATTAATTGGACATTTTTTCATAGCTAGCACAGTTTCCATGGAATCTTTGTTCTGGTTTCGGAAGATTTCCAACACATGTGGAGCAAACTGACCTCAATAACACATCTCAATCCCGGTAATGTTCTAATATAATAATATACATGTATATAAACACCTCTCGGGAGAAGCCACACAATCTAAATTCCTTGCGAAATTTTTTTGTGGTTCCTTCATATTTTCCATCGCTCTCGACATGAAAATCTTAAAAAATGTTGGCTCTTGAAGACTTTAAAACAAGAAGAGGACCAACGGCTTGACTTTCAGCTCTCTTTGGGGACACCTCATTTAAGTCCACCCACATTTCAGTCTTCTTCTGCATAGCTGCTGTGTTTTTTATCTTTGTTTTCATTTCGTTACACATATATAAACACACATCTTTATCCAAACTCCCCGGGGTCACACTTCCACGATGCTGCACCCAACAGGTCATGCATCCATGTTGCTAAGATGAAGCCTTCGGTGAGGCGGAACATGAATCCGGAGCTCGGGGCGGGCCCACGCACATCTCAATGTGTGGCTGCAGCTTCGGTGCAGAAATCTGGAGTCATGCTGGCGCTAAATATAGACAAAGGTTTTATGTAAGCTGAGGTGAATTATTCCATTCCAAACATTTCAGCACATTTATTCACATGCATGGAATAAGTGACATGGCACAGGTAAAGGGAACACAGGCATGCACGTGTGAAACATCTCGTCACATGAAATAGATTTAGAGAACTGACAGCACAGCATACCCCTGCTGTCTGCCTGGTGAAATCACACACACACACACACACACACACACACACACACACACACACACACACACACACACACACACACGCACACACATGTCTACATGTGTGTGTCTCCTGGGCCTATGTTGATTTGAATGTGTTAATCAAAGCCCTTACTGTAATTGATTGGATGTGTGAGGGCTGGAGGGTTGTCCTTCACACGAGCATCACAGTGTCGAAACAAACAGCGCACACACACTTAATAACAGGAGTGAGCATATGACGACCCCCCCCCCCGAACAAAGGAGTCCGGGGTAGAGGTGAGTATCGAGCCTCGCTCAAATGATGCGAGTGGATGCAGAACGAGCACAAACACACCCGTGCGCCGCCAACACAGCCCTGGATATTGATCTCGGCTGCCACAAAATAATGAAGAGGGGAAGTGTTAAAATGAGTTATTTCCAATTAAGAGTGCGAGAAGAGGGATGGGTGTACAGCTGAGGAATGACTGAATAAGAGAGACTAGTCGTCGGAGACAGGGAGCGAGAGATCCGTGAGGGAGAAGGAAAAGGTGCTGCAAACAGAGGTGAAGAAGAGCACATTTGTTTTGAGGTACACGACGAATGGAGTGCAAGAGAACAAGACGAGGGAGGAGAGGGGGTGCATGAGTGAGACAGAAGGAGATACAGGGAGTGGAGGATTAAAAAAAAGAGGAGAGGGAATGAACTGTAATCATCATGGCAACCAAATCTCCTCCTCTTCCTCCTCCTTCTCCTCTTCCTCTTCCTCCTCCTTTTCCAAAGGGAGCATCTTTGATACCTTCAGAGCACTGATTACCAGACACACACACACACACACATATGTCTTGGAGAAACCTGTATGTCAGACTGACCATATGCATCAAAGCCGCAGACACACTGATGGGTCACCGCGGTTCGAGGCCCTGACAAGCAGCAGAAAGGAAAGGTTGTCCTCCATGAGCCCCTCAGCCTTTGTCTGGAAGGATCACATCACGGGAACCTGTTTTTCACCTCCTCTTTTCAATCCATCTCTCCTAAAATCAGCCTCATTGCCATCCGTTGAATCAGATTAGATTATGATCATACTTATTACACACATACACACACGCACACATAACAAAGTTGTCTGGTTGGACCGTGTGCAGAGATGTTGCCTCGATCTGATCTTCATGTCTCTGAGCCATCATGTCTCTGCCGGGCAGCCGGAGATAGACACACCTGTTAGATTGTAGGATTTTCTTTTAAGACATCACCTCACTTTCTTCTTCTTCGTCTTTACAGTCTTGAGTTGGACCATCGTCACAGAAAGTCATTCGGGTTCTTTTAATGTTGTATATCGATAGAATTTTAAGACTGTCAAAAATGAAAGAAAAAAGGTCAAATCAATATGGAATCACAAGATCTGACACCAGCTGACAAGTTCTGCATGCACACACAATTCCTCTGTGAATTCAACCTTGTGGAATGATGTGTCACTTCGATGTTGTAACCAAACTCTGCCTTGAAACATTGCACTAAACATTTCCCAGAATATTGCATTTATGTAGCACTGGCGCCATCTACTGGCTAACATGGCTAATTATGTTTTTATAATATTTATTTATATATTTTTTTACTTTTGTGAGGTACATAAACAAACGCTGTTTACAGACAATTACAGGAAATTCACTTTGGTCACTGCCTTGTGTATATATTATGTTTCCTCTGTATATTTAGTATTTTACTATTAGTATTCAGTATTTAGTATTGTGTTTTGTGTTTTATTTGTATCTTTTGTTAATGCTCTAATGTGCACCCGCTGCTGTGATCCTTACATGTCTCCACTGTGGCACGAATAAAGGAATATCTAAATCTAAATCTAAATCTAGAACAAGAGAGGGAAGAGTATTTTTCTGCCTCTTTGAAGTTTTCCAGCCAAACTGGGATGGATGTGGGTTTATTCATGTCTGGATCCCTGTGAACATCTGCAGAGAGGAAGCCGAGAGGCGAGCAGCTCCCGTCGGCCTTCACACGCTCCTCTGCCGATGAACACTGCTGCTTGATAAGAGGTGCGGTGTGGTCTCAATCAATGCTGACGCTGATTGTGAATTCAGAACATTATATTCGTCATGAGAATGCCGAGTAATCCGCGTGAAGGTTTCACTGCAGTGATCTTAAAAGAGATCCAACGTCTGTGTTTCACAAACAAGATCGGCTTGTGGAGAGACAATGTGCTTTGTTTCACACGTTTATTAAGAAGTCACAAAAGTCCACATACATCAAGGCCACGCTTTATTTAATACATGTTGTAAAGGCAAGATCACACTCGGTTATACATCTGGAATGTCTGGGGGGGGGGGGGAGGGGGTAGACGAGAACGCATGCTGAATGTCAAAGCACCTTAAAGAACAGTGGAGCGGAAACTTCTCAACTAAACACTGCAAACTAACAGTCAGATAACATGGGCTTGGGACTACTTATGTTTCGCTGTGTGTCCAGCGTGCAGGAGGACCACGCAGCGACCACGTGTACTGTGTGTGCATCTGTGTGTGCGCGTGAGTATCATGACTTTGTTGTATACACGTCTGTCTCTTATTGGTCTGCTTGCATCTGCACATGTTAACAAGTTGTTGCGCAATACATTGTATGATAAGCAGGTGAGGCACTGAAATCACATGACATGTGAGACCTGAAAAGCTGGGGAGGGGGGCGGCGGTGGCGGGGGGGGGGCGCTCTAAGTGACCTGATGCTAAACTAATTGAGAAAAAAAAAACATGAATTTCTATCCCAAAAGATTCCAGGGAGGAGGTTTATTTGATCTCGAAGCTCGTGATGCGGACCTCTCCATCGAAGCTGATGTAGGAATACTTCTCGGCCCCCATGCGGTTGGGGAAGTGGATCACAGAGCCGTCCGATAGAGTCACCAGGAACTCGGCCGCGGTGAATTCAATGACCATCTAGACGGTGGGACGTGAGCAAGAGTGAAGAAGAGGAAGAGTCATTGTACGATTTAAAATAAACATGCAGCATGCATGAAAGCACACACACACACACACACACAGCTGTCACCTTGAACTCCTCTCCCTGGTGGAAAGGAAAGCCTCCCTCACGGTACTCCTCGCACCAGCTGCCGTTCTGGTAAGAGTTGCAGACCACGGCGTTCTCGTCTCCGTGGGCGTTGAAACGAGCGTTGATGTGCATCGTGATGTCCGTCTCATCCGGGCCAATGTTCACTGCAAAGCTATGGCGCAAAGAAACAATGAGATGGATTACTCAGCTTTTTTTAATTTTTAATTGCTGCTTATATTTAGAACGTGAAAGAGGACACCAAGTGCACAAACGAGTGGGATAACCTCAGCAGTTGTGTGGGTGCTTCTCTCATCTGCTAACCATTATCTTCATTCAGCCCCCGTTACCGAGGGGAAGTTTATAGGAACGCACTGATTGTAATTACAGATTCTACCTCCAGCTCTGTTTGTGAGTACGCACAGAAAAAACTGGCCCTCGTGTTGAGTCACAGCATTTCACAGGGAGAGTTGAAGAAGAAGAAGGAAGGAAGGAAGGAATGAAGGAAGGAAGGAAGGAAGGAGATGTCTTATCAGCCTCAGCCACTAGTACTTACTTTGTGGCCTCAGGCTTGGGGACTCCAACAATGGTCAGGGTCTGCCCGACCTTGAAGGACATGCTCTTTATGGCCATACCCTGTGCAAGAGAAAACGGGGGAGGATTTAGTCACACAGTACATTATTGTGTGGAAATACTACTGGATTTCTATACATCCAATTATTATAGCAGCTACAGGCCATAAACCGCACCGGCAGTAGCTACAGCCAACTCTCCAATCCCCACTTCATCCTTAGAAATAGCACAACATGTGTTTTCACTTATAATCCCATAAGCCAACTGGTCTAAGATTCCAGCTCTTCCCAGTCCCACCGTTGCCACAGCCCCTTTTTCCTCTGAGCAGATTCTGGCAGAGACTAAAAATGTTGAAAAATGATAGGGGACGACCGTTAAACTGAGCAATATTTTCCTAAATGCAATACGGTGGAAAAAAGGCTGAGCACAGCAACAAAACAAAAAAACTCAGCTCGGTTGCTGCTGTCCATGTGGCAGGAGATATGTATGGAAATTACACTTGAACAATATAGTATGGTTATGAAACACAGAGCACCACTGTTTAACATGCTGTCACTCTGGAACTAGTAACTGTCGCCAGGGCAACAGATACAAACATCAGCCTTTTGTGGGTTTACAAGATCTGTCAATGTCGTTAAAGGAGAAGTTTCTGAGAGATCTGATGAAATCTGAGTCGTACGATCATCTGTCTTCTGCTCACAAACAGTGACAAGTAACAAGTAAAAATGTTTTTTTTTAATTATGATTTTTAATAGATATAATTGATCTTAGCCACATTTCCAGGGGACAGGAGCAATACTCTTAACAACCTGTGAGTTGTCCTTGCTAATCTTAACAGTGTTAAATACAGTCGACAATAAACCAAACTTTAAAGGCAGTTTACTTAGTTGATAAAGTTCAGGGTCAGAATGATTGTCGAGGTTCAGGCAGACAAACTTTGGAAGCAGAGAGTCATAGTTTACCAAAGACTTTTAGTGATATTGTTAACATGAACAGCACTTTAAATAATCCTTGGTCTGGTGGATGTATATGTTGCTGGCGGTTTGTTGATTCTGGCAGAACTTGAGAGAATATATCTGGAGTAAATCCAAACACTGAAGAGGAAGATGGAGGGAGAGAATAACATGGGTTCAACATTCTTTCCATGTTAGAGTCCAACTGTTAAGTGTGTGTGTGTGTGTGACACATGGCACTGGGGCTAGAGCTGTGTGGGGCTGGGCTGCTCTGCATCCCTCCCATACGCCGCTATCTAAAGGAGTCTGAATGGTGCATTGTATAAGAGATGCCAATTCATTCAACTTCTCGCTGGCAGAGGGACAGAACATTATGCCAACTCACTAGAAACACAACTAAGTACACTACCGTTCAAAAGTTTGGGGTCACTTAGAAATGTCTTTATTTTTCAAAGAAAAGCACTGTTTTTTCAATAAAGATAACATTAAATTAATCAAAAATACACACTATACATTGTTAATGTGGTAAATTAATATTCAAGGTGGAAGTGTCTGGTTTCTAATGAAATATCTCCATAGGTGTATAGAGGCCCATTTCCATCAACTATCACTCCAGTGTTCTAATGGTACATTGTGTTTGCTAATCGCCTTAGAAGACTAATGTCTGATTAGAAAACCCTTGTGCAATTATGTTAGCACAGCTGAAAACAGTTATGCTGGTGATATAAGCTATAACTGGCCTTCCTTTGAGCTTGAAGTTTGTAGAACAAAATTAATACTTTAAATATTAATCATTATTTCTAACCTTGTCAATGTCTTGACTATATGTTCTATGAAATGTTCAATTCATTTGATAAATAAAAGTGTGAGTTTTCATGGAAGACACTAAATTGTCTGGGTGACCCCAAACTTTTGAACGGTAGTGTATGTACAAACAACACAAAGCATTGTGATTTATTTAACTCTAAAATACCTGTGATCCCGCTGGAATTTCTACAATACGAATACCAAATAGGCCTTTTCAGTGTAAGAGACACTCCCTGATAGAATCACATGGAGAAAAAAGACAGCTGCATTTTTCACCCCGAGAGGTGAACTTGAGAATTACAGCTGGCAGCATCACTTCTCCACCGATGATGACTTTATTTCATTATGTCCTTTAACCCTCCTGTTACCTGAGGGTCAATTTGACCCCATTCAATGTTTAACCCTCCTGTTACCTTAGGGTCAATTTGACCCCATTCAATGTTTAACCCTCCTGTTACCTTTATATTTACTGACATATTTTACCCTCGGGGTCAATTTGACCCCAGCAATTAAAACCTCCAGAAAATTATTAGAATTAATATTGTTTTTCAAGTTTAAGTGTGAGGTACTTTATGTTTGTTTGTTGAATACCTAAATAGCCCTTTAAATAGAAAAAAAGTTGATATTTCTTATATGTTTGACACAGTGAAAAACAGCCTGGGGTCAAATTGACCCTAAGGTAACAAGAGGGTTAAACATTGAATGGGGTCAAATTGACCCTAAGGTAACAGGAGGGTTAATGGGATATAAACCCGCTGCCCCCGCCTCGCGGTGCCCGTCCCATCACATGTTTATCCCTGTTTCCAGCAACAAGCCAGAATGATACAGGGCCTTATCGTAATTTACTGAGTTTAGGACCCCGAAGAGACCAGAATGCATTGCTGGCTGTGTTCAGCTGAGACAGAGCTGATGAGACTGAAATGAACAAATGTTAGAAAGAGTTTCTGTTCCAGTGTAAAACACGCATGGCAGGAGGAATGTACCCACCTAAACAGCTGGCTTTTTTCAATGCATTGGCTGCTTCTGTTAGGTGACTAATGTGCATGTGTGCTGTGTCGAGAATACTTTGACCATAAAAGGCAATCTAAGAAGCTCAGACCTCTAAAAAGAAAAGAAAAAAGTAATAATGTGCAGGGAGCTGGTTCAGTTAAAGCAAAGTTCAGCTGGTTCAGATGTATCGACCGTGTGAGCTGACACCCAGCCAGCTGTCGGTGCCACTTTTAAAGTAGGAGATGACGGCGCTCCTCTATCTGAGTCACGAGATTATCAGAACAGAGGAAAAGCAGTGCAGGAGCACAGTGGTAGCTTTAAAATGTTACTTACTTTGCTCATCTTTGCTGATGTAGTCACTCAAGTCGGGGGTTGAGAAAAAGTGAGAGTGGTGCAGGGCCTTGACTCACTGCAGCCTCTCGGGATATATACAGTGTGGGAGGTTCCTTCAACCTGAGTGGCATTTCAAGCAGCGAATACAATCAGGCCACCAGAGAACACCGACCAATGACGTCAAAGTGTTGTTACAGTCTGCAAATATCTATTTTAGTGCTTAACAAGTGATTGCAGACCTTGGTAAAGGGAGGGTAATTGGGGATTTGTTGACATTAGGCTGTTACTTTGTAACCTGGTGGTGTGGCGTCTCACTGTGAGGGGGAAACCAGAGGGACAGACACAAATAGAAATGTGTTTGTTGCCAGGGAGACAACTAAATATTTGGCCGGCCAATAGCCGTAATGTGCACTTACTGTATATAGCTGTACATGTGAGAGCAGGCTGAAAGAGGCCAAAGTGAAATGTTAAAACCGAGTCCAATCCTCTCTCACTCAGCCAGCAAAAGTTCAAACTTTCATCAGCTGACATCCAGCAGCTATGACTCAATGAGGGAACGAGCCACACACACACACACACACACACACACACACACACACACACACACACACACACACACACACACACACACACACACACACACACACACTAGCACTGCAGTGTGATACAACATAATGTCATTTAGAATAAAGCCACAAGGAGCTTCACTTATAGCTTCATGAATGGCTTTGGTCACTATAACGGTGTAATGCTTGTTGTAAAAATAAAAAATTAAGTATCTCTTGTGTGTGCCACACACACACACACACACACACACACACACAGATTATGTGTGTGGTTGCAGTTTTCACTGTAAACACATCTGTGAGAGAAATCTGAAGGGAATGAAGTATTCATAAATTGTATCTGCTGGTTAACACACTGATGAACTGATTAATACTGACATCACATCAGCTTCTACATGATGATGTCACTGACAAACAAGCTCACTCTCACAGTTACTCAGCAAATATCCACTAGAATATAGTACAGCCGAAGTTACTCGTTGCATCAGAAGTTCAAGTGACACAGAGATGTTATGTTTTGTATTACCCCCCCCCCCCCCCCCCCAAGACTCAGTCTTAAGACAGTCAGCAGATCTACTTACAAAGAGAGCTTTCACATAAACAGGAAGAACACACACACACACGCACACATACACGAACACACACACTTCATTGTCTTTATTGCTGTAATACATAAGAAATAGTACATAGAAATACTAACCCTGTTAAAGTTGCTTTATACACTAGGCGGTACAAACACACACAGCTTTCTCTTTTTTAATTGTTATATTTTGAGAGTTTTAAAGGAAATGACCGGGATGGTGTCTGCTTGGACCTCGGGTGAAGTGGACAGTTGACTCGGGTGGAGTTAAATACACGAGGGTTTTCTGCCCTCTAGTGGTCACAGTTAGGGACTGCAACACCACATGGACTTGATGACTGATCGCTGGTATTAAAACAGGATTTTCAGTCATGATGATTATCCAGCTCTCACAATTCATTAAGAGGAAGGCTGCTGCAAACTTCAAACCTTCAAACGTACCGCTCACATTTGAATCATAAAGATCACACATTGTAGGCCTTAAACGATGATTGAGCTTCATTAATCTAAGGAACAACGTCAGCTAACAACATGTTGCAGATACTCTGTTTAGAATATTCAGACATTTGGAATAGGGCCGAGCAGTATGTTTGAGAGCTGTTAGGGGAGTTGTTTCAAGGAGTTTTCACTCTTACCTTAATGAGCAGGATGTTACAATTACATCTACTGAAAGGTAAATAATGTGGGGAATCAAATTGAATTACATCTTGATAAAAACACATGTATTTATAATAATTCAAATGGGTCAAATGTATATTTATATTGTAGAAAAGTGTGAAACATTCATGTCATTAGATTATGTCTGGAATTAAGAAAACTATTTACTTTATATGAATGGTGCATGCTGTGACTATAGCAGAGTAGTTCATGCAGTATCATGTTATACGAATTATATTCATACAAGTATTCAAATTATGCTACACAGCTACTCAGACGCAGATGCGCACCGACAGGAGTCATACGATGAACAAGGGACTTCCTCCCTGATGCAACCCGGTGAAATCAATGTAATACCATTGTAATGTGTAATTTGGCCCTTCGACACACACCTGATTGCATCATTCTCAGACAGGATTAAAAGATTTTATGAGTTACTTTAACTTAATCTAAATAGGGCTTTTTTATGATGCTGTTATCTTTATTATTGCTTATTGCCATTTGTTTTGGGAATAATAGCTATTATTTTATTGTCATTGATTTGTAGAAAAAAAACATTACTTGTTTTAGCTGTCAACTTATGTTAAACTATTTTAAACTTTTATGAACTATGAAACTGGCCAGTTTGTCAGAAAAAACTTCAACAAGGCTATGAGAGTGATTATTTGACAAATAAAGATGTGTTTTAGGAACAGGGACATACATATTTCAATGCAAACTTTGAATGGGCTGATATATACCATAAACCTCAATTACGGCATCTATATATATATATATAAATATATATACATATATTTGAATTGTATTCATTACATAAACACTAATACAGGTATTACACTCTGATTGCACCATTGCACAAACCCTGCTGCTCAAAGAGGGCGTGGTCCATGTAATTATATGAACAACCCCCTCACGGCTATTGGTCCACTGATAATATATTTACATTTACTTTCATACAATTGGTGAACAGGAAGTAAAGAAGGCGTGTACACACGCTGACCCACTCCTTTATAAATATTGATAATGTGGAGTCAGTGAATTGAACTGACAGCACATAAATAAGCGGCACGTTGTCGCCGCTGTCAGCATAAGGGAGGTGTAACAGTGTGACGTACCCGCCCGTAGCCTCCACACCGCGGCGTATTCAACGCTGCAGCTCGCGGTGGACTCTCCAGCGTGTGCGCGTGTGTTGCTGCCAACCCTCATCACAACAGCGTTGATATCTACCACTGCGAGGCTGGCATAAGGATGGCATCAATGGCAGCGGCGCACGAGCCAGGTATCCGCCCAGGCTCCATACCGCTGGCCGACGCCTTAGTCCCCGCAAGTATATTCGCTCCGGACCGGGGAGGATGCGGGGACGACGCCGAGGACGAGTGCTTCGAGGACAGAGACATGTTCAACGGCGAGCTCGAGGACTGCGGGGTCGACTTCACCAATAAGGTATATAGCGCGAGGCCCTGCGAGCTAACGTCAGTGGGCGCTATGGCTGCTCCTGGGGATGAATGAATGACAACAGAGATACGCGTTTACCGAACATGCGGTGCGCCATGCTGTCATGTAACCAATGACTAACATGAGTAACGTCAGCACAAAGACGAGCCGGTGTCTCTGCTCAGGGGGGTCGCGTTGGCTGACGTGACAGGAGCTAGTTGCGGCTAACGCTCTTGTTGTGCTTGATGTCTGAAACACACGGGACCGTTTACGGGGTGACCCACTGCTGCTGTCCGGAGAGACGGGCAGCGCAACATGGCGGACTTTGTTGTCAAACAAACCATAAAAATGGACGTGACATGGTGCGTTTAACGCAACACACACGCGCGCGCGTGCGCACACGCGCACGAACACAGGCTGATGAAATACAATACAACGAGATAATGGCCAGGTCAGCCCGCTGGACCATGAGCACCAATAATGTCTGATGGATCAATAACAAAGAAAAGAGCATCAGCTAGGCTGCATGTTTAACTGTTAACCGTAACCGGAGCTGTTTTGTTAAGTAGTCAGCCCTGTCGAACGAGGAAGAGTTTGACATTGTGAACCTGTATGATGACAGTGGCAGCAAGGATCACATGACTCATTCAAATGTATCACATGACACAAAACAATGTATCACATTGCACATAACAATGCATCACGTGACACATTACAATGTATCACATGACACATTACAATGTATCACATTGCACTTAACAATGCATCACGTGACACATTACAATGTATCACATTACACTTAACAATGTATCACATGACACATTACAATGTATCACGTTACACATTACAATGTATCACATTGCACTTAACAATGTATCACGTGACACATTACAATATATCACATTGCACTTAGCAATGTATCACGTGACACATTACAATGTATCACATTACAAATTAAAATGTATCACATGACACATTACAATGTATCATTACATATTGCAATGTATCTCATTGCATATTATCATGGCATCTTATTACACATTACAGTGTATCTCATTACACAGGGTTGCATCAGAAAGGCGGTCCCTCGTTCACCTTTGACTATCGGTTTGATGAGCTGTGTTGTAATACTTTGATCTTCTTCTGACACGATAATACTGAACCATGACGTGCTTCATGAGCTTCAATTTAAAATGTTTAAGTTTTAGCAAAACTTCCACAACAGGAAGGAACATTTATTTTTCCCATTGAAAAAGGTCATACTGACTAAACCAATTTAAATTAAGCACATTAAAGTGAAAATAGTGGTGACTGCAAGAAGTTTAAAAAAAATACAATGGGTGTGTGTGTGACATATGAAACTCACAGTTCACCACGGCCAAGTACTCTGTCGCAGCTTTGAGACTATGAAGCTTTATTAATTCACTTCGGACTTTTTTTATTTACTGCTTTTCCAAAATTGAAGATCTTAAATCCAAAATGTTCAGGACTTTATCTCTTTAAGGTTAGGCAACAAACTTACTTGGTTAGATTCAGGAAAATATTATAGTTTCAGTTAAACTCTTCCTGACAGAAAGCCCTGAAGGCAAAGCTCTCCCATGAGCCTACTCGCTGCTGCTCTCACACGGCGGTCGGTGTCATCGTGGAAGCATAGCGCCCGCCCTGCGCTCACCCACCAAGTTACCACTGTTGGCTCTGCCAGCACTGTTGCCGTTGTTACCACTGTTAGCACTGGTATAGCAGCGCCCCCCTGGGTCAGCCGTCGGCGCATTGAGAACCCTTTGAAAGGCGATGGAATACGCTCTGATGTTTTGCACTTCGCTCCTTTAATCTTCACAGATTCACATGTAACCCTGAGGTGTTTCATGGGAAGAGAGACGGCTGTGTTTGTGTGTGGAGAGCAGCTTTTGAACTTCCCATCCCCTCTAGGTTCAGCCTACTTTCTCCTGCTGCATATATTTTGAACATGAGAGTGTTTCTGAGGTAAAACTGCCCCCGAGTGTTCCTTACTTTGAAGTCCAGCCGCTGCGTCTCATGAAAGCAACCACATCTGGTGCTTTCACCAACAGCTGTTTAACAGTGAACGACTGCCACTGATTCTAACTCGTTGGATCAATGATTTGTTTTGATCGTACATTTATTGTAGAACAAGGGCCAATTGTATCTGTTTCCTTCCCACATGGACAAACCCGATAGCTGGCACTTGTTAGTCCAAATGGAGAGCAGTATGACTCGTTACTTCGCCAGCTGCGGGACAGAATGGAAGAGGGATGTGGAGAGACCATCTACGTGGTCGGGACGGGCTCAGGTGAGAAAACACAGACGCGTTTCTCCCTATTGTTCAGTCAATCTGTGCCAAAGCACTTTAAAAAAAACGTGTCTGTTTGTTTATTTACCTCTTGTCCGCCCCTCCCCCCGTAGATGGTTGCGACTGGGGTCTGGAGGAGAAGGACATGGAGGCCTCAGCAGCCACAGTGCGCTCCATGTGTGAGCAAGTGGATGCCGACCTCATTTCTCTCCGAGAGCGGACTGAGGCTGCAGGTTTGGTTCGCGACTATCTGATCCGACGGCGTGTGGGTGAGCTGGACTTCCTGGAGGTCAGGTGAGTGGTCAGAGGTTAGGAAAAGCCAAAATCGTATGGTTATAATCAAGTAACACGCACAGTACCTATTGCTATGGTGATGGTTCCTTTATTTATCACTATTATGGCCCCCCTCTTCTTTTTTGAGACGTGTCAGAAAGTAATGCTGTGTGATATCTGAATGCTCCTCTACCCCTTAGGGTTGCAGTCGTGGGTAACGTGGATGCTGGTAAGAGCACTCTGCTGGGAGTGTTGACGCACGGAGAGCTGGACAACGGGAGGGGTTTTGCCCGGCAAAAGCTCTTCAGACACAAACACGAGATGGAGAGTGGCAGGACCAGCAGTGTGGGCAACGATATCCTGGGCTTTGACCAGCAGGGACAGGTGAGGGTCACTTATATGATTGAGCTCAGTGCCACACAACGAGCTTTCCAAATGCATTAACATTCTGAGAAAAATATTGACTGTAAGAGAAGCAGGTTTATCTTTGGAAGGAGCGAAGGGAACAGGCATGTAGAGGAAGCATCCAGGGAAACGAGATGTGACTGTAAGGGGATCGAAGTGCACCGGCTAATATATCCCATAAAAGCACCATTAATGCATCATACGTTAGAGTTCAGGTACTCTTTCTCGGGAGCTTTTCGCCCTAGGTACTGTTATTTAGCCTTTATAGAACTTAATATAACAACAAAGACATGCTTACTATTTGAGTGAGCAAGTACCATTCATCGAATGGCACTGCTAGCTTCGACCTTATTGGGAAGCAGCACTTGGTCCGAATGATGTGGCTTTAACTCCGCCCCCTGTCGGTCTGGCCCTAGGTGGTAAACAAACCAGATAGTCACGGAGGAAGCCTGGACTGGAGCAAAATCTGTGAGAAGTCCTCCAAGGTCATTACCTTCATCGACCTGGCCGGCCATGAGAAATACCTCAAGACCACTGTGTTTGGGATGACCGGACACCTGCCTGACTTCTGCATGCTCATGGTGAGAGAGGAGGGGGGGGGGGGTGTTTGTCCACCATTTGTAACAGAGGTTTCCCTGTTTCTTTGAAGAGGATATGAATATGAATACAGATGTTTCTCTCTAGGTGGGCAGTAACGCAGGTATCGTAGGGATGACCAAAGAGCACCTGGGCCTGGCCTTAGCCCTGAATGTGCCCGTGTTTGTCGTGGTGACAAAGATAGACATGTGTCCAGCCAACATCCTGCAAGGTCAGTCCCGTGGAGTTAGAACTCTGGATAAATACATTTCACTTTCACAGCTGAAAACGCAACGCAACTATAGGAGGAGCTCAGGAAAGCATGCCTTAATATGCCTTTATCTTTTCTTGGAAGGTCTCAGATTTTGTTGTAATTTGTCATTTGATATGCAGTCTGATTCTATTTGCTATTTGCGACGTGCCTTCTTATTGTTGCGCTCTTGCGTTGCTCTTCCCAGAGACATTGAAGCTGCTCCAGAGGTTACTGAAGTCCCCCGGCTGTAGGAAGATACCCGTGCTGGTGCAGAACAAGGACGACGTCATAGTCACGGCTTCAAACTTCAGTTCGGAGAGGTAATTACAGGGTCCGTACGCTCATGGAAAACCTGGAAAAGTCATGGAATTTGTAAATGTTTATTTCCAGGCCTGGAAAAGTCCTCGAAAAATATAAAATCCCAACACTTTTGGAAAAGGCATGGAAATTTGTTATATTCATATATGCATTCACGCTGAGTTTTAAATAATTAATATGCTTTTTAAAGAGTGACTCAGAATATAAGCCTGCATACGCTCTCAATACACGCGGCGCACATTTTTCGCGCTGCAAGTGAACGCACCTTAACTGAAATTCTGATTCTTTTAATCAAACTATTGTCTCTCATTCATTTGTGTCTTTTTAAGGTATACATTTTGTCACTTTTTTTTATGTATACATTGAGATTTAACTAAATGTTTGGTCATGGAAATTTGGTTTTAAATTCATGGAAAAGTCAACGTGTGTATGAACCCTGTAATAAGTCTGTCAGATTCAGAGTAAACGGGACAATTATCCTTTGTAACCTGTATGTGTGTGTCCCCCCTCCCCATCTCTCTCTCCAGGATGTGTCCCATCTTCCAGATCTCCAATGTGTCTGGCGAGAACATGGAGCTGCTCAAGATGTTTCTCAACCTGCTCTCCTCCAGGACGTCCTACCACGACGACCAGCCCGCTGAGTTTCAGATCGACGACACCTACTCTGTACCGGTACGCTGACAAACTCCGAGCACTGAATGCATTTTATACGCGATGCATATCCTGCTACATCTACACACCTCACACATCGCCCACAGAAAGCTATCCAGACAACCGCTTGTGTTTGTGTCTCAGGGAGTGGGAACAGTCGTATCAGGAACCACCTTACAGGGACTCATACGTCTGAACGACACGATGCTACTCGGGCCCGACCCGTTGGGCAGCTTCATCCCCATTGCCGTCAAATCCATCCACCGCAAGAGAATGCCTGTGAAGGAGGTCAGAGGGGGCCAGACCGCCTCCTTTTCCCTCAAAAAGGTAGGAAGGGAAGAATCTCCCACAGCAGCATCTAGTGGGGAGTTATGGGACTGCTTCCATTGTTTTGTTATAACTTATCACCTGGCTGCTCACTCCATGTACAGTAGTCATGTTACCAGGGCTCTCAAGTTTTGAAGACAGGCAAGAACGACATTTTCGGATATTAGTCAGTCGCGCGCAATTCCAGGATGCTTTATTTTCATTGGTTGCTGGATAAAATCTTACCCAGATACGGGTTTTTCCTGATTGGCTATTGTGTAGCCCATTTCTTTTTTTTGATTGGCTGATAAGTGGCACCTCACAGCAGAACTCCAGGGGAGCGCTTGATTCCTCCACGGTGAGGGCAGCGCGGCTCATGTTGGCGCGCTGCGGCACATTAAAACATTAAATAGCCGAGAGTTTTTTTCAGCGTGAGAAATACGATGTGTGGCGGGAGTGCGTGACTTAAGACCGAAATGCGTGAGTGTCACGCTCAATGCGTGATACTTGAGAGCCCTGTGTTACCTATCGCCACCTGGTCACTGCATGTTTATTGCCCTCACTTATTCCATGTTTCTTATCACACTCCAAAGATGCTTACACCTAATCTTTAGAAATGATCGCACAACAGTGTTAAAAAAACATAAAGTTTTCAGGGCTCTCAAGTGTCACGCATTGAGCGTGAGTCACGCATTTCGGTCTTAAGTCACGCACTCCCGCCACACATCGTATTTCTCAGGGGGGGGGGGGGGGAGGATATGTCACTCTTGCATGTCTTCAAAACTTGAGAGCCCTGAGTTTTTCTTTGTTGTCTGTGTCTCCTCTCATCTTCACCCCTCCCATGGCGCAACTCTGTGTTCAGATCAAGCGTTCGTCCATAAGAAAGGGCATGGTGATGGTTTCCCCGAGGCTGTGCCCGCAGGCTACTTGGGAGTTTGAGGCCGAGATCCTGGTACTGCATCACCCGACTACGATATCCCCCCGATACCAGGCCATGGGTGGGTAACAATGACTCAATGAAACACACTTCATTTCAAACCGAATGCTCACCAAACACGACTTGGTTCGTCTTGGTCGAAATCCTCAATTCACAGAGTAAGATGTGAAAGAACGGCGTTTTTCTCCCCCGTGGCGGCTGCTCACGGAGGAGCCGCCTTTTTGCAGTGGCCTGTTGGCGGCTTCCACTCCTTTTTTAGGAGGAAGACCATGGAATTATAAAAATAGAATTACAAAAAACACTTCAAAATCACCCTGCTGGTCTTAGTTTAGTTTATCTTTGGGGCCTTTAAAAGGTCTCCAGCACACCTCCGCTCTGTTTCCAGAGGAAACCTTCAAGCACAGCAACGCTCACGCGGCGCTCGCTCTCTCTGGGTTGTCGTCGGCAACAGCATGCCGGCCCACCCTGACATTCATTACAGCGGAAAGAGTCCATTTCTTTCAGCGCCGGAGACCAATGAGAGCAAAGGCCAACAGCGGTTTGCTCAGCAGCTCAGACTCTGGAGGGTCTGCACTGACCGTTTGTTCCACTGCGTCGGCAGCCTCTCTGGCTGAATATCAGACTCAAAACTAAACCAAAAAAAATCCTTGTCCAGAACACCTGTCCAACATCTGTGCACATCCTTGGGAGGCCATGTTCACGGTTGAAAAGTAACGCATTCAAAGAGAACGAGGATGCTTTTGAGCGCCCCACAGCTGCTGAAGCTGAGAGCAGCACTCTGTAGTTCCTCCGCCTACCAAGTGAGTCACCGGGAAGCGGAAAAACTACGGATTTTGCAGCTGAGCCCCGGCTCACACCGAGGAGATCAGGAACAGCTGCAGGCGTTTCTCACACTATCGACCCGACTCTGAAAGATAATGTTGAAAATCTTCCTTTTCTAAGCAATAAGTGCACGTGTGTATTTTGGTGTGTCATTGTTCCCCTTGCAGTCTGCAGAGAGACATGTGTTCTTCTTCTCCCCTCAGTCCACTGCGGCAGCATCAGGCAGACCGCCACCATCTTGTCTATGAACAGAGACTGCTTACGGACTGGGGACAAGGCGTCGGTCCACTTCCGCTTCATCAAAACCCCGGAGTACCTGCACTGCGACCAGAGGCTGGTGTTCAGGGAGGGCCGCACCAAGGCGGTGGGCACCATCACCAAGGTAACGGCCTTGTGGCAGAACAAGGCCTGATGCTGATTTGCCAGTGCCTAAAGCCCAAATTATTAAATGGAATGATTTTCAGGACATTATCTGCAATGCGTATGGCCAATTTCCTTTGGGGTAAGAGTAGAGAATAGCAATTCCAAGGATTATTACCTTCGCATTGTTTTGATGCGTGCGTGCGTGTTACTCGCATAAGTCAGAAAGTATTAAACAGAATCACATGACATTTGGTGGGATGATTGGTTATTATCCGGGGACCATTTGATTAGATTTTGGGATCGATCGGGTCAAAGGTCAAGGTCATGAACAGGTCAAAATCTTCTTTCTACCATAGCGTGGTCAATTTCTATCCAATTGGCCTGCAACTAATGCCAACATGTTCATAATGCAATGCCCAATCTTGTGATATGTGAAGGTATGCGCTCTACCGAGTGCCCGTTCTAGTTCATTATATTTAACTAAGTAATTTGCACAGACCACTATAACCATGTTATATAACCAAGATATTTCCACTCTGCATTTAAAAATAACATTCCTTGTTCAAGAGCAACGTTTTTGTAGAAAAGACAAATAATTGTCGTAATGATTTTAAATAAAGGCCATTTCTTTGTTACAAAACCTACTTCCTTGTGATAGTTATCCAACCAGATCGGGTTTCAGGCTGATGAATGTGGAACTTGCTGTTTTTAACGAGCATTGTTTTGAAAATCATGAGCAGCTGATTCTCTTCCCATCTCGCTCAGACTCAAATATTGACTCCATTCTTTGCAGCTGTTGCAATCCACCAATAATTTACCATCCAATTTTAAACCTCCACAAATCAAAATGCAGTCTACAAAGAGGGCGCCGCCGCGAAAATACGACGGCACCACGGCAACCGACGACGAAGTAGCAACGACGGCGCCGTCGGCAACACAACCGGTGAGACGCCAGTCGATTAAAACGTGTTATTTAGTGCCGCCGAGTTTTCCTGTGTCCTAACATCGCTGCTCTTTTCTAACGTGTTAACTGCTCTGTGTCCTCCTCCCTCTTGTCCTGCAACACATCCTGCTTTGTCTTCTTTCATCCCGAACTTTAACTGTCACGTCACGTCACTCACACACACACACACACACACACACACACCGTCCTTTGCCTGCGTGGCCGGCCTCCTAAGGGCGAGGGAGACGAGGAGCCTCAGATAAAAGAGGGCAACAAAGAGAACAAGGTAAAATGGGTCAAGGAACAAGACAAGTGGAGGACCTGAAAAGGGGAGGGGGGTGGGCGGGGTTGTTTTTAAATAAGCAAGATAGTTGAGTAATGTTTTCTGGTCTTGAAGGTGCCTTGTCAAGTGTTTTTGTTATCGCTCCCTCGCAGCCAAAGACTGGAGGAGGGAGGAGGAGGGGCGGCCAGAGGCACAAAGGGAAAGGTCAGAACATCAGCACCATCTCCACTCCGGCCCCCTCAGGAATCGGAGGTTCCTAAAGGGCCCTCTTGTCCCTCCCTCTCCGCCATCACTCCACCGAGTGTCTTCATTCCACAAACCCTGGAGGATAGAGATGTTTGGAGCGAGACACTCCTTCGTCTGACCACTCCTCGCCTCGTCATCGTCCGGCATTTTATTTATGGAATTAATTTTTTTATTTTTAAAGGGAACACAAGGATGTACGTCCCAAACCAAAATACACCTGTAATGCATTTTAACGTCGGCTGCCTTTTACTATTTTTGAATGATGGAAAGCAGTGTGGTCCGAGGTGGGCCTCATTAAGGAGGATTTATTCAATTGTATGCATATTTAATGAGTATGAAATCTACTCATTCCTCTGGCTCAGTGGAAGGAAAGGAGGCGAAACCCAAAACCAGGATCCAGTACCACTGAGCAGCTCTACTGAAGCTCCCCGGTGCATTTAGTGTACTTTTACATGTCCTATTAATGCTCCAGATGTAAATTAGATGTTAGTTGTGCTCCGATTGGAAAGATTCCATTGTACAAAATGTATGCAAATAATGAATGTAGCAGAAGGCACATTGTGATTTTGAATTCTAAATGTATATTTAGAAAATATTAGAGATTGCATTTTATAATTGTCAGTTATTTATTTGGCATACATACAGAATGTTCACTCGTCAACCTGCGCTCACTTGCACTCTTTAGATTCAGCAGTATCCATCATGCTTCCACGTTACAGTGTATACAGTTATTACACACAAATACAGCACATAATCTGGTCACAATAGTTGCTCATGATTATAAGACATGCAGTGCTACTTGTAACTCTAGTACCCCATGCGTTATGGCCCGTTGCTGTTAACGTGACATTTCAAAAACAACTGACCACTAATAAACGGGCTTTACTTAACTTTATAAACTGATTCTCTTTTTTTGTATGTGCATTTCTCAAATTACATTGAACATCTTAATGCTGTGTTTTTTACAGGGTGAACACACATACTTTAACGGGAGAACAAATGGGTTTTTAATAAGTTTAACCGATTCAGGCTACATTTCCATACTATACGTTACAGATGGAAAGTGGCAACTGTTGTCTCTAATTAGAGAGCAGAACACTCTTGTACATTTCTGATAAGCATTACCATGTGATTCACAAAGGCTACGATCATTTTCTGCACATGGGGGGAGTTACAGTTAACCATCAAGTCCAAAGAGTTTCTCAACTGAAACATTTTCAAGCGCAACACCTGCAAAAATCTCATGAGCTCGGCAGGAATGACAACCAATAAAGTAATCAAAAACTAAAGTAACACAACAAAAAGTATATATACTTTGATGCACAGGACATGTTTCAGCGTCTCGACCTTCAAGTCCCCGTCAACAGTTGACCATGGTCAACCATTCGACTGAATAAACAAGTCATTGTTTTCTTTTGCATGTGCAGCTTTAAGTCAGTTTGGAACTCAGTGTTTGAGTAAGAACTATAAAAGTTCCATGTTGAATATGATTTAACCTGCAACGGCACACTTAGTCACCCGCAAAATATATTTTACTTTATGTACAAAACAACATTACAAATTATATGCAACATGTATTTACTATAGATTGAAACACTGAAAGTATTTATCTGCTTTATTTACATGATGTCATACAACTGCAGACTGTTCACCACCACTGTTAAGGTATTGTATTACAATTCAAAAAGGCTTTACTTGGCATGTGCAACATCAGTAGTTCATGAAATAGATTTGTGGAATTAATGATACCGAGGTAAGTAGCATTCCTCTCCAAAAAATAATTTGTAACTTTACAGCTCCATTTTTTCGGAATGTTACGTTTTGGTCTTATAATCGGGGAATATACAGGGCAACGTGGCATTTCGGACCACCGTGTGTCCAGGGAATGACCGGCTGCTGCATTTTACAGACTGAACATCTCACTACTTCCTGTTAGGAGACAGAGTGCTCCAGTCCCGTGGATACAGACTATGATGTACTAGAGTCTACTAGTATATAGAGTGTCCACCATGTGGTGCAACCTCCTACAATAGTTCTGAATTTAAATAGCGTATGCATTTCAATGCACACATGCTTTAGCACGTACAAGCTGGCCGACCTTTCGTCCGATGCTGGAGGGAGACAGACGGAGTCTGAGAGATTAGTCACGTACTGGAGCAGACAGTGGTGTCGGATGTGTAATTGATAATCTGTGAAAAACGGGTTAGGAGACATCAACGAGACAGACGCGCAGGACGGAGAAGGACTCAGCCAGATGTTGCTGTGCATCTAGCCGTCAATGTCCCAGCTGAAGAGATGGTGTTTCACCAACATATCCTGCACCCCCTCTTTCAGTGGCCTCTGCTCCTTCTCCTGTAAAATAAAAACAGGAAATGTGGACAGCTTTGACCTAAAAGACAGAATCAGCATCACGCCAACAGTGATTTGACATAATAATGGTTCAATAACTGGAGGGACGTCCGCACTGAAGGGGCAGAATCAGGGGGAAGCGAGGCCATGCTCTGACAGACGTAACACTTTTATATTTGACCTCAGTCTTTCAATAGATTACATATTGTAAAAAAGAAAAAAAAGTACAGAGATTTGAGTGAAGACGACAAATTTCAAAGTTGATTTGTGTGACAGTGCATCAGGTCTTAAGTCGTCTCCTTGGCTCACCTCTTTCTTGTCAGGAAGCTCACAGTCTTGAGAGAGGCTGAAGGCAAACTTTGATAGCACCCTGAGGAGACAACAGTCATGTGTTTTATTAGTCAGATTATTTAATATACATACACACACTCACTCGTAAAATATTTGTTCTTAAAGACCCTTTTTAGATATTCAATGCCATTTTGAAACTACTGGATTTTATAACAATAATAATATTGCCAACCACCTTCAGGAATTCTGTACAGTCATTGGCAGCTTATCCTATTTAGTTATTCCTGGTTTGTTTGCTCCAAGTTTCCACAAGCAACCACTTAGAGTACTCTGAGATGTTGATGTTATTTGAAACTGAGACGAAGAGAAGGAAAACGGACGCGGTTTTAAAGTTCAGTGTTTCTTACCTGAGCTCACACTTGATCTGTACCCATCCAGGACTGCGGAGGAAGGACCACGGATGATACCATTTCTCTACAGCCGGCATGCTGGAGCACAACACCTCCAACCATAGGTGCAGCACCTGCTCACTGGTGGTGGAGACACGTGTGTGTTAAACCATAATTCATGAATTTGCATATTTTTAAGACTGTGCTTTTGATTCCCTGTGTGTGTGTGTGTGTGTGTCAGTATTTAGAACTCACTTAAGGCCGACGCAGGCAAGAGACCTAAACTTGACGTCCATCTGAGCGTGTGCCGTGTCATGGCTCATGTTGACCGACTGCACCGCCTGGGAAGAGACAGATGGCGCTCGTCACTTCCTACTTCCACTCATTAGGAGCTGAAACTACAGACGTGACCAGGCCTCTCATGACAAACTACTTAAAACATACTGAAAGATGGGAACTGGGACGAACGTCACGTCCATACACTATAATAAATAGATTTATATTCATCCTCACACTGCGGTCAACATTTAGCCAAATAAAATATGCAGTATGTTTCTACTCGAGTAGATTCTTACTTACTCTGTACAGCAGCTCCTCTGGTGTTAGTACTTTCCCGTCTTCATCCAACCTGTAACGACCGGAAGAGAACAAGCTGAAAGTGGACTCCTCATTCCATTACCGAAAACACATTTCAGTTCTTACCGCCAGTAAACATCTCATTTGTTTCTAATTGCAAGTTAACTACTTTTTATTTGAGTGCAAATGGACCAAGACTTCGCCTTAAATATAACTTTGAGCCAGACATAATTGCATAACGCTTCTCCCCGATTTTCCAATGCATGACTGACTTAAATAGCATGTCATAGTGCATTGTGGGTAAATTAAGATGGGGGTTGGGGGGGAGAAATGGCGGATGTTACGAGGACACTGCACCAATTATGGAATAAAAGAAATGTAAAACAGCAGAAATCCAAAAGTTAGAACCGTTAAAGATGTTTAGAAACTATTTAAGAATATGGTACAAGAATCCAAAAGAAATCACGGAAAAACAGTCCAAATAGTTAGCTAAAATTATTACATATTTAACCAACGGACCTTCTAACAGACCGTTACCATAGCAGCAGAAGTCTCAACACAAGGTTAGCCAATGGGAGAGGTCTTTAGTCCGTCTTAATGTTTATGCAGCAGACATGCTTGATGAGACCGGTCTAAGCCGATTTCAAGGCCGTCACGAGTCTTAAACCAACTTGTCACGATCCAAGCCTCCTCACAACCGCTTGCAAATTAAAGTCGATCCAGGACGTCATGTTGATGGGCATGGATGCTCCAGTCCTCAAAACACTGACATGGGAATATAATCCCCCACCGCCCTGTTAAATGTTCACAACAAATGAAGACCCCATACAGTTTTACCTGTAGGTTTTACACAGCACTAGTCTGGAGTAGACGGAGTTAAAGTCCCTCTCTACCTCTTTGCTGGCCGCCTGACAGAACACAAGACACAGAATGATTAATCCTCTGGTGACTTTTAGACAACAACTTTGCAATATGGTGCTATGTAAAAAAAAAAAAAAAATAGTAATTTAAAAAGAAGCTCCCCTACCTCTTCGATGAATAACCAAGGATGACAAGGTCCTCCCAGTATCGACGTCTTCTTGAGACCGTGCTGAAAAATGGCCTTCAGGGCCGGACACAGCGTGCCCCTGGCCAGGTCCGTCACGGCCTCCGTCACAGAGTCATCACCTGCTAATGAGTACTGGGACAGTCACAAAGAAATACAATCACAGTTTAAGACTCCAATACATCAGGAAACTGGAAGGGAAGAAAACAAAAGATGCAAATATACCATCGAGTGAACATTGTTGACATTGTCAGAAACACAGGTCTCATCAAGCTGATAATTAACTGCTTCTTACCTCTTTGCTTCTTTCATCTAGGATCTCCACAAATTTAGCCGGGAACCAGCCTGTTAAAAAGAGCCACAAAGAGCTTTGAAAACAGGTTAAAGAGAAAGAAAATATCCAGATGGAAACATTAGGTGTTGTTGATACAAACGACTAAAAGCACGCGCACACACCTCTAAGGCCATTGAGCTCGCCAACCCAACAGTGTTCATCTTTCTGCGAGATGATCTGAAAGATAAAAACACAGCTGTTTAAGATTCAGAGGCGAGTAGGAGTTGCTTGGTACGAGTGATGTAAGGATTGCAGTTATATCAGCGGGGATCAGCTGGTCGGGTCATAAAAAATACCATTCTGAATGACAGCTACGGGTTTGCAGATGGATGAAACGATGCATAAGTAATGAAGAAAATAGGAATTACATTATCTAAAATGTGAATATAGCATAGAGCAGAGCAGCTGACAGACGCAGAGCACATCTTAACACTTGGAACAGCAGCGTAACTTGACTTGTATCAGAAGCTAACAGTTTAGTTTAGAACAGGCCACACTTTTTGGTTTTGCTGCTTAAATGAACCACAATATTTGCTGCATTGACATTACTTTGCTCATGGAAATGTTAAAATGACTGACATCCGCAGCATATAATGCATAATCTATAAAGCAATATAGCCTGGAACTGATCGCGGGGGGAGTAAAATGTCAACGCAGTGTCGTCTTTCAAACAGGGAAGATACATAATCTCTTGCATCTTCAGTGCAGGCCTAATGTTTTGTTGAATGCGTGTCTGTGCAATGCGTAACTTACGGTGATGATGTCGTTCTTCCTGAAGCCAAGTTCATCGTCATCATGACGCTCAAAGTCCAGCAGAGCCTTTCCCCGTCTCCGTCGGTTGCGAGACACCACAAGAAAGTTTTCATGATCTCGCTGGTGGCTCTCCATGGAGTAGTCGGGAGTCAGTTCCTGGAGAGACGGCATGGGAGGAGTCAGGTCTGCTCATAAAAGGAGGCCTCCTTTAATGCTCCTCTAATTTCGGTCTAACTCACGGTGCTGGAGTGCCGTGGGTCCAGACAGTTGAAGTGTTCCGCAGTGCGGGATATGGCCTCTCGCAAGGCCGCCACATACTCCGTCTGCTTGATGTTCTTGGACTTTAGGGCCTCGGCCTCATCCTCCCCAAACAGCAGCGAGCTCAGGGTGGACTTCCTGCGCAGGGACTGCCTCCTCACCACCTGAACACAAACACAGGATAAACTATTACGGTTATTTTTAATGAGGAAAAAAAAAAAATACATGACAAAATAGACCAACTACTAAGACGATAACGACTGACCTTGTTGAGGTTGGTGTTGAGTGTTGCGTTGTTGCCATTGTTGCGCTGCGCCTGTTCATTTAGGATGTAGGCGAGGTGCTTGTGCCGGTGGGCTTCCAGCGTTTCCTCGGATAGAGTCCCTGCTAACCGCATCGCTTCCCCGAGAACCGCGGGCCCATCTCGCAGCTGGCTGGGCAAGTCCGACAGAGTATTGAAAATGGATGCCGAGTTCTCTGAGGCAACAAGTTCCTCCTCCTGTGGGTCGGGGAGTCAATTTCACAGGGATCAACAACAGGTTTTGTCAATAGAAGAAGGAGCCGGTGAATCCTTGGTGTGTGTGTGTGTGTGTAGGTGGAATGTCTCGGGGATGGAGCCGTCGTCGAGTAATCGAAGGTTCCCGTTCCAAACCTGATGAGCAAGTTGCAGCCTCTGGCATCAGTGTACGAATGCATCCAAGTGAGTGGGTGAATGTTGTAAAGCACTTTGAGTAGTCAATAAATTACATTGTTTTGGGATAAAAAAGAAAAGAAAAAAGAAACTATCATTATCAACTCAAGCGAACGGCTAATTTCACACAGTAAAATAACTCGACAAAAAAAGTGAAGTGTATTAGGGGGTCAAGACTCACAAAATAGGTGGTGGAGTAGAAGTACCTGGATTTTGAGCATGCCCAGTGTGATCTGGAAGAGCACCAGTGAGCCCTGGTAGAAGAGCAGGTCCCAGATCCTCAGGAGCAGACGGATGTCCACCACGCTGGCAAATGACGTCAGGAACCAATGCAGCGTGATCAGCGACAACTCTGGAGGCATAAGAGGCGGAGGTTACATATTGTACGCAATATACAGTTTATACTATTTTCCACACTCACTTTTTTAAAACAACACAGCAGGTTGTGGGTAATCTCTTGTTCTTTGAATGCCCACGTTGCCCCTCACCTCGCCATCTTTCATAACACCCATTCTTACCGATGTCATGCTCCTGCAGGAGACGGTCGAGGGCAGGCAGGTACTGAACAACGAGCTGGCGGAGAACCCTCTGGTCCGTTTGGACGCCCAGCAGAGTGGAGGAGAAGTAGGATGGCGGAAGGAGGTCTTCGATGAGAGCACACATCATCCAAAGGGCATCCTCCTCCTCAAGAAAGAGCAGCAGACAGGAAACCACCTGGGGAGAGCGAGACACAATGGAGAGGGAGCTCTACGGCGTGTACTGTACACGTGACGATGGTGCTACTGCAAGTCGGAGTGAGTTCATATGAACATGGTGTGCAGCCTGGTGTAATGTACTCGTTTCTGTAAACACGTGTGCTCACCATGCCGGTGCCCTGGCAGTACCCGATGTCTGGGTAGAGCCAGGCCAGACCTTTCAGCACCCGTCTCAGCCTCGGCACGCCGACACTGGTCATGCTACAGAAACACGCATTGGTGGGCATGGTCCGCAACAGGTCTTTCTCTATCTGAAGGACAGAGGTCAACAAGGAACAATCACATTACGACCTCACATTCACTTTTGTTGATGCGAGCACCAGTTATTAAAGATCTAAATCAAGGCTTATTTTATAATGGCGACTTATTTCTGACTTTATAGCATTAACTGTAATGCAGCACCGTGGTTATCGATCCAACATCCTCATACACCGGATTCTACCGGCAACCCATCGACCACCCGCCTCACCACAGAATAAAATCATCTTGCACTTAAATAATAAATCTGAACGCGTGGTCAATTGTACAATAGTTGTGAATTCAACATGGAAAATACTGACTGTACTTTGTTGGCTTCATGTCCATACATTTATATAAGTCTGCAGCAGACTCCCGCTTCGTTCATGCGTTTTGGGGGTCTAAATAATATATGGAATGAAAATGCATATGTGTATAATATATAAATATGCCAGAAACAAGTAGTTGTTAGTTTCCAACTCTGAATTAAATCAATCAACCATTGACGCTTGTTCTCAAGAAGAACTCCGCTTGGTTAGAAGTCTGCAATAAGATTGGGTTTGGTTACATGTACAGAAACCGTTTACCTGTTTGGCGTTGCTGGTGTCGTCATTAGAACTGTTCTTGATGATTTCTCGGTAGGCGATCTCAGAGGTCCTCTTCTTCTGCAGCGCTCCAGCCAGACGCATCCATAGCTAACAGACACAATATCTTGAATGCACTGTTTTGTCACTTAATGTCATACATAAATACTTAAAAAAGGACAACTATCTACCAGTCTAGGGACTTTTATGAATTCAAATTGACTGGCTATTGTGGCAAGTATTTCAGCCCAGCCACTTCTAATAAATGACACAAGTAGTTGTCCCATGCGGAGCCAGTGTATTTACCTGTGGCCTCATGCTGTGTGGTATGCCACCGAGCACCAGGGAACGCAGGCGCTCAGAGCGCTGGAGGACGGGGTCGATGAGCTCCCAGGTCAGGTCACCCACCGTGTGGTTGTGGGTGAACTCCAGGTGGGCTTGCCAGCGCAATCGCTGCTGGGGGTCTTCACGCTGGGGGGAGCCTTCAGTGCCCAGCCAGGACCTGGGCTTCACGTCGTCTGAGGGAGACCAGAGTCATCAGGATGAGAAGTGGTTGGGTTTCTTTGCATGTCAAAATATGAACAAAAGTAAAACACCTTCCACCTCTTGAATCGAGGTATGGGGAAATGATGTCAAGCACAATTGTTGTGAAACGAATTATGAAAGGGACATGGAAGTAAAGTGATAAGAGGCGCGTGAGGGGAAAGGTGTCTGGATAAGAGACAAGTGGTAGAATAACAAAGACAAAAATAGAAGTGGAGACGTACATTGTCCGGCTAGCAGCTGACATGTTTGTATTGCCATGTTAAAGGTTGTATTATTATATAACCGTTTTATGTTGACAAATTGACATTCACATCAACTTCCAATAAAATTGAAAAAAAGCTGCAGATTAAAAGTATTACTTTCCGAAAAAATTAAGTAGTGAAATAATTCTCCCCCTCTCTCCCCCTCTCTCCCCCTCTCTCCCCCTCTAGGCTACAGCAGACCTGAATATTCTGTTGTTCTGTTGTCTAATTGAGGTGTGCATATATTAGATAGCTTAATCGTCCGAACAACAATAACCCATAATGTTTCAATTCGGCACATTTAAATAAAAACTCCCAACAGCCATACATGAAGAAAAAAAAAAACTGCTTCAATCCGTGAGGAGCCGAGTTAGCGTATCGAATGTTATAGTTCCCTCTGATTCCCTCGCATCAGATTTCATTTGTTTTGTAATCTTATTTATTCAGTAACTGTGGGGAACATGGTGTGGGCGAAGAAACAACATAGCTGTACTACAAGTAACGATACACACTCCTACATCGGCCCTGGAAAAACTGGCAACAATTTCCACCACCATGACAGCGACATCCAATTACTGAATGTACTGGAAGCAGTTTTGCATAACTTTTCAGCAAAAACAAAGACCAACATCATATATATAAAACATCAACTGTTACGAAAGAACAACAAGCAACATTAAATATAACAACAATCGGATGAATGTAGAAGATAGTGCAGGCTAGACAAAGTATTCGACAACCTAAGCCCATAGAAACAGCTTCCCTTACCACTACACTAGAACAGGCTTTGAAAATTTGTTTTAAAGGGTTAATAAAAAAATTCTCCCTCCTAAGGCAAGCAATAAAAAGCTGCAGTCATAAATGAGATCACATGCACTTACTTTGTGTGCATGCATAATGGATCCAGTGTGACCAAATGTGGGAGACTTCCATTTGTGTTTCTTGATTGGGATTCAAGAACTTCATCAGAGGAAAAGTTGGAAATGGGCAAGTACGAGTTAATGTGAGATGAACAGTGACATTACCTTCAGGGGCCACTTTGAAGCCAAACTCATCGTATTGGGGTTCCAGCCGCTCTGAGGGCTCCTTCTGGGGAAGGAAACAAATAACATGCATTTCATGAGCAGAGGAAATGGTGATGGTGACTGTAGAAGGCAGCGCTGGAGACGGCCTCAGCACCGGTTCTGATCTTAAATGTCAGTTATCGGACCAGATGTCAAATGAAAACTAATCTCATGTAGCGCACCGAGAGTTATACTCCCTTCGATGCAACAAATACTTCTGAAGGTTTGCACAGTCACATCCTCACTTGATGGTACTTGGCCAAAATGTCCTGGGGCCACATGCTGGGGGTGAGAGCAGAGAACGGCCCACCAGGGGCTGGTGTGTAGGTACCTAAAACAGACATTAGAACTACTTATGAAACACATCTTGGAATAAATACCTTTATGGAATTTTGACAATATTAAAGCCGGTTGAAACCACATATGAGGTATCAAAATATCCTAAATGAATCCAAAGTAAAGAGTAAGATATCCATTCTGGTGATAGAATTTAATACCATTAATCAAATATAAACGATTCATGACATTTCAGCAATCCAAGGGTGTCTTTCAGGACATGAAATACACTTTCAGTAACCCATCTTCAAATTAAAAGCATTACATTCTTTAATATCTTTACCTGACATGGTGTTGGTAGTAGAGGGAATAGTTTCTATCGGCAAATATCACAGTCACGTTGGAGAAAGGTGGTCAGCAGACAGCACCCACTCTGGAAAAAGGACAAAGAGGAGGAGTTGGTGGGAAGTGTGATCAAACTATGACATCTGATTAGTCAGCATCTATAAAATAGTGGACCAAGTTGTTGCAGTGGCAATCCATCCAAGGCAGAATTAAATTAAAAACTAAGTTATAGGCAATGTCTAAAATCCTATTACAATGCGTCTTCTGGAAACCTGCCTCGGCCATAAACATCATTGCGGTTGTTTAAGTATCTTTTACACGGACACAAATCTCTCAAGTCCAACAGTGGCTTCAAAAGCTTCAATGTTCCTTCTTCTTCAATCCGTACTGAAGAAAGAAAGTCAGAGGCCGACACAAAGAAGTGCGAGGGGAAGAGCTCCAGAGACGTGCTGGTCTCTCTTCTCATGGCCATATGACTGTTGTTCTCACTTCACATTTCTGAAATGAATGACAAAACACATCAAGGTGTTAATAATAATTTAAATGTACATATAAAAACAAAAGGAAGTCAGCCAAGAAAGCTACATCTTAAATACCCACGACCAATGTGCTGCTGTCCCAAAGTGTTTTGAGCACACAGAACAACATCAAAAATCCACTGATTGGATAGTAAATATCCAGGGTTCTTACACATTTTGACAAATGGATTTCCATGACTTTCCATAACTCGTCTGACTTTAAACCAAATTTCCATGACCACACTGAAATCTCGGTAGAAACATTAACAATTTAGAAAATTTAGCGTATTGGGAATTTGAGAGCGTATGCCGGCTTATATTTTGAGCGTCCTTCTTTAAAAAACATTAATTATTTCAAACTACATGACCTTAAACTCAAATGCACATGTGATAACAAATTTCCATGACTTTTCCAATACTTTTATGATTTAAGTTTTCTCCATGACTTTTCCAGGCCTGGAAATTACCATTTTAAAATGCCATGACTTTTCCAGGTTTTCCATGACCGTACGAACCCTGAATATCTATTATTTCTATAAGAGCCAGCCTTTCCATTGATAAATAAGCAATTGAGTAAGGGAAGCCAAGAAAGGCCGTAACATCTCGCTTTCACGTTCTTATTAAGTATCCTAAGACTACTTGGGAGTGAATTCACCGGCAAACTACACACGGGCAAACAGAACTGCACATTAACCGTCACCTGCGGATAAGGCTCTCCAGCACACACCTGCCAACATGATTCATTTCAGCGGCCGGCGTGCAGCATCTGAGCAGGGAGTTAGGACTTAAGAGATGAGAAATCAATTAGAGGTCTGGAGGACGGCCAAGTTCTTTCAGGCTCGCTGTGTGTCGCTCAGGGGAGTGCTGGGATTGTGGAGTGACTCCCTGAGAAGAACACAAACCGTACAGTCGCCTGCAAGACAACCAACACGACCCAGCTCCCCCGCAAACTCTATTGACAATCCAACTGCTGCAGAAGGAAGCAAAAGTTATACCTGAAATAATATAATAATATCAGCAGGTCTGTTGATGGTCAAATAATAGTTTGAATAACTTTTCCAATAGTAATGCCGGACAAATGATGGTTCCAACCTGTAAGAATGTGCTGCTAGTCGAGTGTGAAGACATACCGACCCTATGCCGGTAAACCATGGGCCCCAAGGAACTGTAATGGGATTATATTTAATGTAAATTTCATCAACTAATCAATCAATTGAAAATGTTCTAATTTTGAATCCTTATTGTCAGAGTTATACTAACATTTAAATCTGAAAATGTTAGTTTAAAATCTAATGTCAAGGAGCTGGTTGTGAGTATCAGCTGCTGCTGAAGTTACCAGGAGTTAACAAGATGCCCCGTCAATACCGTTATATTATGTCAACCAATATTATGTTTGCTTCCGACACAGAGACATCTTATTGGGTACGTTTCGGCAGATTTCGCCCTTTAAGGGTTCTTCAGGAAAAAATGTCATGTCAAATAAACTATAAGCTGATGCATTTCCTCCACATTATCAACTTAAAATATGAGTGTTGACCTCAGCAGTCAGTTGGTCTCTTGTCAAAAAGGCTTTCAAAAAAATCATAAAAATCAAATATATTACAGTAAAGTCCCAACAGGCTCAGACCACATGGTCGCGCATCAAATTCAAAGCTAAGACACAGTGCAAGTAAGTTTCAAATCAATAAATAAATGCATGCATTTTCAAATTATTTTTTTATTTTTTTTTTGTTATTAAATTTTTTGTTATTAAATATACACTTTCTACTTCAATTGTTATAGTTAGCGGTAATGCCTGAATGACTGGTTTGCTGACCGACATTAAAAGAAGAAGAAGAAGACGAGAAGAAGAAGAAGAAGAAAGTGGAAGAAGTGAGAGGGGGGGGGGAGGTGGTGTGAGAAGAGAGGCACTGAGGCGAGGAGGGGAGCAGCCGGAGAGTCAGGTCAAGAGATCCAGAGAGCGGATCCCCCCCCCCGAGTTGAATCTCTTCCTCAGCCGACTCTCACATGACTGAGCCCTTATAGACTGATGTTCACTCGATGTAAATTTCGATCGGAGCGCGCGAGGAGTTTGCGAGGGTTAAGGAACGCGAAGGAACAACGTCCGGTTTGCAAAAGTTAGCGGAAAGAACTACGTGAAAACAACATAAAAACAAAATAAAAAATCGACATGTAACAAGATATAAACTAAACAAATAAATGAATGAACTGAACTTGTATATTTTCTAGAGATTTTTCTGATTATAATTAAAAATTTTTTTATTTAATTAAATGTTTAACAAAAGTTTTATTTAAAAAATTAGTCAGTCTTTGCTAAATATGTTTTGTATGTGTATTCAAAAGAGTTCAAAGAAGAAAATGATGAATGCAATTCCATACATATCTGAAATGAAATCAACAAAACAATCAAACAATAAAAAAAATTCAATATCAATTTTTTTAAAGTAAAGTAAATAAATGTTTAAAAAAATCGGTAATTTTTTTTTGTTTTTGATATATATATATATATTATTTCCTCAGCAATATCATACAATGCTACACAATAAATAGAATCAATCAACACACATCGTGATGTGATTGATATTATTCGAGATGAGATGTGGATTGTGATCGAGATCGTGATGGTATTATCGGCGAGATACTGATTTGTTCAGTGATGATCGATCAATCGGCAGATAGATGATGATCGGTGTGATCGTGATCGTGTGATCATCGGATCATGATTTGAGTGATTCGATGATGATCGGAAAAAAACCTGATCGAACAAATCAAGAAACCAATGTTTGTTTTGCCACATACACATGGGCACAATGCACATGCTCAAGGTATGTTTTTTTTATGTTTTTAATCTTTTCAGTAACTTGATGTTTAACTTCTTGAAGAGTTCTTCTGAAGAGTTGTTTGTTTTGAGGGCAGCAAATTGTATATTGTATTATCATTATCAGTAAAATGAAAAAATACAAAAAAAAGTAGAAAAAAGTTTTGTGTTTTGTTTTATTTTTGTGTCAGTTTTCCTGCTGAGAAGCGCCTAAGCGGCTAAGCGGCTTTTTTTGATCCCAGCGCCTAAGGCAAAAAAAAAAAAAAAAAAAAAAAAAAAAAAAAACTGTGTTCATGTTCATCAGGTTTCATATGTTCTCAATAGTATAATAGTAGGAGGTGTGGAGGTGTGTGTGTGTGTGCTATCGGCGCAGCGCGGCACCTGCTGATCACGATCTCAATACGCACTCAATGAATGAATAGAAGGAATGAAGAAGGCTTTTTTTTTGGACCACCACAAGACCCCCATTTGACAGGAAAAAAAAGCTAAAATTTTTCTGCTGCGCCCCTAACATTTTAAGTTAGGAGCGACTGTGCTCCTAGTTAAAAAAGTTAGTCTGGAGCCCTGAAAGTAGTTGTATTCATTGCTTTACAACATTTCCCACAATGGTCAGATTCAAACGGAGGTACTGAGGAGGAGACTGCACCAGTGATGCAGACTGCAACACCTCTAGAGGAAATCAAATCACTTTTGGTGACTTGGCTGGGCCCACTATGGGACACTTTTTTTCCCCATTTTACGCTGAACACAATAAGATGTTTTCCATTATTGAGGTGCGGCTGTTTTCACCTGTGTTTGCACACAGTCTGGTTGACACCCTGGAGCAAATAAAGCAAATAGTAACATCCTGCTGGACCGACAGGGCAAGCGAGTGCGTGCCAGGCAAAAAGTCCCTTCCTTTTCAAATCTGTAGAGTCCTTATTTTTACCTTGATAACGGAGTTCGTGTTGCCCTGTTGGCATGCCCTCCAGACACCCCTCCCACCTCATTCAATTGTCCTCCCAGTCACCACAACAATGGTGACTCATGTCCCCCGCTCATGAATACGCCCACTAATCGGCCATGCACGTCGGGCAGGCTCGTGCGCCGCCAAGTCAGCTTTGGCTGAAGAATGATAGACAGCCCTGTGGACTCTTTGGCAGACTGACTTTCCATGTGTCTCCATTCACACATCGAGACACACACACAGGGGTATGTGGCACTGCGCTTAACTGGCATGTGGCTTCCTTTAAGAGCAGGGAAACTAGACGCTATTGGGAAAACCACTTCAAAATCAACCGCTGCTCAGGGAATTGAGACGGGACCGATTACGCAGCGGAAAGGACCATTCATCATCAGAGTTTAAAGCGGATTCGTCTGCGAACAGCTTTATTAGAGCGTTTGACAATATTCCGCAACAAGTGATGTTTGCATTCGTGGATACACACCCGGCATAGCACTATGTGCGTCAGGGAACAATATGAAGAAGGTTACACGCAAACTGAACTATTAGAGGTTTGCTGATGTGCACAGTTTGAGCAGGTAAAACAAAAATGTCTGCTTACTCTTGAGCTGTGCGTCAATAGTACTGCCCTCTGGAAATGTTGAATATTAAAGTTAACGTCCGCTGAATGAACGTTACGTCAAATCTCCCGCTGACGTCAAATGCAGAGGACAGACTAACTAATTGAGCAGTATAGTTATGTGACAAAAGACGTGACGTCCGCCAGTGAGCCGAGGTAACGGGGACAACTCCTGACGGCCGTCTCGGAGACAACGGGACGTTATTCCCGTAGAGTTGTCAACTGTTAGCCCACCATGCTACCTTTTGCGTGTAGCTAGTCAGCTTAACAGTTTAACGTGACACACAAATGGACGCACGTTATCCCGCTAGCGTTAACTCACCGTGACATTATTCTCGCGAAGGAACAAGGAATTGGTTTGCGGCGAACGTGTCTTCCGTCGTAGGAGAAGGGGAAACGCCATATGCTATGCCATCATTCCCGTCTGGTATTTGCCATTTCGCTACGTAGTGCACCTGCTAGCGACGCGAGTCTCCGTTGTATCCTTACACCCTTTAAGGTTTTTTCCCTTTCCATCCTGAGAAGTAGTTCCATATCCCGGAACTACACTTATCACGGAAAATATCCCTCCGCGGAGAGATGACGTAGGCACACGACGTTATTTGTGCTGCTCCATTCATTCTTTAGTTTCCTCATTCATTCCAGTACAACACAATTTAAATAACTTGTGACGATCCCCTGGTAGCTTACGTACCAATCATAACGCGAGATGCAATAACCACCACCGGACAGTTATTGAGAACAAAAACATGCGTGGTGCCCCGTGTCGATTGTTTGTGTATTTATTTGTTATTTTAAATTACACGTTTAACATTTAGTATAATGCTCTCTCAAGGAGGATGTGTCCCTGATAAACTGGCTATACGTTTAAAAAATAAATAAAAGTACATATCAATTATGTGTTATGCTCTTTTTTACTTGGAAGTTGTGATGCACCAATAACGTGAAAACAATTTCTATTCTAGCCTATAATCATACATGTCTTTAAGTTATAATGAGTTAATACATTATTCTCATACCTCTAAATTCGAGCATGCAGACTATATCCTTACAAAACGGATTGTTATATTTAAATAGTAAATCATGTTGTTTATTGACAGAAGTGAAACAATTCTAGAAACATCATTGAATCTTTGGTCATCATAATGGAGACCATTATTAGTCCAATTCGATATTTCCCTTGAGAGACACACCTTGAATTCTCTCTCAAAGCGATTCACTGATTGTTGAAACATAAAAGCTTTTACACGATTGCGCCACAAGATGTCTCTTGTGCTATTCCACATTTGCACATTATTTATAGCTCAACCATTGGAAATAAAACCTAACAGCATACTGTTAATTCCATTATTGCAGCTCCCACAATCCTCCATCTTACACCTCCACCCACATTCTCACCCACAAACACATATCATGTATATGTATATACACATATGTCTATTATTTTAGGTATATATACATTATCTCATGTTTATATTTATATATACACATACATATTATCGTAGGTGTGTGTTTGTGGGTGATAAGTCTGTAAGAAGTCTGGCATGCTCCTGCAGTCATAATTGGACTCAGGGGACAACACCCTTTTATCTTTGTGTTTGTTTTGTTTGCTTCTTGTCTTTCTATTCTGTTTGTCTATATGCTCTATGTAAAGCGTCTTTGAGTGCATTGAACAGCGCTATATAAATGCAAATGATTATGATTATTATGATTATTATGATTATTATTATTATCTCATGTTTGTTAGTGGAAGTCAGACCAAGGGCATTATAACCAAATGATCATCTATTCCCCTTTAATGCTTGACCATTTGTATTTCTAAAGAATAAGTAAGTGTGTGTGAGTGAGAGAGAAAACACGTGTTGCAGCCTCCTGACAGAGGGGTCGATAATCTTTTAAAATGCAAAACACTTACGCAACAGTTCATCCCTCCGTTTTTGCATTCTGCAGTTATTTTTTGACTGACACAAGTGTACAGTGAAAACGTATAGGCCTACGTCCTTTTCTCTAAAATCTCTTCGCCTTGCATGTCCTTCCCTCTCCCCCAGCCCTTTCCCCTCTGCCTCTGCCCTGTGGAACATCGGCATGACGCGGTTCTGCTCTTTCTCACCCTCTTGCATGCAGTTTGCTGCACCATGCCAGAGTGAGTCACATCATTGGAGATGTTCCCGCCTAAAGCAGACCTTGCCCACAGCTTGCTGGCCAAATAGCCCCCACTCGTGCTTTCACCCTAAATGTTCCAGCAACGCGGGTGTGGTTCAGTCACTTTCTGCCACCTCTTTACCCTTCCCAGCTCCTCTGGGGCTCATCTGTCCGCCTGTCTCCGTCGTGTTTGATAGAATGATGGGCACGGTTTAGCGAGCTCTGGATCTTACACTGCAGTTGCTATGACGTCAGAGAGAGAGAGAGAGAGAGAGAGAGAGAGAGAGAGAGAGAGAGAGAGAGAGAGAGAGAGAGAGAGAGAGAGAGAGAAGGTGGGTGTGCCAAGGGAGGAATGAGGAGACAGAGCTCGAGAAAAGAAGAGGGGGGCGTGGGAGGGAGGATACGTGGAAGAAGGATGGAGAGAAATAAAGAGGCGATGAGGGAAGTGAGTGAAAAAAAACATTTGTGTGATTGAGTGTGTCCGTGTGTGTGCGTGTGTGTGTGTGTGAACCACATGCAAATAAAGAGTATGTGCAAGGTGAGGAATGAAGAGACATCAATGGAAACCCGATTTGAAAAGGAGAGAAGACAAGGAAGCATTCTTCTGAGAAAACGTCCGGCTCACACACATGCGGGTTTTTAGTCAGCAGTGCACAACAGCGTGCACGCACACATGGACACGTGTTATTGACAAGCTCATTGGATCAGATACAAGAGACTATTGATCCAGATGTAAGCAGTACACCATCGGACTGAGAGAGGAGAGAAGAAACGAAACAGAGAGGAGGACCACTTGTTCACAGGAAGTCAATTTGCTGCAGTCCTGCAGCTTCCCGTCGGGACAGAAGATGGCGCTGTTGCATCACGTCAGTCAGTTTTGAATTAATCCCATACGTGGGCCATATTTAAGTAGATCATATTGTAAATGTAAATGTATCTGTGCCCACATGTGCGCATGCGTGCAAGCATGCGTCGATGCGTGTGAAGATGAGCTTGTATGCATTCATTACACGATGCTGTTCATGCGTATTCGTGTATCTGCATGCATGCATTCTCTTTACTGTGTAGTATGTGCTGTGTTTTCCACCATTCATTATAATAAAATTCCAATGGAGGGGAGGGAGGGGGTGGGGGGGTAGGGAGTATGTCTCCCGTACAGAAATGCTCCCCCTCAGACGCAACACATAGTGCACAGGTCCGTGCAACCTGCATGATGTTGCCTCGGCCTATTGGGATCATTTAAAACATAATTCAGGCATATAAGGTGAGCTAAATCAGGCCCGGTCTCTTGAGCTGGATCATGGGGCGCTGACGCAGCTGTTCCCCCAATCTCAGAGGATCTCTCCTGTGATGAGAGGGATTGAAGGTAAAGGGCAGGGGCTCTCTATAAGCATCGCACTGGCAACGGATTTCTCTGGGGCGTTGTGATGGGAGTGGCTGCTCTTTGAATTTATGATTCTGTGTTGTTGAATCTATACTCTATTTGGGGTAGAGCATGTGCATGAGGCAAAGAAAAAGAACGGCCAAGATCAAGATCTGTATGGGGGAGAAATATTTGCTGTTTCTTACTTCTGGGTCATGGAATACATGAGGAAGAAAGGAACATCACACAAGTCTCTTGGGTATCATGACATATTTAATGCACATATAGTCCTACCCTCTCTGTTTAAGCCTGCGTTTATCGTTTACTGAGGTCAAGTCATCTGAGAAATGCTGCACTGAGCATCCAAAGACATTTACATACTCTGGGGTTGATGTGATGTACAGGAGGTGAGAGATGAAAAGGTCCAGAGGGATACACATGGTGAATATGGGAATCAAGGGGAGAGAAGCAGGAGCTGGTTTTACAATGTGAGATATGAAATGCACAGCCAAAGAGGGAGCAAGAGTAATCATAAAGCCACAGAAGAAATTACATGATGCTTCTTTCACTGCCGCATAAAAAGGAGTTGCATTATTGCATCACTGCAACAAACACCTGGCTTGTGCCATAAAAGCAAAACCATATTCTGCAATATAACAAATGGACCACAATGTGGGACACAATGAATGTACATTTTATAAGATCACCCATATACGTACATGTACAGTGCATAGATGAAATATGACCGAGTACCTGGGGAGCATCTTCGGGTTCAGTATCTTGATGAAGAACTTCGATATGCGGACAGGAGCTGGGGATCAAAGTGACACATTTTCTTTTAAATTGAAAGACAAAATATGGATAGTAAATATCTTACACAATGATGTTGACACACCAATTATGTCATTTAATTCTGTGCATCTGCTGTGGTCATTATGGCGACATTAATACATCCCTCCCATCTTGTATTTATGAGCATAAATGTAACGCTTGAACACCTTGCTTAAGTGTCTCTCTAGGTGTGTGTGAGTGTGTGTGGGTGTGTTTTGACTTTTAGCCAGATTAACTCACAGCTGACAGTATGTCTAAAAATAGTGCCCATCACAATCCATTACAGACTAGAAGGTGAGTCACTTTTCAACACTCCAGTCAAGGAGGGAAAACTGGGAATATGTAGATATAAAGTCACTGTACACAATTGTTATATATGTAAGCAATAAAATGTAGCAAATCCTTATCTATATAAAATAAATGCATTTATCTCTCACTTTGAGATTCACTGTTCTTCAATAACAAGCGTATTCTTGTATGCTTCTGTTTAGCAATGAGGCATTATGGTGTTTTCATGCTGTACATTCACAAAGCAGTGAATTGAGAATGTAATAAGAACTCGTGTTTTAGCATAACTGTTATGGTCTGAACTGGTTTTGTGGTACACCTCCTCAGTCGCTGCTGTTTTGGAGTGGGTTAGTTCCTTTCAGCTTATTGAAAACCAGGATTCTGGCGGAGGGTAATATTGTATATTGGCTTCAGGGATTTGTCTGCCACACATCCCACAATCATTACCGGATTGTATTGGCGTCATGGGCAACTCAACATAACTTTTGTGTTTGAGAATACGGTTTCCCATTTTCATTTTCATCTCATGCAACACTCATCTTCCGATATTTCCCCTGAAAGCAGTGGTTTTATTGTACAGCTTGCTTTACTGCTGTTCCTTTAGAGCTCCTGCTCTGTTGTTTACTACGGCTGCCACACTTGTTGCCAATATGCAGTTTATATGTCGCGCTATATGCGCACAAAGTGTACCATCAGCACTCTCAGTTCAACCTCTAATCTTTGTGTTGATGTTTGTGTACGCTTGTGAAAATCAACAAGTCCCAACACTACACAACAATAATTGTATACAGGTCTTGGGCTGGTCACCCTGTTGGTCTGAAAAAAAGGAAAACCTTTCTCTAACATAAACAACAATAAACTGATAAATATGCTTATTAAAACATTTATTGCGACGGATTGCAATGGCCCACACTATAGCTTGTCCTTATATCTCTCCCATTCGTCTCTGTTAGAGAGAGAAAGGAAGAGAGAGGAACCGACTCAGTAAAGGTCTCAGAGGAATGGAGATCATGACATATGTCTAAAGATCTGTGTGTGTGTGTGTGTGTGTGTGTGCGTGCTCGCACATATTTGTGGTTTACATTTGTCACTAAGTGCTGTCTAAGAGGATAAAAGAGCAGTGTGTCCTCTAGCCATATGCTTACTTATATCACAATTCTAATAATAATGAGCACACATGGGCTCCTATGCCTCAACAATAATGGCTGTAAATATACATGAAGTTGGGAAAGCCAGCTTGATTTGAAGCCTTAACGGGTAAAGAGCAGAAGGATCATAAACATATAAGACTAAGATTATGGGTCAATAAAGTGGTTGTATGTTAGATTCCTTAATGCACATCTTTCTGTGTGGTAATGCAGCTGGAAGCAACAGATGGTCTTTTGTGATCGTGTTCTTGCTGCTGGTGTCTCAACACAAATGAGGCCTCGCTCTACTGTAAATAGACGTTAATACTAAAATAACATAGTGTAATCTATGACTGTAATACATAGAGACCCATCCTCTTCATCTGTCTACACAAGCAAACACTTTTGAACCTTTTGAACCTCAAGCCCCTCGGAGATGACTCTGAATGATGTCTGTTGTTGACAATGGTTACACTAAACATCGAACAAGAATATTTATTCACTCGTGAAAAAATGATTTTCACATTCATGCATAAAAAAGACAAGACAAGTCCATGCTTTATTCTTTGATTTGCATACATGCAATATTGTAAGGTTCAAGAGGGAGCACTTTACGAACAAGCATGAATATCCATCTCCTTCTCTAAAAGTTATTCATGTGTGATGCTATAGGCCAGCAGTCGAGACGAGCTTCTTTGGACCCCGCGGTCCCTGTCTCCGTGCGCTCAGGCTACTTTGGGGCAGACTGCGGCTCAGGGGGTAGAGCGGGTAGTCTTCTCATCAAAAAGGTTTGATCCCCGGCTCCGACTGTCTACATGTCGAAGGGCCCTCTTCCCAGACACTGCACCCCAAAAATCCTCCTCATACATTCTTATAATAAAGAGATTTCATGTATGTACCTATATGTATGTGATGAGTGGAGTAAAGTTTAAGGTTTGGTACACACCACTAAGGCTTGAGCTTGACTGGCATTAATACACGGTTTCCTGTATTTTTGTATTTTATATATTTACTTTTACTGTGAAATAACCAAGTTGCTAACGTCAACGACGTGTGCAAAAAGGTTGTGCAGTCCACAGCTAAATGTTTTCCCATTTCAAGAACAAAGTCACCCACCCAATCCACCTCACATCTCTCACTGAGACTAATTGTCTAATTTATAGACAATAATAAAGGATGGGAATATGATTGTTCCTACCTTTAGCAGTAGGTGCTGATAGAGATCTTTTGGCCTGTTAGCGCAGATGAAAATCAGGAGCAGGAGGAGAACTCAGTAATAGTAATCACTGATAACGGGAATGAATGGGACGTCCGTAGCCCTGATACACATCGGTTGATAGAGAGAGTGCAGTTTACTTTCTATCAACACTCTGGCTGCTGATAAAAGCTGTGGGGTTTGTACATTTATATTTAAAAAATGAAAATAAAGTAAGCGTGAGTGTGTGGAAACAGGATATATGTGAGTCAAGAGATGAAGAGTATGCACGCAACATCACCTGTGTGTTCCTACATAGAGGTCAAGGTCATGTGAATATCAATAGGAAGGAGTGGGAGTGTAGGAGAAAGATCAAGGCCTAAACCTTTTTTTTCTTTTTCTTCTTCTTCTTCTTCTTCTTCTTCTTCTTCTTCTTCTTCTTCTTCTTCTTCTTCTTCTTCTGGATTAGAGATCACACAAACCCTCCACAGTCTGTATAACTACAAAGCACAAACAGCAGTTCAGAGATCATAGACGTGTATTAAAAAAATCTAAACTAATCACTAATAAACCAGAAGAGATATGGTTAAAGGCCGGCTACTATTTCGATGCAACACTATTGCCTGAAATGTCACCAAGAGGCTTCATTAAAACGTGTGTGTATCTGAACCGGAAGAGCAACTCCATTTATACTGTAGGTGCTGAGTATACCTATAGATCTTGGTGTACACAGACACAATCCCTAAAACAAATATGTCCAGACACACGCGTGTGCTCGAGGGCATGTGTACAGCTGCACATGCCGCCCTCCAAATATCCCCCTCAGCACACATGCACGCACGTCCTGTGAGCAGATGAGTTCCATTCACATGCAAATATACGGGAAGACGAGGAGGCAGAAGAAGGTGGCGATGGAGCGGGAGGAGACAAATATAAAATAATACTCAAACAGTCTTCATGTATTCAGGATGTTATGCAATCACTCAAACCACAACACCTCCTTCATTCTCCTCCAGCTTCCAGCCAGCCTTTCTCTTCAGTAGTTATGTGTGTGCGAGTGTGTGTGTCAATATATACTTTTGTATGTGTATAAAAGAGACATGACAATGACCTTTCAAGAAAAAGTCTCTTTTAAAGGAGCAATATAAAACATTCAGAGCATTTCTGAAGCAGCAAACAACTATTATCTGTGCAAAGATAAAGTGGAGTAGTGTCTACCTGAGCAGAGAATGAAGTGACTCTCTCTGTGTGTGTGTGTGTGTGTGTGTGTGTTGTTGCTTTCTTATATAAAGACTTCAAATGCAGAGAATACCAGAAGAGCGACAAGTGGAGCAGAGATGTTGCTCTCAGTCCAGAATGCCAGCTTTCAGATGGTCTGTGCTAACTAATGAATGCTGAAGGGTTTTATTTATTCATTCTCCTGATGCAAGCGTTCATGAATGTGATTAAGTGCAGACTGTGACGCACATGTCCGTGAGGTCTCTCATGTGTACCATTGAGTCGACTGAATGCTGGCCATCCATCAGCTGGCCATCAGCTTGATACTGCATGTGAGCATGAGCTATATTTATTGTTAAAGTATGAAACGTTTGTTATGAGCTTGATTATGAGCACAGGGTTCAGATAATCTCCCTGCTTACTCTGTTGGCGAGCCCCTCTTCTCATCACCTGCATGACATGGGGTGAACACAATTTGTTTCCCAACTCAAGAGCTAACAGCGATCACCGGTGCTCATGGAGTGAATGTAATCATTGTTTCGCATTTCCTCGCCAGAAAATCACCACTGGCTTTGGCTATAAAATCAATTCAAAGCCTGGTAGGGTGCTAATATGAAATCATAACATCATTTAAAGTGCAGTGTGGAAATGCAGCGCGGTTTAATGCTTTGACTTTCTGCTGGCTTTTTCCAGCAGTCACAGCATGCGTTCTCCGATGTGCTACCTGGGTTTGATGAAATATTTAACAAACTCCTTTCACCTCAGTCATCCTTGACGCTTCAGCACAGGAAATCAAATATTGAAAGTCTGTGTTTTAATAAATAAGTTTAGCATGCGGGACACACACACACACAGTCACACACAGTCACAAGTAGCAACTCTACATGTCTACACGCAAACAAACACAAACTCTCACCGGATGAAGACGATACTTGTGAAATACACATTGTATAGATATAATATCCCTTGGCCACTTGTTTGTCCATGGAGAATTTGATCAAGAGAGGGTCTCCACCTTGCCTCCTCCACACGTTAAATTAACCAACGCAAGATGATTAATCAAGGTTGTTGTCATTTGACTCAGGCGAGGACACGTCACGACTGATGAGGCTCAATCAAGTAGCAAACACGAGCATCTACATCATCGTTATCAAAGGTCTCCGACTGTGCCTGTCCACACACGCGCCTGTTCTCAAACGCATCGCCGGGCACCCGTCGAGTCTTCGGTGGTCTAAAACTCCGGCCTAGTGTGGACGTGAGGCGTAAACGAAGCAAAAGATTATGCGTTTCAAAACGAGAAATGTAGCCTTAAAGGCTTACATCGCTCTGATCACATTTGTGGCTCAGCGTGTTCCTTGTTATCCCGTTTCCTTGTAAGCACTTTGCAAACATGGAGCCGAAGGGATTAGAACATCAGGGACACACAAATACTCTTCTTCGTCCCTTTGATATGTGCTGACATTGGTGTGTGTGTGTGTGTGTGTATTTACGCTTTATGTGTGCGTGTGTGTTCAAGAAAAGTGGCTGTTGGCTGACGGTGGACAGTAAAGATACACAACACAAGAATATACAGCCATCTGATGACTGCAGACGTTTGACCTCTGAACTGTTCCGCTCTTCACAGTGCAGCCTCTTGTCTCTTGCCAGTTCAGGGCAGTTGGACATTCAAATAATGTGTCCTCCTCATAATCTCTAAAGGGACCTTTTGTTAGACATGTGTGCTTCATATTTGAGTGCATTTTGTCCTTCAAACATAGCCGCTTTTCTCGACCCACAATATTGGTGTTTCCTGAGTATGTGTGCATCTTTCCATTTAATTAATAGCAGGCTTTTTTTCAATTGTAGTCCTGCTTTCTGGTTCTATTGTAATCTGTGACTTTAAGTAACTCGTATGGCTATCTGTGCTGCGCAGCTGGGTGTTGTTGGTGTTTGTCATTGTTTGTGCCAATTCATATTTCAGGAAGTTAATAACATAGCTGTCACTTTCCGACACTGAATCTCCTGTAACTCATCTAGTGTTTTTCCTTCCCTCCTCTTCCTCACATTTCACTCCATCTTCATCAATGCCAATCCTCTCACAGTGTCTCTCATAAACTCTCAGTACAGATTCAAGTGACACTCTGTCTGCCTCTCTTCTCTCAGCCAGTTGTTTGTCCAGGCCCGTTGAGCCCATCCTTTCCCTTTCTGTCTCTCCGGTCATCCGTGCCTTCATTCCTCATTTTTCTCAAGCTCTCCTTACCGCTCTCCTCCTCACCAATTCCGTCTGGCCGCTTTCTCTCTTCCTCTCCACCTGATAACAAGCGGGGCAGAGCAACGCTACGCTCTGCTGGCTCGCCTCCCTGCTACATGAAGAATGTGACTGGTGCACAGCGAGAACCAGGAGGTGCGCGTGCACACACACACACACACACACACTGATTTATCTATTTTCACCGTGAGTCATCGCCCTGGTGAGGGGCTGGTACCGGCTATGAAGTAATGACATTTTAGGCAGTCTTTCACTGGCTAGCTTTACTTTTAATAGGAGTGCTGAAGCAGCAAGACATGGATATGAATAATGCCACAATTCATGCACAGAACATTCATTTTTGTGCATGCCAGTTCTTGATCCCTGTGTAATGTTTTGCATAGATCAAGTCTGCTTCGTTGCCCTTGTGATTCTCGAATAAAGTTATGTTGAAATGTACTTTCTAACGATGCAAGAGGAGTTGAGATGAATTTGTCTTGTGGTTGGAGCAAAAGGACTTTAAAGTCAGTCGGTTTAATGCTTGTTAATATTCTGGATTACCATATTGGAAAATGTTTTTCTGTTTATGAAGATTGTGGGGGAAAAGCTTTACGTTCCATGATACTTGGTTCAGAAACAATACATGAGCCAGAGTGGAAATTAATAAAACATCTGAGCATTGGTAGGCTGAAAAATGTGTGTGTGTTTTTATTCTTCCATAAAAAATTAGGTGTCAACACTTATTATGTAAATGACACTGATGATTCACTATTATCTCTCGGTCTGTTCTCTAACTCATCATTATCTACTTTACAGTCATCGAATCAGAGTTATTCAGGAAATTCTTGTCAACGATTCATTAATTATCTGTTGTTTCTCACATTCTTATTGTAACGTCTTACCAATTAAGGTGAGCTGTAGCAATAATAGTTAATTGTGATCTGTGCAAAGCTAGACTTAAATAGCATGATCAACAATAAATAATACTATCATTTATATATATATATATATATATATATATATATATATATATATATTCTCTACTGGTGGTGCCGCTTAAGGATGCTGACAGGACAAAACAGGTCATGGTGCCATAAAAGCAGATTGTTGGCCAGCAGGGGCAGCTAAGGCTGGACATCAGTTGGCAGGGGAGCCTCTGTTAACAAACGCACCTGTCTGAAATATGTGAAACCGTGAACATCCAACCAGAACCCAGGTCTGTGTTGTGCAAATGCAGGGAGAAAATTGTATTATATCTAGTTAAAGTTCCACTTGTTTAAAAAAAATCATACGTTCATGTTTCTTCAGGTTCAAACTTACAGATAAACCACAACTATTGATCGGTGATAATTCAAATTTAAAAAAGGACGAGTTTAGAGATCTGACTTGCAGAAAAACAACGTGTGAATAGATTGCGGCTCTTAAAGAGGAATTTATGACCGGTGCCATGAAAGCTATAAACGACAATTGACAATAGTCTGATTCGCATCGGCAGTACTGCAGCCTCAGTTCATCACAGTACCAACTTAAAATAATGAATTCCCCATACACCATTCATGTTGTTACCTTGAAGTTGACATGCCCTGGAAGAATAGAGTAATAGGCGCTGCATATGACTAATTAAAAACACATCAATCACAAGACTGGCCCAATTAATTAATGACATATTTTTCCGCTGCCTTCAAAAGGAATCACAGCGTTGAAAACCAGAAAACACGGCCGTAATATAACAATTGGCAAATGTGACATCATAAAGGGGTTTCAACAGTGTTATAGGATATTGTTTATGAGAGTTTCACACTCAGTCTTTTGGGCATCAGGTTACCCGGATTGGGATTAGGAATCCTTTATGAATGGTAATCGGTTGATGACTTTAGCAAGACAGTGGTGTGAGGAGGACAGGTTTCTAGCTGTCTAGCCAGTTGATGCCAACATGACAGCAAACATGTGCTTTGCGTTACGCTGAATCTGAACTTTGACCTCTCGATCGAAGAGAAGCAATAAAGGAAATGTTCCTCCGGGAATGGAATCGTTGTCACAATGAGACAACACAATGAAGGTTGAGTGCTTGTCAAACCACATGAAGAGGGTTTATTCCTTCATGTTTATTCCTGACATGAAGATCTGACTGTATAATTCATGGTGGATCTCTTCATAACAAGGTTGGGGAGATAGACAGCCTGAGTGGGCTGAACAACATAATCATGACCTCAAGCAGAGAGTTGATGCTACAGTATGAGCAAGAGGGGTGCACATGCACCAATGCATGCTTCAGTGACAAGTCAAGAGACTGAAAGCAAAGAAAAGGAGCGATTGGGCAAAAGGAGCAAGCCGAGGAGGGTGGGAGTGAAGAAGAACAAAGCATAAGAAGATGAGGGTGCAGTGATAAGAGAAGGAGGAGAGACGAGGAGACAAGACTCCTCTGGGGTGTAATTAAGGCTCTATATTTCCGGTTCGTCATTGACCGCGAGAACAGAAGAGCGATGAGGGGAGAGATCTGCAAGTGAAGAAGCAATGAGCGGAGGTAGAATGCTAGGGAAGGGGAGTCCCTGAATGGAAGAGAAAGTAGAAGAGGTAATCAAAGAAACAAGTGTGCATGAGAAAGAGGAGGATGGGAGCGTAATTACAGAAGGTGATAACTGCAGTAGAAAAACAATGTGACTTAGGTGTGTGCTTTAACGATCACAGATAAAGGATGAAGGATAGAAAAGGTGTGGAAATTCAAAGTGAGAGAGAAGAATGATTACTGAAAAGGACACGTGAATGAATAGGATTGACAGGTTGATGGAACATTTCCCTTTTTTAATCTACTCTTGTTGTTACGGTAACATGTTTCTACTTTGAGATAATGATGGAAGAACACGTTTCATAGCCAGCGTCTTGTGTCTGACAATCTGATTGATTAGAGGGATTGTTCTTTTTTGCCGATTGAGATTGTATTGATTTTTTTGAAAGACATAGTAATATTCACAAACATAAAAGAAAGAGTAAAGGTCAATATATACATAACTGAGGATGCAGAAATTAACTAGTTGAAAAGAAGCATTGAAATACATGTTAAGCAAGAATGTGTGTGTGTGAATGTGTGTGTGTGAAAGAGGTTTAAGCCACAGGTTTAAGCCACAGTTTTAAAGGTCATTATTGTAGAAAAGAAATCTTTCCCATTTCAAATGTTATCTTTCTATCCTGTTCAGCAGTGAGAAGAGTATCCGCTTATATGTTGCCATGCTGGCTAGCAGATTATGTCAGTCCGTGATTGATGATGCAAGAGCTGACTTCAAATCGTTGGATGAGCGGGCTCCTGGCCAACATAATAAGGGTCTGGACCAGCTCAATGTCGATAGAAGGAATCGTGTCTTTCGGGGCGATGGATCCCCCGACAGAAATAAGCGAATGCAAAAAGATAAATGCTCTTGATACGATCATGAACTAATGTCCAAAAGTCCCGTCCAGGACGTGGTTTAATGTAGATGTCATCACCTAGAGTCACTTCTAATAATAATACAACGGAGAGTTTTATATTTCTGTACTAGCACATAGAGTAGTGAAGCGAGGCCTCGTGGCCCTGACAATAGTTTGAGATTATGAAAGTGTGGCGGGGATTGTACCACATACTCAAAGGGGTCAAAGATCAGGATCTTTGCAGAATTCTTCCACTGAGCACCTGCTAGTAGAGAGGCGGTAAGATGAGCCAGGTGGTGCACAAGTATCTTCAATATCTTATTTGGAAGGTTTTGAAGATGTTTATTACCTTGTTTATCATTCATGAGGCCACAAAAGTTATTAAACCTGTGACTTTACGAAGAATGCCCATTAGGGAGAGGCTTGACTTGTACAGTCCTTGTAGAAAGTGTGACAGGCAGCCATTGGCTTGTCGTATTCATTTCCATGCCTTGGTAATCAAATGTATTTAATATCAATAGAGTTTTATTCAACAATAATTATATATATAACAATAATAATTTTTTGAAAAGTATCAACATCAAGATGACACTTCAGGAAAGGAAAGGCTGAGATGAAGACCGGGTCCACTGTTGGGCCTCCTTATAATGTCATTGTACACAAACATGGACACAAAGTACATCTATTATTTTGATGTAACATATTGATGATGTTTTAGTTCACAGGGCATCCAGAGGTGTTTCCTTGCAACACAGAAATGTCAAAGAAACTTTCTGGTTTCAAAACTTAATAAGTCAATATGTAAAGTTTCTGAGTGCGAGGCGGGGGATGATCTGCATAGCACAACCAACAGATTTACAAAATGCCTTTGAAACTGTCATGCCTTTGAAATAACTTCTCTCGGGAGTCGCTGGCTCCCACAGGACAGAAAAGGAAAAGCCACAGAGAACATCGCTGCTCGAACATGCACTCCTGATCCTATTACATTTGACACGTGTCACGCAAACCGACGGGATGGGCCCAACAAACACTGTTAATTGTTTCATCTGACATTAGGCCACAGAGGGACGGACGCAATACGATACCAATTATTAATGTAAACACAGAGTAACTCGACATTACGACTTCTACACACTGCAATCACCGTCACGACTGTTGTAGCCAGAGAGAGAGAGAGAGAGAGAGAGAGAGAGAGAGAGAGAGAGAGAGAGAGAGAGAGAGAGGACCCAAACACCAACAACGTTCCACAGAAACTTTAATCTTCTTCCTAAAAATAAGAGGTAAAACACACAAAAAGGGACCGGAAGTGCAGGGAAACAGAGGACACGAGAGACGGGCACAGGACACAAGACACACAAGCTCCAGATCTTGACAATCACTCTCTATGGATTATCATGTCCCCAGAGAGCAGATTACCTGATGCAGAGCACCTGGTCCGAGAACAGGGAGGGCAGAAAAGCCTTGATCTCTGGCGTTGCTGGGCGCAGGTTATTCTCTCCGTCATTGGTGGAGTGGTCACAGAACCTTGCTGCCAGTTACTTTGGTTTTGGTTTCCTTTGGTTTCGCTGACAACACCTACACTCCATTACACACGCATTCACGTGGACACTACTGTGACTGATACTCCATAACATTAACTATTTCTTTATTAAGTTTAAATAAACTCTTCACGTTACAATCAGTTGTTGTGTCTGCGCCGTGTTTGTCATTTGTCATAGCCGAGGAGCCAGGTTGTGACAATGTTCAAAATGCAGCTGACATATTGATGACAAAGATTGACGAGGCACGCTGTGATTGCCAAGGACATCACACGGCAGGTGACCGATGCCGCTTTGAATCCAGAGCGGATCGCTTTCCATTTTTCTTTAATGATTATTGTTCTAAGGAATTATGTAAATATATGTGTGCTTACAACGATGATTATACAGAGCTTTGAGCCCTCATAAAGGATTATAAACATGGCGGTTTGTAGTGGTGGATCATTTTCTCAAAAGTGTGCATTTCAAAGTGGCGAGCTCCATCGATCCATACACATACCAAAACAAGGGAGTGTTTGATTCTGGAATGTTTTTGGTTTGACATGTTGTAATATCCGACATGATATACGACATCTGGGTCTGTGGTCACCGCATGCTTCACACATCATCAGTCTTCATATTTCTTGCAGCATTGTTCTGCCCTCTATTGTTCTGAGCCATAGAGGTTACATTTAAACTAGCCCTCTCTACACAGACCACCACTCCTTCTGCCTCCCCACCTTTTTTCTCACTCATGTCTTGTTTCATTTACAGCCCTCAATTTATTCACATCTCATTTCCTCCTCATATATTTTTTTGTTATATGCAGCTGGCTGACTATCGTCCAGTAACTGGTTTCCGGAAATCATTTTACCATTGTATCTTCCATATCAGTCATTCCTCATGTGCGAGAGAGGTGCTATGGAACGAAATATAAAAACTGTATTTGCGCTGGTATTTGTGCTTAGTACAATGACAGTTTAGATAGCACAACATTTAAAAGCAGTCTTTGAGGAAATACATATGTTTGCTGTATGACATTTATTTTTAAGAGATTGTTATGGTAAAAGAAAAAGAGGTAATTTTTCAGACTTTAAAGTTATTGTTCACTTGAGAAGCTTCATTTGAATGTGTTGATACTTAATACATCTTACGTTATTGTCTTGGTCTGGTGTTTTAGGGCAGTCTCTTTGCTTCTCATATTCAAAGTGGGGATGAATGAAGTACTTGGATCAGTACTCTGCCTTTATCCACACAATCAGCTACTCTGATTCAAATAGCAGTGATCGCATCACTCTCTGACAAGAGTTAATTAACTTCAAATGACTTAAATACATCGTTGGATTGCAGATGCAGTTGTTGGATTTATTCTCCAGTGCTTCTAATGATGCGTGGCTAAACCTCACTAGATATTGTTTTCACTCATCAGCATTGTGCTCTCGCCTTGAAGGGACTGTACTTGCTAAGTTAATTGTTCTCAATTTTTCAATAATTGTTCACGCGAATAGAGTGATGTACACAGCAGTTTAAAAGAGTTTCATCCTTGAGGGATGTTTTCATTCTTGCTATTAATAACTGCAATATTGCATACTGCATATCGGTATATATCAATAAAAATAAAAATAATATATATATATATATATATGTATATATATATATACTACTGTATATACATATATATATATATATGCCATTCCTACATCGTTATATGTATTCCATATTCCATATCTTCAAGATGGTGGCAGGGAAAATGTGAACTATTCCAGGCCCACTGCTTGATCTTTGAAAAACATTCATTGTGACCGACCTTCTTGGCTGCTCTTCAGCCAACTCCATCCAACCCTCGGCCCATTTTAAACCTCACGTGTGAAGTTTTGCATCAGTGAATTGGCGATGCAGTGACCGAGTCGATTTACTAAATTAGGCATTATGTGTTTAGGTTCACTTCCACTGCTCTCAAAACATTGTTTTTGGCTGCAGCAAGCAGCTGTTTTCCAGGAAAAAGGCTCTGCTAAAACCACTCTACACTACCTGCTCAGCACCAACCAACAGCAGACAGACCTGACAACTAGCTGGTGAACACAGTGAATTATATAGCAGCTAGATTTCCCTCAGGAGTTGATAGGGACCAAAAACTCTCTTCCGTAAAAATCAGCAACTTAATAAGGTGATAATATGTCAATGTTGTTCTCACAATCTGTTTCTGCTTCCCCCAAGTGGCACAAAAAAAGAACACAATGTAACACTTTGGCACTCAATCTTCTTAATTATTTTGTGGGATTCTAACTCAAATTGAAATGACCTTGTTTTAAGGCATTTTCACTTGCCACTTGCCTATTACGTACATAACCATAAGAGAAAAAGACACTAACATTCTTATGATGCGTCCTTGCTCTCCAACCTCTGCCCTCTTCTTATACCTGAAGAGAAACCACTCAAGTGGTAAATTGTCTTTCAAGAAATGCTTATCTTAAGATAAGTGAAGGAGCGTCGGGGTGAGGGAGATAAGAGGGAGGAAGAAATTACACAGAGGAGTTAACATTCGACAAATAGGCAACCTTTGAGTCCCTTGCAGGTCTATCTACACAAATCCCATCTTATATTTCCTATTCTTTAACTTGTCATTGTATTACTCCCCCATAAACCAGCATTAAAGATTTATGGAAACATATCATTACCCATGTATATTTTTCTTTCTGACAAATCTGTGTGAGTAATTTAGACCTGATCAAAAGTGGTGTAAAGTTATTGTATCCATAACATCTCCATAATTTAAATCCCATGCTAATTGCCCATGCATGTCAGCACATTGTGTGGACTGCATGTTCCCGTGGCAGCGGGGATGGTCTCCTCTTTCACATCCCGTTGAATGCGTGGTGTAAATAACTTGCACACTTTTGCACTATTTAAAATCCATAACGAAGAATTCCTTGTTTTTTTGTCTTCGACTGTTGACCAAGTTACTATTCTGCCTTGACATTAAATACGTCACATGCAACATCAAAACCTGTGTTTACCTTGAGCTCATCTATTGTAGCTCCTACAGACAGGATGACACGTGTGACCACATGTTATAAGAGAACTCTGTAAAAAAATTATTTGATGAACAAAGAGATACAAAAATTTAAAAAACATAATCTGGCTGCACAAACTGAGTTTAAGTCTTGAAATTTGTGTTTTTCAAAATTCTTCGATAGATCTTCATCGAAGTTGTGCAAATCACGGCAACAGCAAGAAAACGAGACAGCCTTATATTTCTCTGCGGATACATCAGTGTGTGTGTGTGTGTGTGTGTGTGTGTGTGCACATGTGCTTCCATCTAATTACAGTGCAAGGGAGTTGAAACCCTTAGAATGCCCCTTCAACAGCGTAAATTATCATAATCATGTTTTTCTGAGTAGTCTGACTTTCCCCCACTCTACCCTATCTTTCATCCTCTTCCTCACTCTCCTTCCCTCTCTTCCTCTGTTGGTGCTTTTGAAGCAGTGAGGTATAATTACCGTATGCGTGTCTATCTCTCACGCACACACACACACATGCGCTGGAGGCTTCGCATGGAGAAATAGAGCACATTAAATATGTATGTGGGCACTCTGAGAGGTAATTCCACCCTGAAATGTTAATAATGTTTCTTTCCTGGTTGAACCTCGAGATATTAAATACACATAGTGCATCCATAGGCCTGATAGGGTGAAAGGTGCTTTAGGAACGAGGGACTTTTTGTCTTCTAATCTGTCACCGAGCATGTCACCAAAACCATAGTTGGCACTCTTGAGAAACTTTCGCCAAAATAATTTTAACATCTAGAGTGACGTCATCATAAAGTCATCATTGGAATCACAAAACTGAAATGTGTTAGTTGTCTTATTGAACATTGTAATCTAATATCTCCTACTTAATTCAATAAAGCGTGTATGAATGCATCGCTACCGTGGTTTTCTGATTCATCTTTTCTATTCATAGTAAATATAAATTACCTAATTAAAAACAGCCTGTTTATCTGTTAACACTTTCATGTCTCAGCAAGAGGACAGCAAGGTCTGCGTCCATGACAGCCTGTCAGCTGGGCTCCATCGCGTGATGAGCTCCAAGTGGAGCATGACAAGACTGCCGATGGGCTGATGGTGCACAGCCTTCTGGGAAGGTCAGTTCTCCAGGCGGGGGGAGCGAGGTAAAGGTTAGTCACGATGCAGCGGAGAGGTGAAATCAGCCCGTGTACTTGTGTAGCGCTTTTCTAGTCTTCCAAACACCCCAAGCGCTTTCACACTACTTTTCATAAATTCACCCATTCACATTCATCCATCCATACATTGATGGGAGGGGCTAATGTTCCACCTGCTAATCAGGAGTAGCTAACATTCACACACCGTAGGCACAGCTACGGGAGCAATTTGGGGTTAAGTGTCTTGCCCAAGGACACGTCGACATGGGCTAGCGGAGCCGGGGATTGAACTGCCGATCCGTCTGATTGAAAGACGACCCTGCTTACCCCTGAGCCACCGTCGCCCCGTAATAGTTTACATTTAAACCTGCTCAGCTCAGTCAGACCAGCGGAACCACTACGGTGCCACAAACCAGGAACTGCACCGTCCAAAAATTCTGGCAATTTAGTTTTGTCCTCCCTGCCGCCAAGAGACTATACAGCAGGGAGAGAGTGAGAGATGGACCTTCAGGTAGTGGCTGTAGCAACTCTAATTGAGCCAGCACAAACCTCAGCTCTGGGGGTTTGACCCCGAACTTGGATCAGCAAACTTACTGCTGTAGCTCAACAGGTCAGGCAGACGTTTTAATGAGTTACTGTCACCTCTCCGGGTACAAGTGGCATTACAAGACAGGTCTGGCCAGGTTAGCGTGCTCATTTCAGATACCTCTGCAACATAATACATCGACTTCACATCCTGGTGATGATGTTAGTTCATTTTTTTAAATCTTTCAACTAAAATTCAGGCCAGATCTTACACGTTGCACCTCCAAGAGGTGAATTTCACTAACATTTCAATTGTATACTGTACATTTTCCATTAATATTACACAGGTAGAATGTGGGATAGGATTTTCAACAATGTGGAAACGGCTGTAAAATGGAGCCAAATACTGATGGAGGGGAATTTAGTTTTTATGATTTACAGGTATGGCCTGTAAGCAGCATGACTCTGCTAAGCAGAAATATGTTATTGTGACACACAAACACACGCGTGCACACACCTACACACACACACACACACACACACACACACACACCATCCCAAAACAATAAACCACACTAGTAACAAACATTAAACCTTCAAATCTTGACACGCCATAAATGAATCTTTCAGCACAGCCACCAGATACTGCAGCTCCGGTAAACAGATCCTTGTTTGTATTCCAAAGCAGCATCAACATGACTTGGAGTTTAGAGAACTGAAATCAACTGTCCATGGATTATTTATCCCTGCACATCATGGCCATAAACTGTGGATATCGCACACATTCACTTAAAGGAATGCTGACACAGTGAAAAAGTTAACTTCAATAAAATGTAAACACACATGCACCTCACACACTTAAACAAGCTGAAGCAAACACACATTACATTACATGTCATTTAGCAGACACTTTTATCCAAAGCGACTTACAATAAGTGCATTCAACCAAGAGTACAAACTCAGAACAACAAGAATACAGAAAGTAACATTTCTTCAAGCAAGTCAAACTCCAAAAGTAGCCTACCATAAGTAAGAGCCATTTAAGGGCCACTAAAGTGCTAATCTGTGTTTTAATCCAGATATAGTCGTAAAAAAAATTGTTTTTAGATTCCGGCGGAAGATGTCGAGACTTTCCTGATGTCAGTGGGGAGCTCGTTCCACCACTGAGGAGCCAGGACAGCAAACAGTCTGGATTTCGAGTGATTAGCTCGAAGTGACGGAGTCACAAGTCGATTGGCTGTTGCTGAACGTGCCGGGGTGTACGGTGTGACCATATCCCGGATGTAGACGGGGCCCGATCCGTTCAGAGAATGGTACGCCAGAACCAATGTTTTGAAGCGGATGCGGGCAGCCACCGGTACCAATGAAGAGACACACACACACACACACACACACACAGTTGTAAACTTTCACACACATGAAACAATGTAATTGATCAAGGGCAGACCATTACTGGAGGATGTTTCATAAACGATAACCCATGTGGGATTCATGGTATCAGATATAGAGCACGACACCAAATGATCTCAGAGGATGTGGCGGTATTGGTGTGTTGTAAGGTAATCCGTTTACTTGACAGCACATATAAAAAATGCATGACAATAGTCAAAGGAAAATCCAATAAAGGCGACTCATGAAAGTACAGCGTATAGAAGGAAAGAAACAACTTTGTGGAAACAGATTTGAATGCAAATCACCATTTAAATGAACCCACAAGATCCTCAGTTTAAAGGATTTTCTATTTTGTTAAAGCATGTTGAACCTCCAGAGCAGACTTCCTCAAAAAGAGTCTTTACAGAGAGATTGAAAAGCACAATTACACACATAGACTGTGACTGTGTAATTCAGTACAGGATATTTAATGAAACTAGACTTATTTTAGAATAAAAATGACTTCAGTGTTGGAGATGTCACTGGCGTCAAGAGGATTTGGGTTGTCATTGTTTGTCAGGTCGGGTTGGAGGTGAAATGTGTTTAGTCAATATGTAATTAAAGCTGAGAGGCAGACACTTTACTGTGAGAAGAAAGTCGCTGACTGATGACAATGTTTTTTTATTTTTAACACTGGCACGTTGAATGATAACAGATAAAGCAGATTGCAGTTCTATATTGGGAGATTTTGAATTAAGAGATTTTGAATTAATCATCTTCTTGTCATTGCGCCTGAACAAGGAACTGATAAAAAAAAGTAAGTGTTCAAAGACAAATTTAAATAAGACAAATCACGACCCAACATAGTCTAACAGTATTGCTGTAATGTTTAAATACGTATCGCTGCACAGTGAACCCTAAAGGCCATGACGTGTGTTGTTAAGGAGTGCTCACTCCCGAACATATTTTATACAACAAGACTCTACCACAGTTTTCATATTCATCTCTGCAGGTTTTTTGGTTGAAGTTTCAGGTCATCCAAATAATTCATGTAAATGGTTACCTGTTAGCGGTATCCACCATGAAAACAGTCTTCTGCCTCTACTCCGACACAATCCATGTGACTCTGGAAAATCTGATTAAATAATACTGGTTAGCAGAAAATAAAACATGCAAAAGATCTTGAAGTGCTTGAAGAAACAGCGTGAATGAAATAAACCCCCATTGACATTCATGTACCACTGACTGTGAGCTGAGGTGACTTTCCATACACTATTATTGTAGCTCCCTGCTGGCAAAGAGGCTCATGCCCAAATCATTACTTCCTGCTAGTGGCTGAAATTACTTTTAAAATGCATTATATTATTTAAGTATGGCGTGACAATCTGCCCAGGGGTTTTTACATGAAAAGCACTGAAGTGAAGAGATCTCTGCTGAATGCTGGCTGCAATGTGTGTCATTGGGTTTCTCTGTTCATCAGAAGTAGCCCTCTGGAGTGCTAGTGCATACATGTGTTCATCTGAAGTATTGATCTCGTGTTTTCTTTGTGAGAGCATGTATTGAGATACCATTACCTGTTAAGGATCTCGCAGGTCCAATTATGGGCTCGGCTTTACTAATGGCCTTCAAGTGCATAGCTGTAACAACAACAGCTGCTGGTTTCAAGCACAGCTCCTGGGTATGTGAGCGCCTTTTGGTCATTACTTAACTCTCAATTAGAATCAGAATAGAAATATTAAGAAAATATCCTGGGAAATTATTAGGAAAGTTGGCCCAGTTCAGTAAAAGCATTAATGTATTATTTTTCTCTTTTAAAGCTCTGACTATAATGTGATGCATCCAAGTCTGGTGTAGAATAAATAAACTATGATTGCATTTATTTTTGTTGATCTAATAGAAGTCAAAATTAAGGCCTGGTGTTCATAAGTCTGTGTTGTCTAGAGGCTAAACTGAGGTCTGACGCCGCTACGCCGCAGTAAGCAGCTCTGAGTTCCTGATATATGTTTGCGTATGTGTGTTTTTCTACTTGCTGGCTCATATTTTATGGCTACAATAAAGCGACTGCGTTGGCTTTGACAGAGAGTGACTGCCGTTATGTGGCATCAGAATCTGACGGATCGGCCCTCACACGCCCACAGAGAGCCTCCTGAATCACACCGGAGGCCCGTCTCCTCCATTCTTCCATCCTGCACTACGACTCTGCCGTTTCCTCTACTGATCACATGGGAGTTTCTTTCAGTTTCCATCCCAGTGTTGGTTGACCAGCACCACTCTGTCACGAACACATTCGGACTGGAAGTTGTTGTCAAGCAAAGACACCGACACATGCCTCCAGCCAGCTGACACATTGAATAAACATGTTGACATTGTTTTTTAAACCAGGATTCTGGTGAGGCAACTACAACTAAGGTTATAGAACGATTCAATTACAGGTTGACCCCCTGCATTAAAGTTAGATAATATATATCTCGCTGTCTGACCCTTACATCCTTAGCTCTGCATACTACATCCAGGGCACATGCCACTGGGCTGCCTACAAAGAACACTTGTGTACTTCTACAGATTGCGACTTTGCCAAGACTTTGATTGACAGGTAGTTCATCCATTCACCATTTTTGAAAGTGCTTGCCATTTTCAAAACTGTTTCCAATGAGGGCTTTTCAGATGGTTCTGTCACAAACAGGTTAGGTCAGCCTGCCCCTGAAAGTCAAAGCAGACACATGGTCACAATCACAATTAGTCGGCTTTGTCGAGTTTTCATCTGTCGAACCATTTGGAAATTAACAAAAAATAAAAGGCACATAGATAATACGCAACATTATTATCGGGACGTATAGGGGAAAAAAGGGTTAGTTTATTTTTGAGTATTCCAATTCCTTTAGTAATGACTACTGGTACTAGTTTTAGCATAATAGCACATGGCTAACGCTAAAACCTGTGCAGAAGTTCACAATTTGAAAGGCAGCCAACTCGAGTGGAGATCTGACACAGAAACACGAGCAGCCCCCCCCCCCCCCCCCGACACACACACACACACACACATATAGAAAGCATCTTCATGCCCTACTCCATTCTTTCTCTGCCCTCTTATCTGTGACCCTGTCTTGCACAAACACAGATGTGAACACACGTGCATACACACACTGGACTGAATCAAATGTAGCAAAGAGCACACACACACACACACACACATTACTCTTATATATTTAATGGAGCAAACCCATCGAAAAACACATTCAACATTAATTACATGCCATTTATATTCAAGCACATTAAATAAAACATCTGGCAGAATCCTGAAGGCTCACTCTACATAAAAAATGCAGAGGAGCCTTCCAACTGGTTTTTTAACGAGCCTGATTGGTCGGAGGAGCAATGTGAGCGAGTGCCGTTCATTTGTGTGATGTTGTGTGACACCTCAGCTCCTATTCACCACATATTTGTAAGCAAGCTCTGTGCACAGCTAATACCTTGGTTGCACTGTTGCCAGCAGCAACGGGACTCTTCTATGATTACCAGAGCTAATTACAATAAAAATACAGAACAATTATCTTTACGATGGGTTAAAGCCATATTATTATATTAATTAGTATGAATGACATGGAGCCATTATTTTTGTGTGTAAGTAAGTAGGTAAAGTTTATTTACATTGCACAATATTATTATTTTGTAATTTAGCCTCGCTGTTATCGGTTATTGTACAGTTCTTATTTCTATATTTCCATAATTTATGTCTGACCTTTCTGCTATTATTATAGAAAAACAACACCTACCTGCAGCATTTGTCATGTGCTACATATTCACACATTAGAGGGAACGAAACACTTTGATGGTTATTCACTTGGAGGTGTGTGCGATGCACATGTAATTGCTTGCATTGAAAAACAGGAACATATAATGTTACGTTAGAGTACATTACATACTGGTTCACTGGGCTCTGATTCCTGGAGGGAGTTTGCACACACATCTAAAACATGGAGAAATGATTGAATGTTAGGTCACGTAAGGGAGAGGGGCAGAGCAAGAACCCGGTCTGCCTGGGTTGAAACATGATGTGAGGGTTGCAACTTACCTCAGTGAGTTGCGCTTTTCTGCTGTTGCCTTTCAAAACAAAAGCTCAACATTGAGCTTTTTTCTTGTCTGGTGGAGCAATCTGGTTTACTTGAAAGTGATTGCAATTGTATTTCTTCTATTATTTAAAAAAGCATCGATGTAGGAGTCACAAATGGGGATCTCATATTTATTATTATTATAATTATTTAAATCTTGTTGAAAAAAATCACCAAATCAAAGACCAGGAGCTGGATTACTGACAGCAGCTCACAGACTGCCTCAGACTGGCTGTCTGTGCTTATGAACTAACTACAAGCTCACAGACAGAGTTCAGTCACAGCCGTCACACTGACTGGAGTCACATGACTTGATGGCATTGTGACGAAGCTACACATAGACAGCTGTCTGAAGTTCTGTGGTTTGGGGTTAATCATTATTAAAAAAATTGCCCCCCCTGAGAATTTTTTCAGGTGCCGACACTGGTTGCAAGTGTCTGCACAGCCAAAGTGACATCATATCATCAGACACGCCTATCGGCAGGGCTCCTGCACGACGGTTTCCACTGATGCCGATGGGTGGAAAATGTGCGGAAACCGTGCAATAGACGTGAGTGCCCGATACACTGACCCCTTCAGTTTGGGATCCTACGTCAGCTCCCGTCTGTGCAGAGAGCATGACCAACACTGAGGAGTCTATAAACAGGCCACCGGCGGCTCTGTGAGGCTGGAGGCGCTGCTTTGCTTTCAGCCGAACGTCAGCCTTCCAACATACTCCCAATGTTGACGCGAATGTTATTGCAATGTGAAGAAGGTATTGACCTCAACCAGCATTTATGAATTTATTCCATTCACAGTTTTGTCTCCTGGCCTTGGGTTGCTTTTGTTGGCTAAAATAAATACAAGTGAAAAGATGCCATTCTGATCGGTTCACACAGCCCAGATGCTTTTCTCTGAGTTGGAAACACATCCACTTTTTCCTAGAGCCTGACATTACATCCATCACAGAGAACACACACTTGCTGGTATAATAGTAATACTAATACTGTAATACTAATAATACTAATACTACTAATACTACTACTACTACTAATAATAATTATAATAATTATAATAATATGTGTCGTAAGTGTCGCAACTGTGCAGTGTGACAGTGCAACTCAAACCAAATGAGTCCCTACTGTGTTTGGGATAAAGAGGTTTTGTAATCGGACATGACACACAGGATAAAACGATCAATAACGACCATTGTCATTCCTGATCGTCATTCCTGATTGTCATTCCTTTACGCCCTGTGTCGCCTGGATCAGGCTAAAATCAGTTTTTTTACACTGCTACAGTGAGCATAACATACACAATAAAGATGTGGTAGGGATGTAAAGATGATGTAGATACATTTGTATGGAACCATGAATGTCCGCACACAATGTTGGGCAAATCCAGCTGGTAGATGTTGAGAGCAGAACAAAATGATGTCATGGATTCCCCAGAAGCTGAACTTTGCTCAACAGCAAAATGAAAAAAAGGATTAAGAGCTTTAACAAAGTAAAAGAGGGTAGGATGGAGGGATAAAGAGACATTTAAATGAGCCTTAATAGTTGTATAACTGTACAGGGTTATTCCTGACGTGCTTTTAATGCCAGAGTTAGGATGACACATAATATTCAGACTAATTACATGGTGCCATGGAAGTTGTTTTAAATCCTTACCAGCCGGTGCTGCCAGGGCTGCACTTGTTTGCTGAGATAACATCAGCGCTAGATACGCTTCCTGCTCATCTACCCTCACTACAGCGAAGGAGGAGTCGCACAATTTGAACTGTGTGACCTGCACAATTTGAGGTGAAGGCCCTGGTAAGCCACACCGTAACGCAGCTCCGACCAAGAGTACCCTCTGAATATGTATAAACACAGATACAAATGCTGCAATGTAAAATGATGACTGCTTTATTGGTATATACAATAATTCCGAAGCAGTTTTTCAGATTATATTAGCTGCTGATCGTGCTAAACCAGACGGTGCGTTGAGGTTTACACACTGCGAGAAAAATGTATGTTGTCTATTTATTATGTGTGCTGCAAGCACTGTTGGCTATTACATATCTAGATAGAACATGTAAATGAATGTATATTTAACAGCAAAAAAAGCCACAAATATTGAATTGTTCATAACTGGACTGTTGACATCATTTTACTTTGTCTGTGGGCTAAAGCACAACAAAGTAGGAAATAACAATAAACACATGTTGTCCCGAGTGGACTTTGAATCTCGCTGCTTTCTCGAGAATCGCTCATACAAACAACTTCACACCCGTCACTGAGCTTCCTTGGCCTCTCAGCCAAAGACCTGCCATGACACGTCTGAGTCACACCCCCAGGTCACAGCTACTCGCCCTCAGAAACACCAGTGGAATACTCTCTGGGCTACACCATGGCCAGACTTTACAAATAGGAAAGGTAGCCAGCGCAGGTGTCAGTTGAGGAGATAAGTGAACAGCTCTACTCCAATCCCATTATTTAAAAAAAATATTATACCATGAATATATCTTTTACATATGATATGACATTATATCCATTTATCCTCCCTTAAAAATAGTAATACATTTCAGATTGCCAGAATTATTTATAAGCTTCTAGAGATGGTGAGATGCTCGTTTCTGCTCCTTGCTAAGAAAAACAAAAATACAAGCAGACGTCCTGCAGACTGCTGCAACTGCTGATTGCTGACAATGATCATGTCTACAGGAAATGGACAAAGAGTGTGTCCAGAGGTCCAGGGAGTGTTGTTTATTTACGATGTGTCAGTATTTTGCTGCACTATGTTTATTTGGTTGCTTGGGTGAAACTTCTTCTATTTGCATTCACCTCTGACATTTCCCCATGATGGATGTGGGAGGAAAGGTGATAGTCCTCCAATGAGAGTTCACACAGTTGTGAGAGGGTGCCTCCCACAGTCAGGGTTGCTGACATAGCCAGTAGGCCTGGCAGCAAGCACCCTGCTCATGTTCTTCTCCCAGAAGACGGAATCCAGTAAACATTTTCCACACAACTGAACTTGTCTAAAACACCTCCATAAACCACTGATGTAGGGTAATGCGGCCCTCGATTCACAGGTTGCTTGCATCATTTAAAATTGCATTCAAGAATACTTGTCCGTGCACAATTCTGTTATCTAGTTGGTGGCCATGCTCTGAAAACCGTCACATTAAACATTAAAGCGGCAGAAAAAGAAAGCAGTCGGCCTGTTCCTATGAGAGACGTCTTTGTTGTAAATTCCACAACCAATATAAATTGGGGAATCTTTGAAGAAAATAGGTAAATAAACAAACACCCTTGTGTGTTGAAATGGTCTTTGAAGTGAGCACTGAGAGCAAAATGAAATATTGCAAAATTGCAATCTTACCTACACTTTTTTTTCTCCAAAATCTCCACCTCTTTGTAAGAAACCATTTAAGACTCAGAATAGAGAGAAGTTCCGCAGGGAAAGAGCAATGGATATAATGAATTATTAATTGGTCTTTTTTTTTTACTTTGGGATTTTTTTGCTTATTTCTTGTGCATAAACCTCATGCCTTGTTTACATGTGCAATGCAAACATACCACCTTCAGAAGCAGTAGGTTGGCAGATATTATATGAGCTATGTTGTCTCTTCCATTAATATGCAGCTTCAATCCAAACATCATTCAAACAAATATTTATATGATTTATCAAAAACAAAACATTGTTGTATGGCTTATGAGCACCATTACTATTCCGCTATTGCCATGGATGTCATTACATTAAATGATTGTTCCTTTCTAAATGAAATGATGTGTGAGAATCAGTAAGAACACCTCATACTTCCCCCTGGAAGAAACTAAATTCAATCTTGAACTTTCAAACTTGTTGACACCCCGGAGCGTTTTAGCTTCAGAGCGGATAGTTTTCAATTTGGTCTTTTTTTGAATCCACAGGACACATGCGGCTTGCCCCATGAGGTTGGGGGGTGTGGGGGTTGGTTCACGTTCACCAGTTTTAATAACGACTATTCATCCAGTCGGAAGAACTGTAGACATTGTGTTCTGTGCAGAGTCCAGAGTAACACTTGCCATATTTCTGATGAAATGCTCCACTGGAATTCTCTAATTGACTTTTTTTAAATGCCGTGCCACAGATACCACCAGGTAGAAGCCAGAACTTTATTGTCTTTAGATTTATTTATTTTTATTTGGGGAAGCGACCCTTTAAATTGAATCAAGGGGGGAAAAGTGTTTCTCTGTGAAGCCCAATCCATATATCAGGCATATACACAAAGACATTGACAGTTGCGGAAAACTTTCTTTTGGTGTTGAGTTCACATAACACTGGAATTCCATTCTTTACGACAGCATCTCCAGTAACTTGTGGGTTTAGTACAATACATTGTGTTTTTCATTATAAAGTCTGCTATTGTTGCCATATTTCAAAGGGATTTAATACGTCCCATATTTGCAGTAAAGCCACGACTACAAAAATAATTCAGCAGCAAAAATGAAAAATCCTTGGAATGGTAATTAACTTGGTACGCCAAGACAAAATATATTCATTCTGCGGGGAAAAACTTGGACGTTTGCTGGAAATAAATATATATGGGCAGCTTCGATAGAGCACTGACGCTTTGTTCCCTGCTTTCCTGAATACAGCTGCATGCTGTGTACAACCGTGGAGTGTGTGGATTTATAAGGTAACTGTACGATCACGGGGCCGCATGTGAAGATTGAAATATTAAATGAAGTTACCGATGCTGTGTGATGCACCCAGTGAACAAAGTTAAAGAAAAAGAAGAAACATTCTACATTTGTTTGGTTAGTGTGAGGCAGTGTCCGGCTGCAAAGAAGTACCGCTGAGTTCCATCACTTATTCACAATAAGAAATAAAAAGACACGGGTTGAATTTTATAGGTTGAACTTAATTGACATTCAACCCCATAACATTCATGCTGATTAAAACTTGTGGGTTTAGAGAGCCGCATTTAAAACAGACTAATAACTCACCGCCTCTAAAAGATGAATGTCACAGGACTCAAGATACTATAATTACATTCTGACACATACTGACACACACACATTCACACACACATTCATGTTCATCCTCTTAACTTTGATCACTGTCGATTCATCACGTTCCGATGCTCATATTCCTATGGACATTGAGATCCTGCTCGGTCTTATCGTCATTTTCTCCCAGCAATGTGTGTGTGTGTGTGTGTGTGTGTGCGCGTGCGCGTGTGTGTGACGTCAAAGGGGGATTATAGTAAGTCTCACATTCTCTGGTCAATAAAAGTTGTGTAGTTCCCACAGAATTTTGGAGATAAACTTTTTACTGCTTCGTACTCAGATCATCTGCATGTTTATGTTTTTTACTTCCTTTGTGTCTGTCTCTTTTTGTATGCACGCAGACTAACACACACACATAAATAAGAGATATGGGCATGAAAGGGCACACAAATAGCAGGCAGGATTAAATGTTAGTGTAAAACGCAGAATGGATAGTCAAGGGTTAATCCAGCCCCCTAATCCTCAGGCGATAAAGACCTTAAAATGGAGGGTTGGGAGTTACGGATATTTAGAAATGTGGAATATTTCTATAGCTGCTGAGTTTGGCTTACCGAACTCTCAGCGGGGAGGTTGAGGTAACAATAAAAAGAGGAGGATGTCGGGGGGGTGGAGGGACCAATGAAAAAATGAAAAGAGATGAAGAGAAAGACACAGAGAGGGAACTTTTTTTATTTGAGGAGGACAGAGAATAACCACAGGGAGAGAGAGATAAATAAGATACAGAAGGAAAAGTTGATAAATGATGTCATGCAGTCAAAAATACTTAAATCATAAATGCATCTTCACTTGTATCACCAAAAACACAGATTCCTGAAATACGAAAAAAGTTTATTTTCAGAGGAACTTTGATTTTATTCACCTATCCACTAAATATTTCACATGCAATGGATGGAAACCCAGCTGTCATGATGGTGCATTAATTTTTTATTATTTCACCTCCGTCAGGTTACAACATTGGGGCAGACAGCTTCCTTCTGGCTCAGACAGTCCTCGTTGAGACTGTCACACCTTGTCCTCTCAAGGAGATGCTGAATGTGCTCAGATGGACACTTACAGGATGTTATTGACTACTGTTATCAGTGCAATGGGTCATCATTGAATCATGCACACATTCTTACAGGTTAATTTTTACTAAGCCACTAATATGTGCGATGGTGGCGGCACCATGGAACATATTTTATAATCTCCCTCAAAACGTGTGGTAATTTGTGAAGCGGATAAGAAAAACATTTAGAAAACATCTAATGCGGTGAGTCTTTGCATCAGAAATCAATCAATCAATCATAGAAAGGGGTTCAGTCAAAAAGAAAGAGAATATTAATTAACAACAATATTAAAGGTTTCTGACTCCTGTATCGTGACATATTTCAAAGTGTCATTAAATGTTTGATTGTATGGATGCCATGATGTTATCGGCTGGAATTTGTTGAGACATATCATATGTTGATTTACAGGACGAAAAAAAAGTGCATTTTTTCTCATGCATTTATGTTTAAATAGGTTCACAATTTTATGGGCTGTGAGATCTGAAAAGGTTAAATGGGCATTTTTTAATTTCATCTTAGCCTTAAGCAGGATTGTCTTACTATCCTCATTGCCTTGTAATGGTATGTTTATTAGGTTTAGGACCTAAATGTAAAGTTGAACATATCAATTGACATTCAAATCCGAAACATCTCTTTATATTCCATGAAGATAATCAGTGTATAATTTAATTATCTGCCTGATTTAGAATGGTATTTTTTGTGTTTTCCGCCAGCCTTTGTACATACATTTTAATTTTCCAACCACATCCTGTGAAATGGTCAGAAGAAAATCCCAACGCTTCCTCTCGTCCAAACGTGTCCAACCAGTACTTTGAATGCACCACCAGCAGATCCCCGGGCCGCTCTGCCTTCAGGTTCAGAAAACTCCCTGTTTGTTCTCTGTCATCCGACTCATTAAATTTGAATGTTCAGCAAAGCGTTTGCTCGCACTAGACTGAAACATCTGAGTCTCTACAGAACCGCGACTGAGGTGGACGTGTTTGTCATTTTCATGAGTCATCACGTCTAGCTGTGCCTCCCCCCCCCCCTGAGTACCCATCTGTGCCTGCAGGGCCCTCCAAACACTGAGAGGCTTTAACAGCGAGAGCAAGTGGCCAGTGGTGTGTGTGTGTTGGTATGGGAAGCCCAACTCTCACAAGAGACAGTCCAGGTGCTTTGGAGCCCTCCGTGCATGAATATTTGAATTGTGTTCATAAAGTATATATACAGTGTGTAGTCGTACACTAGCAGTCACACACATGTCCAGTGGGGAATGCAATGCTACATGGCCGCGCTTATCTTAACAAATTAAGGACTCCTGAGTAACCACTTCATAATTTATTGCAAAAATAATAATACATCCAGTGAATCAAAGAGACCATGTACACGCTTTTCATTTTTAATTACAAATTTATTGCAAATATAGAAATAGATCTTTTGTACAGAAATCACAAAGGGAAAACAATGTCAATATCAGCAACAGAGTTAAAGAAAAAGAAAAAAAGCCAATAATTGTTCCCATCATCCAAACCTTTGATTGGGCTTTCCCTTTTGGCCACTAAACATCGGTGAATAGAGTTGAAACCAGAGGGGAGAGTCACATTAGATTTAAGTAGAATATGACTTATTATATGGGACTTATGACCCCATGCCACTGTCAACTTGGCAAGTGGCCTGTAGTGACACATAAATGGCCGAATAGGAACTAAAATCACATGATATTGATCTTTGCATTGTGGGGTTCACTGAGATGTTGGTTCTACTTTATCATTTCAGATTACGTTGTATATTAGATGTTTGTGTTGTAACTTTTGAAGTGGCTATGTATAGTATTTAAACCTCATTGCAGCTGATGCTACCTGTGAGACAGTGAAATTCCTCCACTCTCAGTTCCTTGTGAGTGCCGGAAAAATGAATACAAAACATGCTTTTGCAAAAGGGAAGAGGAAATGCCACTAGAATAAATGTAAAATATGTGACTGCAGCCAAAGCAATGCAATGGTTCAACCCCTGAAACACATCGTATATTGGAGCTTTGTGGGGAATGTCAGATTGGGCTGTGACACGTTGTATCCCTAAACTCAAAGGAATTAGAGGTCAGTCAAAGTCATTCTGTTAATTACTGACTGAGCATAATATTAATTTGATTTAGCTCTGCTTCATCTTTATTAAAAAGTACCTGTTTCTACATCCTGTGTTGGAATCTATTAGCTATTTAACCAATCAATCCACAGATATTTAATGTCCTCAATGAGTCTTCAGTGCCTCCTCTCTGTGAACTGACAGCCATTGTTGGACGCCACTGAGTTTTCAATCTGACAAGGCCAATCATTCTGACTTGTAGAGTACCACAGCTACTGGACTGCGTGTTTGGAATAGCAATGGATGCCCATCCTCTGCTATCTGTGCGCACAGAAACATTAAATGTTGATGAGAATGACGGGCTCCTGACACTGAAGGCATCTGCTCTCGCTGCACCTTTCTGCACCTTTCACCTCTCTGGGGAGAAATTGAAGGTCTGGGTTACAGATTAGCCTCCAGCACCAATAAATCTGGGGATCAGATTAAAGTGCAATTCAACCAATTAAAACATAACTCTACAAACCGGCTAACAATGTAAAATAGCAGTGCCTTGTTGACAAATGAGGAGAAGACTTAGCCTGCAGGTTAAAGCATTTCATTTGCTTTTTGTAATTGACGTGGGGAGGCATCCTTAGGCTGCACCATCGGACTAGACTATACATCTAGTAGGTTCTGTGCTTGGACCAATTTTATTTACCTTATACATGCTTCCTTTGGGCAATATTATCAGGAAACACTCCATAAACTTTCATTGTTATGCAGATGATACTCAACTATATTTATCGATAAAACCAGAGGAGAGCAACCAACTCGGTAAAATTCAAGCATGTCTTAAAGACATAAAAACATGGATGACCTGCAATTTCTTGATGTTAAACTCAGATAAAACCGAAGTAATTTTAATCGGCCCTGAGCACCTCAGAGATCAATTATCTGGTGATGTGGATTCTGTAGACGGCATTGCCCTGGCATCCAACACCACTGTAAAGAATCTTGGCGTTATCTTTGATCGGGACTTGTCCTTTAACTCCCACGTAAAGCAAATCTCAAGGACTGCATTCTTTCATCTACGTAATATTTCAAAATCAGGCACATCTTGTCTCAAAAGATGCAGAAAAATTGGTTCACGCGTTCGTTACTTGAGACTGGATTACTGCAACTCCTTATTATCAGGCTGCTCTAATAAATCTCTTAGGTCCCTCCAGTTGATCCAGAATGCTGCAGCTCGTGTTCTCACTAAAACTAAGAAAAGAGATCACATCACTCCTGCACTAGCTGCTCTGCACTGGCTCCCAGTAAAATCAAGAATCACTTTTAAAATTCTTCTCTTAACCTACAAAGCCTTGATTGGTGATGCTCCATCATATCTTAAGGAGCTTGTAGTACCATATTGCCCCACTAGAGAGCTACGCTCACTAAATGCGGGACTACTTGTAGTTCCTAGAGTCTTAAAAAGTAGAATGGGAGCCAGAGCCTTTAGTTATCAAGCTCCTCTTTTATGGAACCAGCTTCCAATTTCAGTCCGGGAGGCAGACACAGTCACCTCGTTTAAGAGTAGACTTAAGACCTTCCTCTTTGACAGAGCTTATAGTTAGGGCTGAATCAGGTTTGCCCTGGTCCAGCCCCTTGATATGCTGCTATAGGCTTATAGCTGCCGGGGGACGTTTTAGGATGCACTGAGTACCTATCTCCTCTTTTTTTTTTTCTCTCCTTAAGGATGAATTTTCATCTCTCAATCACACGTTACTAACTCTGCTTTCTCCCCGGAGTCCTTTTGACTTCACGTCTCATGGGGTCATCGGACCCTATGAGACGACATAGATCCTATCTGCCTGATGGATCATTGAGGTCTGGGTCGTGGAATTCCTGCTCCTGACTACGCCACTGTCCTGTTGAGACTCCGCCCACTGTTGAGACTCCGCCCACTCCTCCTCCCCACCGCCATCTGCCTGATGGATCGTGGAGGTCTCCATCGTGGAATATGCCTACTATGAACTATTCATACACTCTGTCATATTCATTGAATGTATTTTAACTCTAAATCTGTCCTTCTGTACACATTACATCTATTGCATCTGTCCATCCTGGAGAGGGATCCTCCTCTGTTGCTCTCCTCCAGGTTTCTTCCCTTTTTTTCCCCCTGAAGGGTTATTTGGGAGTTTTTCCTGGTCCGATGTGAGGTTTTGGGGCAGGGATGTCTATGTGTACCGATTGTAAAGCACTCCGAGACAAATTTGTAATTTGTGAAATTGGGCTATACAAATAAACTGAATTGAATTGAATTGAATCTCAGCGGTGTCATCACTGTATAATGTAAACATGGCTATGATGTATGGCTTGCTGTCATTGCATGGACAATAATACAATAACTAATGTAGCAGCAGAGCTACAGTAGGTACTATACATGCATTATTGGAAGGGTGCCAAATGAAATGAAGATGAGCTCAAGAGCTCTACTGGATGAGCTCAAGGCTCTACTGGAACCAATTATACCTAATTTGCCTCTTTCTCACTACGTCTGTGCAATATAAATGCTCTTCTATTAACTATATTCATGTTCATGAGGTCTTCCGTTCGGACGTGACGTATAGTTTTACTTCACACAGCAGCGCAGCTATCTAGTATTTTTTAATCAAGTCGAGACGCTTTTCTGTGCACACAAAAAGCTATTCAGCAGAAGACAGGGTGTATAACATCGTGCATAATAAAAATGATAAAATACTGATTTACAACTGGCTGGATGTAAGATGAATTCAATTAACAAGTTGGATAGGAAACCAGCAGGCTGTGAGAGCAGAGGAAGAGGAATGCAAATCACTGATTTAGCGAAGAGCGAGTGGGCTGAGGCTGCGGGACAAGCTGCTGATGCTGTATTGATTTGCCAGTGATTTCTAATTGATGGATTGGGATTAGGTTAAAACCATTAGACAATCTGCAGTGTGTGTGTGTGTGTGTGTGTGTCTGCACTTGCGTAACTCACTCTTCTTTGTACATATTGTCATACATTGTGTCAAAATGTTTTTTTCGTTTTTTTTGCCCACAGAGTTAAGAGAAGATACAACCACGAACTGTGACAGGGCCGCCCGCCTCAAGCTGAAGAAGATAGCTTTGCATGTCTGCCATGGAGAATAATCTATGCAACAGCGAAGAACAGAGTGCAGTTTCTCACAACAGACGGATGTAAACACCCACCACTCTGTCTTTGTGCTGCACACTCCAACAGCCTGTGCCTAAAAGAGTAGTAATGGTAACTGCAGTGTCAGTATATAATACAATCACCCAAATGAAAACCAATAGGTAAGAATGTAGATAGAAAACGTCACAGAGAATTTAAAAAAGGGCTAAAACCTAAATGTTCAAATCAAAGGTACTTGACACAACTGTATTTCAGCCCCTACAGTTTCTGTTTTCATTGTACGTCCACAACAATATATTTTTGTCTCTCAAAAAATACAGGGAGTCATGCAAATATAACAACTTTTCTTTTATGTAGTACACTATGTTAAGCTTTCTCTGCTTTTATACCTTTATGACATATATCATTGCAAGTACTACAAGTCAATACCTTGGTTCTCAATAACCAACCCACCCCACCCACCAAAAAGAATCAACCCAACAAATAAATAAACAAGGACAAACAGCCAACTGAAAATAGAGAAACACACAGACATATCAAGAGATCAGGCTGAGTATAAAACATCCATAGAAGCATTGTTGTTTTTAAACCGCAGTATTATTTTTTAAATATTTTATCTAGTGTACAAAATTCACAGATATTTCAGAGATTCTTTCAGTCCTTTATCCATCTTTGGAAACTAAACCTTGCAGAGTTAATGCTTACGTGTAAATAAACATGTTTTTGTGTGTGTGTGTGTGTGTGTGTGTGTGTGTGTGTGTGTGTGTGTGGAATAAGTGTTGATGAAAGGGTCCAATCAGGTGGCACACTTATATTTGGCAGGATTTTCAAATGCTCTTCTGCTCAGAATACCTTTTGCTAAAAACATTTTAGGCTTAAAATAACAGACAAGTTATTTTTTAACAGCACGGTTGCTAAATTAGAGATAAATTGAACATATGTAGTCTGCTACATCCTGATGAAGTCAGGGAATATGCTTTCAACTTAAACTCTTAGAGTGCTGCTTGGCAGGTGGAAAGGCAGCGTTGGCAGCGCTCGGCCCGTCAGAGCTGCCACATTAAAGAGGGACCAAAGAAATCAGTAACGCCAAGACATATTTCGTTCGTCTCAAATGACTTATCTTTCATTCTTTAGAGCAATACGATTTCACATGAGAGCAACATTTAACACACACAAATAATGGCATGCGTTGAATCGCGATGTCTTCCGTGGCTATCGCGAGAGGGGACACACAGTACAGTTTCCCGTTTGTCAAATTTGGCACATTATCCACACTGGCTAATCTCCCCCACAGGAAGCTAATGGACTTAATAGACGATTGGACAAAAGCTCTGAAGACACCAAATAAAAGGCTTTACGACCCACTGTCAGTGTCATAGTAATAGTCAAAGTTTGTGAATATTTTATTGTTCCCGTATTATGCTCTTGGTATGTGTGTGTGTGTGTGTGTGTGTGTGTGTGTGTGTGTGTGTGTGTGTGTGTTTGTTTGCAATGGTTCATTTGCAGCACTCAATGAATCATGCGTGGTAGGTTTTAGTGCAGCCCTGCTGCCATGTCGTTTATATCTGCCTGCATTCAGCCATCTGCCCTCAGATTGCTCTCCTTGAAGACCTTGCCCATTACCTGCCGTTCAGGAAAAGAGTACCGGTAATTTTTTTTTGGTCATACTGTGTCTCATTCTGACTCATTTTTTATTTATTTAAGTTCATGCCATCTAACTCTTGAGTGCGCATGTGCAGGCGCAGGTATGTGCTTATTTTGCTTCTGCTTTGTAAGAAGATGATCCGGTAAATGATCAAGCAAAAGCATGACTACACAGATGTTTCTGCAGTCGTGATTAGCCGCCTCACATTACCCGCAAACGGCGAGGTGATGACGGTAAGCACACGGGTAAACTGTGTCGAGGGAGGACTGAAGCCACTCAGGTCTTTGGTAATAGGAGCGTTTAACTCCTTTAGTCATTTAGAAACTGATTAGACGTAAACTCACACCCAATTTTTGGCTCGGATTCATTATTTAAGAAACAAGAGTTTAGTTTAATTGGGCCAAGCTTTAAATATCAGAGAGCATCGAAGGATTAACGTGTGAACTAAAAACTGAAAGCATCTATGATTTTCTGGTGCTATGCACAGATAAGGAGAACGACCCAAGCCAAACTCCCACAAGAAAGGATTAAACATGAATAGCACATTAGATGACTTTCTCACGTCTGGCTTTCCTGTGGCTCGGAGACAAACAACAAGGAGGGTGCTACAAAAAGGACCATTGATCAGTGTGTGAGCCGCCCCCTCCAGGGGTTCAACGAGGATACGAGCAGCATGAGAAGGAAGAGAACGTTTTAGGTTTTGTGGGACGAAATAAACAAGAAATATTTCTGGCTTGAGATCGTAATGATTCAGCTTGCTCTTACACTATTGTGTACAAAATTTATCAAAAGTTTCAATTGTAGATGTAAGCAAATATATATTTTGTGTTAAGTAGTCTACATTACCATCTTACCGGACGATCTTGTGGTTATTTTTGGCAGCAGACGTTTAAGTAATTACTAATGTTGAGAAACACAATATCCCCTCAATAATAGCACTCATTTAAGTCGTGGTGGAAACACAAATCTTGAGAAAGATTGACCCCTCTCCCGCCAGCATTGACAATGTCCTCTGATTGGCCACTCATGCAGAGTAATCATCTTAATATAATTCAAACATATGTGTGAATGAAATTTGAGCAGAAGAGCATCTATTTCCTGAAAAATACAATGGCGTGTTAAGTATTAATTAAAATAGAGAATGTACGAGTTAAAAAAAAATCCATGAAAACAGCAATAATCATGATTTTCTGTCGCATTACATATTGTCAGATGGATAAACATGAATGGCAGCTGGAATGATGAGCAATCCTGATATGACTGCTTATCCTCAGCGTCCATGTCTGGTAAACAGACCACATTCCTTCTGTGGGATTAGGTACCAGCAAAGAAAATATTTACCTCTGATTTGAGTCAATCACAGTAACAAGTTCCTTTGGAAAACCTCTTATCAGATGACAGAAGATCAGCGGGAGTCATTTCCAAGAATGAATGTTCATCACATGGTTCTTTGTCATTTACAGAAGGAGAGGTGGTGGTGCGTCCCCGATATGCGTTGACTAAATGGTGACAGTGAGGCTGCTGAATTCACGTGGGCCCATTCACAGGAGAACACTGACTCCAGAGGTAATGACCTTTGACCCTGACTGTATGCACACATCTTTAGAAAACAAGGAAAAGGAGACAGAGATATCTGAAAACAATGAGGGAGGAGGAAACACACATATCGGTATGGAGGTACCAATAAGGTCAATTCATACTTTCGCATGGGTCCACATGCGCTCGCTTTGGTCTACGTGACGTGAATGGCATCATTCCACCCATGTTCAGATAGTGTCCATATGCGTGCACCCCAAGATGTATGAATAGCATGTGTGCAGACTGTGTTTTGTTCCACACTCCGGTCCAGTTGGTGGCTCAGCAGCTCATTGGCCAAGAAGAAGAAGATAACTAAGTGAGATGCTCGTTTTTAAGAGAGGTTGTGCAAGGAGTTTTGCCGTTACCCAAATAAAACCCAGAATTTTAAAGAAATACAAAGACAGCCAAATGCCAAATGCCATGGCAGACAACTGTATGGTGCATTAACGCTACCAACCAAAGTGTGGATGGGGAAACGTGCAATTGTGGAACGCCAGAACGGCTCGGACTCTCAATTGTAGTTTGAATGGAACCACATGTGCGACTTAACGTGGAAAGTATGTTTGAGGCATTAAACACCTGTTCAACCTACATTTATTAAGAGTATTCAAGTGCATGCTAAAAGAAAGAGGAAAATCAGTGTTGATGTGTGTTGCACAACCCCCAGCCCTCCCTGCAAAAAAGGCAATTTCTCCCTTTTTGTCACTTAATAGAACTTAACAGGACATGTTCGTGTCTCATGCTGCACCCATAATCCATTAGACCTCTGTGGGAAGGGGCGGCAGTGGGAGGTGTGCCAACTGAACATCACACACAGGAAAGAAGTGAGGATCAAATGTTCCTAAATTAAACTTGTCACTTTATCTAATTTCCTCTGGAATATAGACCTGAACAAAAATGTGGAGCAAGGAACACTGATTACATTTTCACATTTTTAGGGTCTCAGATTGTGTATGTTAGCTGATGATGCACAAATTTAAAGGCTACACAGCACTTACTCTGGTAAGCAGGAGGCCTTTTGCAAGAATGCCAGGCAATGACACTATCAATTAGGAAAATCACGAGTAGATCATTTTAAATAGAAAAAGCCAAGTGGATGGAATTTACTTTACAATAATGGAGATTGGATCATGGCTTTGTTAGCAAGAGGCACTGAACTACAGTGGTATAGTCATGTGATGTATGTCTGGGAAAATACACGGGACATTGTTGATATTTGTACATTTTTCCATGCCATTAATAATCTAGTATTGTTTAGACTCAAACAACCAGCTAATTGGCAAGATATGACAGCTATTAATTAAAGTCAAATTGGGCACATACAATATAATCTGACAAGGCATGCCAACACCCACTTACACTGACCACTGTGTACCACACAGCCACACACACACAACCATGAGGCTTAAAGTGCAAGCAAACATGCCTGTCACAAGTTGGCTAATTAAGTTATCAATAGACAACAATAGCATAAATTTCCAGAACAGAACAGACATGTTGGCAGTAATTAGAAGTGTCCTTTCCCTCTGTGCCTCATCCAGTTTTCATGTTGGAGAAGGGATTTGGAATGTACTGTGCTGCTCACATCGAATGATACGAATAGATTTTCTCATAACCTTCCTGTAATCCTTATCCTTGCCTTTTTTTTTTCTCATACCCTCTTTTGCTTTCAATTTATTTTGGTCTTGTCACATATGAGTCATGCCTTTTTAGAACGGGACTGTGTGAACTCATCTGTAATGTAGTTACATTTCCCTATTGTACATGTAAGTAGAATCAAATTACCTACATAAAGGGACAATAATTTGCCCCCTGTACTTCTTCAAATTACACTCACTGTTCTGACATTTATTGGGTTAATGCTCATTAAACAAGCAAAAGTGTTAGTTAAAAAGATGAGTTTAACACTTCAGGGTGCAACCGCAGCACTATTTTACTTTCATTATTTTCTCATGATTTCCTGATGCGGCGGGACCTTCAAACTCACTTGACTACTCATTGTTTAATTTGTTGACTCCTCTCCAAATATTCCTTTCTTTCTGTGTGACGGAGGCTATTGACATGCAAATCCCTCGGCTGCATGAATGATGTCATGGAAGGAAGTTAGGGGTCTGCATTCGACAACTGTGTTCTCTAAACGACATGTTGTCACTTAGCATAGATCTCACCCTGCATCCTCCCTTCACGTAAACTCTTAACATATCCAAGTGTACACGGCAAATTGATACAGCACCCAATACCAAACAGGAAACAACATATTGGGTCATACAAGCTTAAAATGAAGGATATCAGTACCTACCTTCTTTGATTACCCATAGATGAAAACATGGCACTGATAAAGATGGTCTATATGACCACAGAACATGATCACTCAAACTGTACTAAATTACACAGTTGGCATTTGCTAACTGCGCTATACTGTAAATAAAAAATCCAAACAGTAAATGAGAATGATCCAGAAATGGTGCTACAATGTATGTTAAATAAAACATTCGAATGATTCTCATATCCCAGGCACAGTTTCGCAGTCCTTGCTTTAGCACAATATTCTATACACCTAGCATGCCAAAAAAACACCCAAAAAAATAAAGGCAAAATGTTGTCCTATATTTTTCTCCCCGTGATCTTCAAATCGTTTCTCTGGCCCACAGCCCGAACACAAAAAAGTCACCCAAACTATTTCCCCCCAAAAACTCTGCTATCCCAGTCACAGCTTCTGCTGAGCTGACACCCCCTTCCAATAATCAAGGATGTCATGCAGGTCCTCGCCTTTAGCGAACTGCACCTTTTTTCGAAGGGCGTTTCCGGCCGACACATAGCAAGCCTCATCGCGCTGACCTTTTCGGTAGGGACGAAATCGCTCCCAGATCCGCAGTGAGCTCTCTGAGGAGTACTCTGGGCCGGAGGAGTAGCCAGAGTAACTGGAATGGTGGCGGGCAGGCGAAAGCTGGGAGTAAGAGGCCGCATCCCTGCGGGAGCGTGTCAGGGGCTTCAGGAAGGAAACCTTCTGGGCTGGGGAGCCTTGGTGGGACCCTTCATAATATAGAGCTGGGACGGAGTGGCGGTGCTCCGAGCAGTGGTAGTCTTGCTGCACCTCTAGCTGCTGCTGCTGCTGGATTTGTTGCTGTTGATGGTAATGGTGGGGCTTCTGGTTTTCCTGATGTTGGGCACCAACACCACCACTGTCGCAACCACCACCACCCCCTCCACAGCAGCTCCCACTCCTGACTAAGGGCAGCCTCTCCAGGGGCTCACCGCAGCCCACAGGACTGTGCCGGTCTGGGTACTGCTGCTGTTGTTGATTACAGGCATCTGGGCTCCGAGGCTCAGGAACATCCAGGCTATAGACCCGTGCTCCTCCACTTTCCCTATCCCGACTCATAGAGCCACAAGACGTGGTGCTGCACTGTTTCTTGACAGCATTTACAATAACCACAGCTGCATCTGCACTCATTTGCCGTTGAATGGGACATACGTCTGTGGCTGGTGGAGGGGGCCTATAGGGGGGTGTGATGACAAAGCCACCACCACTGATCCCTGGGCGCTCAGAGAGAGGGGCATTCAAGGAAGGGAGTGGAGGCGGAGAGGGTATTTTGTTCGGAGTTAGGACTTGGCACTTCTCTGTCACCCCTTGGGAGAGTGGGATTAGGCCACGAGTAAGGGAGGATGCGCTGGTTGGGGGAGGGGAGGTGGGATTAGAGCAGGCTGTAGGGTGAGTAGAGGCCCCTGAAGCAGCAACTGCTGCTGCATCCAGTTTGAGAGCATCAATGCAGTTGTTAATTATCTGGTTAACCTTATCCACCTCCATGGCAATAGTGGAAATCTCTGACGCTGAGCCATGTCCGTCATCATCGGAGTCATCACCAACATCAGTTCCATCATCGTCCCTCAAATCCATCCCTCCATGCCCACCATCTCCCACCCTCTCCATCCCTGCCCCTCCAGTTCTGATATCCATATAGTTTCCTTTACTTGTAGCGATGGCCTCTGAAAATGCAGTTGCCATCTTTTCCACTTGCGGGATAGAAGAAAGTCTGGAGGAACTGGTATTGGCTGAGTGGAGCATTCCGGAGCTAGAGGATGCGGACATGGGAAGTTTGCCTCCGTGATGGTGCTGATACTGGTGATGCTCTCTGGACTGCTCCTGAAGCTTGTGGACTGCCAATGGATCATTTGCCACTGCTGCCGCTACCTCTGGTCCATAGCGCATTTCCAATATCGTTTTCTTGACGCAGATGGACTTCCTCTTGTCTTCACGCCTCCGTTTCTTACGTAGACAATAGTAGACGATGCCTAACACAATGAGCATGCCAAAAAGGCAGCCGATAATGGTCATTATATAGTGAGTCGCGGTGGAAGGTGTGGGGAGCATTTCATCTTGAATTTGGGAGCGGGTGGAAAACTGAAGGCAGGTGTGGTTGTAACGTTGAGAGTTCCGGATGGATGCTACACAGAAGGTGTAATTGGTGTGTTGCTTGAGCTTGTTAAGGGTGATCATCTCCTTTGTGTTTTTCAAATTCATGACATCGGACACAAACGTGTGGTTGTATTGTGTTAGAATATACATTTTGCTGTAGGGCCTTGGAATTTGCACGAGAAGAGAGGCTGATGACAAAGAGACATGATGGAGCTTGATGCTGGGAATGAAGCTGTTTTCAGTTGATGAGGAAGACGTGGTGGGCCCCACACCTCCAAACATCTCAGGTCCAATCCCGGAAGGACCATCCAGATCTGGTGGGAGAGAGGTCATTCCAGGAATCATCACTCCATCTCGGCAGTGATGGTACAAGATGTTTTTGGCATTCCGACCAGCATGCCCAGCCGCGATTAGTAAGGGGTAGCCAAACATCTCCCGGGGCGTCTCACACTGGAGGCGATCGTAGGTGTGTGTTACATTGTTGAAGCTATCCAACCAGGTGATGAAGCTGTACAGATCACAGCCGCAATGGAATGGATTTGCTGCCAGTTCACACACCATCAGCCGGCTGAGAACTGTGAATGTGGACGGGTCAATGCGTCCAAGTTTGTTGGATGACAGGTCAATGCTGCTGAGACTGGGGCACTCCCAGAATGCATTGCTAGAAATAACCTCAATGAGGTTGTGCTGGAGGAAGAGGCATTGCAAGCGGCCGAGCCCTCTCATCATACCCTCAGTTAAGTTTGTCAACTTGTTGTAACCCAGCTGAAGAACCTGAGGAAAACACAGAAGAAGCATTTGTGCATTGTTTACTTTTTCTATCGCATATAATTTGTACTCATTATAATACAATTTGAATTTGACTTCATAAATGAGATTCAATCAAGCTGCAGCATTTTCTAGAACAGAGATCCTAAAACCAATTCATTCATTACGAGCTCCCTCTAAGGCATGTTTAAGGCATTCAGCACAATTCTAGACAAAAGTGCCATTTTATATACAAAATGTAATCCATTGAAAGCATGACAAATTGAGGAATTAAGCCTCTAATTGTCTGGAAGTACAATTTTTAAATAAATAAAAATGGTACTAAAACAACTGCTAAAGGATAGTCCTAGTCTCTAACTAAGGTCTAATGCTGTGTGAACTACGTTATTGTGTTAAGCTCAAAGCCTTTGTCAGCCATTCCCCTTTCACCTGTAGGTTGGCTTGTCCCGCAAAGGCTCCATCCTCGACGTAGCCGATGTCATTCTTGGTGAGGTTGAGGTCCGTCAGGTTCGTGAAGCGATACATGGAGCTGAAGAGCACTGCTTTCAGCTTGTTCTCATTCAATCGCAAGTCATGGACAGTGTTGTTGATGTGCTGGGGGATAGTCTCGTACGGCGGCTGGTTTTGACTGCAGATAGCCAGCCACACATAGCCTTTGTCCCCCTCAATGAGCCAGCAGTCTCCATTGATCATTTGGGGAAAGAAGGAGAAGAATAGGACGGAGGGGAGAATAAGAAAAAGTAGAGTGGAGGTGGTAGCAGCACCCTGCATCATGCCAAAGAAAATAAGTCAGAAAGAGGGGAAGCTATAATTGTTAAGGAGAAAAACCTCAAATTTAAGTGCAGGCAGGAAAGGAGGTTGTGTTTGCAGGAGAAAGGGAAGCAACAATGGTTGCTTGGAAGGGTTTCCAGAGAAGAGTAGGTTCTGGGTTGGGTGCTGACAAAAGGGGTGAAGGCTTCACAGCTTTATGGTCATCGTGGTTATTAGCAGGGGACCCATGTCGTGCCATATCTTGTCAGGCTGCAATGCGGAGTGACACGGCTCGTCTTCATAGTGTCTTCTTTTGGCATCAGACTCACAGCTCACTCAAATGGAGGGATCCTTGGAGTATTGGAAAATCTATGGGGAATACAGAAAAGATGTTTCTTTTGTAAAAGACAATTCATATAACAAATATTTATGTTGCAGTGTTTCATCCTCTCACTATATTACATTTCTTGTAATTTGCCTCCATTGCCTGCACTTTCTGTAGGAATGTACTGAAGGATGGATACAGTTTTTAAACATCAATCTAAACAAATAGTAAATGACTTCAGACTCCACGAAATGTCTGCAACATTTAATTGTTTGATTTTATTCATGGGACCTGCAGGCATCTCAAAATCAATCTCAATTTTCCTCAGGGCTTGTTGAACACTTACTTCAGCTGGCTTTCTTTCTCATTATGTAAATGTATGCATTGCTACAATGCTACAACAATTCCCCTTTTAGTCCCCTCTTCTACCTCCACCAAGCAAGGCAATGCGGTCACCAAGCTTTGACTGATAACTACATGCACACACCTGCCAATCTTTGCTCAGTCCTCAGGGGAGAATAACTTTTTTAAATGTAAAGTGAAGCATTGCATCACCCAAACGCTGATAGCACATTGTCCCCACAGACATTCCTTGTTATGACACTATCCTGCCAAAACCTAAGCTCTCTATACCATCTGCATGTCAATTGAATAGCAGTCAAACGTTTACATAAGGAGAGGATTAGCTGCCTGTTGCATCATGACAGACATTGTCCTGTTGCCGGCTCAGCAGCTGGGAGAAACGTACTTACAATTACACACTAATTACACAAGCATGCACACTGAAATGCAAACATGGCCTCAGACAGACGTGGGAACTCAAACACATGCATGTCCTATAAGAGCATGCATCTATGCTAATGTTAACTTAAACATACCACCTGAAGCTATCAATATGGATTCTGAACTGCACAGTAATGCTATGCTGTTTATGATATGATAATTTCTCTATCTATGTATAGCACTCTCGAATCATCCATCTTTGATACCTCATTTCCACTGGTTCACATTCTCTCGATTTCCACCATCATAAAAAACAAAGAAAAGAAAACCTCTCTTTCTCCGAGGAACAGGCTGGATTTCTGCCTCGTGCTCCAAATTCAGACTTTCTAATTCCGAAGGAGAATTGAACTCATTCCAGTCTATTCTGATGCACGCTCCCCCGAGGGGCCGGCAGAGAATCAGGTCCATCCTCTTTTTGAATCTTGCGTTAAATGGCACACTATGGTGAAGAACCATCTAAGTGTAGCCTTTAACCCTTACCTGTCCTCTGTTATTACGCAGAAACACAAAAAAAGAGATACAAAAAAACTCATTTGTCTGTCAATGAGTTTGACAGATGGATGCAAAGAAAAAAGATTCATCACAATGCGTACGATATGGTTACAAGTAGACAGAAAAAAGGGGCAAACGCACCCCCAAATCACTATGAATGCATTAAGATTAAATCACCCAGGCAACCCTCAGCTGTGTTTAGTGATCCATTTGATTTGAACACAAATGTGTCCCTCTCTGTGCTACAAGGACCACTTAGTGCTACAAGCCATCGCACAACAAGCACTTTGTACTTGTTAAGCTGGGACACGTTTGGAAGTCTTTACCCCAACATGGGCACATACTATCTATTCAATCCAGTTTATTTTGTATAGCCTATTATCACAAATTACAAATTTGCCTCAGAGGGCTTTACAATCTGTACACGTGCGACATCCCTGTCCCAGGATGTCACATCGGATCAGGAAAAGCTCCCATGCACACGTTATCGATTCCACTATTCCTGTTCTAGTCTCTCCCAGCCCCACACACATCCATGTATGAGAACATCCCCTTGCTATAGCTCTGCCTCTGTTGTCTGAGGCTATCCCCACGACATCCGACGTGATCTCATTTGGTGCTCCACATAGGGAAACCCAGAGGGTTCACATGAGGGAGGCAAGAAGCACGGCGCTCGTTTGGGGAGATGATCATATAATTAGCAATATGGGACATGCAGAACACCGGTCTCAAAGGGGAAGAGCATGACTCATAACAGCAGCATAACTGTGAAAATGTAGGACAGATTCAACTTTCCTTCACTGGTGCAGACTGCTGCTGCGCGTTGTAAGATGTGTGTACTTTCAAATTAGGAGATATATTTGTCTTAAATGTGTCCATGCAATTTCACAATTCAATGAAATGCATGTAAGCAAATTGCTTTGGTATTTTTAAACAAAACTATTGTCATGTAAAACATTTGTATCTGCATTTTTGACACAATCATAAGCTTCTTTATGCACATTCTACAAATTCTTGTCATGGCAGTTGTTGTTGTTCTACCAGCATTCTAATTTAAGCAGGTCACAGCAGCAGACCAGGTGAACAGGTGGCACACGAGTAGCTGCAGGTGTCTGAATGTCTTCACCCTTTTCCAAAAATACATCTGATAAAACAAATTCTCCTTTCATCTCAAGCCTCATCTTGTTATTGAGTTTCTGTCATAACATTAGAACTGGAGTTACTAATAAGTGATATGACTGAAGTAAATTAAATATTAAAACATCAATTATTGGCACACTGTAACCACTGACTGTAAGAAAGGTCTATAAATAGCTTTCACAGATCCAAGCCATATAGAATATATCTGTACACATCATTTGGAGAATTACAATTCTCCATGTGATGGCCTAAGAATCCATTCTGCTGAGAGGATCACACAGAGCTCGTGTGTGGAGGTCGACAAACCATTTCAGTGTGTTCTCACAACCATTTGTTGGAAACACTGCACTTCATCCTAATAGAACATATTTCGCATAATCCATCTTGTTTTCTTCCATCCTTGGAACAACGTTTTTGAAGCACATTGATATTGAAGGAAAAAATGTCCCATCCCAAAATGTTTAGAAGCACACACACACACAGACACACACACATGCATGCATGTTTCATCGGACCTATCCCCTCATGTAATACAGAATCTGGGTTACTCAATGTACACGCTCGTTTTGATCCTGACTGTGGAAACACACTTATGATTGATAGCGGCAAATAAGCCCAATGCCAACGGAATAGGATGCTGTTGTCATTTGCATCAAATCAACGCGTCTCTTCCCCCTCATTAGCCACAGTAATGATACCCTGAATTCTCGCAGCATTCAATAAACATTGACCCAGTATGAATTGGAGAGGATCCATATCCTCCATTAACAACATGACTCCTGGAACTGGGCCGCTGTCAGTCCACATGTAAACGTATTTACTGGAAACCCTCGTGCTGCTGGCTGCAAACGAGGCTGTTGTTGTAAATCCTGTCACTTGTGAATTATGTAACCATTGAACTGACATGCCAGAACAAAGAGAGGCAGATGTAGGCATCTGAGAGTACGGGGCAAATGTGCACGGCACCTTTTAATAAATTGTGCACACAATCGGTGTGTAATTAGCCTCTGATTTACTCAGGCAGCAGCTCATTGCGCAATGGACCTTTTTCAACGGCAGACATTTATGTCATAGTAGGAAAAGCACAGGTGTATTTAATATCATTAATGATGGCTGCATTTCACTCGGGAGGCGCTGGTGTCGCGCACGCTGGCTCAGTGAGACTCTTACTGGAATAGAACTGAGCCATTGTTGATGTTATCAATTTCACCTGTGCTTTTCCTAATATGACAAGTCACACTAAATGCTGTGAAAAAGGTCCAAGGGGACCAGGACCTTCTGCCTTCTCGGAGCATTCTGAGAGCAGCTTTGTGGCGATGTTTATGGTTATTATTTAATGAAATTCTAAAACAAATCATTACTCATTCAATGATGATAATAATATTCATCCACAGATACACTTGTAACACTAATGTGGTGGGAGAAAACAGTGAAGTGTTGTGGGAATTGGTTTAAACGTGTGAGACTAAATCTCAATGGAACTTTTACACTTATTTTTAAATATATAACATGACGATTATCATTTTCTAAAACATTATATACAAATAAACTATGTTCTTTGGACTGGGAAGTTGTGTTTTATGTGTGATTGTTCCCACAGTGACATGTCAGTGGCAGCCATAACATCTTCCAGGGTATTGGCAAGCACCTCACGATACGATGCTTATGCGTATATATGATTTGATACATATTGCAATATATTGCAATACTCTAGTTTCTTAATGAATAAAGAAAAATAAAACTTCCTGTATAACACCTGGAAAGGCGTACATCACATATTGATAACCCAGCGGACAGATTGCATAACAACCATTTGTACTGCACCAAGTCACTCAGCAGAGATCAAACTGAACTGAAATGCACTTAGCATAAAAACATTTTTTAACTAAAGGGCATATTGTATTCTCATTGTTTCACTGAACACATATTTTAACTAAAATGCACTTGCAAATAAAAAGCATTCTGTATTATGTTCTTATTGTGACACTAACCACTCTTAACTTGCATATAGATGTCATGACATTACATTTATGTCCCATTCCTCCAGGTTCAGTTTCCAGAAACTCTGCGATATTACTGCCTGTACGGCTTCAACCTCTGCTATCCACCATCTGTAACTACAACTAGCTGGGCAATATGGAGATACATACTGGGAAACAATATTAAACACCTTTTCACCTTTTAATTTGTTCTATATTATATCAAGAAACTAGCGGTTGAACTTCGTGCCAGCAGTATATTATTATTACATATTTGACAGGTGAACTACGCTTGTTGTTCTGATCCTGGCATCTGGAAGGTTTTGCCATCAGAGTTTTTCACAGATAAAAATGAAATGTGTTGTGGCACATTCAGTTATTCATAACCAATTATATAATAATCAGTGAGAATATATTTGTTTTACATGCAGTTGATTCAGAACAACACATGCATAAGTTATTAAAGTCCTTCTATTCATATACCTTTTTGATGAATTAAACATTTGCCGTTCCCTTTGTTGAGATAAGAAACAGCCTACGCCTGTATTTATGTATTCTTTCTCTCTAAATTTAAACTGTTATATTTAGTTGGCACTAAAGGTGCCTGAGACACTGAGAATGTAGTACTTTTCATTTCTCAAGTATCACATTCACACAGTAATATAACAACATTGCCTTTACCGTGTTTATTCATTATCGACTATTTATTCAGTGAATTACCAGAAATCTTGCTAAACTGTATTGTGATACATCATCGAGATACCGACTGACATATTTTATCCTGAAGATCTTGGTCATATAACCCAGCTATAACGACGACATCATCAAAAAGCTCTGTACAATGCTCTTTTTTATTTGTCTTCCCTTTCCCGCCCCGCACATATTTATAGTTTAATGTAAGCTATAAATAGATAGTAGTACACAAACAAACACATCAAAACAAAAAGACACACAAGCACACCCACAGTGGAAGTCTTCTTGAACCTGGGAACAAAGGGGATTTGGATTTCCCCTTAAACTGGGGGACTAAATAATTGTTTTCCCCAAACAACCAAAAAGTCTTTGTTGACCTGCTTTTTGCTCTTTATCTTCCTTCTCCAAGGTTTCTACTGCTCTCTCTACTCTCTACCACTCCCTCTATATCTGCTTGTCTCTCAACACATCTAATCCCTACACAAGCCGTGATATTTGTTCCGGTCTCTTAATTTCCTCCACTTTTCTCTTTCTCATCTCTCCCCATATCGCTCTCTCCCCATCAGTCTGCACTGTTGTTGGGTTTCCTCCTGGACAGTTCCCCGGAGGACAGTCGGTGTGGTGCGGAGAAGTTGAGCAAAACCCTCTTTCCTCTCCACTTCACACAGGGCTTAGAGATGAGACAAACAGACACGGGTCCTCTGAGAGCTGAAGCGTGAGCGTGTGAGAAGGCAACAGATCATTCCTCAGTGGCCAGAAGAGGAACCTGCGAAAAGCAGCAGTTCTGCTTGAACTTGAGTGCTACAAAATGTTGCTTGTTCACTCTTACTTCAATAGATGCACTTTAAAGATATGCATTTCATCAGGTGTCCTTCATGCACAGCATGTCCATCTTTACAATGTTTGTTATACGTATAAATCCAGATGAATTAATATTTGGACAATCTTCCCATATCTTGAGTAGCTGTTTGTTCCTCAAGTAGGATCAAAATAAATTGGAGGAAGATATTAATAAATGAGGAAGATGAGAAAGAGAAGACGAGAACGAGCAGAGCGAGAAGCGAGGGAGGGCAGTGTCAGAGACCGAACCGAGGAGACGTTGCGTTTGATCTTTGATTCCTCCAAAATCTTATTTTTCACAGCCGCAAAGAACAGAGACAAAGTCGCAGATGCAGAAACACAACCCACCTTTGATGCACTATATTATTATGAGGATGATTTGGGATGCAAATATCCCAGATTTGGAGGATGAGGCATAGCAGAACAAGCACCCAAAGAGAAAAGGCAGAAAGTAATGAAAGGGTTAGTGGAGGAAAGATTGTTCAACCTCTCTGAGGTTTGATCAATAATTCATACTTCAACGTCATGTACGCCCTGAGAAGATCTTTTCAGATTTCCTCTTTCTTTCTATTTTGAAGCCTGTCTCCCTTTTTCTCTGTCTTTCCTGACCTTCCCTGTGCGTTTGTGTCTATATCGGTTTGCAGATGTTTGACTTTCAGACTGCTGTCATCTATGGCTGCTCATGCACGATATCAGATCCATTGCCTGGATGCCTCACACGTAGATGAACACGAGCAATGGAGCTCAACAGAGAAATGCTCAAAAGTTGTTGGGCTCAATCGAGAGGAGTGCCTAAACCCCCCCCCCCCCCCTGCTCGAAGAGTTTCTAGAGAACCAGGATGCACAGCTGGGGTAAAAACCAGAGGGGGTTTGGGGTTGAAACTCAAGAGAAACTATGGCAACCATGTGGAAAGATTGTTGTTTTTTTTGCTTAGACTCGGGCAACACAGGCGACGGGGGACAACAGAAATGGGAAGTAAAAAGGGTCGTGGGGATAACTCAGTGATTGAGGTCAGTGAAATGTCAGATTGCAGCATGGGCAATAATTCCAATGAGGTCAGAATGGAAACACGTCCTGTGGTGGAAAATTATAAAAATGTTCTATCAAACAAACACGGACATTTACATGCATCATCAGGGGTGGGTTATAGTGAAGAAAGGCCTTTTAAAGGCTTTCTTGCTCTCAAAAACAGCAGAGTTTTTAAGATTTACATTAGTCTGTTACAGATTCAAATCAATAAATATAATACTCTGCAATAAACAGGGTCCAGGCATATTGACCTCAATGTGGTCAACAATAGAACAACAGGTCCAACCAGCTGTTACTTCTCTTAGTGAGACTGAAATCATCTAGAAAATCCAAGAAAATCTGGTAATCAGAAGGAAATCAATCATATGTAGCTTCAGTAAAACGATAGCCTGACAGATGATCGACAAACAGCTATTTAGGTAAGCCGAAGGAATTAGAATTGCATGACCTATTTATATCAGTTGTCTCAATATGGCCACAGGGAAGAAAACATTTCTGGATCAACAAATCACACATGCACCAGCTAACTGGGAAAGAGGGCGGGATTTAAATTATAGCACAACAGACCTGGTTACGGCTAATGAAAATTAATGGATGACGTAAAGCCTCAATCAGACAGGATTTGTTTCTCCAGGGGATGTTGTGCTGATCAATAATCCCATAAGAGATCAATAGAAGTGCATGTGTGCTCCCTATATCACAGGAATATGTACAGTCCCAAATACAATGATCATTATTTTAGTTTGTTGGGGGATAAAAAGCCCCACGGTGATGAGAGAAACGTGTTTTTTGAAATTCTTGCATGTCATACAAACCATGCTGGGTATTTTGACAATGGCTGAGATGTCACCCTGAATGAGTTACTTTAAGACGGTGCCTGGCAAATACTCTATAAAATAACCAGATTGGTTAATCCCAATATTGAGGGACATTTAAATTGATAAATAATATGTAGAGAAAGAATGAAGACTATAGCTCGGACTTCTACATCTATTATATATCATAACTCCCTTGTTTATGTTTTATGTAAAGTAATATGCTGCCTTGGCTTTTCCTCACCGTATGAAAGCATTGTTGGTTATTGCTTATAAAGTCTATTGATTTCCGTTTGGCAAGAATATCCTGTGCGTTTTTTATTTGCAGAAACTTAATATATTCACGTTTCTAATATGAACTCTGATAAAACAATACTCGAAATCTACTCCAACAATAGCACTCTTCCTCCACAAACACAAATGCATATATTATGGGGGCAGCTGTGAGTTTAACATGTACTGCTTCTTACACACAAGACAAAGGTTCAGCCGCACTCTTGATCAAAGCCCAACACATGAGCCACGATCAGTGCATCGGCTTCCCTCCGACCGACCCCTCTTCCAGCAGTGCTGTCATAGCAACAATGTACGTATCAATGCTGCAGGATCGGAGGCACGATCACTTCTCCATCACAGAGGAGCATGGGAACCAAGAGGCAGAACAATATGGAAGAGCGAGCGGGAGGAGAAATAAGATATAGGCGCAAGATAGAGATATTAGTGGTCATGAGATTGGTGTGGAGAACAAAAGCACCACATCGGGGGACGGGTGTGGGCAATGAGTAAATGAGGAATGGATAATAAACTTGGAGGATGTGGGGTGTCAAGAGGAAGGATGAAGAATGACTAGTAAAGCTAGCAATGATGAATCAGCAGTAACCTGCATGCAGCAAACTGCTGTGCTCACAAAAACTCAGCTTTACAATCATATTCATATCCCTTTCTGGAGGCAGTAATCATTTGACACACACTCCTCCATGGCAGACTTGATATGAGTGGAGTGGTGTCCCTGAGATGTGTGAGTGCACTGCCAGACATAATGTGTTCAATACATTTGGATATTAGATGCTGATGAGTTCTGCCTTCTCTGTGATGAACTATCAATCTGTCCAGGGTTCACCCGCCTCTCTTCCCATGTGTGCTGGGATCGAATACCCCACAACAGGATCACTGGTTTAGAAAAGGGATGGAGGGATCGTGATCAGTTCTGCCTCTTTTGGGCTGGAATCAGGTCTTAGTAACCACAGACAGAATTCTGTTTCTAGACTTTGTGACTGACACATGGCTAAAATGACATGGCATGTTGAGATGAACATAGCAGTTATTTCAGGATATATGGATACGCAATGTCTACGTGCATTTCCACGAAGGCGAACCCACTAAGCCACATGGGAGAGAGCTGTTCAGTGCTGACTATTAATGTGCGAGTCATAAATATTGTAGATGCTTAATCGCATCTCGCGATGTTGAGGAATCCTTTCGGCAAGCCCAGAGGTAAACCGCCTCGCTGAAATACATCCACAAAGAGAGAGGGAGAAAGACGTTGTTTCCAGAAGCTTAACAAGCTTCCCATTCCTGTTGCAGCATTTGTAGACGTGAATTATTGGGTTGACTCGTTTAGCCCCTCGGGTTTGAAATGGGGCACTAACATTGCCACGGTTGAAGTTTTAGAAAATTGGATTCTCCCAATGACTAACAATGCATTCGCCAAATGGCACACCGTGGTATCTCTTGATGTTATATCAAAATTAGGAGGCACAAACAAATAAAAAAGAGCTGATGTCTCTTGCTTCGTCTTAAAACCCGTCTCAATTCTCTGATCACTCGTTTTCAGTCAGAGGCACTTGAGTTTAGGAAGTGAGCATTCATTGCAAATGGTTATACGGTTATAGCTGGTGCAAAAGGCTGCGAAAGAATTCAAGCAGCAGCAAGGATTCTGCGGGGAGCACTAATCCCCCAGAATAATAAGCACGTTCACTTTAGTGTGGGGAATTCAGAGATAACTGGACAAAAAAGTCAGATCTTTGCCGTAGTCAACAATATTTAAAAAAGCTCAAAAAGAAAGAGGATGTCCGGGTGGTGGGAGGTGCTGCAGAAGCAGGGATTGGAGATGAGAATAAAGGAAACATCCATAATCTGGAACATAAGGACACGGCATTACCTCACCATTTACATATGGGTCATGGGTATGTATGTGTGCATGTCTGTCACCGTTTATTCATTAAAAATGGAGGAGAAGCTGACAGGGTTCAAGCATCCTGCTTCACTGGCATGTTGCGGCTTCATATGATTACAATACAGAAGGAAAGATAAGAAAACAGCAGCACTGGACAAAGAATAATGTAATCCCAATGGCTTAGATCCATCAATGTTCTCGTCAAAAGCCCGCTCCCCACCAGTTGGATTACATCGATTGATCATTTTAATGTTGATCACATATTTTCCAGTCATATTTTCCAATTCAAATCTAAAAAGAGAAAACTAAACAAAAGAAGTCATCTTGACCTTGATCTTTCGAAGTGGTTACTTCTATCATTTGTTGTATTACTTTGGGGAGCATTAACAGGATTATGATGTTAAGAAGCCCCTCCATTTATTTCATTTAACTGTTATTTAAATCCTATTTTAATTCTTCCATACCATAGTGACTGAGTTCTTGCTGAATGCAAAGTGTGAGTTTCAACTTTTCATATTGACCATACAGACAGGAGAAGGGTTTCAATGTTGTCATCTAGATCTTAGCAGATGGCAAGAATATTTCTCAAAATGTACAAATATACCTTTACGGAATCGCCCTTATCCTGAAAATGATGTGCTACAGGATAGACTTGACTATCTTTCTTCTCTGCACCCTGTAATTGTGCTCCACTCAGCATGTTATAAGTTATCGACATACTGGAGGTGAAGGGGAAGGCTCTGCACACAGATACAAACTGTTTCATAGTTTTATCTCACCAATGAAATAGATTTGGGGCATAAAGAATACAATATTATTCCTCGTGTATATGGATGAATTTGTCTCAACTGTGAGTCAGCGATGGTGGGTCATGGTTAATAATGATACAGATGGCAATGACTGTCTGGGCCCCCCGATGGCTGGCCTCTCATACTGTGGCCTGCAGGCCAGCCTCCTACACCCACAGCAACAGATTATAACATGCGTCAACTGAAACACCGATTCAGACAGTAATGTGTCAAATGTGACATATTGTAGTTCATATTTTTATGTATAACACATGTTTCTCTGTTTTGTTCTCTGTTAAACCCTCACTTATATTGTCCGGGTGAGTTTATAAGGATGATTTGGGGGCAAATAACCAGATTGTTTGATGAAAAGATGAGCCAGAGTCACAGTTTTCTTTTTTTTCCTTCTTGCTTATCAAATTTAAAGTTGTTATTCACAGACATGATTGTGATTTCTTTACACATTGTCACAACAATCTACGGAACGAACACACTTCCTTTTTTCTCTCTGCTTATCCTCACTCCCCCTGACTTTGTTCACTCTACGATGAGGATACAATACGATGATGTCAAACAAGGGATAGTAAATGGATATCATTTGCTCCAATACAGTAAGTAGTAACAATACAGTAGCATGCCACATCCTGCGTGTCAGGGAGCAGGAATGCTTTCCTCAAAAGAAAATGTTACGTGCTCCGAGGAGAATAAATGGTCCGTCACGCAACGGTGCAAAAGAAGCAGTGCATGTGTGTGTCGGTGGGTGTGTATGCTGGTTTTTTTTGCACGTGTTTATCCTTCACAGTCGGAGCATCTGCACCCGCACCACACTGAAAAATGGAAGCATGTGTACAACATAGGTGTTCATCTAAACACGTGTGGCTGTACATGCATACATTTTTAACCTTCCATTGTTCTTCCTCAGTTTCACATTAGTATTGTTTGTTTGGGGGTGATGCTTACAAACCTTCTGCACCGCTAAACTAGGCCAATGCCTGGCTGCCGGCAACAACAAAAAAAGAAAGATGGAAAGACAATGATGGGGGGAGAGATAGAGGAGAGAGGAGGTAATGAAGAAATTACATAACAGTGTAAAATACCGTAGAGAACGTCATTCCCTGTCCTTGCCTGATGGTGTTCCTTATGTGTCAGTGACCTGTAGAGTGCGAGTATTATCACATCACATCAGACAGGGAACACTGGTTGGCTGACCAAATACAAAAAAATGGATGGAGGGATGGACAAACAGATGGACAGCTGGATAGATAGGCAGGCAGGCAGGTAGATAGATAGAATCTGAAATGTGTTGATCTTAATGCTATAAGACCTAAGAGGCGTTCATGCTCATCTAAAATGTATCGTTCCATCTTAGTGGTGCAGATTCAACTTAAAGCCTTCTTTATCTTGAACCCTGACACTGGTTGAATGAATGGTGTTCTATGAAACGTTGGGCTTATTGAAAAAATATTGCAATAGTTGTTTTAATTTATGATATTTAAGTACCATTATTATTATTATTATTGACTCCAATGAGGGCAATAACCACGAACAAACTCACACAAGCTGTTCTAGTTAGACCAGAGTTAATCAACAGAATCCTTCGTGACCCATTCTAAGGACAAACAGATTTGGTCCCTGCTGTGACAGTTTGCAGGGAGCAGCTGAGGTGGTACTCGGGGTGATTCATTAGTGCCGTGGTCGGTGGTTAAGTCCCCGTCTCTTCCTGTTGGCGCTGTTGGTGGCGAAGGCAACACAGGGAGGACCCAATGCTTATCCTTATGCTTTCTTTGGCTGCACTCATGCAGGGCCCATCCTGCATATGTGACTACCACTGTGTGATACCTCGATGGTGTTAATGACTCATCCTTCGTGGGAGTTTCTAGCTTTTTTTTTTTCTTCTGATATTTTATCACTGAAGGATAAATTGTAGTCGAGCATCGTGCATCTCATATCAAGATAAGAAATGAGTCACTGTAAATACGACGTTGGCGAGAGCTCAATGAAGAAGATCTATCCATCACGTTTACACGATTGTTGTCAACAATTACATCGTTTTTCTAGACTTGACTTGAAGATGCACAATTTCCCCTACAAATTATTGTGTTGCCTTGGCCAATTAATGATGATGAATGGAGGGCAGGCAAATTACCGGGCAAATGAAAAGTCACAGAAGTCCATTCTCATTTCTCAAAATATATCTGTGGAGCTAACAGTGCAACTGTAGTGAAGGCGAGAGGGCTTGCACCTCATAAATAACCAAGCATTATTATTAATGGGCACAAACTCGATACAAAGCTATTTCCACTCCCATGGCAATATCATGAGAACCAAAACAAACTAAAAGATCATATCCTCAACCCTGCATCATCGTTTCATGTTTGATCTCAAAAACACGGCTCTCGCTTTAAGAATCTAGGAAATGAAAAAGGTCGCTATTTGTGTTGCACCTTTCTAGTCTCTCGACCACTCAAAGCGCTTTAACGCTACGTGTCATCATTCACTCATTCATACACTGATGGGAGGGGCTGCCGTGCAAGGTGCCACCTGCACATCGGGACTAGCTGACCATTCATACACCACAGGAACAGCCTGCGGGGGAATCGGTGTTCAGTGTCTTGCCCGAGGATACATCGGCATGGACTAGCGGAGTCGGGGATCGAACCGCCGACCCTTTAAATTAAGGACGACCCTGCTCTCCCACTGAGCCGCAGTTACCCATTGTATGAAGTCTTTAATTGAAAATTAAAAGATAACACACTAATCTTTCGTTGTGGAGCTGTTATCCACCTTAACACCACCGTGCACTGC